>NC_056408.1:5000000-5625000 GCF_905147365.1 Aricia agestis | reverse complement strand
CCCACATCGCGCGCGCGCGCGTTATCGCCCACTTTGGGAAAGGCTGATATAGATTATAATATTATGTATTATGTAATGCGCTTGTTGGCTGTTACCAAATATTGACCAATCATTTAACATTTTAACAACAAAATCTAGTGTCATTGAAAATTGAAGCGGTCCTTGTGATTTCAGCGCTGCAACTAGTTACGACTGCCAACAACGATTATTTTGGTTGTGCATTTCAAAGGAATTTCCTCATTTTCAAGCTAAGACCGTTGGCATCGACTAAGAGGATTACAACTGACTATTGCTTGCCATTCCACGATTTTATTTACACGTTGTATATATTTTTAATTAACCAAGAGACAATAAAAACAAGTTATCATTTTCAAAATCTTTCAACTTTAAAAAAATACATTTTTTTTTACTTTTTAATAATTTTGTTTTCTTTGACTACAGTGTTAAGCTTTTTTTTTAATTTATTAATATCATTTTACGCTAGATATTACGCCAAAGTATAGAACAGAGCCTGAATGTATAAAACAAACTTTATTACCTAGTTTACTTGAGCAGTTTTCTGAAAGCAATTAATTAACCTTTTTCTATCGAGCCACGTATAAATCTTTCTAGCAAATTGTCTTTAAAGCTTTCAATAATTAATTAAAGCAGAATGAAACTCATAAATCTTCTGATTTTGCAGTTATAGTTGAAACGCAATTAAATTCTTGATCAAATCTATAATAGTACCTAATCACACCTAATAAAAATTATTTTGTTGCCTATTAACTCGGTTCGCCAAGAAATTTTTTGGGCAACAAATTGTTTTTTTTTTCTATTCACAGTAGTATCTTCGTACTAAATTTCATTAAAAGTGGTCTAGTGGTTTAATTAGAAAGAGATATTGACAAGTAAACACTTTCGCCTTCGTTTCGAAACATACTGATATGGACTATGGACTAGACCGCATTGTTATATTTTATTCAAATTTTCTTAAAATTAATAAAAAAAACAATATTTTTTACCTTTAATGTATGAACAAAATACGATGTAACATCGCGAGACCAAGTACCAAAAATTTTTGAATTGAGGAAAAAAAATTCAGACTAAAATTGTAGTTTTTTTTTGAGATAATAAGCGATAATCTTAACAAACCGTTACAGTTTTAATTGAATGCAATAAAAAATTCACATTAATCCGGCCGTTTTCGGCGTCGCAAGAAATTATATTGTGTATTTACAAAAAATTGCATCAATTTGTTAAACCCGGCTTTAATTCGGGATCATATTTCACACAGCGAGATAAAATGATTATTTTTTTGTATTTCCATGTCTTTTCAAGTTACGAAAGGCCTCATTAGAATTTAATGAGACATTTTCTGGAATGTCTACATCAATCTAATTATCTTTAGGACATAAATTACACACAAGCATATTCTAGTCTTATTTTTTATTGTGCTCGTAGCTCGTTTTAGGTCTTTTGACTTGCTCAAAGAGACTAACTTTTTTCGTAATCAATTACCAAGCTTTTGTTAACGATCGCAGACAATGATAACAAACCTAGAGTGTAGAGCGACCATATTCGTCTATTGTTGCCCATGGTCGTCGTTGGCTGTGCATTCAGACAGCCCGCAACACCGTTCCGCCAAAATATGTTTGTAGCGTGAGAACCGTACATTTTTCTGTGATAAGAGCATCCTATGTCCTTTCCCGGGACTCAAAGAATTTTCATACCAAATTTCAGCAAAACCAGATTAGCGGTTTGAGCGTGGAGAGGTAACAGGAAGACAGGTAGACAGACATAAAGACAGAAACATTTTCGCATTTATAATAGATATATAGAGTATGGATGAGTTCTGGAATATAAACCAGTGCTCATGATGCGTCTGTAATAATTGATGCCTTACTGTTTATTCGTTCCGAAAACATACGCCAGTGCATCGACGCACACTTACGTAGGTATAACTTTTTAAAGATGTCATAATAACACCTCACATTTGCCTCACCAGTGACATACCAGTACAATAAGGCGTCGGATACATGACGTCATAAGCACACCAGTAGGTATACTGGGTAATATTTCAAAACGTACTAGGGTACGTTTTACAGCACTTACACAAATGACAATTTCAATTATACATTCAATGTATTTCGAAAACGAATTCATCAAAGTTTGCGTAAAACAAAAAAAGAGCCACAATTAAAGAACAGTCTAGGAACTTTAATAATGGCCGCCTTCGTATTTAAATCCGCCATTTAACTTTGTCGCGGCTAAGACCGGGCTAATGGAAAGACACTGCCACTAGGACACTCTTAATCTTTTTAAACAGCTTCGGAGAATATAGCAATTTTGTTTAAAATTGGCAAAAAATATAGTTTAGCTCATAGACGGTCACGCGCGTTATTCGAATGTTCATTTTGTAAAAAAATGTTTTTGTGAAGTGTATTTAATATCTTCATTATACGAGTAAAATTTTGGTTAAAATATATCTATTAACAATTATAGGTGTTATTTCTTTGCCATAAAGACCATAAGGTACCAAAGTGATGCTAATACAATATAAGGTGTGTCGATATAAAATCATTACTAATTGTTTGTAAAACAGGCAAATTCGAGGATTATCTTGTTCATGGAAAAAGCTGCATAATATGCATAATCAATTTCATATGCATGCTAATATGAAACGTAAAGTTAATAATGTATTTACATTTAATTAATCACAATCCGAAATTATCTCTGGACGCTCGATTTATTGATACGGTAATGACAATATACTCAACTGTGACTATCATTAGCTTTTGTTCAGTAGGTGTACTGAACAAAAGCTAATGATAAGGAGATACTTAATTATGCCCGTAAATCTGTTGCGCCAAAATTCGTTTATCGCACGGGAACCGTCCATTTTCCGAGATAAAAACTATCGTATGTCCTTTCCCGGGACTCAAAGTATCTCCTTGCCAAATTTCAGCAAAATCGGTTTAGCGGTTTGATCGCGAAGAGGTAACAGACAGACATACAGACAGACAGACAAACAGATGGACGGACAGATAGACAGACGGACAGACAGACACTTTCAAATTTATAATATTTGTATGAAAGTATGAAGTTATTATTTTTAAGGGGATGAATTTGGCATGCAGAATAATCTAAATCGACTTTCAAGAGGACAGTATAAAATTGTTACAATGAGGAGTCCACGCCGCCCTTTTTTCCATACAAACGTTGTCCCCTGTTTCCTCCCTAGATAATGCTAGTAGAGTTATAATTTTTTTCCTAAATATCTACGGCCACTAATACAATGTCCCTATGTTTTCTTTTTTTTCATAATTTAATTATTAAATAAGATATGAACGTTCAAAAACCCAAAAAAATGGCCAGATTTTCCGCTGTGTTCAAACGTCCAGAAAACAGATTTGGCTAGATTATACAAAAAAAGCAAAACATAGGAACACAGCTCAAGCCTTTTTTTAATCTTTAATGAAAAAAGTACTTAAATCGGTTAAGTTTTGGAGAAGGAATCAGGGGACAACGAATCGTTGATTTTCTGGATTTTCTGCAGTTGTCTCTATCGCGTTCTGCGGTATAGGCTTGAGGTAAGGGAGACAGCTATAGATATTACACGTACTTTTTTTTCATTTCTCTAGCCCCTGTTGTATCCTCTTAATCTAATGCTTTAATAGCTTCTTTCCCTCCTTAACTTGGCAAGAATATTTATATTTGTATTTTACTACAACAATAGGCTACTTGACCTCATTTTTTTCTTCATGCTTATCGCTTCAGAATCATTCATTATTACAAAAAAAAACTAATACTTTAATATTTTACACAGTAGAAACCCATAAAAATGTTCATTGAAAAATATGCCTTATAAATGGCGCCGAAAACACTGTCCGCCATAGTGTGACGTCATACGTATTGTATTTTAAGCTCTCTTTATTGAACATTTTTTTATATGCTAAATATACGCGTCTAAAAGTGCCCAAAAATTATAAAAGAATTAAATAAGAAATTAGAAATCATTTGTAATGTTGAAAACTTTTGGCCATTTCATTTCCCGTCTACAATAAATGGAGATAATTTATAAAACTGATGTTTTATTTGAATTATTCAAGAAAATATATTTTAAAAATATTTCTAGGCTTATTTTTATTATTTATGTACATATAAACTTACATATAACGAGCGCGATAAATAAAATTTAAATTACGAATAGAATGACGTCACATCCAATTCGGAAGTACCGCAAAAGCGTTTTCGTCAGTACAAATCCTATTTTCATAAAATCATATTTTCTTACGGCTTTATTAATCAATCATAAGCTTTTATTTGATGATAAGGGTGAAATACGGTTTTTTCTTTTTTTTTTAATTAATACTCATCCCCCCTAACGGTGTCAGGGCTTGTTGTTAACAATTAAGTTTTTGCAACATAACAATCAATTTACATTAAAAATTAAGTACATTACATTCAAATATTAAATTCTTATAAAATTATTCCAATTAAACTAACTAACGATTAATAATTAACAATTCAAATAAATAACATTCCGATTAAAAATTATCAATGTCAAAATTAAAAACAATAAAAATACAGCACAACATTTAACTACCCTAATATCATAGCTTAAGAATCACAATAACATACTCGAATTTATCTTATTAGTAGCACACACTATTCTCTTACAAAAAGAGAGAAACAAATCTCTCTTTTTCCCCCCCAGGATGGCAGGCAGATTCTCACCCGTCACCGATATGCCCAATCTTTGCTCAATATCATATCTATTGCTAGCAAAAATTGGACACTCGAGTAACAGGTGAGGAACCGTCTCCTCAACTCCTGGCTGACACAGGCACGACGGATCCTCCTTCAACTTGAATCTGTACAAGTAGAAGGCGAATCCGCCGTGTCCAGTCAGAATCTGTATGGTGTGATGTCTATCTTTTTGACTATCTTGTATGCAGCAGCAGCGCTTGGGAAAAAGAGCTTCGTGATTCCGGCCGTCCCTCCTACTTCATATCTCCTGTCCCATTCCTCAATCGTATCCTCTCTCAAGATACGCTTGACGAATGAAACAGGACACAAATCGTAGTCAGGTTTCCTTCTGATTGAGAATTCGTCAACCCTCTCATTCCCCCTTAACCCTGCGTGCGCCTTAATCCAAAACAGGGATACCTCCCGCCTCTGCAAGGCAGCTTTTCAGAGGGCCGCCCTTGTTTGCACTGCCAGAGGATGAGGGGAACAAAGGGTGACAGCCTGGAGAGCCGATCTGGAATCGCTAAGGATACCGACCTTCGTCATTCCACTCTTGAAGGCTATACTTACTGCTCTTTGGAGCGCTAGAAGTTCGGCCAGGTAGACGGTGCAATACGGCGACAAAGCAAGCTTGACGGCCTTTGTCTCGGCCTCACCCTTCCATACGGAGAGTGCGGCTCCGACTCAACCCTCAATCTTGCTGCCATCCGTATAGATCCTATGAATGTGGCTGCTAACCACATCAGCATACGAGTCCTTATCTGCCATCCCGAACCTCAGCTCTACCTGCTCTGCCGGATGTGGTTCCTAAATCGCAGAAGCCATTCGTTCCACCTCCCTGTCCCTCACTGCCGGGTATGATACTCCCTTCTTGATCTCATAAAGTCTCGATGCTTCGAGTATTCTGAGATCAAGAGGGAGTATCCCAGCCAACAGCAGCGCAGAGTTCAGGGAGACGGTCCGATATGCTTTGCAGATCTTCAGGGCAAAACCCCGTTGAACGGAGTTGAGCCTTTTTTGGACCCCCATCTTTTCCACGCTGGGTGCCCACGCTGCCGATGCATACAAAATAGGTGGTTCTATGACCGCCGTATAAATAATCTTAACTACTTGGGGGTTAAGCCCCCAACTTACTCTAGCGGCCTTGGCAAGCTGCTTGTAGCGCGTGATTGCCTTTTGGCAAACGCTGCTAACGTGGGCGTTAAACATCAAGCTTTTGTCAATGATAAGGCCCAGAATCTTTATCTCATTGTAGAACTTGATTTCCACACTCCCCATTCTCAAGCGCAGTGTGTCGTATTTAAGTCGTCTAGTAGACAATAATGCACAAGTCTTTTGTGGTGCGAAGTTAAGCTTGTTAGCTGTTCCCCATTTTTTTATTAGGTCTAAGATCTGGTTTGCTTTTGACTCCACATCTAAAGCCGAGTCTCCCTCAAAAACAAGCACGATGTCGTCGGCGAGGTGAAATATGGTTTACTAGGCCAAGTTCTACTAAAAATATGTATTTGTTCAATGAAATTAAATATAGATCAAGTAGCCTATTACTATTAATTATTGTTCTTAAACAAAGCTGTAATGAATTAAGTACAACTATGTTTAAAAAAATGTCGTTTTGTACTTTTAAGGTCGTGGGGAGCTATATTTTATTTGATTGGTTTGCTAAATACATAACATTTACTCCATATTTCAACTTTTGAATCTAATAAAACTGAATCATTAAAATATAAAAAATTGTGAACGAAATATCTTTCGATTTATCAAAAAGAAAACAAATAAATGAATACAAAGACTATTGAGGATAACTTTCGTCAACATTTACCTGATGGTTCATGACAATAGATTAGCAGTAAAACCAGTCAAGTTCGTGTCAGGACACTAAATGAAAAGGGTTTTGTAGTCATATAAAAGGACACGTGCATTCACAAGTCACATCATACTATATTGGCTCACCCCCCTGAGCTCCTAGCCAAAACGTTATCTTCATCGCTTCTTTATAGAATCGCTTTAAAAAAATATAGTGAATTAACATAAGCGTCCAATAATAAGAAGTCAACATTCGACTCATGTCATTATAATTCCATACATTTTGATCGGCGGTTCTATTAATAAGCGATGATGAAAAGTGCTAGGGGCTCTGGAGACGGTCTGACGACCGTCATAGCTCGTCCTAGATACCTTACAGTCATAAGGTATCTAGGACGAGCACTACGGACTTCTAAAAAGTGTTTAAGCAAATGGATTTGTATGAAAGCGTTTGTGTTATCGAGCTAATGGTATTGCTACAGACAATTTCGCTGTGAGTGTTTACATTAATGCAAATTAACTAATTAGCTAAGCTCTTTAACAATGTTTGTTGTAATTTTATTTGCACATATCTAAGCGGTAGGTGAATGTAATTACTGTTGTGTATTAATGGGCAATATGGGAGTTAACATGATAACAACATAGGGAACGTGCTCAAAGATACCTATACCAGGTACTACCAAATGATGTCGCCAGTTTATGTGACATGTGTAGCTGTGTACCTAGACCTTCTGCATGTCCTCTGATTTAAAAGAAAGTGCTGTAAATTATTCTCTTCACGTTTAACCGTTAAACAGATTTTGATGCTATATTTTGCGATTTGTTTTCGCTCAATGATAATTTCAGTATTAGTATCTAAATTCCGCATGTCAAACGCATACAAAATACGGACGGAACGCGACGGAATCATGCGGAATTAACGCCGCGTGACTTCGGCCTAGTGTGTTTAGACACTTAGTTTTCCCGCGCCAAGACACATCACACAACTACTTCGAAAAGTATTTTAGACAGGAGAGAGAATTTAAGACGGAGGGAGAAAACACCGCCGGCTCAGCGTGCGAAGAAGTTGTTTTTATACTCATTTATTTATTTATTTCACCGGTCAGCAAAAATGTATGCCTGCTTGTAGGTATGAAATTATATTCAAATACTTCGTATTTAATGTGTCGCAGGTATAGTTATATTTATGGTCAGGAAAAAGGATTTCTTTTGTCCAAAACTGCGAGAAATGACACGGGTAAAGCCATAGCCGTATTTCAGGTATATAAAAGTGAGAGCTGAATAATATATAGCGTGCGGGTTGAAGCATGATCCCTTCCATATTTTAATACTGGTACCTGTAACTTTAATTTAGTAGCCAAAGGATTGATACTTGCGGTGTATTTGAAACGTCCTAGAATTTGACGAGGAACTTTAAAATATAAAGTGGTATTAAAATTTTTGAAAGCTTTAATAGAAGTAAACAAACACACTCTCAAACTTCCTTTTTTCTCCTTTTCTGGACTTTGACGGATGTCCAAGATGACTGGCGACAGATAAGGGCCAGGATCGACTTTTTATATGCCCATCCGTATAGATCATCTTTATTGTCAGACAATCAAGTGATTAGCCTGCATTTTCCAAACCAGTTATGAGCCACGCTCTAAATGACTAGCATACGGAGGTGTTACGCGCTCTTAATATTTCTACTAATATGCGGAATCGAACCCACGACAAGTCAAACGCTCTAAATGACTGGACCACTGTGGAAAATTCTTACTAATGATACCTACCACATAAGTCCTCGTTTTGATCTATTCTCGGTCCCATTCATCTCGATATGAATAGAGGAAGAGGAAGCGAAACCGTTTACGCTGTCGATGTGGAGTTATGGCCGAGTTCGCTGCCCATCACGTTTATAGCCGGTACACCAATTACGAGGCGGCCATTTTTGTTCATTGGAAAATCCTAAAGAGGGCTGGAAATACTATCTCATCATCAACTGTTAATATAAGATACGAGCTTTTGCCCGCGGCTTCCCTCGCGTTAAGAAGTATTATTATATACAAACTTTCATCCCCTATTTGAACCCTTGGGGTTGGAATTTATCAAAATCCTTTCTTAGAAAATACCTGCGTCATAACATCTACCTGTATGCCAAATTTCAGCTCGATCCGTCTAGTGGTTTGGGCTATGCGTTGATAGATCACTATGTCAATCAGTCAGTCACCTTTGAGTTTTATATATATAGATATCTCTAAAGGCGAAGCTAGAGCTCGAAATAACGCGCCCCACTTAAAGTAGTGGGGCTCGTAAAGACTGGATGTTAGAAATAGAAAATTTTGTATTGTAAATATACGAGGGGAATGTTTTTTCAAATTGGAAAAACTCTACAACGTTTTATAGTAGCACCGAGATATATTTAATTATTACATATATTTTTTCTAAAAAAACCCTTTAAATGAAGATGAAACAAATTACCTATATTATATATAGTTTAATAGAGATTTAGACATAAACTCCATGCATTTTCAGAAACAAAAATCCTGATGATTAATTTTTACCCATTTATAGAATAATTAGAATAATTTATAGAATAGAATAGTCTACTTCGTTAAAAAGTCTACCTTTATAGGTTGTTTCCGTATTCTTGAACATAATAATTTTTGTAATCATTTAAACGAAAAATATTGGAATTATTAGATTTTAATCTAGTTAATTTTTTTATCAAAATGCTTTCAGTATGATACAATAAACTCTCGTTATAAAACAGTTATAAAAAATATTCGGTTCCTATATTAAAAAGAAATTGTGCAGACAAAGATTAATTTGTTTTACCTCTTTTCGACTTTATTCCTTGGTCATAAGGTTAAAAGTGATAAACTGGATAATGGATATGTATCTAGAAATAAACATACGCGAGGCGTGTGAAGACTACCCATAAAGTATATGAATCATATAAAACTTTATCTGCCGCAGTTAAAAGCATATCACGCAATAGATTAACTACTCCTAGTTTACTATTGTATTTAATGCTGCCATCGTGGTGTCATAAAACTTAAAAGCAAGCATGCGAGCGCATATTCTAGATTTCGTTTCTAAATGGCATCCATATTTTTATTTCTAGGTCAATTCAGACCTCAACGCGACTTGTATCTGCATGTCTAAATTTGTTGCATTGACATCTTTGCATGAATTCTGTCAATTCAGACAGATGTCAATTGAGTGAGATTTCTTGCAAATCTGTCAAATCCATACAAATTCAGAAATGCATCCACGCGTCACTTTACGGTCAGAATTGACCCTGGACTGGCCACACAGCGCGTTGCGTCAGCGTCGCGTCGCAACGCACACATGACGGACAGCAGCCCTTCCTCTCGGGAAGCGGGAGGGGGTGTTAACATTAAGGGTCAGTTCAGACCGCAACGCGACGTGTAGATGCATTTCTAAATTAGTATGGATTTGACAGATTCGGAAGACGTCTCACGCTGACGACATCTGTCAAATCCATACAAATTTAGGTCGCGTCCCTCTGAATTGACCCTAAGACTGCTTCGTAATAACGCTGCGATGGCGCAGCGCCTGTGTGGCTGGCTATGCGTCAAAATATTTGCGTTGTGACGACGCAAGGTAGGTAACGCAACGCGCCTTGTGAACTGGCTCTTAGACCGCTTACATAATATAACTTATAAGTGCCGTTTGTCTGTAATAAACCTTACTCAAAAACATGTTGACAAAGACTATAGGAAATGAACTTTTATTCTGAATTTTGCTTTAGTAAGGCATACTGGCCTACTTGGGTTAAAGTTAACCCTGTGTTAAATGTTCTATTATTTCTTTTGTAAAAACGTTCTGTTTTTACAAAAGAAATAATATGACATGATACTTTGGTATAGGTTTAACTATAACCCGGATTGGCGTAAGTGGGCCTTGGACATATTTTGAGTAGATATCCCCTTGACAGCGGCTGTCAATATATATTTTATTGCTATCTGTCGAAACCAATATTGGTTTCACCCGCAGACGGGGGTATTTTTTTTTAGAATTTGGTTCTAGTTAGATTTCCCAGATTCTAATTGGAATGATGTTAATTTAAATTAACAATCATAAAGTATATTAAATAGTCTTTATTTTCTTCTAACTTTGTGTCTGACTAAATATAAAAATGAATCTAGCAAAGAACTTAAAAAAAAGCTAATGTGAAATCTAAACAATTTTATGATTGATGTTTGATATTAATTATAATAATTATATGATCAAATTTCACTTATTGATAATTACCCATTTCTCATTATGTAAACTAATTTATGTCAATTAAGTGCCCATGCAGATTGATTAACCAGATAAACCATATTCGTCCTTATCTTACCGGCACAAAAGCGTTCATTAAATATTTAAATTTGATGGTTTTTCATACACCCTTCTAATGGTTTCTGTCGACACTAGGACGTTTATAAATAAATTTGAACCTCCCAAGGAACTGCCGGGCATTGTGTTAAAGCGGGGGTTCCCAAACTATTTTGTTTATAACGTGCAAGCATTTTGATGAATTCTGTGGACCCCCAGCAACTACAATATTACTACTAATAATAATTCACTTCACTTTACAATATAATATTATACACTATATTTAGTCACGAAAATAAGTATACAGTGTGTAACAAAAATAAGTGATAATACTTTAGGGTGTGTACGTGTTCCTTGTAGAGAGTTCACTGTAAAAATAGCAGCGCTGAAAGACCAATTTTTTTTTTCACTTTTGTATGGGCAAACGCCCCAGCGGTACGAGTTATCCCATACAAAAGTGAAAAAAAAATGTTGGTCTTTCAGCGTTGCTACTTTTACAGTGAACTCTTTACAAGGAACACGTACACACCCTAAAGTATTATCACTTAGTATTGTTACACCTTGTAAAATATTTTTACGCTCAACAATATTATATTGAAGACGATGCTCATAATTATCTAGAATAATAAAAGAGGAAACGTAAAACCCCTGAATGTAGGTAACTGATATAAAGTTTCAGTAACAAACCTGCAGCTTTTATTTTTCTCACTTTGACTAACTCGGCATAGATAAAGTTCTTTGTTTGCTTTAGAGTTACGCCGGGAACAAAATACAGTTTTTAACAAAGACTGCTGGTATCACGGATCATAAAACTTCACCTCCGTATTAAAGTATAAGGCCTAGGCCAGGGGTTCCCAATCTCCTTTAGCCTGTGGCGTTGTCACGGCGCCCTACCTAACCTTACCTAACTATTAGAAAAAGATACATAAATAAACACCTTTAATCATTATAGTTAGATTAAGCAGGTAAATGGTAATTAACAAATATTTAATCATCTTCCTGCTTTACATAAGTAATTAATATTATAATTTCATTTCATGATATTTGTGGTTTCGTAAAATAATGGAGGATTGATTCACGGCGCCCCTCTTGCCTTCCCACGGCGCACCAGGGCGCCGCCGTGGTGCACTCTTTGGGAACCCCTGGCCTAGACGATTTATGATGCTATCTTTGCAGGTGAATAGTGTTATGATTTTCTTTTACACAGGTTAGGCCGCTGGGGCATACGGTATAAAGTTCCAAGGTTGTTTCTAAGTAAAAAGGTTTGGCTTCCATGGAGACAGATCGTATAAAATTGAGGTTGTGATGAGCGCAGTTTGAATACAATATTTTGTCAGAATTGTAATTTTACATGTTATGAAATAAATAAATAAATAATAAATAAATAAATATAACCCGGTGACTGAATACATTGTAATTTAACCTATCGTTTTTTATCACTTGAAAATATCGCTATTGCACTCTCTTCTTCCTTCTATCGTATATTTTTAAAACATAAATAATATTAAGATTATAATTATTGATAGAAGACTCTATCGTATATTTCTGATAAAAAATGGCTAAATATTCGTACACGAGGGAAAACGCCCAAAAGCGATAGGTGACGCTTATACATGCTTAGAGACCGATTTATAGCAAAGTTTTTGGTTCTGTCCCTCTATAAAAGTACAGATTTTGATAAAGCTTGTCACCAAATTGCGTGGTGATGAAAGAATACCCATTGAAGCCTGAAACTCATCCTTGAGGGAGCTATCACTCGATGACTGGTCGGTTTTGTTTCCGCCGCATCACGATGCTCGAGACCACTCATCCCAAGTATTGAACACACATTTTTTTTAAATGAAATAAGGGGACAAACGAGCAAACGGGTCACCTGATGGAAAGCAACTTCCGTCGCCCATGGACACTCGCAGCATCAGAAGAGCTGCAGGTGCGTTGCCGGCCTTTGAAGAGGGAATAGGGTAATAGGGGAGGGTAGGGATGGGAAGGGAAGGGAATAGGGGAGGGTAGGAAAGGGAATAGGGTAGGGGATTGGGCCTCCGGTAATCTCACTCACTCGGCGAAACACAGCGCAAGCGCTGTTTCACGCCGGTTTTCTGTGAGAACGTGGTATTTCTCCGGTCGAGCCGGCCCATTCGTGCCGAAGCATGGCTCTCCCACATAATGTGCCCAATAACATATCGATTACATACGTTATGCAGTGCCGTAAATAGCCTTTTTTGCGCCCTGTGCGAGCTGCATAACTGCACCCTTGTCGTTCAGCTGGCTTCCAAAAAGGAGGTTACATCTCTGGGGCGCAGCGGAAAGTACTTATCGGGAGCAATTGGAAAGAATAAGAGTCTGCCTGGTCTGGCCATTCTTGCGCCCCCCCAGAGTCTACGCCCTGTGCCTGGGCACCGGTAGCACCACCCTATTTACGGCACTGACGTTATGATGAAAAAATATGCTAAAACTAAATGGTATCCGTAACTTAGTTGCACCAAAATTAATTTATCGTCAGAAAATCATATATTTCCCGGGATAAAAAATGTCTTATGTCCATTCCCAAGACTCCAAACTACTAACGAAGAGGTAACAGACAAAAAACACACAGACAGACAGACATTCAGCTTAACACCCCCATCGTGGGTATCGCAGATACAATATATTTTCAATTGTTATGCTGCAACCGGCTGCCGCTTGGGGATTGATGGGTTAATAATAATACTATGGATATCAATTGTTCATTATTGATTGAAGTTCAAAAAGCAGATTATATGATAATATTATTCAATTTTTTTGTAACTTTTGACGGCAGCTTCATGTAGAGTATATTACTATATTATAGGTAGTATTCGTTCCCTAATTATTTACCTTGAAATGCCTATATAAATTTATTAGTGCCTATCTATATCTATATCTATATCTATATCTATATCTATATCTATATAAAACTCAAAGGTGACTGACTGATTGACATAGTGATCTATCAACGCACAGCCCAAACCACTGGACGGATCGTGCTGAAAATTGGCATGCATGTAGATATTATGACGTAGGCATCCGCTAAGAAAGGATTTTGATAAATTCCAACCCCAAGGGGTTCAAATAGGGGATGAAAGTTTCATATAATAATACTTCTTAACGCGAGCGAAGCCGCGGGCAAAAGCTCGTGTATCATAAGAAGAGTTTTGGGTTCATGAGTGTAAAAATACAAAAGTTTGATTTAAAAAAAAATCTCTTGCTCTAAACTTGTGTCAATCTTTGCCTATCTCTTATATACACACAAACTACAAAGTTGCTGATTGACTGACTATACCTCTATTATTAGTTTTGAAAGTTCTGATATAGTGAAACGTTTTAATATATAGGTAAAAGTATGTTACAGTTCGTATATGTTGTTATTACGTTTGATTATCGTTTATTCTTTGTGTTTCATAGTAACAGGAGGAAGTACAAGTAACAACAGGAGAAGTTAATAGACGTTACATGTCAGCAGGAATGCGTATAATTACAGCAATGTTCCGCAAAATCCGAGCGCAAATCCCGCGTATGTCGGATATTTCTTGTAAATACTTCATTATACGAGTTCAATGATGTCATTGGAAGTAAACGGTTTCATATGTATAAAAGTTATAGGCTATACTACACACATACAGTTTGTCTACTTATATCATTTTATGCAGTTTTTTTTCAGGTGTGTGAATTATACTAAGATATCAACTGACAGGTAAACCATTTGTACCAGAGATGTGGTGCGACTTGCGAGGAATGTGTTTTTTAGAACCAATAGGATCTCTTCACTGAATTGACGTTGCAGTGACCTCGGTCAGCGCTGGGATCCTATTGGATCTCAAAAACACATTCCTCGCAACACATCTCTGGTGGAAACGCAGCCTTAAACTTGAAATTTCTATTATGACGTAGCAATCAATTAAGGATTGTTTGAATTTTTTGTTGAATAGGGAATAAGTTTGTGTTAGGATTTTGTTTAGTGATCTTAAAGCAAGCGGAGCCGTAAAGAATCTACTTTAAGACTACAATATGATGGTAAAAATAGGAAAAAATATGAACATAATCCAGCATTTTATTTTTTCACTCGACTTATCTGAGCGAGTTCTTAACATAATTTTGATAACATATTTTATTAAGGATATAATTATCTATAGTTGATGCGACCAAACAACGTGTGTCAGGACTACTAGCGTATTCTATATATTAATACGTGAGCCAAAAACTTTGTATCCCTTTTGACGAAAAATGGGGAAACGTAGGTGAATGAAATTTTGCACAGTTATAGTTTATATGATGAAGGAGTGCATCGAGCTAATATTATTTTGAAATTATGCCTTTATCCTACGAAAAAATACGGAAAAGTAACTCCGTCAAAAAACACAATACTTGTCAAAAAAGTGTACCTTAGGTACACATTTTAATACATTTGCAATATTTAGGTGACCTTGAGCGGTACTAGGCTGACGTTACATGACAGATCAAAAGGAACCAAATTCAAAACGGTAATAGTATGGGAGTTACGATTCCTTAGTTTCTATTATTCGTAGCCTTTATCAGACATTTTTTTAACAAATAAAACGTTACACACACTACAACACACACACTAGGAAAAATGACAGATTTCTGAGTGTAAAGTTATACTCTTTTATTTATGGTTGAAGTCTGTTGACAAATTCAAATTCTAAATTCAAATTCTTTATTGAGCATACAATAATATACAATAGTATAAAAGCTAGGTAGCGTACATCACGTCGTCTAATCCCATGCTAAGTAAAACACAAGTAAAAACACACTTGTTGACAACAAGGTGACAATTTGAAAATGGATTATAGTTTTTTTTAATTGAATCTTAGATACTATTAGACTACAATACTTACACGGCCATCAGTTTGAGATCAGCTGAGTCCCAGAGACAAGAGTTGAAAAAAATATGATAAAGCCAATATTTTGTTACAAAATATAGGCAGGTGGGTGAAACTTTCGAACAAAAAAAAAATTGGGTTCCAAATTTAAACGTAGCAACTAAATTAAGTTGGATAATCTGTGCAATTTTTAAGCAAGATCGACTGTGATTGGTTGACAAAAAAGACGAAGAAGAAGTTTAAAACTCAAAGTTCGATTTTCAGTTAGTGAAAATTATTTTGTAGCAACTCTTTAAAAAATTGTAAATTAGTGGATTAATTATTGAAAAACAAAAGTTAAGCCATTGTAAAATGTAAATTTAACCGTAAATTGATAAATTGAAGCAAAACATAACTATGTCATACCGTGTTCTAATACAAAGTATGTCATAGTGATTATTTGCATATTTGTATAATAATTTACAATTACTTAAACTATAATAATATGAAAAAGATAGATTATTATTTCATGGAAAATATTATAATATGTATGCAGTTAATTTCGAAAATGTTGAAATGTGTCTATTGATTTATTGTAGTAATTAATTGCACGGGTCATTAACTATAATAATTTATGTATGGAAATGTAGTAAATGAAAAACTTTTCATTAATTTCAGATTTTTAGGTCCCTGTACTAGTTTGCAACATTTTAGTCGGCAGGCAATGGTTGTTAAGGAGATATTTTAAGGAGGAGGAGAAGGAAGGTATGGGATTATGAGAGGTGCGGCCACTAAGAGAAAATCCTCTGATCAAGTGAGGTGGTATACAGCTGACCTGAGCCTACGCGATAGATTTCAGCTGTCGTATGTACAGGGTGTAACAAAACAAAGTAATAATACTTATGTGAGTATGTATAAAGATGCGCGTCCACTGGATCGGAAGCGGAGCGTAAGCAGCGGACGGATTTGTTGCCTAAACCTTGTGGATTAAATCTGTTTTATTGTTTTGTGTTTATTTAGCTATGTACAATAATTTTTATTGAAATAAAACATTTATTTGAGCTCATTTCTTTTTTTTTTAATCTTTGGTATGTTTAGAGTGGAAGGTTTTGCACTTAAAAATTTTAACTTTAGTTTCAATTTAAAAAAATAATAAATGTTAATTCTTTTTCTTCTAACATGTCTAATGTCCAACAAAACTGCGAGAGACGGCAACAAAATAAAACTTATATTTTGTGTAGAATTCTCGAAATCCGATTCATCCGTCTTCGTCCAAGTTTTAATCACGTCAGTTCGACGCCATTGTATCCGAAGCCTCGAAATGCAATAAACGCTCTAACAGCTTCAGAGCTATGGTGAATTAAAACTTACTCGATACTTATTGTACGTTGGGGCTTACAATTTCAATAGTTCGGCAAAGTTACACAAGTCGATCGAATTTTCGCTTATGAAAAAAATGGACATTATAGTTTCTTTATAATGTGTGGTAAAATCAGCTGCAGGTAGATTGATCTTTTGATGAACTGCTTGCTTACACAATAATTAAATACTGTTAGATAAAAAATAACAATGAGTGCCACTACGAGCATAATATGGATGTGGCGGTACCCACAATTCGCCTAACATTCCTGCATCGCGCTATCGAAGTTTTCTGAGCGCGTCGGTATATATACGACAGCTGAAATGTATCACGTGGGCTTCGGCCTGACCGAGCATAACACCTCGCTAGGTCGGAAGATCTTCCTTTGTGGTGACCACGCATATTCCCACATTGGTGACCCTCGACAGAACACGCCTCCTTCATCATCATCACTCCCCGCCCCTCCGCACCGCGCTAGCCAGCATCGCCTCATCGGGTACATCGTCCACTAGCCGCAATGTACCGCGGCCTGGGCGACTCCGCATCGGCATCATCGGGCTTTCTCACTACACCGACCGGTCAGTAAGCAGAGCACATCTCTCCTGGTCAGCACGTAGCATCGGCCCCGCACGGCAGCTATCCGACTCACTGGATCCCGTGCAGCAGCTTACAGTTCCGACTCACTGGGACTCACTGCAACAGTTCCGACTCACTGGAACTCACTGGCAACTCAAGCGACAAGACTTCAAGATTCGACCTCCGGTCTTCGGGGGGGAGTGATGTGGCGGTACCCACAATTCGCCTAACATTCCTGCATCGCGCTATCGAAGTTTTCTGAGCGCGTCGGTATATATACGACAGCTGAAATGTATCACGTGGGCTTCGGCCTGACCGAGCATAACACCTCGCTAGGTCGGAAGATCTTCCTTTGTGGTGACCACGCATATTCCCACATGGAGTATTTCCAAAGATTGTTACTAGTAGTCTAGTAGATCGCCAGATAGAGATTAATAGATACCTACCTCCCCAGCAAGGTATCTACGCGTAAGGTCTTAGACCAGGGGTCGGCAAGTAATTTTAGGTGGGGTCCGGATACTGTGGGAAAATTTTAACGAGGTCCAGAAAAAAACACACGTCTTGTCCTATGTAGCTTAGAAAATAAGATTGTTTTAATTAATAAAGGTATTACGTTTACCTTATCTATGTATTAATTGGTACTTGGTATAAAATACATTACAATATTTCGCGGTCCGAGATTCGACCTTTCGCGGTCCGCCTGTTGCCTACCGCTGGTCTAAACAGTACTATTGATGTCAGGTGAGACCCAAAGGCTTAAAGCACTGGTTGTATCTTACTCCAGTATATTTCTCCTTGTCCACAAAGAATAATAGAGTATGCCTTGCCTCGAAACCTCACCTCAATTTAGTTTCATTAACGCCGTTTTAGTTTCAGCCGAACGTATGACGTCATAAATTTGGCTTAACGTTTCAGCCTATTTGAAGTGGGAGTGGAATTCTATATCCGAGTCGGTCGGGAAGTCCGCCGTTATCCAACTTGTGCCAATTTTCACGACACACTTCGGAATATAATTTATGGTATTTTGTTATTGATTTCTAGAAGTATAGAATTAAACTAAATTTTATGACCAGCCGGCGAATTCAGGCATAATATGGGTAGAGGCATAACGGTTAATGAACTTTAATTTAATGAAGATTCTGACATAATATTAAGGTATAGATATTTTCATGTCAAGCTGTTCATTAAATTAAAGTTGAGTTATCATTAAAATTAAACACTGAATTGTGAAAACACTTGAATATAATTTACTTTCCTTTATTTATTTAAGTTCTAGCTGCCTAAATAAGTATGGCACCATGGCAACGTCCATCACTATCCCGTCGCACAAACAATGGTCGCCGTCAGTCTCGAGATGTAATAATTTACTATTATTTATTCAACTACTGCACTTATTAATTTAAATAGTAGCCAGTAGCCGATTCTCAGACCTACTGAATATGCGTAATATAAAATTTGGTAAAAATCAGTATTAGCCGTTTCGGAGGAGTAGGTACGGTTACTAAGTACTAACATTGGGACACGAGAATTTTCTATTATACATAGAATTTTGAATATCTTTTAATAACTTAAATGATAGTATCTACAACAGATTGAATTGATACTTTATTTTGGTAAAAATTTGGAAAACACTGTAGTTTAGCAAAATTTTTAAAAGTTTTTAAATACTAATAATAATAATTAAAATTAAACTCTTGTTCTATTTAAACTCTTCTAGCTATCCCAGAGTCTTAACTTCTAAATAATATATTTGCATGCTATTTTATATTATATTATGGCTAAAAGTGTTAAACTCTAAGGACCTAACACTTACTGTATTTACAACTTTAAGAGGAAATAAACGAATTAAATAAATAATAGATTTCATTATCAACCAAATTATCATGGAGAACATTATTCTATATGTCATGTATTTATGTTGGACAAATAATACAAATACTCCTTATCGGAGAACAAAATCTTTTATTACGCTAATAAAATAATAACCAAATAGCTTTCTATTATTGGTTTTATTATTATGAATCACAACACGGGTTATTGAGGGAAATTGTTTGCTGTCCGCCATCCGGCCTGTAAGTGAATTCTATGATAATATTATTGGGAAAACACTGATGAATTCCTATTTGTCAGTAAAACAGTAAATGTGATGTAAGTGGTAATTTTATTGCTCACTTTGAAAGTACTTTTGGCTTTACGTATGCAGGACAAATATATTTCACAACAAGTGCTTGCATTCACTTGAGACACTATAATCTTAAAACAGAACTTAACAGTAGACATGGAGATGGATCTGCACTTACGAATAATAAAAACTAAGGAATCGTCACTCCCATACTATTTACCGTTTTAATTTTGGTTCCTTTTGATCTGTCATGTAACGTCAGCCTAGTACCGCTCAAGGTCACCTTAATATTGCAAATGTATTGAAATGTGTCTAACCTAACCTAACCTAACCTACACTGTTTTTGACAAGTATTGTGGAGCATGTTTTTTGACGGAGTTACTTTTCCTTAGTTTATATTATTCGTAGATCCGCACAAAGAAATATTTTGTATTGTAATCTGATGTGTATCAAGTAAGCGTAAGTGATAATGCTTTAGGTGTATGTGTTCCTTGTACAGAGTTCACTGAAAAAGTAGCAACGCTAAAAAACCAAAACTTTTTTGTGATTTGCATAGGCAAACTCATGAGTCATGACTGTGGCACTTGCCCACAGAAATAAAAAACTAATTTGCTCTTTCAGCGCTACTACTTTTACGGTGACCTCTTTATAAGAAACACACCCTCAGTCTTATTACTTACTTTTATTACACCCTGTATATCTTATGATAATTCCTACATCAAATTCGCTATTCAAGTATTTTAATACTTATTTGGCACCTATTTAAAATGCTTCATTTTGATTATAAAACCAGAGTTAACAGGTATTTTCATTTCCGGGTTTTTTCGCTACCTGTAGCCGAAACACAAGCATAAAATTCTCGTAATTTTTCGAGCGCGGAGCTCATTTTTGCGAAAATTTTTGCATCCCGGCAGTTTCACTGCTAAAGAGCAAAAATGGCAGAAATTTATGTCAGTAGAGGAGAATTTAAGGTTCGTGTGCATTATTTTATTTAACCACATTTTAAATAAATATTATTGACCATCGGTAGATGCGTATCCAGAATTTTTAAGGTCTTTCCAGTTTTAATATTATTATAGGAATGAAGACTTAAAATATTAACAAAATAATATGTTAAATTAAATTCTCCGAAATGAAATCGACATAGTGGCAACGTAAGTGTTCACTTCAGCGTTTAAGAGCGCTGTCGACAAACAAAATCTACATTGACAGAAGGTTTCATCAACTTTACTGCTCAAATTGGAATTTCAAGCGTCGGTATTACATTTTCTTTGTTTTAGGATAAAATAAATTCGAGACACAATTGCTTTTTAGACGTAAATTATTTTTATTGGCAACATTGACGTGGTGTTCGATAGCTTTATTCCGCACGCTATTCCGAAATTATTTTTCGATAGTAAATTGACAAGATTATTTCTAGGTCAGTTGAAAAATACGTCACACTGGATTATAAAATGTTTTAGCTCATTTTTCAATTGCTCAAAATAGCACGTACATCAAAATGTACGTGCCTTAACGCATCTTTGTCAGTTCATAATAAAAGTTAATACTAAAATATGATGGCAGTTAGGTAGGTAAATATTACTTACCTTCACATTTAAAGTCGCTAAACATACAAAAGCAAAACATAATACAAGGTGTTACAAAACTAAGTGATAATACTTTAGGGTGTATGTGTTCCTTATAAATAGTTCACTGTGAAAGTAGCAGCGCCGAAAAAGGCAACAGTTTTTTTGCGATTTGTATGGGAAAGCGCCCGCGTATCATGAGTTTTTCCATTCAAAAATGAAAAAAAAAAAATACTTTTTCAGCACTGGGGGAGGAGCACCCCTACACACCGTAAATTTTTATCACTTAGTTTTGTTATATTCTGTAAACCAATATCGCTTGTCTACACACTGTGGGTTTTATACACATATCCCTTTATTAACAATATTATTTTAAGTAAAGGGATATTATGTGTAAACTGTAAACCATACAAGCATACTTACTAAGAGTAATTCACTGAGTCGGCCATTTGAAAGAAGAAGAGCTTACTAAGAGCTCTCTACCTTAATTCCAAGGAAAGAATAATATTAAAAATTCACCGGCGGAGAATCTAAAAATACACGATTCCATTAAACGTAGATTAGAAATCTAATAGTCTAGAATTAATTCGAATGGAACGCTCCACAATGTTGCCACATTAAAATAGCGGTGGAGCTATCTGGTCTACTTATGCTCACCTAGGATAGTGTAAATTTGATTTTAATCAAGTCAGTCTGAGCAGTATTAACTGCTCCGACTGACTTGATTAAAATTTGATTAAATTAGTATTAACTATTGAAATCGATTTAAACGGTTTAGTGTTTACCTTGAGCTTCGATTACTTATCGAGTTTGCGGGAATCTTGTTAAGCCTATGTCATCTTATTAAAAGTTAAAAGTAGTGTGAACCTAATAAAATAGTAAATACTGAAATGAAATGTTTTTTTTAAACAGTTAAATATGAACACTTTTAGAACGTCTTTATGTGGCCTACCATAGATTCGGGAACTAACCCGGCGAGAAGAACCTACGCCGGTTAGAAACTCACACAAGGCTAACTATTAGCTAAGAGATGGGAATACTTTCTTGAAATAATTTACTATTCGAAGAAACGTAATTCACATAAATATTATATTATATTATATTATATTATATTATATTATATTATATTATATTATATTATATTATATTATATTATATTATATTATATTATATTATATTATATTATATTATATTATATTATATTATATTATATTATATTATATTATATTATATTATATTATATTATATTATATTATATTATATTATATTATATTATTATCATTCAACGTAAACAAAAATATAGCAATACTAATGATATTCTTAAACTCTCTGAATACATGCTTGAAACGCTATTGAACCATGATAGTTTTAGGAAAGGTCCCCCTGGGGACGGGTGTAGGCCCCCTGCAAGCGTCATAAACTGTCAACGGCTGCCGTCAACTGCCGTCGACTGCCGCTGATACGCGCCGCCGACACGTGCCTTTCGTCTGTAAGAAGCCTAACATTATCACAATCCAGTGATCCAATCCAGCGTTGGAATTACTATTATAAAAATGGAAAGAAGCACTGGAATGCAATTTTGCAAAAAAATGCGCTCGATTAGATCACTAGATAACTTTTCACTAGATGCCATAAGGTTTTAGTCCTGAAATCAGAGGGCAGCAGGGCGGGAGCGGCGGCAGCGCGTGACAATATAATATGATATGTTTATATAATAGATTGAAAAAAAGAAGAGTGATAGATTTATATGGATAAGCCGTCTAGTACGCTGCTCGCCGTTTGCCGCTCCCGCCCCGCTGCCCGCTGATTTCGAGAGCCTTATAGGCATTCTGGGAAACCACGCTGACCAACAAAAATATTTCGCTTACGACTACCTTTTTATAATTATTGTGGTAATAACTATTTAGTAATCTGTGCGAGGCTAAGCAGCTTACGCTTAACGAGTAAAACGCCGACTAATCTTAGTGTTAACCTTAGTTTTAAACGAGCCACTTAACCCAGTTCATTACATTGATCGAATATTGATTTTTCGTTTTAATTCCCAGGTTATTAGAGCCAAGGTTCGCTGGCAATGCCAGAGTCAGTCAGATGTAATTAAGCTATAAGCTATCGTATTTAACCGGCACGAAATGGCAAAGTTGACGAATTGGATTATAGTGAAACCTTTGTGACTTATTAGTTCTATCAAGTCGTTATAGATATTGCGTATAACTCGATTATTATCCAACAATAATATGTTAGGAAGTTGATGAATGCCTCCGTGGTCCAGTAGTTTGGAGCGCGGCTCTTGACTCAGGTCGTGGGTTCGATTCCCGCGTTGGAAACATGTTATTTCCAAGTTTGGTTAGGACTGTGGTAAGGGCAATGCAGGCTGATCACCTGACTACTCTGACAAGTAAGATGATCCATGCGTCGGAGGGGCATGTAAAAAGTCGGTATTGCGCCTGATCTCTCGCCGGTCGTGTCGGTCTTCCGTCCCACTGGGCTATGAGAGAAAAGGAACAGAGAGTGCTCTAGTGTACTGAGCACACACCTAGGCACTATAAAACTACTCCTGCGCAACTGGCCTGGTTTCAATGAAATCGGCCACCGTCACCGAAACCGGTGTGGGAATTATTAGATTATTATTATTAATTATTAGGATATTAAATTGTGGTTATAAGTTATGACAGTGAGTAACAACTAACAAGATTTAAATTCTATTAATATGATCTTGAATTAAAATAACTAATAGGATATGCCTGGCATTTTATCTGTTACTTCTTAGATGCACTTTAATAGAACCGATTTTACATCGATTTAATATTATTTTAAGTGACGAAAAAAATAACATCTGAGCAACATGACGCCTGCAACTCCGTTGCTTCAAAATTCCTTTAAAATGCAGAAACCGTACAATTTTTCGGGATAGAAATATTCTATATCCTTTTCTGGGGCTCAAAGTACATCAAATTTCATCAAAATCGGTTCTGACTTCTGTGGTTTGGGCGTGAAGAGGTAACAGACAGACAGATACACAAATAGATTGATGGATTGTCTTCGATATATTTGTAACGACAATACCAGGTTTTATAACCATCCATCTGCTCGTTCACCGCATAATAAAGTTAAAAATGAAATTTCGAACCAAGATAATATTTAATGTATGAAACTGCGTTCCCGCATTTTTGTTGAACTTTACTAAAACTTCCGCTATAAAAGCGAGAGAATTTATAGCAACAAGTATATATCACGATGCTCGCTAACAATGGTCGAATTTATCACCTTGTTAAAAATTTTCCTCTGTATGCAAGTAGCAACATGCTAGACGTAATATTTTATAGAGGCTTTTAAAATAAACGAACCGCGGCTATCCGCCATTTTTTATTCGCATTTTCCATTTTTATTGTTCGTCAATGGTTTTCTTTGAACGAAAACAATTTGAAATGCAATTTTTTGATAAAAACTGCATTTTTCGAAAGTAGTGAAGGATACAGAATTATACATTCAATTACGACGATATTCCCTTACCTTAAAAAATCTAACTAGGATATACTCAGCGTCATTCACGTTATAGAGAATAGGTTCATCTATCCTCTCTAGTATAGCTCAAAATTTACCAGTTACATATATACTTGAAAAAACATAGTCCTCCTTCTAACATCATTAAAAACGATCATATTTTCGCGGCCCACAAAACTTACCTCCTCAGTCTGAATCTATAATAACTCCCACACCGGTTTCGGTGACGGTGGCATGTTTTACAGAAACCAAGCCAGTTACGCATGAGTGAGTCATTTTATAGTGCCCAAGTGTGTGCGCAGTACTAACACAAGAGAACTCTCTATTCCTTTACTCTCATAACTTAGTGGAACGCTAGACCGACACGACTGGCGAGAGATCAGGCGCACGACCGACTTCTTACATGGCCATCCGACGCATGGATCATCTTACTTGTCAGACAATCAGGTGCACTGTCCTAACCAAACTTGGAAATAACATGATTCAACGTGGGAATCGAACCACGGCCTCAGAGTAAAGAGCCACGCTCTCAACCACTGGACCACAAACGTTACAGTCAGAATCTATGAAATCCCAGTAAAATACCTGGCTGAAACCCTGGTAATGGGCGCGCTATCTCCGGAGCTGGAAGTGCCATGATATATGGTGCCGGCTACCGGTGAACTTGCTCGGGAATACTTTTAAGAGTTAATTACTGCAGGTATATAGGTACTATGTTACACAGATAAAATAATAAAAACCTAGCACAATAATTATTATATTTTTGCGTCGCAGCGGATATTCAAAGCGCAAAGGATATTGTTGTGAACTGCGCACACACTAGATCACTTTAATATCACTACAAAGAAAATAACCACAACCTTTGAAAGTGGTATGACTTTGATCAAAACTTTATTTGCAGATATTAAAAGTAAAGTTATTGAAAGCAAATAGATGAAGAGGATAGTTTATGTGTAATAAACAAGCATAATATTGTATGTACTTATAGTAAAGAAGAACAGCTGAACTAGTATCCTTAGTTTGCCTTGCACTTGATAAGTAGTGCAAGTCAGGGCGGGTCGCTAGTTCATAATATTCAAAACAGAAGCTAAGAAGCTCAATAACATTGAGCCTATACAGTTATACACCTACTATTACCACGTATTCAACGACATGTCGCAGCCATTAGCCTCCATTACGAAATATCATTTACATGATCCTATACGATATTAATCATAATGGTGTCACATGATTAAGTATCACTATTAAGGGGGCGACTAACCCTGAAGTGTCGATTTTATTATTCTTTTTTATACTTGAAAATAAGGCTCGAATTGTTTTATTTTCTAAAATTAGATACTACATTATATTTCCGAGAATTCGATCTGAGCAAAAACACAATATCTTAAAATTTTCTCGATAGAAAGAAATCAAAAAGATGCATCTAATTTTCACGAATTTTTCATTTATTGCCATAACCGTGCATTGAACTAAGTTAATATTTTAATACATTGTATAAAATTCTATCATTGAGAGATCGACCTAGCGGATTTTTGAAATGTTGTATATTTATCGAGTTATTGAGAAAAACCTAATTTGGCGATGAATCCGCGTCGTCCTTTTTCACCTGGCATATGAAAGACGGGCATGAGTGTGAAGAGAGAAGGACGATGTTTGATTTTTTGGGTTAGTCGCCCTCTTAACTAAGCGATACTTATATAAGTAACTACCAATCACCTACATCGCGCTATCGAAGTTTTTTACGGCGGTATTTATATACCGCCGTAAAAAACTTCGTAGAACGTAGAAGAAGGAAGGTTTCATTAAAACTAAAACGGGTCATTTTTTTTCAAATATAAAATAAGGGGGCAAAAGAACAAACGGGTCACATGATGGAAAGTAACTACCGTCGCACATGGACACTCGCAACATCAGAAGAGCTGCAGGTGCGTTACCGGCCTTTTAAGAGGGAATACACTCTCTTCTTGAAGGTTTGCAGGTGGTATTGGTAGCATATAGGCGTAAAGTTTGTGCACAAAACAATAGGGTACTTTGTTTCTAGGTCAACAGCATCATCTTACTTGCCAGAGATCAACATGTTTGTCCTAACTAAAATTTTAAATTTTGAAGCTCAAAATGAAGCATTTATTTAAAATAATCACTAAGAGTCCGATGTGACCCTAATAAACTAAGAAATTACGTTTTTATTTCTATTTCGTGTTTTTCCCAGCTACGTTTTAAGCAATGAATTACAAAGTAAAATTAGAGAAGCCACTCAAGAGAGGATTACTTCTGCAAAGTGCTTCTACATTGTCCGACTGAATTATAAACATTGTATCAATGTAAATAAATTGTCACTTTTAGGGCGTTTGTGCACTACACGGAATTTTTTCATCCAGCCCGGCGCGGCGTCCCGATTTCTTACGTTTTGATTATTGCAAACGTGAAAGTTATGAACGCCAAACGGTAAAATTCCGTGTAGTCCACAAACGCCCTAAGGCTGGCCGCATACACAAGTATTCGATATTCGATTTCCTAATGTTGAATTACGATTTGAATTTCCATGAGAAAACGCGCAAACGTACGTTTTTTCCACGCGCAAACGCGCTGACTTGCACTTGAAACGAAAAAAAAAAACGATCGTCTGCGCCACTTAATGTATTTTTTACAGATTATCTATCTATACATTTAATGTATATTATGTGATGCAGTTAATGTATTTTATTCAGATTTCCGAAAACGAATTCAAAAATCGAATACGGAAAAAGTACGTTTGCGGCCAGCCTTATAAACATTGCATCAATGTAAATAAATTGTCATTCCACGTAAGTACACTTTTATATCGCCATTTTCAGCAACAATATAGTTTATGGCTCGAACTTATTTATAGTTTTCATGAGTCTTAAGTGGCATAGTTGGACTCGCGTTTACATTGTACAATGTATGTGAGGGTTGTAAATACGATAAGTAGGCAGTCAACCCACCCTAAATAGTTATACTACTTAGGGTGGGTTGCACCAACTTACTTTAACTATAACTGTAACTTTAACTATAACTTTAACTACAATGCGAAATGTCAAATCTTTGGTTAAAGTTAAAAATGGACGCCATCAAGACGCTTTATTTAACCATAACCCTAGAGCTCGACAAGGCTTTAAATGCACGTGGCGAAAAAAGGAACTAACGCTGTCATCATACAAAAAACGCCATTTTTGACAGTTCTCCTTAACCAGCAGCGCCCCTGCCCACGTTCTTAAAGAGCCTTGTCGAACAAGTAACGTCATCTGTTAAATTCTGTGGTCAAAGTTAAGGTTAAAGTTAAATTAGCCTGAACTATAACCATAACTTTAACTTTAACCACGCCTCTGGTGCAACCCAACCTTAGAATTTAGATTTATTTACAACTAAATGATGCTCACAACTTCGTTGCGTGAGAATTAGTTTATCACGCGGGAACCGTACATTTTTCCGGAAAAAAAGTATGATAATAATATGTCCTTTCCCGGGATTCAAAGTCCATCAGTTGGGGCGCGAAGCGGTAACAGACAAACAGACGGATAGATACACTTTCGCATTTATAATATTAGTATGGATGACCCGGTGAACTTCCCATCACTTCCGTCCTAATATAAACCTTCCCTGGACTTCCAGGAACATTTTAAGACCAAAATTAGCCGTTGTCGAGTTTTAGAGAGATTAGATAATGAAACATTTTAGTATGAAGCCTGGTATACCTACAAATTCGCTATTAAAAAAAGTCATTTTGGCGGCAAGAAATCAGGTTTTTTCACAAAATTTCCAACTGTACCTATACCAATTAGGTTCCTATCTCTTTAAAATTCAATTTTCTAATACGTATTAAATTAAGATATTGAAGAATCCTCATAGTTTAGTTCGAAGTTGAGGAGTCAGAAAGTAGTGTCGTATAAAACCAGTGTTCGACTTATTTCTATAGCATTAAGGTTCAAAATGCTAATAGTGTTCGCGATAGCAGATTCCTTATTGAGTGCCACTCACATCATATTCGTCGTTCCCAAATGTGCGCCAAGATACCACTTATCTCGCATGGCTCATAAAAGTAATTGCTCTGGAAATCGTAACGCGAAATGGTGAGAACTGATTTCAGGGTACTTAGACAACTTGAATGCGATTTAATCGTTTTGAAAATAACAAATACACTTACTTACCACGTTTCAATAGTTATATAAATACGTTTTATAGTTTCAGAGAAAAATGGCTAACATGCGGACAGACAAAATGACAGACACAACACACCGACATTAAGAAACTATTCCGTTTTCCGTTCTTTGGTCGGTTCCGTTTTTTGCTCTTTGGCTACGAAGCCTTAAAAAGCTAGCATTTGACCATAGTAAAAAGAGGGGAAGTAAGTGTGCGCCATAGTATCAATGCGTCGCCACGTACGGCACACAACAAAATCTCGGCGAGTTTTAGAGGCTGGTACCGCCGAGATTTTGTTGTGTGCCGTACGTGGCGACTGGAGACGCATTGATACTATGGCGCACACATACAAGCCGCGCGCGGTGCCTTTGTATGAAGATAACTTACTTCCCCTCCTTTTACTATGATTTGACATAACGCGTCGCTATGTTATAGCGACTGTATATAGACCTTATCCTACTGATGACCGACCTAACTGATGTATACCTGTTGTATACATCAGTTAGGTATAGACCTTTGTTATACCTGTTGTAGTATTTATTTAAATATCTCGCCTCGCTGTCGATATAATCGAATGCAAATTCATAGTACGCAGAATCAAAATGAACTTATGGATTAAGGAATTAAATTGGTTCTGAAATCAAATAAACTTTGCCGAAGGTTGTATAAGTTTCCAACTAATCCATTTGGCCAAACAAGCTGATGATGTCAATTAGAACAAGCTATATAGGTCATCATTAATTAACAGCAAGACAATCGATCACAGCGTCCACGACGTTCCGGCGGTCATAAATGACCACAGACGGAGACGACCATAGACGTAGACGGCCACAGATGTAGACGGCCATAGACATAGATGGCCATAGAAATTGGGCATAGACAGACGTGGCCGCGGAACCGCGGATTTCCGCAAAGTGGCCATTTGTCATTAACCCTTGCTCCGCTTTGTTGATTTATGTGTAGGGTTGACAATATGGTGAGGAATGGCAAGGGATCAGGTGTTGAGGACTCTGTATAGCCCGGTCACTAGACACGTAGAAACTCGGTTAATTATCTATCGTTTTTTTTAAATAAAATTAGGGGCAAACGAGCAAACGGGCCACCTGATGAAAAGCAACTACCGTCGCCCATGGACACTCGCAACATCAGAATAGTTGTTGGGCGCTACCTATTATGGTTTCGTTTATATCAGTAACGAGATTCTAAATACATATTTTTGCGAGTGTTGTAACAGTAGCTTTAGGTCAGTAGCAGAATTGACATACTAGAAATTTATTATGCTTCTGTATAATCCAGACTATTATATCCACATGTAATAATAATAATCAGAGTTTCGAAGCTTTAAATAATCGGCCAAGTGCAAGCTGGACTCGCGCACGAAGGGTTCCGTACCATTATAGAGCAAAATAGGTAAAAATGTGTTTTTTGTATGGGGGCTACCTTTATTATTTAATATTTATTTTATTAAAATCTAATTATTTATTATTAAAGTACAAATATAATTAAGAATATTGTGAGTATTTTAAGTGCCTACCTGCTACCATTATTGATGCAACGAGCAAAAAAAGGCCAAAAAAATAACGTTTATTGTATGGGAGCCCCACTTAATTATTTATTTTATTTTGTTTTTAGTATTTGTTGTTATAGCGGCAATAGATATACACATTCTGTGAAATTCCCAGAAGTCTAGCTATAGCGGTTCTTGAGATACAGTTTGGAGACCGACAGACGGACAGACGGACATACAGACGGACAGACAGACAGACAGACAGACATCGAAGTCTTAGCAATAGTATCCCGTTTCTACCCTTTGGGTACGGAACCCTAAAAAAAGGACGACTAACAAATAGGAACACTTTTCATTTGTTTCTATACTAAGTCGTTCTGAATTCTATAACTTATATATTATAAGTAATAATATTTTGTCTTGTCCTTATTTTTTTAATCTAGAGCTATATAAGTTGGAGAAATATACAAGAAATGTCGTTAGTATAAGTGACGTCATTGCCCCCAAAATAAAACACAATGTGCTGTTTGCACACTAATTTCTTTATAAACGCAACTTTGTCGCGTTTTCGTTCTTATGAATAATGAAGTACTTTTTCGATAACTTCACTAAAATAGAAATGCTAATAGCAAGTAAATTTCCATTCGGAAACGGAAAATCATTAGCGACTGTTTGTTCACTTTTCTATCAAATGTACATTAGTATGTAAAGCGTATACCTAATTCAAAAATAATGACCCGTACAAAAATATTGAATACAATGTGGCTTATGCTACGTAACCTAACCTTTGATCAATTGCATTTTTGAATAGGAATAGGGGAATTATTCTATATTCTATAATATATTATATTAATTATAAATTAATAGGGGAAATATTATTTATTAAAAATATAATTAAAAATTTGAATGGGAATATGCAAAAAAAAAATTCATCTCAAATACATTTTTCCGTAATCTTTATCATCCTCACATTATAATCAAAACGTATTTTTTTTAATTAGTTATCATTTAAACCCATAAAATGTTGTTTAAAAAATGAAAATTAATGGAGGGAAATTCAAACTTACTAAACGCGCCACTATTGGTCGAAACGAAATGTGACGTCAGATGTTACATATCAGTGTCGATATTCATACTGTGGTTATAGTATTTGTTAGAAAAATAGTTTAAAACTGGTGATTTCTAGTGAATCTATATTTATAGTGAATCTATATGAGTATACAGGGTGTAACAAAACTAAGTGATAATACTTTAGGGTGTGTACGTGTTCCTTGTAGAGAGTTTACTGTGAAAGTAGCGGCACTGAAAGACCAAAATTTTTTTTCACTTTTGTATGGGGAAACTCGTGACGCTCAGGCCCTTGCCCATACAAAAGTGAAAAAAAAAAATTTCGTCTTTCAGCGCTGCTACTTTCACAGTAAACTCTCTACAAGGAACACGTACACACCCGAAAGTATTAACACTGTATAAGGTTTTATAAATGAGTATATTAGGTTTTATCAAAGCACAATCGGACTATCTACCGAAAATAAATGCATTTATGATGTTAGAATATTTTGCATCAAATCTTGATTTTACGATTTTATTTAATTAGACTAACTGACCCGGCAAACGTTGTTTTGCCATATACATTATTTCTAGTATAAATTTAAAAAGTGAATAAAAACCTATTCTCAACCTGTAATGATCATTAATTCATCACAGTAGTAATAAACACGATAATGGAGATAGAGAATTTATACGTGGGAGAGCCATGCTTCGGCACGAATGGGCCGGCTTGACCGGAGAAATACTACGTTCTCACAGAAAACCGGCGTGAAACAGCGCTTGCGCTGTGTTTCGCCGAGTGGGTGAGTTTACCGGAGGCCCAATCCCCTACCCTCCCCTATTATCCTATTCCCTCTTTAGAGGCCGGCAACGCACCTGCAGTTCTTCTGATGCTGCGAGTGTCCATGGACGACGGAAGTTGCTTTTCAACAGGTGACCCGTTTGCTCGTTTGCCCCCTTATATCATAAAATAAAATACATTATCGCTTTTCATCATCTTACACCATGGTTCTCATATTTTTACATCGTTTGGAATTCGAAAAATACGTTGTCAGGTGTGTTTCTAGTAATGCTTTTGCACTTCAGTATCACACAATACTTGTAAGAAGGTTTTTTAGCCTTTTCCATGTAATATACCCGAAAATAAGTACGAAGTAACTGAATCACTAAAGGAAACAAACACGGGACATAACATCTGACGTCATCAACATGGCGCGCTACATGCCGGCGGTTGAACAGTACCAATTTAATCAATGTTTTAAATTTCAATTTGAAGAATAATTTGAATATTTTGAAGCCTGCTTATGTTTTATTCTCATTTATAAAGATATAAAGGACTAATTGAAGTCATAAAAAAAATCATACATATTCCCTATTGTTTAATAGAACCAAATATTTTACAAAATTATTGTATTTGTGTACGATTTTTTTTTATTGCTGATTTGCTGCAAAAGAGCTACTTCTTATCTTGAGTTGACGACACTACCGCAATATAAGCACTGTCCCGTTTTAACGTCTCCGTGGTCTAGTGGTTAAGAGCGTGGCTCTCGACTCGGAGGTCATGGGTTCGATTCCCGCGTTGGAAACACAGTATTTCCAATGCAGGCTAATCACCTGATTGTCTGACAAGTAAGATGATCCATGCGTCGGATGGGCATGTAAAAAGTCGGTCCTGCGCCTGATCTCTCGCCAGTCGTGTCGGTCTTCTGTCCCACTGGGTTATGAGAGTAAAGGAATAGAGAGTGCTCTTGTGTATGCGCACACACTTGAGCACTATAAAATTACTGCTTACCTGGCCTGGTTTCAATGAAACTGGCCACCGTCACCGTGCTTTTGGTAGCTTTTGGTAGCACCATTCAACTTTGATATTATGAAGAACTTATGATCGTTCGCAGTACTCGATAGCTCGTTCTTTTGAACTGTAGTTTATAGCAATAGCATAATAATATATCCCATCATTCAGTACCATGAAAAAATATTAATATGTTTTCTCGAACTTTTATTACAATTCAACAGTTTTATTGAAATTATTCATGTAATTTAAAAATATAATGAACAACAAGAAAACAACTTTCGTTCACTACCTCCTATAGCCAGCGCATATAGTCAACGTTTTGCTAACGTCTATCCCAGATTCAGTAAAACTTTGAATCTGTCGATGCTGATGATGTATTAAACAAACAGAACGCCGGTTTACAGTTTCCAAAACTAGTTTATATTCGTCGAAATTAGTTCTTGTATCGCTCCATATTTCCTTTGCGGAGTGGTTTCACTCGCTGTGTTTATACAACACGACAGACACTGACAGAAAGAATAACATACTTGGGGCATGTATTGAATCCATACTAATATTATAAATGCGAAAATGCGTCTGTCTGTCTGTTTCTTCTTCACGATCAAAGCGCTGAATCTATTTTGCTGAAATTTGGCATGGAGATATTTTGAGACCCGGAAAAGAACATAGGATAATTTTTGTCCCGGAAAAATGTACGGTTCCCGCGCGATAAACTAATTTTGGCGCAATGGAGTTCCGGACGTCATCTAGTTGATGATAAATGTAACTAAGATAGTAAGTACTTTTCGACGTGGTAGAGCCATGCTTCGACACGAATGGGCTGGCTCGACCGGAGAAATACCACGTTCTCACAGAAAACCGGCGTGAAACAGCGCTTGCGCTGTGTTTCGCCGAGTGAGTGAGTTTACCGGAGGCCCAATCCCCTACTTTTCCCTTCCCTACCCTCTCCTATTTCCTTCCCTACCCTCTCTTATTCCTTTCCCTACCCTCCCCTATTACCCTATTCCCTCTTAAAAGGCCGGCAACGAACCTGCAGCTCTTTTGATGCTGCAAGTGTCCATGGGCCAACGAAGTTGCTTTCCATCAGGTGACCCGGTTGCTCGTTTGCCCCCTTATTGCATAAAAAAAAGTAAGAACACAAAAATAACGGAATGAAAAGTGTGGCTAAATGTAATTAATTACTGCATGAATTACTAGTTGCCTACGACTTTGTCTGTGTTAAAAAAGACCATTTAATTCTGATTTTTCGCTCTTATTGGTCGCAGTGAGACTGCATGATAAACCTTGATAAACCTTCCTTGATAAATGGACTATTTAACACAGAAATAATTTTCAATTCGTACCGTAAAAACAGCGCTTTGCAGCGACGTAGAGACGTCTGACGTTGCTTGGACGTTACCATGGTAACGCCGCGAAGGCTTCCCGTTGAGTTATAGCACTTATTGACAGACCGGCGATAGCGGACAGCCACCGGCTATATGATATTTACTTCTATTTCCTTTGAACAAGGTGCAAAATGCAAGTGCATTGTTTGGGGCTCTTACGTTTCATAGATATTTATATTCAGGTATTTTCGTGATTACCTACGACAATTAGGGGAGATTTCCATGCGCATTATTAATTTGGGAGTACTGTAATAATTGATGTTTAAGAGCTCATCTGCCTCTAAAAATCAAACATCGTCCTTCTCTCTTCACACTCACGCCCGTCTTTCATATGCCAGGTGAAAAAGGACGGCGCGGAATCATCGCCAAGTTAGTTTTACTTGAATAAAAGACGAACTATAATGATTATGAAAAAAGTGTTTTGAGCAAATTTAGGTTTTATCAATACCTTTTTAGATTTTAAAAAATATTAAAGAAAAGACAGCAAACTTCGAAGATCCAAGCAAAAATGTGTCTAAAACAAGGTTTTTTGTAAAAAAGAAAGTATTGAGCATTTTTTGAGTAATCGTGTTTTCGTCTTGAGCATTTATTCTTTATGAACTGAAGTTACTTGTGTCAAAAAATCAGTTTTCTAGACCTTACAGATTTTGAGATCTAGGTTAAAGTATGTAGTCAAGTTAGGGTCATATGGGTCATATTTGCTCTTAATCATTATGTCTCTGAGTGCGGCCGTTACGTCGCCGAGAGGATACGGCCTCTCTGTATAGGGAGGCCTTTATGTCTGTTGTTGTTATATGAATTCACTCTTAGAGCGCTTACAGACGAACGGCACGTGTCGGCGGCACGCGTCGCCGGCAGTTGACGGCAGACGACGGCACGTGTCGGCGGCAGTCGACGGCAGTCGGCGGCACGTGTCGGCAGCAGTCGACGGTAGCCGTTGACCTTGCAGTTGTGACGTAGCGCGTAAAGGTAAAGGTCCACAGGTCGGTATCTACGCAACGGACGTCTCGCATTGCAAATGAATATTTTTTACAGTACGTCCACTGTATCGGCAGCGTACGGATTACCGACTAGACAGTATGTTGATCTTCAAATTAGTCCAAACAAAGCTTCTAAGTCAAAATTTCTGCTTTTGACTTTTCCATCCACACCCCCCTTTTGAGCATTCATTTACTAGGCTATTTGATAATCCGTACGCTGCCGATTGACTACTGTGAAAAAATTATCCGTTTGATGCGAGACGTCCGTTGCGTATGATACCGACCTGTGGCCGCTAACCTTTAGGCGGTACGTCACAACTGGGGGCCTACCACTACCTTTACTAAACGACACCGTTTGACAGATAAGCAATAATTACTTTAACGTCAAGCTAGCGATCTTAAAAAAGTTCATATTTCACAGCGGATTTAACAATATTTTGCATTTTTTACTGTTTTTTAGTAAAATTATATTTGAAAAGTGAGTACGGTAATGTAATTGTAATCTTACAACAAAGCTTTCTGGAAACATGATCGTTTTAGGAAAGGTCGTGGTAGGTCCCCTACAAGCGTCATAAATTGCCGCCGACACGTGCCGTCAACTGCCGTCGACTGCCGCCGACAGTGCCGTTCGTCTGTAAGAGCGCTTATGTGTGCGTGTGCCGATTTGGGCGGTCTTATCTAGTGTGAAGACGGTCTACTGTATATCGTGCTAATGATCAGAAGCCTGAGAAAGATGGCCCCCATAATGACTATTATAAGTCATTAATATTAACGCTCTGGATTGCGTTAGCGACGTAATCGAATCCCGCCCGCGATTAACATACTTAATCCTGCATAAGTGCACATTAACATGCGCATTTATTATATTATAATTTACTCTAATACCATTTTAGAAACAATTTCACGTTGTTTGGTTCTCGCATTAATTGCGTCGGTAAATTACAATTTTATCGGCATCGGCGAAATTTGACGTAACGCTTATTCAGTGTCATTTGTTTATTTATTATTAAAACTAGCGACCCGCCCCGGCGTCGCAAGGGTATAAAATATATACGTGGGAGAGTCATGCTTCGGCACGAATGGGCCGGCTCGACCGGAGAAATACCACGTTCTCACAGAAAACCGGCGTGAAACAGCCAACCGCTGTGTTTCGCCGAGTGAGTGAGTTTACCGGAGGCCCAATCCCCTACCCTATTCCCTTTCCTTCCCTCCCCTATTCTCTTCCCTTCCCTACCCTCCCCTATTAGGAATAGGGATTCCCTCTAAAAGGCCGGCAACGCACCTGCAGCTCTTCTGATGCTGCGAGTGTCCATGGGCGACGGAAGTTGCTTTCCATCAGGTGACCCGTTTGCTCGTTTGCCCCCTTATTTCATAAAAAAAATATATATAGCCACTGAAAAATAATTTAAAATGCCTGTGATCGACCTGTGCCTGTGATCTTTCACGTGGTCTACTTCTTATTGGTGCCAAATAACATTAAAACTGCTCCAGTAGTTCGCAAGATAAACCCGTTCAAATTTTTCCACATTTTCCTATTAGTCTTAGCGTGATAAAATATAGCCTATAGCCTTCCTCAATAAATGGGCTATCTAACACTTTAAACGTTGTTCGTGGCGGCCGAAAAGGAAGATCTTCCGACCGAGCGAGATAACATGCTCGGTCAGGCCGAAGCCCACTGACGTCATTTCAGACGTTGTTACATATTATATCTTGCCGTTCTACGAAACTTCGATAGCGCGATGCAGGAATGCTAGGCGAATTGTCGGTACCGCCACATCACTACCCCCCGAAGACCTCTGGTATTCTTCGATGCGCTTATGTTGTCGGGTGTGGGCCGAAGCTACGCGTGCAATGATCAGGAGAGGGACCCCGTGCTCTGCTTGTTGACCGGTCGTTGTAGCCTATGGCTGCCCCGTTCAAGCCTGACACGGGTTCGACCGGCGCGGAAGCCTAACGCGGCTTATGGTCGAGGCGACCCGCTACCTTATCACGTAAAAATAGCGATCAACAATCCACTAGCAATAATCGCGCGAGTGATTGCTGGGTGTCATGAATGTCACAAACAATGGTGTCATGTATAGTGATCGATTGCAATCGTATTGTTTTGGATGATACGTGATACGAAATTGCGATTTTGGAGCAATTATCGCGCAATAATTGCTATCGCATTGCTCTCGCAAGATACGACGTGATACGGGGGCCGGTTATGCTTGATGTCTGCGGACGTGGTGCGGATGAGCGGGGAGTGTTGATGATGATTGATGTCCAGAAGGATGCGTGTTCTTGTCGGTGGTCACCAATTTAACGTTGTTCGTGGCGGCCGAAAAGGAAGATCTTCCGACCGAGCGAGATAACATGCTCGGTCAGGCCGAAGCCCACTAACGTCATTTCAGACGTTGTTACATATATCTTGCCGTTCTACGAAACTTCGATAGCGCGATGCAGGAATGTTAGGCGAATTGTGGGTACCGCCACACACTGAAAGAATTTTTCAAATCGGACCAGTAGTTTCTGAGATTAGCGCGTTCAAGTTAGCCCTTTCAAATAATTTTCCCCATTTTTTCCACATTTTCCTCTATTTCCTCGCTCCTATTACCCTTAACTTGATAAAATATAGCCTACATCCTTCCTCGATAAATGAGCTATTTAACACTGAAAGAATCATCAAAATCCGTTGCGTAGTTTTAAAGATTAAAGGGAACAAATGGACATGAGGGAAAAAAAATGACTTTGTTTTACAACATGCATAGATAATTTCGCATTTATAATATTAGTATGGAAGTATGTTGGGTAAATATTTTTAAAACTAATTTTATATTTCTGTTTTAAGGCTTAGGGTAAAAGGTCGACATTTAAAAGTCATTAGCACGATTGACAACACCCACACAACATGCTATATTAAATTTTTTAACGAACAGTAATTTTGTGTTTAATTGTACTTTTTAACCGACTTCTGAAACGAGGAGTTTATATGTTCGGCTGTGGATATTTTTTCTTGTATGTTCAACAATTACTCCGCCGTTTATAAACCGATTTTCAAAATTTTTGTTTTGTTATATTAGGTTTCACTCCAATTTAATCCCATTTTTACAAAGGTGGTGATCTGATGATGGGATCCATAAGTAATCGAAGGAACTCCTCAAAATTTATATGGAAACCTCAAAATATGGTGATTTTGGTTTTATGAGAAGTATCATAAGATTTTGCACCAAGGTATACTATGGTTCCGAAGATACTAAGAGAAGGATTGCTTATTACAAGTTTGAAGATATGTATACGCAAGGTAAATCAATAATAACACCCTTATTATAATATTATGAACTTAAAAGTATTAAATAATTTTTCCTATCTAATAGTGCCTTTTTCTGAATTTGGCTAAATCTGAGCTATTTCTGTACTCAATCTTCATAATTTTGAAGTCGGTGAGAGTTCCAAAAGTTCCAAATATTCTGGCAGAGAATTGAAGATTCAGCTATCCAGATAGCTGAATCTTCAATTCTCAATTCAAAATTTCATCATTTTGAAGTCGGTACCAGTACCGACTTCAAAATGATGAAGATTGAGTACAGAAAGCTATTTCTTCCGAATTCGGCTAAACCTCAGCTATGAGGTTTAGCCGAATTCGGAAAAAGGCACTATTAGATAGGAAAAAATATTTAATACTTTTTAGTTCATATTATATTAAGGGTATTATTATTGTTTTTACCTTGGAAGTCGTTTTTTTTTGGGTTTTGTATTAAAATTTAAAACTGTTTATATTTGTAGGTACTATGATGTAGATTGTAGCCATTAAGGGATTGTAGTGTTACATGGAAATAGTAATTCATATATAAGTCTTTTGCCTTTATAAGTTACATAACAATAACACATTTAACCTACATGAAACTATAGTTTCATGTAGGTTAAATGTGTTATTGTTATGTAACTTATAAAGGCAAAAGACTTATATATGAATTAAATACTATCGCGTAGTTGCTAACAGTTAACACAGAGCTAATAGCACTTAGTCGTAGAGCGGCATTTAACACGTAGACATTGTTTCTAACTTATAAAAGGATATTATAACTCCTTTGTAGGTTGAAACCGAGAGTACTAGTCGTATAAAACTATTACCTAATGTCCTTCCTTCTTCTTCAATATTTTTATGGATTCGAATTCTTAATGAATCATTTTGTACAGGACGCTTCGACATAGAATTGCATATTCTGTTAAGCTGTCATTTCCATTATATTTAATGTTTCATTGGCCTAAATTCTGAATGAAGTATAGATTTAAAAAGTTACCAAAATACTTTAATAAGGTACTAGCAGTATACTGCGCAGTAGTGTACTGGGGTTTAAGCGTGAAGAGGTAACAGACAAACAGACACACTCTCACATTTATAATATTAGTAATGATAATGGATATAAATATCTGCATTAATATCCAAAGTTAGGGAATAAGAATTCTACAGTAATTGTATATTCATATTCAAATCACGAGAACTCCTGTTCGCGTTCTGTTACGGTAATATTATGAATTCAGAGCTGCTCTTTTTTTGTTCCGCTGATGAGTTATACAATTTTTTGTTAAGAATTAGACACACCCGGTGTCTGATGTCACAGAAGTATTTTCATAACTTTAGTTAAATATGTACGTAATGAAAACTAATAGGAGTTCGTCTAGACTACTATAATCCATACTAATAATATAAATGCGAAACGTTACCTCTTCACGGCCAAACCGCTGAACCGATTTTGTTGAAATTTGGTATGGAAATACTTTGAGTCCCGGGAAAGGACATAGGATACTTTTTGCTCCAGAAAAATGTACGGTTCCCGCGCGATAAACGAGCTTTGGCGCAATGGAGTTGCGGGCGTCATCTAGTATAATATATTTACTAGACGTTCCGTGCGGCTTCGCCCGCGTAAATTAGATATTTCACAGACAGATTACTCCACAAAAATAGCCTATAATCCTTCACGTGGTCTACTTCTTATCTATGCCAAATAACAGAAAAATTGCTCCAGTATTCGTGAGATAAGCCCTTTCAAATAATTTCCCCCGTTTTTTCCACATGTTCCTATATTTCTTCGCTCTTATTAGTCTTAGCGTGATAAAATATAGCCTATAGCCTTCCTCGATAAATGGGCCTGTAATAGTTCCTGAGATTAGCGCGTTTAAACGAACTAACAAACAAACAAACTCTTCTGCTTTATAATATTAATATAGATATATCGCTACACAAAAAATGTATAATAATATAGTCTCTATACACATCAGCTGCAGTAGGTTTTTACACTAATAAAATATCACGGCTAATAAACTGTATAATTTTTTACCTACTTTTGACATAATATTTATCTACTTGTACTAAAGTGGTATTTTAATATTAACACTCTGAAGTTCTCCTAAAATGTTAATTTCATTGCTGGCGGTTAGGTACGCGATTCGTAATATCTTACGAAATAAAACGAGGGAATTAAAAATTGCGGTAGAAAATTCCTCTGGCACTACGCACTTCCTTTGGGACAATTAAATTTTCATCCGGCTTGGCCCGCGGGAATAATTTAGACTCTACCGCTTAGAAATAATGAAAACCCCCGCAAAACCACGATAGCATCGAATACTTAAACTTTAAGTATAAAAACGGGCGAATATTAAATGTTGTTATCAAATATTTAATGATTTTCTTTGGCTCTTAAAAAAAGAAACAAAATACATAAAAAATTATAATGTTAACATTGCAAACATTTTGTTAATAGTAAAATATTTAAAAACCTTAGCCAGTCAACTCGTTTATTATTACTACACCGCCCAAAAAATATATCTCTTTGTAGGTTAATATTCTCAATATTATAATAAATACGTTAGAACATTTTATTTTAGAAGATGACTTTATAACAAGTTCTAGACAGGGCTCCCAAACGTGTAATGCTTACAAACTAGACGCTCTTTAAATTGATCGCCTCCGTGGTCTAGTGGTACAGAGCGCGGCTCTTGACTCGGAGGTCGTGGGTTCGAATCCCGCGTTGGAAACATGTTATTTCCAAGTTTGGTTAGGACAATGCAGGCTGATCACCTGATTGTCTGACAAGTAAGATGATCCATGCGTCGGATGGGCATGTAAAAAGTCGGTCCTGCGCCTGATCTCTCGCCGGTCGTGTCGGTCTTCCGTCCCACTGGGTTATGAGAGTAAAGGAATAGAGAGTGCTCTTGTGTACTGCGCACACACTTGGGCACTATAAAATTACTCCTGCGTAGCTGGCCTAGTATCAATGAAACCGGCCACCGTCACCGAAATCGGTGTGGAAGCTATTTATTTAAATTGATCGTAGTATAATTTACAGTACAGATACTTGTGCAAATTTATTTTACCAAAAAATCATAAAAGTAGTTAGAGTAGCAATAACCGCTAGTCAATATTGTCAATATGATTCAAGTCTTGTTTATCAATACGATTCAGTTAGCAAAAAATATATTATTATATTGCTTAAACTATACCCTATTATAAAATATATTTTAAACTAGATGACGCCCGCAACTCCGTTGCGTCAAAACTCGTTTATCGCGCGGGAACCGTACATTTTCCCGGGACTCAAAGTATCTCCATGCCAAATTTCAGCAAAATCCGTTCAGCCGTTTGGGCGTGAAGAGGTAACAGACAGACAGACAGACAGACAGACAGACACACTTTCGCATTTATAATATTAGTATGGAAGTATGGATTGACCCATAGACATGAATACTTATTTTTTATTCTCGTACGTAACCTACTTTATTGATGTTTAACTGTTAAGCTGTTTAAATAATTCAATTTAAAAATCATGAGTCATTTGCGAAAGTTAGCATTAAATCCAACACAAAATGAATCCCTATCGATGAGCTAGCAGCTTCTCGAAAATACTTAACCAAGAATTAAATTCTAGGTTTAAGCTGACTCAAAGGCATAACTTTTGAAGTCCTCATATACTGTATTTTGAATCTTAAATACCTCAGTAAGCGGTTCGGTTTGGCTCCCGGTAAACAAGCGATACGGGATTTTCTCGCTCAAAATGAAATGGATATTGAGGGTGCACTTAACTTTTCTTAAAGAACTTCAAGTTTTAATTAAATATTTAAAATGACATTTTAATAGAATCGCCTCGCAGGTAGCGGTTGATATTTTAGACAGTTTAAAGTGTAATCGAGTTATTATTCTGAGTTATTATAATGAGTTGTTTTAGTGTTGTTTTTTGTGTTGTATTTTGTTATGTTATTATTTATTAAATATAAACTTTTTTAAGAATTATTCAATTAATAAAAAGTTAGACTTCAGAATGTAATAAAGTTTGAACACAAAGAAAAAACATAATTTATTTTCATTTCTTTCCTTGAAACAGACTCCAAACACTTTAGATTAGATATAATGAAAATTACGTTACCAGAAGTACAAAAGGTTTTTGTAGGATTTCCTTTCAGGTTACCCGAATCGCGTTCAATATCTCAGACTCATATCCCCAAGTCCTCAAAAAACTAAAAAGAAAGTAATATGAATATCGGAATCTAAACCACATCAGCGCTTAGCAAGGTGCTATTCATGTTGAAATTGTTTATTATAACACGTTAAGGTGTTCAAAAAGTAGTGATAAATATGAAATTTAACAGAATAAGGCTGCGAGGAATAACAGGTTTACGAGGGAAATGTTGTGATAGCGTAAGCCTGCACTGCTGTTTGTTGTATAAACCCGAAAATCTTTTATAATCAGCCGGCCCGACACAAAGAACTGTGTTGAGCATAATATACTTACGCTTCTGACTTTAAATTTTGTTTCGTTTATTTATATTTTACTACTTGTTTCTCTGTATAATAATTCTGTTTTTTTTAATAACAGATTATAGACATTTAACTAAATGGTTGAACATATACACTATTCTATAACAATTTACGACAGACTATAACGATGGTATATTGAATCATTTATACAAGCTAGGCTCGTAACATTTAATACCGCGAGCAACTTTTCATTTCGAGCCTGTATGACAAACGCGCGTTCCCGACACCACATGACATGCAAATCATCCACTATTGAATTAGCCACTGAATGTAACTAAAATTATTATTTCATTCGTTTTGTAACACACTTGTTATTGTATTACAACGCTTGTAATAAAATATAGGCAATACAGACTGTTACAAAGTGTTTTTTTAGCGTGTATACTGTATATGTCCCTTCTATAGAATTGACTGTGAAAGGGCAGGGCTGAAAAATATACTTTTGATTTCTATGAGAAATGCCAGCAGTGTTTTTTACCACACTATACTTGAAAAAAAAGTAACTTTCTAAGCGCTGCTACTTTTACAGAGAACTCTATATAAGGGACATACACACCCCAAAGTATTATTAATTTGTTTTGTTACACATATTTTGGTTTTCATTATCGTTTGATAAAAATGAGTGTTGAACGTAAACACGGAAAAGTAATTTTATTAAACCTTATTGTTGTTGGAATTAGATTGAAATAATTATTAATTACACCCTAACGCAAATTAATTTTTCGGCGAAGTCGATTTAACTATTTGCAATTAAGAAGTTATGTTTTTTAATTAATTATTTGGATGAAGAATTCAAATGCCAAAACAAAACTCAAAAAATGAGAAGAAAGAATTTTAGGAATGAATGAAAATGAAAAGTTACGGAGATGAAACATTCAAAAGTTTGAAAATGAACATTTCCTATTTGATAGGAAATTAAATGTTTAAGTCTGAAATAATATTTTACGTTAAAATACGTTGTTTTTTTTTCTTTTATTAAAAAACTGCAAATCTACGACTATGATTATAACTTGTAGTTTGTGTATGTTCTAGTTTGTTTCATATTATGTGTGTTGAACTTCCTTAGCTCCAGGGTTTGGGCCGTTCGTTGATATTCTAGTCAACCAGCCTTATATTTTGTATAAATATAGAATATAGATAGTGTATAATTACGCGTTAATTTACAAACTAAGGCTGTGTTAATCTCATTAGAGCTATTATCGAGTAATTACAGGTGTAAACTTTGCATTACCGTCCTGATTACACGCGCTGACTTAACTTAATCTGGGTGACTGGCGGATACACTGTAATTGCAATTCGATTGCAGCACTGTATTATTATTGTACGATAATATAATTATGTTTCCTATCTATATATTCTAAATTATATGGTCATATATGCAATCCATGTACGTTGTAAGGACATTTTGTTGGTTGGTTTATAGTACGTGCACATTGTGACAAGTTTTATGACCGAGTGTGCAATGGGTCTTAAAGTTCTATGAAAACTACGTTGCGCGCTGCGCCCCGTTACAATATGTGCGTACCTTTGGTGTAAATTCGAAAGTATGGGACTAATTGTAATGAAACTTGGCTTAGATACGTAAACATACTACGTTTAGATTCTATAGCGTATCCAAGAAATAACTAGAAAACCTTCTTATTACGTACCACTATTATAAGAAAATGTAATTGTGTCTCTTTTTGTCTGATTTTCTGTCTGTCAGAATTACTCAACTGATTTTATTAAAATGCGTTATCAAATTCAATTGCTGAACTAACAAAGCTCTTATCGCGAAAAATGCACGGATTTAAAGTTGTGGGCAACATCTTGCAAATAAATGTTACATTTTTGTATGAAAATAACCAAGAAGTATTGTATTACGTTATTAATTAGCGGTCACTCGCGTGACGTAACCAGTTTTGCTGTAGGTATCGTGATCATAAAAATCGTAGGAAATTGTTGTAAAGGGCTATTTCAAATTAAACCGTATTAAATTGGTGAACAATATGACCATAAATTGTAATAATTTTTATTGCCAACGTGATTATACCGTGATTTAATTCATAATATTTCAAGGTAAATGTTTGAAGTGATCATGAACTCTATGGTTTTGAAAGTCATTGAACTTTAAACGTTTATTACATCTACTTATACATTTTTAAATTCTATGGTAAACTTGCATCCGTTGCTGGTACGTTAAGTTTTTTACTTTAAACGTTTATTACATGTACTTATACATTTTTAAATTCTATGGTAAACTTGCATCCGTTGCTGGGACGTTAAGTTTAGATAATAACTAGCTGTCCCGGCAAACGTTGTTTTGCTTTATAAAGTATTTCGCCCATATTATTTTATTTAAGTGACTAAATAAGTGTGTCACCATGGCACACCGTCGCACAAACAATGGTCGCCGTCAGTCTCGAGTATTAATAATTATATAGGGGTTGGTGATAAAAAAGTAAAAGTGAGGGTTGTATTTATTTTTTAATGCCACATTATAAAAAATAAAAACAAAAAATTTAGTCCAAAAATAAAAATTAAGGGTGAACAACTATATTAATAATTACTTAGAGGTATGAAAAATAGATGTTGGCCGATTCTCAGACTTACTCAATATGCTTACAAAATTTCATGAGAATCGGTCAAACCGTTTCGGAGGAGTACGGGAACGAACATTGTGACACGAGAATTTTATATATACGAGTAAGATGTAAATGCACAAGATTATAATATGATTGACTAAACAATCTTAAGTGACTACGAATAATAAAAACTAAGGAAACGTAACTCCAATACTTGAATCTTTTTGAATTTGGTTCTCAAGGTTCTTTTCGCACACTAAAATAATATGGCAAAAGCTACGAAACACTATATATATATATATATATATATATATATATATATATATATATATATATATATATATAGCTCCCACACCGGTTTCGGTGACGGTGGCCGGTTTCATTGAAACCAGGCCAGCTACGCAGGAGTAATTTTTTATAGTGCCCAAGTGTGTGCGCAGTACACAAGAGCACTCTCTATTCCTTTACTCTCATAACCCAGTGGGACGGACGACCGACACGACTGGCGAGAGAACAGGCGCAGGACCGACTTTTTACATGCCCATCCGACGCATGAATCATCTTACTTGTCAGACAATTAGGTGATCAGCCTGCATTGTCCTAACCAAACTTGGAAATAACATGTTTCCAACGCGGGAATCGAACCCACGACCTCCGAGTCAAGAGCCGCGCTCTATACCACTAGACCACGGAGGCGTTACGAAACACTACATTTTAATTGACAAAATAAAGCCGTTGACGATAATAATAAATTATTGTCACTTCTATAATTACACCAAATTCTTGTATTCGGGTTTCTTTTTGCATAAATGTATTCGGGTCACATATTTTTGTAGTATTGGAACAAATTTTTTGACACAGTTACTCTTCCTTAGTTTTTATTATTCGTAGTTTAGTGAAGTCTTTACGGTACTTGCTCGTATCAGCTCTACGCCGCGTAGAGTTGCTACAAGTACGTAGAGGCGCTACGCGATTATTCGGATTTGTTTGAAGGAATTATTAGAACTAAGATAAAAATAGATAGATTGAAGTGTGGAGTACACTTGTTTTTTTTTATGAAATAAGGGGGCAAACGAGCAAACGGGTCACCTGATGGAGAGCAACTTCCGTCACCCATGGACACTCGCAGCATCAGAAGAGCTGCAAGTGCGTTGCCGGCCTTTTAAGAGGGAACAGGGTAATAGGGGAGGGTAAGGATGGGAAGGGAAGTGAAGGGAATAGGGGAGGGTAGGGAAGGGAATAGGGTATGGGATTGGGCCTCCGGTAAACTCACTCGGCGAAACACAGCGCAAGCGCTGTTTCACGCCGGTTTTCTGTGAGAACGTGGTATTTCTCCGGTCGAGCCGGCCCATTCGTGCCGAAATATGGCTCTCCCACGTATATATGGCTCTCCCACGTATAATATACTTGTAAGTGTTGTTTGTAATTTGTAAGTCGTAGAGTCTTTATTTATTATTACTGCTATAATTTATTATGACAAAAATTCATAAACATGTTTCATTTAACAAAACTACGAAAATGTATTTTTCGTGTAACTTTAAATGGAAACAAATCCATTTGATATAGCCAAGCAAATGGGATTTACGTGTCATTATGAATAATGTATGAATATTTAAATGTAATGTATGATTAACATTTTGGGTAAACAAAGCGACGGTGCCGAATCGTGTACGGGGAGAGTAATTGCCATTGTATTAAGCTATTCATCAAGTTCTGAGGTGAAATTCTAAGGAAGTGTTACTGTTTCATTGTAAAAGTTAGTACAATAACTACTTGTTCTTAATTCAACTTCTTAAAAAATACTAGTTTTTACCGCAAATATACGACGATATTCATAGAATATACATATAGTCCTAATGTTCATATTTACATAAGAGAGATATTATTGAGGTATTGTATAAAGTTATAGGTTTGCATTTAAAAATATAATAAACTACTTTTATTTAAGTACTACCTTAGTTAGATAATGTCTATATTATATAAGATGTTTGTCATAATATATCTTTGTGCACATTAAAATATAATATATTTTGTTTGTTAGCAAATTAAGTTCTATAACATTCCTAGCTAACAATTTCCAAAAACACAAACATAAATTGAATCAAACTAATTGAAACTCGCGAATTTTCGACATAATTTAATTATTATAATGCCACAATTATTTCCAAATACAAGTCAATTATAACAATTAGCTTGTCACTTTGAACAATTGTTTTGTGAAATTAATAATAACTAGAGATCGCCCAATGGTCGAAATTCGACAATCCATTTTTAATTTGACAAAGACTTCAACAAAGGAGTATAATTCGTGTGTATAGGCTTGTCAGTCAAAACATGGTAGTGTGCGCGTTGTAGTGTGTATAATGTTTTATTTATTAAAATAAGGTATGATAAAAGCATAATTTTAAAACTATATTAGCTCCATGATAATATGACTATGACTATATCTATGACTCCGTCTCCATATAAACTACAACTGTGCGAAATTCCATGCTCCTACATTTCCGCATTTTTCATAAAAACGGTTCCAAATTTTTCGCTCGCGTATAAATATATAGATATTATTGTGATCTTAAACCTCGGACTGGTTTTTATTTGAAGTTTGATCAATTTATTGATTTGATGACGCCCACAACTTCGTTGCACCAAAATTAGTTAATCGCACGGAAACCGTACATTTTTCCACAATCAAAAGTATCCTTTTTACTTTCCTGGGACTCAATGTACCTTCATACTAAATTCAGTTTGGGCGTGAAGAGGTAACAGACTGACAGACACTCTTCGCTGCAAAAAATTAAGTATGGTTACAATTACAAAAAAATATATAGAGCTATAGTACTTCTTCTTTTGCGTCCCAGCGATTTAAGGCTCTAAATTAGGATGTCATCCAAATCTTATATCTTTAAACGAGCAATTCTTGTATATATATATATATATATATATATATATATATATATATATATATATATATATATATATATATATATATATATATATATATATATATATATAATTGGAATCTCGGAATCGGCTCCAACGATTTTCATGAAATTTAGTATATATCTTATATCTTTAAACGAGAAACTCTTGTGTATATATATATATATATATATATATATATATATATATATATATATATATATATATATATATATATATATATATATATATATATATAATTGGAATCTCGGAATCGGCTCCAACGATTTTCATGAAATTTAGTATATAGGGGGTTTCGGGGGCGATAAATCGATCTAGATAGGAATCATTTTTAGAAAATGTCATTGTCATCGAATACCGAGCGAAGCTCGGTCAAATAGCTAGTAAAAAATAATGAGACGTTACTCTGCGGAAATTCAGAGCAAACGGACGGAGAACGGAAAAGTGATAATTACTATTAGAGTAAGAGCCAGCTGAAAGTTGTTATATTATCCCTATCTATATATAAACTTGTATGTGACCCCCTATTAGCAATGACGGTTACTTTAGAAGGTACAATTCAAAAGGTCTTCAGAACTGTATACCTCCTAAAATAACTTTTTCTTACCTGTATATTTTCATTTACACGTAAAATTTCACCTTTTATGAAATGAAGAAATTCTGGCTCTTGCGTCATATAATTATTCAAGTGTGAATAAATACGAACAGACACGGGACCAAATATTAAAGTTTAGAACTTTCCCGTATTAAACGGCATTATTTCCGTCGTGAAGTATTGTAAATTTAGCACGGCACGTGAGCAGAGCGTTACGTGACTTAATTTAGAGATCAATTTCGTACAGCACGAACCGCGTTGATTCTTAATTTCCTGATGAACAAAAAGTCGCGTAACAAATTATAGGTTTTTTTGGAATTTCGGTGTATGTTTGAGTTAGTTAGTTGAGGTTTGGGTTGTATAATGTAATCTTTTCCATGTATACTCGTACTACTTAATGGATAATATTATAATTATTATTAAGGCAACTTTTAGATTTCAATATTGAATGAACAGAAAGAGATCGAATTCTGATTTAGCATGAGTTTTTAATTTCCGTGAAATCGAGTCTTAATAGTAGGAAAATTCATTCATATTCATAATCAGAAGAGTTATACTACCGTGAATCTTTAACCATTCGAAGGTAAATATGGCAGTGAAAACAATAGCTATTCAAATATTTGTCCAACAAATGGAACTCCTAAATATAAGCACTGAATTAATCAATTCACAATAGATTTCAGTCAAGGTTGTGTCATGACACGATTAATCGATTTTAAAACTCATTCTGCGAATCGATGACAAGGTAATCTATGTTTAATTAACTTATCTTCTTTGTTCTAGCCACATTACCTACCAAAGTACCTACTAAAAGATGTAGTCAATAAGAACTGCAAACTTCGTTACGCCGATATTTTGTTTTTTTTTCTTCAAATAATTATTGTATCTTCTTGTTATTCTTCATCTACATAGTTTCAGCGGTTGAGACGTAAAGGGGTAGACAGACCTTCTATTATTTTCGTATGCACAGGCTATTTTTTACACACAGGTCACAGTCACAGGTAATTTTTTATTTATTATAGGTGTGTTACATACCATTTTTGTTTATTTCAACCTTCAACTCTCTTTTTCCTCATTTCATTTCTTTGTAATTTAATTTTATAACAGAAGATCTTCGGAGTCAAATGTCAGAAATAATTTCATGAAAGCTCACATAAAAGTAAAACATTTATGTTGTAAATGAAATCAGTACGCCGAGTTCGAGTGAAAAATATTTGTAAAGGTTACACGGTCCCTCGCCATAAATAGACAAGTAAGTTCTCTTGAAAATATTTTATTGAATACTTTATTAAACTTTCAATATTATTCGTTACGATAAAATATATTAAAACATGGAATGCACGCGCTCTCAGTGTGTTTTGAATTAAAATAAATATATTTTAATAAATTTAATTAAAAAGTACTTACCTACGCAGTTTTAACATAATATTTACAGTAGGTACAACATACATATTAATATATACAGTAGAATAATATCCATAACACCAGTTTTTCGACCAATATATTGATTTTAGCTGTCGTATACTGCGTGACTGGTGGGACATACTCGAGGACGTGATATTTGGCTATTATATTAGATGGAAAAAAATATACAAAAAATAATATCAATTGATCACTGAGTAAAATATGTAGCTTAAAGTTAAACAATTATTTACCCAACGCATGCAAACCGCGCGCGGGAAGGGTAGCGGTTCTGTTTCTTTGGTGGCCCACGCCGACGCGCCGGCCGCATAGTATGCCTACTTCCCTAGCCACGTAATTTATTTAGTGTCCATGATTCATTTGTTTAATTAAAGAGAAATTGGTCAAAAATTAAGTACATAATTTTATTACATAATTATTATAATGAGAATCGAGTACTCTACCGAGTACTCTCCTTAAGTATTGATCATGTCTCACCAGTCATGCTGTATAATTATCCAGATGCACAATTACTTATTGTGCATCTGGATAATTATACAGGAAGAAAACTTTATATCGAAGTTTTCTTCCTGTAATGATTTCCTTCGATGCAGGATTGTGGCGCTTGTTAATTGTTATAAAGCCAAAGTGGGTGAATGTCACGCAAACCATGCGTAGAATTTGTATATTTATTACAATACTTGTATTATTCAAAACCTATTACATAAATAAGGTGGATGAAAGCGTTTGGGCGACGAATTTTCATTTGAATAAATATCATCCACTCGCAGATACAATGTAAATACACACGAATTAATATTTTCAGTGTTTGTCTTTGAGACACGTTTACGCTTATAGTGATTTAAGTGTGTTTTCAATGAAATTTAAAGACAATCTATTCTTATGTTATAAATTCGTAAGTCTATCTATCTGTCTGTCAGGATTAAATAGCTTAACCTAATTATAATTATTAATTAAAATTTAAACTCATTAAAATTTTGCCGGGAGCCAATTATTGTAATTGAGATTGTATTTTTAACCGACTACGCGGCCAAGCTATAAGGTTAGTGATTTTGGCAAAAATTAATTAGAGTCTGATTCCGAGCCCAAACCTCTGAACCAATTTTGTTGAAATTTTGTATGGAGATACTTTGCGTTCCGGGAACGAACATAGGATACTTTTTATATACCCTTTTTATGTACCCTACATTCCCGCGCGATAAATGAAATTTGGCGCAACGGAGTTGCAGATGTCATCATTAGTACCTAATTGTTGTTTTTTTTTTTATGAAATAAGGGGGCAAACGAGCTAACGGGTCACCTGACGGAAAGCAACATCCGTCGCCCATGGACACTCGCAGCATCAGAAGAGCTGCAAGTGCGTTGCCGGCCTTTTAAGAGGGAAATGGGGTAATAGGGGAGGGAAGGAAAGGGAATAGGGGAAGGTAGGGAGGGGAAGGGAATAGGTTAGGGGATTGGGCCTCCGGTAAACTCACTCACTCGGCGAAACACAGCACAAGCGCTGTTTCACGCCGGCTTTCTGTGAGAACGTGGTATTTCTCCGGTCAAGCCGGCCCATTCGTGCCGAAGCATGGCTCTCCCACGTTTTAATTATACCACCGTTGACGGTTAGTTTTATAAACTAACTAGACGAGGCCCGCAACTCCGTTGCACCAAAATGTGTTTATCGCGCGGGAACCGTACATTTTACCGGGACAAAAACTATCCTTTGTCCTTTCTCGGGGCTTAAAGTATTTTCATAACAAATTTCAGCAAAATCGGTTCAGCGGTTTGAGCGTGAAGAGGTCTGACAGACAGACAGACATACTTTCGCATTTATAATATTAAGTATGGACTAGTATCGAAGTATGGATTACTTGTTCGTCGAAGAGGTGTTAGTAATGTTGCCTATCATGATATCATTATTTGTAGTGGATTTATTAATCAATCAATTGTTCGTAGTATAAACCTGAACCACTACCAGTACATTTTATTTGGACAGCTGTGGTTTTATGAAACCAATCAGGATTATTGTTCGGAGTTAATTAATGTAAAAGGCTATATAAAGCACTATGTTGAAAATAATTTAATGGCAAACTAATCAAAAGATATTATTGAAAATAGCAATTATCTATATCTATCTATATCTATACATTAAATTATAAAACAAAATCACTTTTTTTCCCTCATGTCCCTTTGTTCCCTTTAATTTTTAAAACTACGCAACGGATTTTGATGATTCTTTCAGTGTTAAATAGCTCATTTATCAAGGAAGACTATAGGCTAAATTTTATCACGCTAAGACTACTAGGAGCGAAGAAATAGAGGAAAATGTGGAAAAAACGGAGAAAATTATTTGAAATGGCTAACTTGAACGCGCTAATCTCAGGAACTACTAGTCCGATTTGAAAAATTATTTCACTGTTAGATAGCCCATTTATTGAGGAAGGCTATAGGCTATATTTTATCATGCTAAGACTAATAGGAGCATGTGGAAAAAACGGGGGAAATTATTTGAAAGGGCTTATCTCGCGAACTACTGGAGCAATTTTTATGTTGTTTGGCACAGATAAGAAGTAGACTACCTACGTGAAGGATCATAGGCTATCGATTTTTATCATTTTTTCAGTGGCTTTAATATAGTGGTTTTAATATATTTTATACCCGTGCGTCGCCGGGGCTGGTCGCTAGTTTTCAATAATATCTTGCCACTTAATAGTTTAGTTGCAAGCTAATCAAAGGATTTTTAAAATAATTTGATAAACGCAAATATACCAATTTTGGTATTTAAAGATTATTTAAAAATATTGTTTTAAATATTTTATTTGTAAATTATTCGCTTAGCGCGAGTTCCGAAATTTAACTCAGTATATTGTCCAGTGCGCATGACGTCTTGAATCCGAATATATTGTACTGATGCAGATGTGCTGAATACCACTATCGAGACAAGTGTGACGTATTATAAAATAATTATGACACCCCAACAAATTCATGTACTATCAGAGATATTGATTCATAGGCAGATGGCGGACCTATGCAGTTTGGTCGCGTTATGTCAAACCCAGCCGACAGATCACGATTGAATTAACATAATTCGACCAAATGATGTAGGTCCTTCCACTGCGTAAAAATCAACTTCTCTGATAGTACTTGAATTCACTGGCGTACATTTTAGAATGAATCAACAGTATGCCATCGGTTTTTAAAGTCATGAGTATGGGCCGTTATATTATTTCGGAGCTTCCCCTATCTATATATTTATACGCAAGCGAAAAACTTTGTATCCCTTTTGACGAACAATGGGGAAACGTAGGTCAATGAAATTTGGCACAGTTATAGTTTATATGGTGAAGGAGTGCATCGAGCTAATAATATTTTGAAATGCTTTTATCATACATTTTTTTAACAAATAAAACATTACACACACTAGGAACGATGCCAGATTTTTGAGTGACAGGCCTATACATACGAATTATACTCTTTTATTTATGGTTGAAGTCTGTTGGCAAAAAGATGACAAATTGAAAATGGATAATAGTTGTTTTTATTGAATCTTAGATACTATTAGACAAAGCTTACACGGCCAGTCTGAGATCAGCTAAGACCCAGAGACAAGAGTTGAAAAAAAATATGATAAAGTCAATATTTTTTTACAAAATATAGGTAGTAGTCCTAATGTCGTTGATACTAAGGACGAATTTCGACCATTGGGCGATCTCTAGTATAATTAAATCTTTCAAACTTTAATTACGCTGTGCGTCTTAATTTTCATGTTTATTATGAGTTACATTACAGGGAGTACCTATTAGAAAGATTCAAGTCAAGCGTTGTTCAAAATTCAAGGTATAATAATTATGTGGTACAAAGCCCAGTGTCATACAAATATTGTGTGATACTACGAATAATAAAAACTAGGCATATGTCATATTGCTATACTGTGATAAAAACTAAGAAAACGTAACTCCCATACTTCAATCGTTTTGAATTTGGTTCCTTTTTTTTATGAAATAAGGGGGCAAACGAGCAAACGGGTCACCTAATGGAAAGCAACTTCCGTCGCCCATGGACACTCGCAGCATCAGAAGAGCTGCAAGTGCGTTGCCGGCCTTTTAAGAGGGAATAGGGTAATAGGGGACGGTAGGGAAGGGAATAGTTGAGGGTAGGGAAGGGAATAGGGTAGGGGTTAGGGGATCGGGCCTCTGGTAAACTCACTCACTCGGCGAAACACAGCGCAAGCGCTGTTTCACACCGGTTTTCTGTGAGAACGTGGTATTTATCCGGTCGAGCCGGCCCATTCGTGCCGAAGCATGGCTCTCCCACGTATAAAGCGTATAAATAAAATATATTCCTTTTCGCACACTAAATAAAAAGAATATTACGAAATAAAGCCGATGACATTTTGTCACTTCTATATTTACACAAAATTGTGTACCTAATACATGCATAAAGTATTCATGTATTCGGGTCACATTTAGTATACTCGCGGACAAATTTTTTGACACAGTTACTCTTCCTTAGTTTTTATTTTTCGTAGGGTAACTTATACCATAAGTTAAAACAATACTCAAATTATATAATGTATTCTAGAGCGCATAACTTTAGGCCATATTGAGGTTTTTAGTATTCTTCGCGAAAAATAATATTTAATAATATGTCCAGGACCACATTTCTAGCAAATTTTCGTCAAGGCATCCTAACTCAAAACTTGATTATATCGCTCTTGGCTAACGTATACTTTATAATAATTTATAAAAATAAATCTTACCAAGTAAATTAGCCAATAATAAAATAAAAGCCCAGTAATGAATATAAATGTGTTTTATTACAACGCGATTACGTGCCGTTATTTTATTGCAAACTCGACCATTCTAAGTGATTAATTTAATTGTTTTCGATACGTTTATAGTAGTGAAGTGTTTTATGTTACATTTCAAATATGTTAATTTAAAAACTTTCAAGCTTAACTTGTTATTTGTGTTTCGCTTTGTATAATTGATTAATCTGTGTTTACAATTTCAAAATGAAATCAAAAAACATAATATTTCAACGTACGTATTATTAATTACAAAAACAACAAGCTAGTTGATTTAGGCAAAATGCTTGTTAATTTCGCGGTTTAAGATGTATACTTATAATATACTCAATTTTACCATCTAAATTCTAAAATCTTTCGTAAAATATCATTGACTCATCAGGTTTAGCGCTGGTGCAGAAAATCCAAGCGAATATTTAATTTCACGGCGATTATTTAATATCCAGAGCTCCAACCCTCATTAGTGAGCCTTTCCTGTACTTTGAATAATAATAGACTTTGAAAAGTTATTGGCGTAAGGTGCAAACGAGATATCGACCAAAACGAAACAGCAGCTGGCATATTAAATGTGGGATACTGTATGGGATATTATATCCTCTCCAAAACCGCGCGGGCGATAATTACTTCCGTCAGACTTATTTTATATTATACTTTTGTCGGATTCACCCTGGACCCGATAAAAATGCATAACTCCGTTAAAGACATTTTTACTTTCAAAAGAAAGAAGTTGTTACTTTCGCGTCATATTTTATTAATAATACATTAAATCAATATATTATATAGGTAATACATTAAATCAATATATTATAGTTTTTAAAAATCGGCCAAGTGCGAGTCGGATTCGCATACGAAGGGTTCCGTTATTTAGCGGGCAAAAATTTTTGTTTTTTGTATGGGAGCCCCACCACCATGCAGGTTGAAAACCTCGACGCGCGTTTCGCCCCAACACCGGAGCATCCTCAGGATGTGGACTCTACGAACAACGTCCGTTAAGTTACTTAACGGACGTTGTTCGTAGAGTCCACAGTCCAGTGGTGGTGAGGGGCCTTGCACGGATTTGCCAACATTATTGCTTGTGTGGTGGTGGTGTTTGCAAGTTCTTGCATGCGAGTGTACGCATAGGCAGTGTGGGAGGAGGGAGGTGCTGTACGCATGCCTATGCGTACACTCACTCATTTACTTAAAGGTGGAAGTTGTTTTCGCGGAATATTGCTAAAAATAATAACAAACTAAATTTAAACTATGGATTTCCGCAAAGTAACGCCTGATTCCATTAACTAAAATTACGTTTGTTGTATGGGATTATTAAATATTTATTTTGTTTTGTTTTTATTATTTGTTGTTTTAGCGGCAATAGAAATATACAATATGTGAAAATTTCAGATGCCAAGCTATAGCGGTTCTTGAGTTAGACTGGAGACAGACGGACAGACGGACAGACAGGGTCCCGTTTTTACCCTTTGGGTACGGAACCCTACAAATACACTGCCCAGATGTCAATGTCGCAGCAATTTTTTTATAATGTAGCGAGGGCAGCCAGTAGCAAACGCTTGTGGCAAGTCTGCGATGCCTAAGGTGGTCTTGGGCGTTAATAAATATCCAGTTTATAACAAATTACAAACCTTAACTCCGAGGGATTGTAATGGATTCACTTTATAAATATTAATTAATTAAAGTAATATGACGCTTTTTGATTTGATTGCTAAAGTCTTAGAGAGTTTATAATCTCACCCTCTAAATATATTTACGCAGTTTACAATTATTTACAGCCAGTCCACATGGCGCGTTGTTGAATTGCGTCGTCGCAACAAAAATATTTTGACGCATAGCCGGCCACACAGCGTTATTACGAAGCAGTCTTAACGTCAAAACCCCCTCCCGTTTCGTCTCGGGGGCTGCTGTCTGTCATATTGTGTGCGTTGCTGACACGACGCAGCGCGCCATGTGAACACCTTGGTTATTTATATTATGTAGAACAACGCAACGGCAGCGCTGCGTCGACGCAACGCTCACGCAACGCGCCGTGTGGACTGGCTAATAGGGTTCGCTGTATCTGTCTGTCATGCGACTTTTTTAATACGCCTTTTCAGAATTAAGTCTTTATTAGCTTTTGCTTTCCAAGAGAGAGTTCTAACCAAATTTATAATATTAGAGCTATTTTTTCATTTTATTTTATTTTGAAAAACTTATTTTGCTTTGTAGTAAAAACAACTAAAACGAATAAAATTAATTAGAAGCCGTTGACAAGTTTTTACAAATAAATTCTGAGTTATCTTATTACTCAACTCAATATTGAGTTGTGTAATAAGATGAATGCTTTAAAAAGCAGTAGAATAAATATTATATCCATATTTGTATATTTTTCGATAATATATCACCAGTGTTCCGATTAAACTGCTAAGCGCCTCGCACGCTCAGTGCAACACTAAGTGAGCTAAGTTCACTTAAGCAATCTAAGCGCTCGCGAACTTGAGCGATATAATCCATTACCGACGCCATATTCTCACGTAACGGAATTAAGCATCGTCTAAGATGATATGTTTTGCAGGAAATTGCCAAAAAATAATAAATGACGTTGCACATTAGCTTTGTCCACACTGTGCTTTTTTCTGTTCATCAAGGGCACGCGTTATAGCGCAGTCAACAGCGAACGTGAGGCATGCCCGCGACGCATGCCCTCTGACAGTATCCAAAACTTTCACTTTGTTATTAAAAATTAGATTTGACGTTGCGTTTGTTGACGCATTCAATTATTGAATGCCCAAAAACGAAAGTTAGTAGAAAAATGCCCCAGAATGAAAGAAGATGACGAAAATTGAAGACGAAAGCGCATAGTGTGGACATAGCTATTGACGCAGGTCCGTTGCGCCATAATTCTTATATCGCGCGGGAACCGTATAATTATCCGGAATAATAAAATATTTAGTTTCAAGTGCATCATAATATTACTAATATTATAAATTCGAAAAGGAGTATGTCTGTTACCTCTTCACGCTTAAGCGGCCGTACCAATTTAGATAAAATTTCATATGGAGAGATTTTGAGGGACGAGAAAGTATATTATAGGACTTTCTTTGCGGAAAATATACAATATATACGTTAGCTGAGTCATAAATTTTTTCTCTATTAAAAAAACTTCTTTTTATTTGTCTTTGTCATGGGTTTTTCATTGCCCGCTCGTTTATCTAAAAAGCTTTTTGCGACCGAAAATCTCTTGGATTTCTAGTTAGCCTTGAGTTAAACCGCAGGTGGTAGCTGTATTTTTACAATCCCCTGCCATCGAACAACTGGAGTTTAAAATATGCCTCACTGGCCACTGCACGTTGTCTGACCCATTTCCCTAGATAATGTCTGTAGACTTCAGCTGGTAAATCAAGGCATCACACTTTATTTCAGTTCGGAAATGAAAATTACTATCCTAGCCCGACTGTGCCAAAAGGAGCTATGTGTTTCTATGGCACGCTCTAGCCTTAAAAAGCGTTTCAGTCGTGAAAATTTCATTAGATATTGGAACGAATTTCTTTATCTCGCATTCGGCCTAAAGGGGGCTAGACCGAACGGTATTTGACCCTTTTCTATTAGTACCTGCATTGTAAGGGCAGAGGGCAGTAGTATTCCTGTGCGTAAACTAGATGGCGTTTTTTAAGAATAAACAGCGATGCGTTGTTAGTATTCCTGGGCGTCAAATGCTGTTTTTTTAATATTTTTTAAGTGCACATGTATACAGGTTTTTTGAACATAAGAAATAACTTCGTTCCATTCAGGTGTCCCTTGACACCTCTCAAGTTTTTTTTTAAATATTGTTGCGCCCATATTTGTTTATCGCGCGGGACAAAAAGTTTTCTATGTCCTTTCCAGGGACTCAAAGTATCCATGCCAAATTTCAGCAAAATCGGTTCAGCGGCTTAGACGTGTAGAGGTGTTACCTCTACACGTCTAAGCCGCTGAACCGACAGACAGACGCACACAATGGCATTTATAATACTTATGAGTATGGATTGTTAAAATGATTAGACTGTTTTTATTTATTACACAATATAAAATAATTGAACATTTATTTGCGTATACAAGGTGTAACAAAACTAAGTGATAATACTTTAGGGTGTGTACGTATTCCTTGTAGAGAGTTCACTGTGAAAATAGCAGCGCTGAAAGACCGATTTTTTTTCTTGTTTGTATGGGCAAGCGAGTTTCCCCATACAAAATTGAAAAAAATGTTGATCTTTCAGCGCTGCTGCTTTCACAGTGAACTCTTTACAAGGGACACATACACACCCTAAAGTATTATCACTTACTTTTGTTACACCCTGTATAGTTAGGCTGGTTTGAATAAAATGCCTCCCAACTATTCTTTTTTCTAGTCTCAAATAACTAACTTTCTTCTAAGCTTCGAAAGAACTCTCGACTGATTTTAATAAATATATTTGTAAGCACTAAATTATTTTCTTTTTGTTACAGATGTGAACTTTTATGTGCTCTAGTGCAATGGGACACTGTGGTAATGCGATGCAGGTATGCGCAATATGATAACTAGGTTGAAATATAATAATAATTATTATTATTTAGCACTTATCAAGGCTGGTTTCCTTCTGAGCAATAGCCTCTATAATTATAAGAGTAAGATAGATATTTGTCAAAATGTACGAGTAAGTTAAGTCGATGGGAGTTAGGACTGTAGTTATAGGAACCCCTTACCACTATTTCAGGATAAAAACTAAGGAAACTTCGATTTAACATAAAATCATTAAAAGTAATAAAAATATTATTATGTGAAATTAATATATTTACATTTTGATTCATTATGAAAATTATTTACATTGTAAGACTCAAACGATAAAACTTCTTCGCTTATTTAAATTACATAGCGCTTAACTTAATTATTCAAAACTGGCTTAAAGCCAATGAAAAATGAATAATATGCATTTTATTACGCTGCGCTCATCAGAAATTTCGATTACTTCTTATGTTAGTTTTCCAGCCCCGATTCAACATGACAAAATTAAAATTAATTAAACAAAGTGTTATTTAAGTCGACGCCTTGATAATTTGGCTGTAGCGATATCGATTTTTCTCAGCAATGACTAAGGGAGATCGCAGACGACAGATTTTTTGTGCGATCGAGTCCTACGGTAAATGAAAATGAAAATCTGCTTGGACATTAATATAACATGACGTGTTTTAAAATAATTTGTTTTTCTATTATTCCCAATACTAGAAACAGTCGCATAATAAATATTATCTGCATGGATGGACTAACAGGTTTTGCATATTTTCCCAATGTTTACAATCTGTTATTGGAACTGCTCGATATTGTATGGGCCCGTGATTTTCAATACAATTTAAAACATGTTTTGATTTCACTTTTGTGCTAGTTCCCTTTGTTTTTTTTCAATTGTTATTCCAATGTTTGTCACAATTTCTCTGTTTCCGTTTTATCTTGATTCAATAATACAGTAGAGTAATAATATTATCTATTATAAGGATTTGTTTGTTGAGTGTTAGAGAAATGATTGGAAAAGGCTTGGCGACATATTTAGTCATACGATTTATCAAAGTTAACTAATAAAGCATTTTTTGATGTATGAAAGGTCTAATATTTTTTCTATGATATCATACTACTAAATTGTAATATTATGTTCAATATTAAATACACTAGTGATTAGTTCTAACAGCGTATCGTATTATATGTATAATAATTGTAGTTGCAATGCAACAAAGCAGCTTATAATTAGCTGGTCATTTCACCGATATGTTTAAAACTTTATTAGCTTAGGCAAAATTTGTTAAGTGGTCGCCGCTTCACATTTCATGCACAGATTGTGAAGTGGCCCAGTGGTCGAAATCAACCGCAAAACCACTAAAAGTTATTATAGTTAAAGCTGGCTGTAATGAGTTCAGTTTTCAATTGAAGAATGCAATGCATTAATTAAAGCTATTGATCTGTTAAATTATTGTTATTTACCTGCGTATGAATCTGTTCGTAGCTTTTCTTTTTAATGGACAAGCTGATGTTGCCCCAAATGCATTCAGCTAAAAATAAAATAATAAATATAATCCATTCCTGGGACTCGAATATTTCCGTATGAAATTTTATCAAAATTAGTTCACCGCTAAGCAAAAATGTACAACGCGCTACAAAGTGCTATAAAGCATCTTATAGCACTTTGTAGCGAGTTGTACAAAGTGCTAGAACAAGCTTCTAACGCTACAAGACGTAATAACGAGCAACGAAGCGTTACAATAAGCTACGAAACACTACAACGCGCTAAGAAACACTACAACGTGCTACGAAGTGCTACAATACGCTACGAAACACTACAACATGCTACGAAGTGCTACAATAAGCTAAGAAACTCAACAACATGCTACGAAGTGCTACAATAAGCTACGAAACACTACAACGTGCTACGAAACACTACAACGTGCTACGAAGTGCTACAATAAGCTACGAAATACTACAACGTGCTACGAAGTGCTACAACGCACTATGAAAAGCTACAACGTACTTCTGTTTACTGCGTACTGGCAGAGAATCATTATGAAGGCCCGTGATACGTTTATAGGGTAACTAAAACATAGATGCAAACATTGCTACGGGCAACAAAATGCTACAAAGCGTTGTCAACTTCCACGAAGCGGTTTGAACACATTAAAAATCGAGGCTGTATTTCAAAAATATGTACACATTTAAATTTTTTTACGAAAACTTGCAATGTGGTACAAGGTTTAAAGAAATTATCAAAGCACTGCGACCCCAAAGTCTACTTTCTACGTATTGAATTTAACTACAATTCGATGATCATATTCTGTGGCTATAAACATTGTGTAATGAAGTAATAGTTATAATTTTGAAACTAGCATTCGAAATCCATGCATAAAATATTACAAGAAATAGAAGTGTAATTCAAGTAAATGGTGCTACGAGGCGGATTTTTCCGGAGCATTTGGTCCTAGCTGATCCAACCCATTGATAACGTTAGTTCAGAGGTTCTCAAACTTTTCTCTTCTTTTGTTTCAAATACTACTTATAAAATGTTGCTGGTTCCGGTGTAACTGCTAATTTCTACATTATAATATAATATATTGACGTGGGAGAGCTATACTTTGACACGAATGGGCCGGCTCGACCGGAGAAATACCACGTTCTCACAGAAAACTGGCGCGAAACAGCGCTTGCGCTGTGTTTCGTCCGGTAAACTCACTTACCGGAGGCCCAATCCCCTACCCTATTCCCTTCGCTACCCTTCCCTATTCTCTTCCTTTCCCCCCTATTCCCTCTTAAAAGGCCGGCAACGCACCTGCAGCTCTTCTGATACTGCGAGTGTCCATGGGCGACGGAAGTTGCTTTCCATCAGGTGACCCGTTTGCTCGTTTGTCCCCTTATTTAAAAAAAAATGTTTTCAAGTAACAGTCGCATTGACTGCTAGATAACCAGTTAGGTATACATAGATATACCAATGCCTGCTGATTTGAGAAGTAAAGCTAACATTTTAAATATTTTCTGAAAACCAAATAAATTCTCATGCAGCCGCCTTACGACTGTAAGCCCCTCTTGTTTTGTCACGCCCAATATCCTGAATCTCACGTGGACCCCTAGAGATCCACCTGGTCCACTTTGGGAGTCACTGTTTTAGCTGATCCGAGCCATTGATAACGTTAGGTAAATGGATAACGACTTCCAGGTCCAAGTGTTAATTTCAAAGCGATTCCGAAGTTTTAATAGACCTATTGGAGAAAGTTTTGACAAGTTTTACATTCGTAACTGTTCAAATTACAGTTGTAAATACTTTGATTGAGATAAGAAATACCTTAAAATTGCCTTCAATTTAGAAACGACTTTTATCCAGTTAAATTTAAAGTGCTTAACAGTACAATGTAAATACAGATTAAATACGATTGATGTAGAATTGATACACGTATAATAATAATACCTCCCACACCGGTTTCGGTGACGGTGGCCGGTTTCATTGAAACCAGGCCAGGTACGCAGGAGTAATTTATAGTGCCCAAGTGTTTGCGTAGTACACAAGAGCACTTTCTATTCCTCTACTCTCATAACCCATTTGGACGGAAGACCGGCACGAGTGGCGAGAGATCAGACGCAGGACCGACTTTGTGATCAGCCTGTATTGTCCTAACTAAACTTGGAAATAAATATGTTTCCAACGCGGGAATCGAATCCACGACCTCTGAGTCAAGAGCAACGCTCTTAACCGCTGGACCACGGAGACGAGATACACGTACAAGGAATGGTTAAAACGTCATATTTAAAGATGGCTCCCATAGTTATTCAAGTATTTTACTAGGTTTTGCCCTAAAAAATAATAATAATAAATATTATTAAGTATATCTTGATTTTTTAGGGCAAAGCCTAGCAAAAATTACGTTTCTTCCGCACGTTAAAAAGCCTAACAAGTGTTTTTGTGTGTGTGTTTTTTTTATGAAATAAGGGGGCAAACGAGCAAACGGGTCACCTGATGCAAAGCAACTTCCGTCGCCCATGGACACTCGCAGCATCAGAAGAGCTGCAAAAGCGTTGCCGGCCTTTTAAGAGGGAATATGGTAATAGGGGAGGATAGGGAAGGGAAGGGAATAGTTGAGGGTAGGGAAGGGAATAGGGTAGGGTTTAGGGGATTGGGCCTCCGGTAAACTCACTCACTCGGCGAAACACAGCGCAAGCACTGTTTCACGCCGGTTTTCTGTGAGAACGTGGTATTTATCCGGTCGAGCCGGCCCATTCGTGCCGAAGCATGGCTCTCCCACGTATAATTGTTTATTCAGAGTGTCTAAATTGGCTCACAAACTATAATTTTACTGTACATACACGGCATTAAACCAATATTTATTTATGATCTCTGTTCACATAGTCAAAGAGCTTGATCATTTACGAATGTTTTATTCGAACGTTACACATTCTCTGAGGGTAAGATACTTACAAACTATAATTTTACTGTATGCGGCATTAAACCAATATATTTATCAACTTTGTACACATAGTCAAAGAGCTTGATATCTACGAATGTTTTATTCGAACGTAACACATTCTCTGAGGGTTAGCAAAAACATCTTATTGAGAACGTTATCGCGTTGTAAAGCGAAACGACGTCGATTGTCGACGTGTCGGCTCTCCATAACCAAGTTGTATGTAATTCTGAGTTTGATAATCAAAATTAACTAATTGATCATTATAGATCATTAGTGTCATTTTTAGACTAATTAAAATATTAAAATTTGTGGAGTTTAGAAAGCGACTGCCACAGTAAAAATATGGTACACACTAAAAATGTGAGATAGTTACATTAGAAACTAAAAGGGAAAACTACAAAAAAAAAAATTAACTCATTCAACTGTAATTTTTGTAAAAACTTTTTAACGCCATTGTGCACTTTTTTGGGACAGGAAAGAAATGATAAACTCGTGTCAAGACACGATATTATGATCAAAAATTCGTAAGACGAAAGAAGAGTAGACTGACAGAGATACAGTGATATTCCCCCATCACGCAGCGGAAATGCATGACTGCGCTGCTGTTCTATTTTACTGCATCCGATACTCTCGGAATCCAAGCTTTTTTTGGATAAATTATGAACGTACAAAATTTCAGAAAAGCAACAAAAGCCAGTTTTCCCTGAGTGAGCAACTCTGTTTATCTTCCCCAAAGCCAACTTCCCAAAATCCGTCACAATCACAAAGTTGGAGCGCCAAGGGATATTTTAATTTAAATTGCAATGTTATTAAAGTTAATTTGCAAAGTTTTATCATTTACTCTCTGATGAGGAGCGTTCACAAAACATGTGTTGAAGAGCGCATTTATAATGTAATTAATGGAACCCCGGGCGCTTCAGTGGTCAGCCGTGTTTTGTGACTGTGCTAATTTTGGGAGATTCATAAATTGCAGCGCGTTGAAAGTGTTTTGATTGAAACTCATAACGATGTAGGTTAATATAATTAATGTAACTCATTGAAGTCGCCAACTTCGTGTTGATAGCGAGAAACTCAGCTATGTTATATATTATAGCTATATTGTTTGACTAAACTACGTTTGCATAGAAAGCTCTTAGGACAAAAAACATTAAATTCTCTGGAATGAAACTATCCTGACCGTTTCCCGGGATATAAACTTAAATTCTTATACAGGAATTTCCTATATAAATTTCATCTAAATCGAGCGGTACGAGAGTAAATATTTAAACGACAGTTAAAGATAACTTGTACATTATTTTGTTAAAACATTATTAATTAATGTAAAAAGTATATTGCTTTAAATATGCCATGTTGCTTAGCGAACTGCAATTTAATTTTATGAAAGCCAAAAATTCAAAACATCATAAAAGTGTGGAAACCTGCAGGCGACAGTTGAACATAATTTTGGAGATGTCGTATATTAAAGACATGACAATTTCGTCGGGAATGCATTAAGATATGTGCTGCGAGAAAATATCTAGAACGGGAGACAATAGCGGAGTTGAGGACGCATACGACACTGCCATAGACTTTGTGATTGCAGAACTGACAATGGAAGAGATAATGTGAGTGAAACTTTGAAGCGAGTCTACTACACGTTTATGTAGATCATATTGTTTAAAACTCGCGTTAAATGCATGAAATTTACGAGTATATTTATTTGATTCAACATGACTGGTATTCCTTAAAATGAGACGAAATAGCGGTATTGTGCAAAGAAGTTCTAAAAAGTTAGTAGAAATCCTTAAACTTCCAGGCACGTCTGTCTTTCTCTAGTCTGTTTTCGCATCCGTGTTTTGGTGTTGCAACATCCTAATGCATCTTACCATTAAGAAAGCGGAGGAACAAAACAAAATTGCATGCCTTATTCACTTTTCTCTTGACGAAGATAAACAAAAGCAAAATATATAAACTTGTTTTTACAAAATGTGTTATGCGTTACCTCTTAAATTGTTACTTAAATCATTTAATTCTATTACGATGGCTAAGATACAATTTCATAACTTCTTACTTGCGTCCAGTAATTATATAAACTATTGTTAATTATTATAACACTTTAACTTAAATTATAGACAATTAAGTAAGGTACTTGTCACAACACATTTTCGGCCACATTAACGATTACTAGTTATTCAATAAAATTTCGATGAAATAATAATATGAGTAGACTTGAGGTCTAGCTTTCATTAATTAATTCTTTAAACATCAAGATATATTTCTGAGTGTAATTTTCGTTTTCAGTTACTGTTTCAATACTAATTTTAAGTTTTGTTTGTCACCAAAGACTTTGAATAAAAGTTTTGTTATAAAAATATGGAACCAAAAGAATTCATCGTAATATTATAATTCACGTCTTATAATAACTTTTCTATGCAACGTCATGTCACATCTCTCATGATATTATTTTAACTGAGAGATGTCCAGTGCTCGAGCTGGGTAAGTATTATAATAAAAATATGAAATAATCCCATTTCCCCAGATTCCTTTGTCGGACATGCTATAATAAATTCAGTATTCGTTCTGAAGCAAAGTTTAAAGAGTTTTGAATAATACACCAAATAACGCTAGTCGTATCATAAAATATATTACTCTATCTTCTGCTGTATCAAATTTAATATAAAAATCATTTCGTTAAATTATAAGTATATGAGAAATATTTCTGTTTAGTGTAGTGAATATTTGATAATAAAACAACGAGTTGCTCTCTAAAGGGACAAGAGAAGTGTAAACGAAATAGCAGAAGCAGGCATACAATTTTGCCGGGCAGTAAAAAGAGAGAGGGTTACTGGTTTTTTTTTTTGTTCAGGTGATACGAGACGCGAGTTTAATAAAAAAACCCATCAAAAAAGCGCACGCAAGCGTTAAAGAGTTTTCACTTCAAAAATATCGGCTTGCCTGCCCCGCGCACGTCGTGCCTATTATTAAGAAAGTAACACAACATAAAAATATACTTTTACCGAAAAAAAGCTCGCTAATTGATATCAATAATAAAAGTTAACGAAAGTTGACGTCGAGTATATACTCGACGTCAACTTTCGTTAACTTTTATAACAGAATCACAAAGCAAACATTCAAAACTTAAAGAAAATTCCGCGGGAGTAGCAAAACGGTAAATATTTAAATTTTAACCGCGAGTTCATAATGAAAATAGAGTGAAGTTAAAGTGAGTGCACAATGAAATAAGGACGGAAGCTAGTTTCGAATACTTCGTTATAAACTAACAAAATACTATTAAAGTATTTGTCGACGGCTTTGAACTACGAGACTTGTCTCATTAAGTCGAGAAAGCTCTGTTAAGCTGCGTGCACACTGGGTGTTTCGTTTCGCGAGTTACGAAGTCATAAGGTAAACGCAGATCTGTGTTGTACCGAATTTATCTGTTTGTGTCAACTTACTTTTCAACCTAAAATACAGTCACCGCAAATTATAGGGTATGTGAAAAAATAGCTATAGCGATCATCTTTATAATACAAGCGGTATACAGGTTCACCGGTTTAAAGTGAAAAGAAAATAATCAGACATACTTTTGAATGTTTAATGTTATTATTATTATCTTACAGCATACAACATTAATTAATAACTTATCCTTTATGAAGAAAATTATAACACTTACGTAGCACATTGTAGAATTTCGTGACAATTTGTAGCACTTCGTAGCAAGTTGTAGCAATTCCTTGCAAGTCGAAGCACTACGTAGCAAGTCCAAGCACTTTTAGCAAGTCGTAGAACTTCGTAGCAAGTTGTAGCGTTTCGTAGCAAGTCATAGCACTTCGGAGTAAGACGTAGCACTTCGTAGCAAACCGCAGTAAGTCGTAGCGCTTCGTAGCAAGTCGAAGCCAGTTCGTTTTAAAATTTGTATGTTTAGCGTAGTTTATATCGCACTGGTAAAAACTTTATTACATATTTTTTTTTATGAAATAAGGGGGCAAACGAGCAAACGGGTCACCTGATGGAAAGCAACTTCCGTCGCCCATGGACACTCGCAGCATCAGAAGAGCTGCAGGTGCGTTGCCGGCCTTTTAAGGGGTAGTAGGGGAGGGTAGGGAAGGGAATAGGGGAGGATACGAAAGGGAATAGGGGAGGGTACGGAAGGAAATAGGGGAGGGTAGGGAAAGGAAAAGGGTAGGGGATTGGGCCTCCGGTAAACTCACTCACTCGGCGAAACACAGCGGAAGCGCTGTTTCACGCCGGTTTTCTGTGAGGACGTGGTATTATCCGTCGAGCCGGCCCATTCGTGCCGAAGCATGGCTATCCCACGTCAAAAAACATACAAGTTATCAGATAATATCTGCATTTTATTTTTATTTTTCTATTTTCTAATATTTATAGTCCCCAAGTAGGGACGTATAATTGTGGTGACAACTCACTGATTTCGTTTAATTTGCCGGAGATTTTGTCCTTTCCTCAATTAGTGCGCCACTAAATAGTGTTGAGACGTTTCATTATTACCGGTCTCGGGGAAAATAAATGTTAAACATAATATACTGATTTGCGATAGAAGGAGTGATATTTATTTTTGAACGTTGAATTCTGAAAAATGAAAATTTTGACTTTGGTGACATGAAAAATGGCTAAAAAAAATAACTAAATTTGTCACTTTTGGGACTTTTCGATAAGTAGACTTTAAGTATAGCAATTATTTTTTTTAGTCTCTCTAAACGGCTAAGTCGTTTTGGCTCATTTTAGTCTTGAAATGTGCAGGGAAGATTTATGGAAGTGATACGAAGTTCACTTGTGAACTAGTCTTAGATATTAAAAACTCCTTTTAACATTTTTAATATTTGAAGGTTCATTTCTGAAGTTCACAGAACTGTATTAGTTTATATTCAAAGCGATATATTTCCATTAGGTGTACCGCTTGCGGCTCCGTGTGTCGTCGGGCTTAACGAAGATTTAGTAATGTCGCATGTCCACATGTACGACTGTCTCTGATGTGTTTTACAGTGAATCCAAGAATATTGAATTTAATGACGCTGAATGCCGTTTTTTACGTAATTTGGAATGCAGATACTGTAAGTCCCGCGAGAGGAAATATGTTTTTTTTTATTCCGGAATAATGTACGGTTCCCGCGCGATAAACGACTTTTGGGGCAACGGAGTTGCGGGGGCATCTAGAATTACTATCATCATAATATTAATACGCGAACGAAAAACTTTGTAACCCTTTTTACGAAAAATGGGGAAACGTAGGTGCATGAAATTTTGCACAGTTATAGTTTATATGGTGAAGGAGTGCATCGAACTAATATTATTATGGAATTATGCTTTTATCATACATATTTTTAACAAATAAAACATCACACACATGAGAAATGACAGATTTTTTAGTGACAAGCCTATACATACGAATTATACTCTTTTATTTATGGTTGAAGTCTGTTGACGACTAGGTGACAAATTGAAAATGGAATAGTTTTTTTTTATTGAATTTAAGATACTATTAGACAATGCTTACACGGCCAGTCTGAGATCAGCTAAGTCACAGAGACAAGAGTTGAAAAAAAAAAGATAAAGTAAATATTTATTATAAAATATAGGTAGTAGTCCTAATGTTGTTGAAATTAAGGTCGAATTTCGACCATTGGGCGATCTCTAGTAACTAGAGATCGCTCAATGGTCGAAATTCGACCTCAAATAAAAAATTAAATGATAAGTTTTATACCACGCTTTTCTATTGAATATATTATTATACAGTCAAAATATTGACTTTTTAATTTTTTACACAGTATAATAATTCCTGCGACAGTCTCAGATTAATAAAGTCAAATGATGACAGTAGATGACAGACTGGCCGTGTCATATTATTGTCTAAGGCCGCGTTTCCACTGACGCTGAGCGGAGCGGAGAGGAGCTTAGCGGTGCCGAATTGACCAATCACCATGCTGGAAATCTTCGCTCCGCTTCGCTGTCATTCCGCTGGAATAGCACGATTGGTCAACTCGGGCACCGCTAAGCTCCTCTCCGCTCCGCTCCGCGTCAATGGAAATGCGGCCTAAGGGCTGCGCAGCGCGCTACACGCCGGAACGGCAGCGGCGAGGCGAGCACTTTCTGTGTCATATTATGATTTTAAACCTTATCTTCATTATTTTTATACATAGTATCTCTTGAGAAATCCCGACCGCCGGGACAGTTATTGTTTTTCTTATACTACTGTTTATAAATACAGCGTGATGTTACAAGTCGGTAACGTGTGATCGGCGCGCGGCCAGGGCTCGGAACCGTACGATAGCTATCGTGCACATACGATAATTTTGTGCGTACGTACGATGTACGATAGCATATTATTATCGTACGCAGATTATACGATAATTTTTATCATGATGCAAACATATTATATTTTTAAACATACTGTATAGTGAAATTGCATAAGTGTGAGCACTGTGAACGAGCCAGCTTTAGTTAACTGATCTATAGCATGCGTAGCGTGGCCAGCGTTGAGCTATGTGTGCACCATATTCGAGCAAGCTACGTGAGTCAATTCGTGCGTAGCGTGTCCGTGGGTTACAGTGGAAACAGTCATATATATTTTCTTACAAAGCGAAGCTTGACGCACGTGCGTAGCCTCTCCGTGCGCCGCGGTGGAATGGAACCCTTATGTCACTTCAATGTTAATTGTGATCTACCAGTCGGGCTTGACGTTAACCAACCAAATTACGTAGGTCCTTCCTTCTGCTTATGAATCGATTTCTCTGATAGCATACACATTACTTTCTAAATATGTAATGATGTGACCACCAAAATTTGGTTTACGGTATAAGTCTCTCCACTTCTCTCTGTTTTTGATGAAATGCCTTTTGGAACATGTAGTCAGGAGCCTTGACAATCGCGTCTGCCCATCGAGCAGCACTCTACATCTGCAGCTACTACTTATCCAAAAAACATGATGTACTATCAGATAAGTTGATTCCTTCCTGAGATGGAGGACCTACGTAATTTGGTCGCGTTACGTCAAACCCAGCCAATAGATCACAATTAACATTTAATTTACATGATCCGACCAAATGAAGTCGGTCTGTCAACTGCCTAGGAATCAATTTCCTCGATGGTACTTCGTATAAAATAGGTTCTTTACTTCGTATTTCACCTGAAAGGTGCTCTTAATGATCTTGATAAATTTAAGTTACCTGTAACAGGATTTAAAGGGGTCTTATATTAAACGAAAATCAAGACATACGCCCCGATCGTCTATTGGCCGAGTAACTTGTCGGTAGTTTTGGGACTTACTTATGTCTTTGCTCGGCGTGAACGAGCGATTAAGTAGCCACTAAAGCTACATTCCTTATTTATTATTTATCCAAGAAAAAGTGTGGTCAATACAATGTTTCAACTTTCAACTTGAGAACGGAAAAAATTATCTATGATTATAATTGTAGGTATAGAGCTATAATCATGAAACCATCGCATTATATTAAACGGTTAGAAAATATGATAGAATATATGCGTATCGTCTACCTCTATCATTACTTCTAGACGCTGTATACTGTATAGTATATTATGTTTTTTATAATTTCTTAATTTCTTACTGTGTCATATTTTTTGTAATACGAATAAAATTTTACTAGATGACGCCCGCTTCTCCTACGTACTTTTTTGGAACTTAAAGTATCATTATTTATTTTTAAATTCTAGCAAAATCGGTTCAGCGGTTTCAACGTAAAGAGTTAAGAGATAGAGAGACACACTTTAGTTTTTTTAAATATTAGTATGGATTGTGTAGCTAAAGTACTTAAGTACTTATTGACATAATATGAAATTATTGCTAGCGGTCAACATACTTGCAAAATTATTACTAACACTGGTCGCTCGTTTGCACAGGTCAAATGAAACTTTCCAGAAATCCAGTCTAATGATACATCTCAATTGCATAAGCATTTCGAGACCAATCTGAACTCTCCTCGATACCCAGTATGCAATAGAACATTCCTACTCAAACCTACCTTTGAGTGTATAGTCCGATTTAAATCTAAATTGTTAGTAGAATTTGTGATAAGATTTGACGCATTAGAACTGTGGTATTTTCTAATGAGGATAAAAAGCTAATAGCTGTTGTTTGCAAATATGGTCCGTCCCATGCGGAATTTTCTAAGAAAGTTTGTAACTCAATAGCAAAATCTCCCGAAATATGCACAGTTCGCGCGCCCGATTTCATTTATCGCGCGGGAACCGTACATGTCCCTCGACTCAAAGAACCTCTTTATCAAATATCCGCAATATTGGTTCAGCAGTTTGGGCGTACACAGGTAATAACAGATATTACTGATATTATTTAAAAAAAAAATTAAAACCGACTTCCAAGGTAAAAACAATAAGAATATAAACTAAAAAGTATTAAATAATTATTTCTCTAATAGTGCCCTTTCCAGAATCCGAAAAATAGATAGACAAACAAACAGAAAGATACAGAGACACTTTATAATATTAGTATGTATGAGTTACTTGTACAAAACCGTGTTCCCACATAGGTCAGGTCAAACAGGTTTGAAGCTTCAAGAGACATTCGCTTGAACAAATAGAACCCTCGATATCAATTTAGGTGTTGTTTACACTGGCACACCCTCTGCGGGTATCTGATAATGCTTTGTTCGGTGAAAGCTGATTGTATTGATTCTGGATATCTTTATTTGTCACACCCAAACAACAGGCATGACCCCGAATATCTCCATCTTAATGTGTCATTAAATTTTAATACGTTTAGACTGGATATGAGGTTAGTTACTGTTAATTGTCTATTATTGGAGCTGGCAACGGATATCTGGTTACTGAGGTTGTATAACTGTGTTTCGTCCACTATTTTAGCAACGAATGCTTGGTTTTAGAGGATGTTTGTCTTAGTTCATTTAGTCACTAGTCGATTGGCTTACGTCAAAATATTAACCAAAACTTTTTGCCCAATGCTATGGTATTCCATTTCTACATTGTCGGATAATGGTCTAGCTTAATTAAATCTTATATCTTTAAATGAGCAATTCTTGTATATATCTATATAATATATAATTGGAAACTCGGAATCGGCTCCAACGATTTTCATGGAATTTTACTAAATTCCAATAATATTATATACATAAATTATAGGGGGTTTCGGGGGCGATAAATCGATCTAGCTAGGAATCATTTTTAAAAAATGTCATTTAATTAGTGTTTTATCGAATACCGAGCGAAGCTCGGCCAAATAGCTAGTTTTTAATTAAGCTAGACCATTATCCAACTATGTGGAAATAGAGGGTCCTTTTCATACCACAAATTTTTCATACCGCGGTATGAAACAGCGAAGTACTGTTTTTGAATTGCTTGTTTCATACCGGCGTCCGAAACAGCGAAGACCTTTTTGGAATTAGTCGATTCGTACCGCAGCGCAGATTTTAGTACAGTCAAGTTCAAAATATCTATACATATTATATAAATTATAAAATAATAAGTTATTTAATTTAATTTTATTATTATTTATTAAGTTTTTATTATTATTTTATTTGATTATTTAAATTAAATTAATTTATCTCAGAGAAACATATTGGGCAATTTATTGATGGTATACGAAAAGACTCCAAGTATTATTGTGTTTTATTAAAAAAAAAATATGATGTAAAAAAATCAAAAAGATCAACACATTCAATTGAAATAAATCAAAGAATATGAAACAAGCAAACGGGTCACCAGATGGAAAGCAACTTCCGTTGCCCATGGACACTCGATACATCAGAAGAGCTGCAGTTGCGTTGCCATCGTTTTAAGAGGAAATAGGGTAATAGAGCAGGGGAGAGTAGGGAAGAGAATAGGGTAGGGGATTGGGCGGTGGGCCTCCGGTAAACTCACTCACTCGGCGAAACACAGCGCAAGCGCTGTATCACGCCGGTTTCCTGTGGGCCCGTGGTATTTCTCCGATCGAGCCGGCCTATTCGTGCCGAAGCATGGCTCTCCCACGTCACAACCATACAAAAATTTAAAAAACTAGAGGTACTACGGAACTCTACCTATATTGCGCGTGGCTCGACACGCACTTGGCCGGTTTTTTAATTTGTATTTTCTAAACTATCTATTTTCATAAAAAAAAATCAATTCACACTATGAGGGCACTATTGAGATTGACAGCTCCGACCATAAGTATATTTATATTCTTTTTGATAATTTAAAATTAATTATATAGTGTTATGTTAATTTTAAAGTTCTATGTGTAATCAAGCTTTGGTTCTATTGTTAGAAGTCTGATAGTATATAATATATTTTTTTATTTTGAAAGAAATGACATTTCTTTATATAAAATATTTTTTTATTTCTTCTTGTTACCACTTTTCTATACGCCAGTATAAATAAGTGATTAAACTAAAAATTTTTAATAAAATTCATGGTACGAATCCACCCATACCAAAAAAGAATTCGTCGTTTCATACCACTCCAAGCACCGCGGTACGAAACAGGCAATTCAAAAACAGTACTTCGCTGTTTCATACCGCGGTATGAAAAATAAGTGGTATGAAACGGGAAAGACCCAAATGGAATACCATGCAACGGGCAAAAAGTACCCTCTCCAGTATTTGTTACCATCAAAATCAACCCAAACGTTTCAAATACTATTCAAAGCCAACAACCAAACATTTCCTTTTGACATGAGTATGTATTTTTTTATGTAATTTTAATTTTAATTATGCATGTGATATTATTTATTAATGTTTAGCATGCAAAAAATTGTTAATTGAAAAATAGATGAAATAAAAGGCTTTATTATTATTTATTAATATGGATTTTATTTACTTTAAACCTGTTTTCAAAAATGAGGTTTCTCTTAATACCTAATATTATCTCTTGAGGAAAATAAAAGGAAAACCAAGACCGACAGTGCGGTGGATTGAAGGTTGTTTGTTCTTAGGAAGCGTGATTTATGTAGAAATACTAATTTGCACACAAAACCAGTCTACAAGTAAATTTACAACTTTTATTCATATGTTAATATGTAAGATTTACACTTATTGAAAAATATCTTCTTGAGGTTCGATTCATTGACAAGATGGCGGCGCGGAGGCGGAAACGCAAGCGTTCGGATCGACGCGCTAGTGATGGGATGGTCGCGCTAGTGATGTCTCGCGTTGGGCGTAGACATACTCCGGGCCGGGTTAAAGTGACGAGGCAGCTGGTGAGTTTCTTTCCAGGTGCTGCGGGGTCACCTCCAAGTAGGTGTAGGTGGAGTCATCGTTAAAGGTAAGTTTGCAGCTAGATATCTTGTAGAAAGTAGTTGTAGAATATAGTTTGCTGTAGTTAAGTAGTAGAGTTTATTGCAGGTTTCCAGTGAGCTTCTTGATGCTGTCAGGTTAGTATTTAGTTTTCATTTGGTAGTGGGCAGAGACGAGTGAGAGCTCTGCGTATTGTTCCTCTCGCTGTCCTTATATCAGCGACACGCGAGATTCCGTCCTTTCCAGGAATAAGTTTCTCAATGCGTCCGAGGCGCCAACTGAGGGGCTGGACGTTGTCCTCTTGTATCAAGACCATGTCATTTACTTGTAGCGTATTCATGTTTCGCTTCCATTTTGTACGCTGTTGCAGCTCGCTGATGTATTCGTGTTGCCAGCGTTGCCAGAATTGTTGGCGCATCCTCTCGATCGTTTCATAGCGGGACCGGCTGGGGCGTGTGTCGTCAATGGCAGGCGTCGGTACCGATGTTAGCGGCCGGCCGATTATGAAGTGGGCAGGGGAGAGAGGAAGGTAGTCTGTAGGATGGGAAGATAGTGGGGACAGGGGGCGACTATTCATTATGCCTTCGACCTGTGCGAAAAGTGTGGACAACTCTTCGAAAGTAAGATTGGAATTGCCCATAACTCTTTTGATATGGTGCTTTGCCGATTTTATGCCGGCCTCTGCCAGACCAGAGAAATGTGGAGCGTAAGGGGGATGAAAATTGAACTTTATGTGTAAGTTAGTTGCAAGATCAGATATAGCATTAGAATTGTTTTTAAGAAATTGACCTACTTCTTTAGAAGCTGCAGTGAAGTTTCGACCATTGTCGCAAAATATTTCAAGTGGCTTCCCCCTCCGGGAGATGAATCGACGCAAGCTGAGTAAAAAGGCGTCTTTAGATAATTCGCTTACCGCCTCTAGGTGTACACATTTATAGGCTTGACAGATAAATAGACACAGATAGCATTTGGAGAGGCGAGCGCCACGACCCTTCTTACTTGAAATATTGAACGGTCCTGCGAAGTCCATTCCAATGGTCTGGAAAGGAAGTGCGGGTGTGACACGTTGTTGGGGCAAATTACCCATCATGGGCGTCAGAGTTTGTCCTCGATGACGTCGACAAGTTACGCAGCGATGAACAGTGGTGCGAGCTAGCCTCCTACCGCACACGGGCCATATAGAATCACGAATAGAATATAGGAGATGCTGGGGACCTGCGTGCATCAGGCGGACGTGTTCATGCTGAAAGATTAATTTTGTAAAATGGTGAGTAGAGTCTAAAATAATTGGGTGCTTCTTATCATGGCTATAGGTGGAGCGGTCTAGTCGACCACCTATTCTCATCACTCCCTCCTTATCGAGGAACGGGTTGAGTGATAGAATGTTGCTTTTTGAAGTGATATCTTGCTTTGTAGATAGTTCATGATATTCTTTGTCGAAAGATTGCTTTTGTGCTCGTATTGCTAGAAATAAAAATGAATTATTAATCTCTTGTACAGAGAGTGGACCTGATAATTTATTGTTTTTGTTTTTCAGGTTGTGCTTTAGTCGTAGAACGTAGGCGTAAGTTCGCTGAAGTTTCCCTAGTGTAGAGAAATTTTCAAACGGGATAGATAGATCGTTGCAGTCGGAGCTCGTCGAAGGGAGGACTATAATCTCAGGTAAGTCGTCATCTTGTTTCTTTGTTTCAGATGGAGCCTGCGGCCATTGGGAATCGTCCGCGGCGAGGTACGGGGGTCCGCACCACCACAGCTCGTGCGCGGCTAGCTGGTCAGCAGACGCACCGCGGGAGATCACGTCGGCGGGGTTGGCGGCGCCGGGCACGTGGCGCCACGCCGACAGCACGGTGTGCTCGCATATCTCCACAACCTTGTTTGCGACGAAGCTCTTCAGTTTGCTAGGACTGCTGTGGAGCCACGCGAGCACGACGTTGGAGTCGCACCAGTGTGTGCACGACGATATAGAGCAGCGCAGTGACTCGAGAACGTTCTTGGTTAGGTTAGCAGCGAGTAGCGCTCCAAGTAGCTCCAATTTTGGTATCGTGAGGGGTGGCTTGGTAGGTGCCACTCTCGATTTAGCGCATAGTAGATTGACTGATATGGTACCTTCTTTGTCTTTACATCTTAGATAGATGCATGCGCCGTAGGCATGCATTGATGCATCGCAGAACGAATGTAATTGTATTTCGACTGGATCTCCAGACAAGGCTCTCCTGGGGATTGTGATGTTCGCTAGTGATGAGAGACTGGCCGTGATTTTCTTCCATTCCTTTTGTAGATCGTCAGGAACCGGCACGTCCCAGTCCAGCCCACGCCGCCACAGCTGCTGCATGAGCAGTTTGGGCTGAACGGTGCACGGCGACAGGAGGCCGAGTGGATCGTAGATACTGAATGTTGACGATAGTATTGTTCGCTTTGTAAATTTTTCTAGCGAGCCAGAGGTCGGAGCTTCGATAGTAAAGTATAGCTCGTCTGATTGTGGAGTCCAGCCCAAGCCGAGCGCGCTCGAGGCGTCACTCAAGCTCAATTTTCCTTGCAAGTCGACCGTCGAGATGGGGAAAATATCAGGTGCATTGGACTTGAATTTCCGCAGATTGAAGCAGCCCGATTTTAAGTGAGTGGTGACTGCATTCAGAATGTGTAATAGATCTGCTTTCGTGTCGCTGCCGGTCAACATATCATCGCAGTAAAAATCCTTTTGAATGATTTGTTTTATTGTTTCATCTCGACACTCTTCTCCTAGTGTCCATAAGCATTTTGTAGTTAGATAGCTTGCACTGGCAAAGCCGTACGTGACAGTATTCAGTCTGATTGTCTTTAATGGCTTCTTTTCATCTTCACGCCATAGAATCAGTTGTAGCTGTCTGTCGTCTTCGTGGACAAGGACTTGGCGGAAGAATTTGTTTATATCGCCGGCTAGTACGTACTTGTGCGTGCGGAAACGTAATAGAATAGCAAAGATAGAATCTTGTACTTTAGGGCCGGTGTGCTGGATATCGTTGATGGAGACGCCGGTGGAGGTGGGCGCGGAGCCGTCAAACACGACGCGCAGCTTAGTAGACTCGCTCTGCGTGCGCAGCACAGCGTGGTGGCACAGGTAGTGGCGGCGCGCATCCGGTGGCCGGCCCTCCACGGGCGAGCAGTGGCCCAGCTCTACATACTCGTCTATAAATTCAGAGTAAGCTTTTTTGAGTTCTGGCTCTTTGCGAAATTTTCTCTCTAGTGATAGAAATCTTTGCCTGGCTCGATAGTAGGAATCGCCTAAATTGTCCAGTGTGTCCTTGAATGGCAGCTTTACAATGAAACGGCCGTCTTCTTGGCGAGAAGTGTGTGTATTGAAGTGTTGCTCGCATTCCTTCTCGCTGCTGCTGAGCAGTGGCCTCTTGGGGAGTTCTTCTAGCTCCCAGAATCTAGAAATTTTCTCGTTGAGATTGTCAGATGTGTCGGTCCTTGAGAAATTGCATTTAATGCTCCTTGGTTCACCGTTACTAAATATAGGGCCAGATATTAACCAGCCTAACTGTGAACTTCTCAAGTAAGGTAAGTTAGCACCGAGACACCTCTGTTCGTTGCCCACAATTTGCCAAAATAGGTCTGCGCCTATCAGCATCTCGACTGGGGCAGAGATATTAAATGTAGGATCGGCCAATTGTAATTTAGGCGGGAGATTGAAATACCTTTTATCGATAAATTGTTTAGGTACATTATCGGTGAGCTCAGGTAGTACGCCGCAGGCTTGCGTTACATTGTAGTCAGTGCAGAGAGAGTTCAGGCGAACTACACTTCGTTCTGAAATGGAGCCGCATGGGATGTTTGCAACACCCATAATTTTAATAGGCACTGTGGGGATAGAATTTAGTTCGAGTTTTTGTTGTAACGCCTTAGTTAAGAATGTGCCTTGGCTGCCTGAGTCTAAGAGGCATCGCACCGTAGATTTTTTGTTATTGTGAGGATTGGTTACCTTGATTATAGCCGTGGACAGTAAAACTTGATAGGCAGTCTGCGAGGCTGAAAAATTGACAGAAACACCCTGCGCTGGTGCATCATTGTCGTCAGCGCTGAGAGCTGACTGCGCAGAGATGCTCGAGCCTCCAGGCTGCGAAAGTGGAATGTGAAGCAGTGAGTTGTGTCGTTTACGACATTCACGACATGGACCTCGACGACATTCTCTGAGTGAATGACCCTTTTTTAAACAATTTAGGCACAGCTTTAACTTCATCACTTCCATCTTTCGTCGTTCTACTGATAGGGATAGAAATTTTGAACAATTGTAAATACTATGGTCACCCGAACAATAATTGCATACCCAGGGTGTTTGAATTTTCGCGCCATTATCATCATTGTTTTGTGTGGTACACGAAAATGATTTATAAGATCGCTCGTTTTTGTTTGTATTGTTTATAGCATGATAGTTTGTATTATAAGATTGTTTTTTAGTATGGCAGGATTCTAACACATCGGCTCGGTCATGTAAGAACTTAGTCAACAGGCTGAGAGAAGGCATATCATTGATAGAATTGCGGTGCTCTTCCCAATCGCGTTTTGTATGATAGTCCAGTTTATTTGTGATAATATGGATAATCAGAGTGTCCCACTGCTGAGTAGGATGGCCTAAACTGGACAGCGCTCTGAGGTCCTTATTAACTTGATCAACTAAAGATCTCAATGACTTGTCTGATTCCCGCTGCACTTGTTCTATATTGAATAAAGAATTGAGATGGTTATTAGTCAGATAGCGTTTATTATCATAACGTTGGCATAGCAGGTCCCAAGCTTCCTGATAGTGCGCATTGGAGACCTCAAGATTAGATAGGACTCTGGCCGCTTCACCATCCAAATATGAATTGAGATAATGAAATTTGTGGACAGGCAACAAGCTGTCGTTCTCATGAATTAAAGATACATAAGTGTCCCGGAAATCAAGCCACTTGGAATAGTTTCCGTTGAATTTACCAATTTGTATTTGCGGAAGTTTAAAATTTGGTTGATGATGTGGCCGATGAACACTAGGAAATGAGCCAGAGCCAGACTCTGATTGATTTTGTATAGTTTTGTATTTGTCAGAAATAGTTCCCGCTAAAGCAATCACCTTTATGAAATGTGAGTCTGTCTTGTCCCTTTCATCAACTTCATCATCAATATTATCAAAATTTATTTGGTCGATTTGATCTTGCAGCAAACTGAATTCTGTTTTTAAATCATGAAATGTTTGCAATTTTAATGATAGCTCATTCACTTGCAACTCACTTAAAGTTGGCATTTTTTGTAATAAATCAAGATAGTTTTCAAACTTAGTTAATCTGCCTCTTATACTAGCGCGCTTTGTAATTAATGTTGTGAGTTCCGCAGACATTGTGAAATTCAAATTATGAAATAAACACTTGAATTAGAGTATATTGAATATGAAATAATAATTGTAACTATAGAGTTATAGGCAGACAATAAATATATAATAGGCAGACAATAAATTAAAAGATCTCACGCTCCTCTGGTCTGCAGTTACCGTCACTCCATCGGCGTCAGCGAAGCACGGGGGCAGCAAGCGGCGTGCGACGTGAAGCGTCGGGTGTGGGAAGCACGCTCGGGACTCGTGGGCAGGCACAGTACTCCTTTCTGGGCACTGGCCACAAAGATGGGCACGGGCACCTCTTGCGCTGAAATAGTCGGCCCAAACCGGGGTATATAACATGCAAAACAAGGCAGTGCAAAGGCAGAACATTCGGGGGCGCAAACAAAATGCAAGACTTGAAACAAATCCAAAGAAATGTCAAAATTTCAAAATGCAAGAATGTATTGTAAAACGGCCGTGCATTGTTTTAAAGAGCTAAATTATTCGATGAAATAATATTTAATGCAGACAAATATTTATTTACCAAACGGAATTATATGAAATAGGTCATGTAATAGGCAAAAACAAGGCTAAGTTATGATAGGCCACGAGGTGGTGGTGTAGAAGTAGGACATTTGGATATTTTTATAGGATAGGACTTAGCTTTTTATCGGCCGGGCAGCATACACGCAGGCTCCTTCCACAATATAGGTTGATATTCATCAACGAAAAGCCAATAGTAGACGTGCAGCGTCAGGTATAGTTCCCGGGATTGCAGATTCGTGATCCAAACGGTCGCCAAATGTTTGTTCTTAGGAAGCGTGATTTATGTAGAAATACTAATTTGCACACAAAACCAGTCTACAAGTAAATTTACAACTTTTATTCATATGTTAATATGTAAGATTTACACTTATTGAAAAATATCTTCTTGAGGTTCGATTCATTGACAAGATGGCGGCGCGGAGGCGGAAACGCAAGCGTTCGGATCGACGCGCTAGTGATGGGATGGTCGCGCTAGTGATGTCTCGCGTTGGGCGTAGACAAAGGTGTTTTAAAATTCTACTCCTGTCTACGAATAGAGATAGGATTACTTAAATCTTTTTACCAAAAGTAAAATATTTTTAGAATTTTCCAAGAGTTTCTCGAAGGGAATTTCCTTTTGCTAACAAACAACTGGTGTTTAAAGTTTATCTTTTATGACTTGGATTTTTGAATATACATAATACTATAGAATATGTTGCCTGAACTTTGTTGAACCAAAAGTGTTTTTTATCCATACATTTTCTTCATTCCATTCATTCATTCATTCCAGACTGGTTTTCATTCCAAGAAAAAAGAAAGTATTCAATTTGGTCTTGAAAATGGATATTTGATAGTAATTCTTCAGATTCAAAGTATCTCCATACCACAAAATCGCTTGAACGGTTAGAAATATAAAGTAAAATTTCGTATAATATATATATGAAATAATAAATATACGCAAAATTATTTTTTATTATTTTGACATGTAATAATTAATGGAGAGTACTTCTGGTACTTCTTTATAACATTTTATTTGAACTCTTGAAAAATATTTGCCAAATAATTGGAATGTTACCTTTCCTGAAAATATTCATAACGACAAATTCCAATACTTTAAATAATTAATTTTTTTTTTTAAATGTTGCCATCTTAAAATAAATTTGTTGTAGATATAAGAGTGAGAATTATTTACTCATTTTGAAGTGACAAAAACCCACCATTATAAAATACGCACAAGAACGACAAAAAATTAACAATAAATAAAAAGGAGTCATTACAAAACTGAAAAAATTAAAAATTTATGTTTGTATTGAATCGTTAGGTTAGGTTACAAGTAAGTCTGAAAATTTCAGAAAATATAAAAAATCTGAAATAATTTCAAACGTCTTTATAATGCCTATATAGACCGTACCGTATATTATTATTGTTACAAGTAACTTACGCTTCTTTTGGTATAGAAAAACCTTGCGTAGAGTGGTCACTTGAGCAAAGTTGCTGGAAAAGCAACTGCAAAATACTAGGTATTGACAAATTTGAGGATATTGAGAAATTCCGACAGGCTCTTTGTTGTAATATGAATTTTGTAATAAACCAAGCTTGTATATAGGAGGTAATGTTGTTGGAGTAATTAAATCTTTGATAATCAAATTGTAAACGCCGTACAGTGACACTGGATAACAGGATAACGAAGGAGGCCCGTAATTCATTTGTTATTATTAATTTATTGTGGATTTGATAATACTATTACTTAATAACATTTGGGTACAATATTTTGCTTAATTCACACAACTATAATATAAATTATAAAAATATTCAATATCACTATAAAGTGCTTGCAACTTCGTAGCCCTGTGTAATCATCATTTGGAACAGAATAATCCTATTCTATGTCTTTTTCCCAGGACGAAAAGTATATCCATGTCAAATTTCATCTGTATCAGTACAATAATTATTTAAGCGTAAAGAGGGAATAAACTGACACACATCCATACTAATATAATTTTTAAAAATGCGAAAGTGTGTCGGTCTGATTGTCTCTTTACGCCTAAGCCGCTTAACCGATTTTGCTGAAATTCGGCATGCAGATATTTTGAGTTCCAGGAAAGGGCATAGGATACTTTTTAACTCCAAAAATGTACGGTTCCTTCGCGATAAACGATTTTTTCCGCAACAGAGTTGCGGTCATAGTAAAAGGAGAGGAAGTAAGTTATCTTCATACAAAGGCCCCGCGCGCGGCTTGTATGTGTGCGCCATAGTATCAATGCGTCGCCACGTACTGCGCACAACAAAATCTCGGCGGTACCCACGAAGCTAAACTGGCCGAGATTTTGTTGTGTGCCGTACGTGGCGACGCATTGATACTATGGCGCACACATACAAGCCGCGCGCGGTGCCATTGTATGAAGATAACTTACTTCCCCTCCTTTTACTATGTTGCGGTCGTCATCTAGTACTATACACATTCATATAATAAGTGAATATTTTTTTACATTATGAGAAGCTTATGGTGTTATGGATATTCTTTTATTTGTTTCAGTTATCGGCAACGCTGCTGGTTCTGCTTCACCTGACGATACATGTTGTCGACGAAGGGCAGGCAGTTAATCCAAGTAAGTACAGGTCTACCAGAATTTCATGGCGAATTTGGATGGGAGCTTTTCTAAAAATATTCTTAACAATGGATATTTTTTTTACATGTATCACACACAGAATCAGCCGCTATAAGGAAAAAAAGTATGAAACGTTTTGCTCCAATTTCCCCAGTATCAATGGTAGCGTCAATTTCTTTTTTCCATTTTTTGCCATTAGATTCTGGTAGACCTATAATAATTTAATCATAATTATTTTTATATTGCCAAAGAAACGAGTATATCACCGCATGGTAAGCAATTGCCATCTCTCATTTTCACTCAAACTACAAAAACTTCGCTCTTGTGGATAGTCTTAAAATTTACGAATTTAAAAATATTGCTGGAATAAAAGCAATTGATTGAGAACAAAAATAAAATGAGTAGTAAATTCTTCGCCTCTAAGAAATAGTTTTTCAAAAAGCTTACTCCCTTTGAATATTTTGATTTTAGAATCTCTCAGGCTTCCAAAATGTGTATATTTACACTACATTATAATAAAGCTACATACAATAATTTAATGATTGTTTATTACGTAGATAACGGTTGTATAGTGGTTTAATCGCCAACTCGTTACTTACCACCTGTGCAGCCAGTGGCAACATGGTGGCTACACGCTACAACCGACATCATTATTGTTAATGATGGCTATAATTCAAATACCCACTACCGACAATACATTTTAAGCTGTTGGCAATAAACTATTTATTTAAAGTAACTAAATGTTTCTACTGAACTCAGACACAAAAGGACATTTTCTCGCAATACATGTTTAAGTAAATAATGACAATTTAAAAATTATCCTACAATCTTTAATCTATTCGTGCTTAATTTAAACATTCAATAATAATATTATATACATGATAATATTAATAGCATGTTCTGCGTACATATGAATATTAAATAAAAAATAAATAAAATAAAAAGCCTTTTATGTCTTGCTTTACAGTAACATTTCAGTACACAGACAGTATGTTAATTTTATCTATTGTTACGCATGCAAAATCATTAAACAATATTAATAAATGATAACAAAGCCCATTTAAAATCTTAAAAATTAAAAATTTTTAATTACATTATTCATATTATAATTGAATTCATTATCATGTCAGGTAGGTAAATTATTGTAATTCATTATTATAACAAATTGACTGATTGATGTCATTAGTAAAATTATTAGAATTATTCATTAACATGTCACGTAAATTGTAAGTAATTAATTATTATAGTTTTAGCAGGAACCCCTCTCAGCGGAAGGTAAAGGCATCCTCCTCATAATATGAATATTATTATACGGTAATGTCCTTTGAGATTGAAGTGTATATTGCAATATGTGCGACTTTCTTTAGGAATTAAATTTCTGAACAGATTTATGGAGGAGTGAGGACATATTGATAAAAATTTCAACTACCTACTTGGCCAACCTTGTCACCATCAGCTGTAAAACGTTTAATTATAACAATGTTAAAAATATTACAATTTCGTAAATAATTATTACTTCGCAAACATAATTTTTAATATGTTCTGAAACTTCACTAAACTTCATTTTTTTTCGTAGTACTTAAGTAACGCTAAATATTAAATATTTCTATTAAAAACTTTTATGGCTCTAAGCTATGACGGAAAAATTAAATGCTGACGGGAAAGTTATTAAATGAGCTCGGTTCTATGGTAAACTTACTGCTTTATACTTTGACCTCTGGGAATGCAATGGTTCCCCATTTCAAGGCTTTATAATTTTTTAAAGTAACCTACTTCGCAACTGCAAATTGGACTACAAAATGTAAAAGACTAGATTCACAAGTTTAACTTTCTTTTATTTAAATAAGCAGGAAAAATGTTCGTTTCAAAAGAATGAAAGTGTAATTTTTCTCATATGGGACTTTGCTTTTTGTCTTCGAATCCACTAATTTAAATATTCTTTTAAACCAGCTAGATCCAAAGTCACGACACAACGTGACTAATTAACTGAGAGATCTATATTATTTGCTTGGGGTTAAAAAAACTATAAATACTAATGAAATGCCTGATTATGTCATTGTGTAATTTTTAGGGTTCCGTACCCAAAAGGTTTAACCTTTTGGGACCCTGTTACTGAGACTTCGATGTCTGTCCGTCTGTCTGTCTCCAGGCTGTATCTCGAGAACCACTATAGCTAGACTTCTGAAATTTTTACAGATTGTGTACACTAGTGCCACAATAACAATAAATACTAAAAATAAAATAAATATTTAAGGGAGGTTCCCGTACAACAAACGAGATTTTTTGGCCATTTTGGCTCATAATTCATAGCGGAACTATTTAGACAGTTGAAATGTTCACAAAGTCTTCAATTATATATTATGTTTTCTTTACTACTTATAAAATAAATAATTAAGGGGGGCTCCCATACGAAAAACAATTTTTTCCCTACTCTTGCCTATAACGGTACGGAACCCTTCGTGCGCGAGTCCGACTCGCACTTGGTCGATTTTTTGTTTCCTCAAAACCCCTTTACTATATTTCCAAAAAAAAACCACTACTCCACTCATCAAAAGCGAAAAAAAATTGAATAAACGCCAACTCGTGTTCGTTGAAAGATAAAATTGTGTCACACGCTCAATATTGAAAAATAAAATGCAGTTAAGTATTCAAGAGTGCAATAAAAAGTCGCAAAGTTTCTCATTTTCCACTTCCCTTTAGAATTTCTCGGCTGTGCCTCGGCAACAGGAAATGTTACTATTATTATTTTATGAACGTGACACTGCATGAGAGACGTGCATCTCCTCAAATTTCGTGCCAAATTTATGCAATATACAAGGTGTATTCTTGACGAAATTTGACTTGAATTTTTGGCCTATTCCAAGCTGGTGGTTTCTAAAATGGCCTTGTTTGAAGGGATCAAATTTAAATAGATTTAGCCCACCGTTGATATAATAGATTACCCAATAATCGGTCGGTCGGTTGCGGTAGTTTATAAATCTAAATTAACAATTCTGATAAAAATAAAATTTACAGTGGAGCCGATTAGTTTATTTATATAAATTACCTATTTAATTAAATAGTTTCTGGTGAAATATTTACTATCTTTGGTATCGTTTAGCAGACTATTAAAACTTTCCTGAAATTCTTTGGTCGAATAGAACTAAATGCAATATAGAAATTTTCGTTCAAAGCTCTGAGCTAAATTAAATTCCACACAATTCAACTTCTACTAAATGTTGCTTTTCACCTTCTACTCGAAAGTATGAGATTAGATAAAAGAATGAGAAAGATATTAATTTAGATGGAGTTAGGAAGAGTAGTTAGAAAACACTTTCAACTTTTACGATTAAACTTTAACCATTAACTAGCCACGTGCCCAGTTACCTTCGTTTAGCTAAACGCAACAATAGTTGTTATGTTAACTTTCCAGTTACAACTTTGAATCAGTACAGACTAGCCACTAGTAACCGCGACCGGTATAATTTGGCCATCGTCATTTGTATAAGCGTTTTCGACGTGTTTAGTACTTTATTTATTTTTCGCTACTGTCAAAGTGATTTAATCAACCAGCTTAGACCAATGTTATTAAAACTGGAAGAATTGGTTTGTATTTTTGATATTTGTTGCACAGTGTAGGAAACGCAACTCCTGGCGCGATTTTATCAAAAGTTGATACACATATTAATATAGAGTCGTACACAAAGGCTTATTGCGATAAAACGACGGTTTCTGTAGGATTCCGTGCCCAACACGAGTTACTTAATTTTTCTCGACAGGACAGATTTAAATACAGAGGAAACTGTATTTAAATATGTCCTACGCAATAAGTACGGTCGCAAACGATTAATTGTGGTTCGTCTGCATCGAGCCTTAATATCTAGAGAATTAATTATACACGTTAACCGGGTTAGTTAAATGACCAAAGTGGGTAACGTCTTAATTGCGAAGCACCGAAGTTGTATCGTTTAACCCTAAACGCGATATGGGTGTAAGAGGCCCCATAAGTGTAGCTCGGTTATGACTTGTGTCGTTATATCCTCGCATCTTCAGACGTGTTACCCAGTGTTAGCTTACTTTAAAGTTAAGCTCGAATTACAGGCATTCGCGCGAACGAGCGGTTTTTTAATATTTTAAATACGAAAGTGTGTCTGTCTGTCTGTTACCTCTTCACGCCCAAAACGCTAAACCGATTTTGCTGAAATTTGGTATGGGGATACATTAATTGCCGGGAAAAGACAAAGGATACTTTTTATCCCGGAAAAATGTACGGCTTCCGCGCGATAAATTAATTTTGGCGCAACGGAGTTGCGGCCGTCTTCTAGTTTTTTTTTATTTTTTATTATAAAATAAGGGGGCAAACGAGCAAACGGGTCACCTGATGGAAAGCAACTTCCGTCACGCATGGACACTCGCAGCATCAGAAGAGCTGCAGGTGCGTTGCCGGCCTTTAAGAGGTAATAGGGGAGGGTAGGAAAGGGAATAGGGGAGGGTAGGGAAGGGAAAAGGGTAGGGGATTGGGCCTCCGGTAAACTCACTCACTCGGCAAAACACACCGCAAGCGCTGTTTCACGCCGGTTTTCTGTGAGCCCGTGGTATTTCTCCGGTCCATTCGTGCCGAAGCATGGCTCTCCCACGTCAGAAATTGTGGCCATAATGACATTTTCAAAATTCAGATGCGAAATTCTGCTTCTATATTTTGGAAATTCCTGATTCCGGGTGGGCCGCATGTAATATTATCGTGCTATGAGATACAGCTGTCGGAATACTAACGCGGGCACGTAGACAAATCTCGAGCCTCTCGACCTCCTTCGACTGTCGTACGTCACACTCCAGTATACGCCAGGGATACACAACTTTAGGTTTATATTTGTGACACTAATTTGCAAAGGTTGATAATATCTGTGTCTTAGTTGCTAATGTAGAAAACTTGTTTTGTGGTTATACTCGTATCTATACTAATATTATAATTCTGCAGAGTTTGTTAGTTTGTTTGTTTGTTTGAACGCGCTAATCTCAGGAACTACTGGTCCGATTTGAAAAATTATTTCAGTGTTAGATAGCCCATTTGTTGAGGAAGGTTATAGGCTATATTTTATCACGCTAAAACTAATAAGAGCGAAGAAATAGAGGAAAGTGTGGAAAAAATGGGGGAATTTATTTGAAAGGGCTTATTTGAACGCGCTTATCTCAGGAACTACTGGTGCGATTTGAAAAATTCTTTCAGTGTTAGATAGCCTATTTATCGAGAAAGGCTATAGGCTATATTTTATTATTCTACAACTAATAGGAGCGAAGAAATAGAGGAAAATGTGGAATAAACGGGGGAAATTATATGAAATTGCTTATTATCTTAAGATTCTTAAGAACTACTGGAGCAATTTTTATGTTATTTGGCAAACATGAAGAATAGACCACGTTAAGGGACATAGGCTATTTGCGGAAAAATGTACGGTCACGTGAAATTCCTAAATTACGCAAGCGAAGCCGCGCGGAACATCTACATATAATAAAATAGTAGGAAAGTCAATGCTGTACATTGAATATTTTTGTACATTAAATAATACTTGGGACGTGATCTACTATAAGTCGCGGGCAACAGCTACTCGTAGTGTGTAATAAAAATTAAATTATTGGCATTGAGTTCGTTCTACAGAAAGACGAGATCGTAATGACTGCCGACGATATTGGAGGTTGCCTAAAATCTGAATGATATCAAAAGCAAGCTTATATTTTGGTATGTAGATACTTTGAGTCCCGGAAATGGACATTGGATACTTTTCATCCCGGAAAAATGTACAGTGCTCACGCTATAAACGAATTTTGGCGCGACAGAGTTGCGGGCATCGTCTTGAGATAATATTGTCTTTCCTCCCTTACTTAAAAGCACTGAAAGTCATTATGAGGGTTCCGTACCCAAAGGGTAAAAACGGGACCCTATTACTTAGACTTCGTTGTCTGTCCATCTGTCCATCTGTATGTCTCCAGGCTGTAACTCAAGAACGGTAATAGCTAGAGAGTTTAAATTTTCAAAGATTGTGTATATCTGTTGCCGCTATAACAAAAAATACTAAAAACAAAATAAAATTAATATTTAAGTGGGGCTCCCATACAATAAACGTGACTTTTTTGGCCTTTTTTGCTCTATATCAATAATTGCAACAGGTAGGTACTTGAATTTTTCACACAATCCTTAGTTTTATATGTACTTTAAATCATAATATTAATATTAAATAAAAAATTAAGGGGGGCTCCCATACAAACAACACAAATTTGGGCCTAATTTTGCTCTATAATGGTACTGAAGCCTTCGTGCGCGAGTCCGACTCGCACTTGGCCGATTATTTGATATATTGACCATTTGGCGTTTATATCTTGAAATTATCTCAAGTCAGTAATTCATAGTGAAGTTTGTTGGCACCGGGTCCTGGCCCTTAGGCACAGAGCCAATGATATTCAGCGTTTTGGGAAAAAATAGAGACGCACTTCGATAACAGCTTAAATTTACCCCTTAGTAGAATTCATAGAGCGGATTACAATCCACTCTATGAATTAATAGTAATAAATACACAAGAATCTTGCAAATTTGTTTGATACATTGAAAAAGTTATGTAATTTTACACTACATTGTTTTTTAAGAGCATTAGGCTGCGTTTCCACCAGAGATGTGTTGCGAGGAATATGTTTTTAAGATCCAATACAATCGCTGTTCTGAGTGTAATTACGGTAAGCTCACGTCAATAAAGCGATTTTATTGGTTTTCAAAAACACATTCCTCGCAAGTCGCAACACATCTCTGGTGGAAACGCAGGCTTAATTAAATTAAATATTTTTTCTGTTGTTTATACACCTTCGTTAAATATTAACTATAAAAATTAAAAAGGACAATAACTTGCAGTTTTCCTCCAAATTTTAATTCGATTGGAAGTTTCCGATTAAATTTAAATAGTTACCGAGTTTAGGATTCGAGTTATTCAGTTAGCAACATCGATACTAAGCCTGTTTGTACGCAACAAGCGGTAATGAAGTTTTACCTTTGTTAACTGTATCTAAGTAATTTTCTCTGTTTCCTATACCGGAAGCGATCGTGACGAGAATAAGGTGTTTGTTTATAGTCTGGTTCGTTCTGTCTATTGTGACAGAAGTGTGTGGGTGCAATTCCGACAGACAAGTAAGAAGAGTCAATATTATATTTAATTTGAATACCATGACCAGATGTTCACTCGGCGTTACTTGGCGGTAGCGGTCATTGACTCCCTGTCAAAAACTTGTCATTTTCTATACAAAGCCGCGATTGACAACATCTGATACCTTATTGTCAATTTATATAGAAAATCACAAGTTTTTGACAGGGAGTCAATGACCGCTACCGCCCAGTTACGCCGAGTGAACTTTAGATAAACAGATAAAAATACTATTTTGAAAGAAGTACTTACACATTTATATTATGGATACGGTCTGTAGGTTTTAAATTAGAGTAAAACACCAAAGTCCTATTAAATAAGTTTATTCACGACAAATCCTCGCACAGACTTATATTTTGGTCTACCAAGATGTCAATTTTAAAAGAAACTTCTTGAGGCGCGTTGAGTGTTCTAAGGTCGTACTAAAAAGGGGGTCTCAATAATAATAATATTGCGTTATGAGGCCGTGGCGATTTTAGGCAGAAGTTTCACTTGTACTCTGTAGAGTACCTATATAGTATACAGTATATAAAGAAACAGCATGTGTACACACGTGCTGTTTCTTTAATATTATTTAATTTTACAAACCCTCAAGAAGAGAGCGTATCCTCCTTAAGAGGCTGGGGCAGTGCACCTGCAGCTCTCCTTATATTGTGAGTGTCCATGGGCGACGGTAGTTGCTTTCCATCAGTTGACCCGTTTGCTTGTTTGCCCCCTCTTATAATATATATCTTAAGTATAAAAAATATATAGATTTTTTTTCTATTCCAGGTTGCTCCTGCATCCGCTTCTCGTCGACCCACGGAAAGGAGCGCGGGACATTCAGCAGTCCTGACTTCCCGCAGCCTTACCCTCGGAACCTCTGCCTGCTGTACACCTTCCTCGCCTCCGAGCACCAGATCGTCGAGCTCATGTTCACAGAGTTCGACGTGTACAAGGAGCATGTTGAGTGAGTGATATAATATGTTACTATAATAATTAATAGTTTGTACTATAAGGCTTCAGTCTCGAAACCAGCGGGCAGCGGGGCGGGAGCGACGGCGGCGCGTTCCAATATATAGATTTATATGGCTAAGCCGTCTAGTACGCTGCCGCCGCTCCCACCCCGCTGCACGCTGATTTCGAGACTGAAGCCTTAGAAATAGGCAGATGGCGGACCTACGTAATTTAGGTGTGTTACATCGTAGGTTACATCAAACCTTGTCGAAAGCATTTCTTTATCTTTATTTAGTGAAGAAGAAGAAGAAGCTCAATCACATATTCAGGTGCATCATTTACAAATAATGCTAACGATAATGCTAAAGCATTAATACAACGAATTTTGCTCTCTTATAAGGATAGTGTTTAATATTACTGATCTTGATGCAATTATAATTTTTAAAACATTTTGCCTGAATTCTTCAAAATACTTTTTAGTGGCTAAAGCAAAATATTTTATTCAGCGTAAGAAATCAGAGTGGCCAGCTACTCCGGCGTTCTCATTATTTTCAGCGAGATTTGAAGTTTCTTAACCTTCAGGTATATTCTAGAATTTCATTTTAATTAACGTTTTAATAATACGCTGTCACTTTTCCGACGTTTTCTTGTTTATTTATTCAGAAGCCTGTAAAATGAGACCATGTCATTTTTTAATTGCCTTCTTGTGATGATTCTAAGTGCCCGCTAATACAAAAATTATCCGTGATTAAAAAAATATTATATAATCATAAATTGTCATTATCCTTTGTTTTATTCAAAAGAAGAAAATACTATTTATGTAATATTCCAATTAATAAAGAATTTGCAAATAAAATATGTATTGTAATATAGCTATATACACTTCAAGATCAAACAAACCTTTACCCTAAGGAATTTTCTTTTAATAACATCCAACCACAAAATGTTATGTTCGGCATCTAAATATGTAAAGCTTATCAGATATCGGAAAATTAAGGTCGATATTAGATTCCTCTGACCGACTCATAAGAAAAACAACGCCAACCATCCGAAACATTTTATTAACATACTAAACAACTTTCAAGGCATCTTTATTAGGTTTTTTGAGGCCGCATAGTTTACGACAGAACTGCTTATAGTCTATAAAATTGTAGCCATCTTTTTTTATAATCGGGGCTTCGTCTAGCGCGTAATCTGCCTCCTTCTCGGTGAAACGGTCGCCCCAGGTCATAAGATCGTGTCGTATCCTGTAATTTATAAATTTAATTTTTAATCGACAACATCATAAAGTTGCTTTGTTGTTTACACAATTTTCAATTTATTGGCACATTTATTTTGTTTCCTTTTAAATAACAACGTCGCGCGTCGTAAAGAATTTGACTTCGCAAAATCGTTTAAAGAATTGACGTCTATATATTTTGGAACATTTTTTTTTCTTTCATTTGTAACGTTGTAAAAATTTTTTTTCGTATAATCGTATAAAAAGTTGACGTCTTAATATATTAAGCACAGTGTTTAAAACATCTTTAAGATTATTAAGTTTTGCTCCAAATCCCGTAAGAGAAACTCGAATACATTACAGAATACAAACACAAGTAATGTTCCGTAGAATGTACAACTATTAAGGATAATAACTTGAACCTCAAATATACCAAAACATTTGTAATTATTACACTGAACAGATGCTTCTACGGTCGGCCTGAATATACAAGCTCACATTACACTGGTAACTTACAATGTAATGGTCCAAGCCACGAGACAAGTCAAAAAGTTAGCACAAAAAGTCAAAATATTTATGAAAAATGTTTGACTCGTATGTTGATTTCGACACACTTTACAGCTTCATGAAGATACAAGCTGACTTGGAAATCCTGTTTTTTTTTTCCATAATATGCGTTATTTAGTTTAAAATAGGTATTATCGGGACCCATCTGATAACTACATCAATTTTATCAAAATCTGTCTAGCTGTTTCGAAAGAGTTTGGCTAACAACACGGTCACACGTGAACTTTATAAATAAGAAGAAAATACCATATCTGACCTTTTAATTTTATGTTTATTTGAATCAATGCTTTAAATACCCAATAGGAGAACTATTTTCTTCGCGAAATTGAGCAACGGCAACACATTAATCGACAAAGTAAACTATAAATATCATAGCCAAATAATTATCGTTGTTTGGGACAAAGTTTGTAGAGATTAGTCAAGTTATCCAATAGTGGGTATTACTAGCTAAGTTGCTTATTACTTACGTGACGATACGTTATTAATCATACAACTTAGGAGCAACTTTGCGACCAATCTAGACAAGCTAGCTCTTCAACAAATTGTCTATACTATAAATGCTTTATTTTAGGTTTTAGCAACAATTTGTTTTGTTAATTTTATATTACGATATTTTCTGATTAAATAATAAATATGGTAAGTATATGAGTTTCTTAGGTCTTAAAGTAATTGATTTGTTTGAAAACTTAATTAAAGAAAAAGGCACAGTCGTATAGATGGTAACTATGGGATGGTAACTACTATAATTATTATCATAGACATTAGACAGAAGACTAATCGCTTTACGTGTTTATAAGTGTGCCATTTTGCATCTCAAACTTTCCAATGCTATTAAAAATTACTTGCAACAAGTAAAGAGCACCAACCGCATTGAGATTTCGAATACAATTCGAACAGGAATGTTGAATAACCACTAGTCCGTAATTACCTCTCCTCGGAGATGTAGCCGGTGTTGTGCGTATCCCACCGCGACAGCGCTTCCACCAGTGTCTCCTCAGAGTCCAGCTCCAACGTCCGGTAGCCCAGCAGGTTCACGAATGCGTCAAAGTCTAGGGGCTCTGATGCCTGAAATGTTTAATAAACAAATCATTCGTAAAGAAAATCTTTGTCTTTCTGGCTTTGATTGAATAGTTCTAGTCTCTACTCTTTTTATAGAGTAAAATGTATTCATTGATGAAATAGCTCTACGATTCATATACAGACAAATGTATATTTTGTCTTTTGGCTGTACGAAATAGTTGTTGTGCACGATATAAAATGCTGATAAGAAAAAAACAATTTAGGATTTTAAAGACAGTATATATTTGCTATGATAAAAATATATATATTAAAGTATATTATGTATATAACATACGTACTAGCGCTTTTGGCTTACGTCAAAAAATTAACCAGCAAACACGCCGTTGAGTACATAAAGTCCTGTCAAATATCTCAGAAATCCACATTATAGAGTAAATATAATCCTACCAATATCATGTCCTCAGTATTCAAATTCCCAGTAATGGGATTCCGTATTTAATATTGTCTCCAGTCAGTGTGAAGGCTGAAGTTATTTGACGTCGAGTCACGCGCCAGTCACACCACGAAATGGCAACTTTCTATCGAATTACCAACTGTATACTACATGTACATGAGGATGGGAATGTAGTAACGAGTAATTTATTGAGAGCTTAGAAGTAAACTGTCGATAAAAGTGATTGTAAATGTAAATTGATATTGTAGTACATGGTGTAAAAACTAAGTGTATATGTATGTAAGTTAAAGGGTAAATGTGTCCCTTGTATAGAAATCTCTTTCCGTGGAAAATGAGCCGACGTTATATGCATGAATATGCTAATACAATTATTTAAGAAAAAAATTAGTCTTTCAGAGCTACTAATTTGGCAGTAAACTCTCACATTTTTTTTGGGATAAAAGTATCAAATATCCTTTCCCTGGACTCAAAGTATCTTCATACCAAATATTAGCTAAATCGGTTCAGGGGTTTGGGCGTGAAGAAGTAACAGACAGACAGACGGACAGTCACATTTTCGCATTTTTTTTTAATGAAATAAGGGGCAAACGAGCAAACGGGTCACCTGATGGAAAGCAACTTCCGTCGCCCATGGACACTGGCAGCATCAGAAGAGCTGCAGGTGCGTTGCTGGCCTTTTAAGAGGGAATAGGGTAATAGGGGAGGGTAGGGAAGGGAATAGGGTAGGGGATTGGGCCTCCGGTAAACTCACTCACTCGGCGAAACACAGCGCAAGCGCTGTTTCACGCCGGTTTTCTGTGAGAACGTGGTATTTCTCCGGTCGAGCCGGCCCATTCGTGCCGAAGCATGGCTCTCCCACGCATTTATAATATTAGTATGGATTATACTCTTTATGAAGAGCTCCATACACAACCTAAAGTATATTCACTTACTTTTGTTCTAGACAAAAATATCTCACGTAAAAGTACTCTGACAATCGTGGATAAAATTGTAGAAAATATAAATTCAAAGCGTAGAATGTCGCAGAATTTGTCTCAAACCACGAAAAGTACGACATCTTATCTAGCAGACAATTGTTTTTAGTGGGATCGTGCTTCAGAAGTTAAGACCCAGGTGCAATAGCGCGCTGCATACAAAGCGAAAGCAAACAGATTACGGTTTGCTACCAAAGTAATGTCCTTTACAATTTTATACACTTTCAAAACTAGAGCTTGCACCTGCGGTAGGCACGTGACTTTAGTGCTAACACAGATTTCGTTGGGACTGTTTTCTGAAGACATGACGAATTAAGCATTGTTTGCGGCGGAGATACTACAAAGTTTAACACGAAGTTAAGATCGTTTAGCCTAGCTATACTTTTACTAGATATACTTTTATATTGTATTATTTGTATTATTATTGCCAATTGTAACTTGTAACCGTTTTCGTGTTTCTTTTTATGTTACTGTTAAATTCCATAATATTGTGTTTACCTACCAAAAACTTCTTAAAATATTTTTTGTAAGAGCGTAATTTATATCATGCTGTGTTCACTGTAGAAGGTTGTACACTCGGTTCTACTAACAAGCTATATTATTTTATAAAATTGTTTAAGTGATACAGACAGTTTATGAACCTTTCAATAAAAAAAAATCCAAACTTAATATTGTTAATGCAAAAGTGTGTCCGTCTGTTACATCTTTACCTACGCCCAACCTCCTAAACCAATTTTGCTGAAATTTGGTATGGAGAATGGAAATACTTCCATCAAGACCCATAAGCTCACCGGTGAGCGAGACACAATAGAATAACAATAGATTTCCAAGAATCCACGATCGAAGGATTAAGTTGAAACTTTAAATATCTCCATACATATAAGGACACAGGATACTTTTTATCCCGGATAGATTAAAATAAATTTTGGCGCTACGGAGTTGCAGGCGTTCCCTTGTATTTATGTCGCAGCCAACTGGTTTAAATAGCCATTCAATCAAACAGCTAGCCTTTTGATTGAACAACGCCATTGGTTGATGCTTGAAATTCGACTTCAAATTTAATTATCTTCTTCTTTTGGCTCCCCGTTTAAAGTATTGATTCGTATGTATAAGATTGTCATTCAAGAAGATGGTAGTGTGCACATTGTAGTGTGTGTAATGTTTTATTTGTTAAAAAAAAGATAAAAGCATAGTTTAAAAATAATATTAGCTTGATGCTTCACCATATAAACTATAACTGTGCAAAATTTCATTCACCTACGTTTCCGCTTTTTTTAATCAAAAGGGATCCAAAGTTTTTCGCTCGCGTATCAACATACATAATGTTATATTATGATATTCAGGTACTCTAAGATAAAATAATATTGTACGCCGTCTGTGATGCCTTTATATTGTAAATCATTCACTGTTTTTTCATGTGACAGATATCCAGAAATTTTGTTATGTAACATGTTACAACTTTACTTAGCTATTTTAACTTCTTTCAGTTCTCGGAAAAAGGTAAATACGCTAACTATATTTACGTGCCTAAATATCCATTAGGCAATTTCCTGCCAAACACCAGCTTCAGTAAATGAAACTTATGAGTTTAGTAATGATGATAAAGCCGGCCGCACCTTGTAATCACAGATATTAATGGGCCCGGTCGGAAGGTTATTAAGATATTAGCCCCTCCCTCGCGCCGAAAAATCTTCTTCATATTTTTCAAAATGGCCGCCAGTGACAGATTGTTTTTTTTTAAAGTAGAGCAGTGGTTCCGAACTTACCCCCGCGGGGGTAAAATAGCTATTCTATAGAGGTAACACAGGTATCTAAAATAGATGAATTGTCAGAAAAAAATATAAACTCTGTACATTTTGGATAAAAACAGCTTCAGAATACCCTATCATTGTAAAATTACTTAACAGTTGTTTAGTAAGATGATCTACCAACTAAGACCAAATTTTAGCGTTTTCATAAGCCAATGAGTCTGAGTTATCTTCCTCAGTTTAAGAGCAAGAAAACATAGAATGGTAATAATTGTATAAAATAATTAAAGAAAAATACCTCTGCCATCATTTTTTTCACAGCCTCTTCATCTATGGTCTCGCCGAGGCTCACGAGGGTCGCTCGCAGATCGTCGAAGTCTATGCAGCCGTCTCCATTCATGTCGAAAAGGAGGAATGCCTTAAACAAATGTTTATAGTTGCTTTATACTATTTTGGATCTCTCATCAGCCCTTTTAGAGCAATGATACAACATAAACACTTTTGACAACGTTAACGCCACTCAGTTTACATTTTGCATTATTTATACAGCGATAAAAATCAAAAATATTATCAGTTTAGATATCGCTTCCAAAACTGTTATAAAGATTTGTTATTTTTAAGATCTATAAAGATGTAGATACGAAGTAGCCTACATTCAAATGAGTCTAGTAATAATTATTTGGCCACATGCAAAACGATACTTAGATTTTGATATTGACAGAAAAGGTGACTAAAAATCTCGATTAGCTAAGTCTACACCGTGCGCTTTCGTCTTCAATTTTCGTCATATTCTTTGAATTCAACTTTCGTTTGGCGCTTTCAATAATTGAATGCGTTAACGAACGCAACGCCATCATTGTCATTTTTGTTCAGTTGCAGTGTCTAACATGTGCGACGAGAACGTTTTACTGGGTGGAATATGTGCGGCTTATTTGGTCATAAGAAATTCCAGAAAAAATAGAACTAAGCGAAAGTTAGATTAGTATACGGTCAGAGCGCATGCGTCGCGTTGACTGCGCTATGACGCATGCCCTTGATGAACAAAAAATGGCACAGTGTGGACAAAGCTAAAGACGGAGGTTGCACGTTCAATTTCTCATCCACTGATATGAGACAGTCCATTAATTATTCAATCAAAGTATTAATCTCGTAAGATTGACGCGAAACTGAACGTCTAACCAGTTGATTGAAGGACTGATCATTTCTTTACTATGTACTTTTTAGCCATCTATCTGGCGAGGATACATTTTAATGACATTTCAACTTGGTTGGTAGTGGAATTGTACCTGACCTCTTTGAGCTCAAATATCTTATTCTCGTCCAACTCAGCGAGGACGTTAGGCGGTATCTGTAGGGCGTCTCTAGCTCGCGAGGCCGACCGGGACCGCGGCACCATCGGAACAGTCAGCTCATCGTTAGCATCAGAGAGAACAGTTCTAAAAAATAGAAAAAAGAACGTGTGGCATAATGCTATTGCATAGCATCTAGTCTACACGCATTTGTATTTCGTTCCGAAATATACAACGTTCCGAAATCTGACGAACTGAAACGACGTTTATATGCTAAGTACTCACATACGGTTTTGCTCGATCGAACAATAACGTCGAGCAAAACCGCGACTCGGTATTTCATCCACACATTCAGCATTGCTCGATAGTTTTATTCTAAATCGATATATTTAATTCCATCAAGCCGGCTCGATGCGAGCCTTCGAGCTGTCAGTTTTGCGCTCCACACAGTAATTATTACTCGATTTGGAGTAAAACTATCGAGCAAAACCGCATGTGAGTACTTAGCATTAGACGTAAGACGATGCACGGTTTTAAATGCCGCACCCCCGTGCCGGTCGGAGGGGGGGTGTTAGGTTTATTTTCGTTAGGGAATTTCTTGATTCGGTCGCCGCACTTAATGCCCATGATTTAAGCTATGCAATAGCTTAAAAGGCAATAATTTTTTAAGGGTTCCGTAGCTTTTCCGTACCCAAAGATAAGGTATACAATGTGTCCCGACACCGGTGTCCGATCCTTTAATGTCATGATCTATGGCATATTTTATCGACAAATTGGCTCTCAAATTTTTTCTCTCTCTCACGGTTGTAAAATGGCAGCCATTTTAGTTTTTCTCGGGCTTTCACACTAATCTGACCAATACTTCTCATATAAATATCCTATGAAGATAAAAAAGGTCTCATTTGATAGCTAAACTTGTGGACTTATAAATTTCGTGGAATTAAACATAGAAAAACCAAAAGTTAAGAAAAAAATGTGTATTTTTAAATTAATGGCTTTTTGTGAAAAATCTAGCGTATTAAACTGGTTCTTTTTTATTTTAAAAAGATAGATGAGGTTTTCACCTTAAATAAATTCTTTACTTCAATGCTCTAAGTCAGATAGTTTTAAAGTTATAACGATTTTCATGCGAAATATAGGTCAGATTAGTATGAAGCCAGGGAAAAAAAATTCAAAAGTTGGAGAAAAAGAATATTTGAAAGCCAATTTGTCTCTAAAATATGCCATAAATCATGAGTTCAAATTTTTTTTCTCCATCTTTTGAAAAAAAAAATATTTCTCTGACTTCATACTAATCTGACCTATACTTCATAGGAAAATCTTTATAACTTCTAAACTATCTGACCTAGAGCATTGAAATAAATAATTTATATAAGATGAAAATCTCTTCTATCTTTAACAAAAAAAACCAGTTTAATGCGCTAGATTTTTCACAAAAAGCCATTAATTTAAAAATACACATTTTTTTTCATAAACTTTGGTTTTTCTATGTTTAATTCCACGAAAATAACATATTGCCTGTGTAAGCGTAGTCCACAAGTTCAGCTATCAAATGAGACCTTTTTATCTTCATAGGATATTTACATGAGAAGTACTGGTCAGATATATATTTTTTTTATGATATAAGGGGGCAAACGAGCAAACGGGTCACCTGATGGAAAGCAACTTCCGTCGCCCATGGACACTCGCAGCATCAGAGAGCTGCAGGTGCGTTGCCGGCCTTTTAATTGGGAATAGGGTAATAGGGGAGGGTAGGGAAGGGAAGGGAATAGGGGAGGGTATGGAAGGGAATAGGGTAGGGGATTGGGTAAACTCACTCACTCGGCGAGACACAGCGCAAGCGCTGTTTCACGCTGGTTTTCTGTGAGGACGTGGTATTTCTCCGGTCGAGCCGGCCCATTCGTGCCGAAGCATGGCTCTCCCACGTACAACGTGGCTTTCACACGATTAGTGTGAAAGCCCGAGAAAAACTAAAATGGCTGCCATTTTACAACCGTGAGAGAGAGATCAAATTTGAGGGCCAATTTGTCGATAAAATATGACATAGATCATGACATTAAAGGATCGGACACCGGTGTCGGGACACATTGTATATCATCTCCATGAGATGAAGGAATGCGAGATTACTAAAGCCGCCTCTAAAGTCGGACAACATCACATTAAATTGATCTCGTATTAAGTTCTTGAAGAACTTATTTTGAACCACACAATATTAGAACTAATAAGTCCAATTAGGTATTATAACGAAAATACTTATATTCAAAACTTTACATCCCATCGGTGAGATTCAAACCGACCTCGGTCTTACCACTGATCCAAAGAGTTAGTCAATTATAAATAATTAGATAAATCCACACAAAGTTAAATTAAAATAAACGAATATTCTTTTAATCCGCAGAAATTTTAATGAAGATAAGCCTTATCTCCTAAATCGCTTTCACGTTCATTCGAAAAATATTTAGACTTGAATGAACTTACACGAAAAATATTCTACCAGCCGCAACGGCGTGTTTTGATAAAACATCACATTTGAAATTGACGATTTTTACTCTTCGGGTACGGAACTCTAAAAACTATAATATAAACTGACTTCAAAGTAAAAAAAATATTATAACATACCTACACACAATACATTTTAATAACGTTAAATACTTAATAAAGAATTCCCTAATTCTATTTCAACAAACATCTATACATATAATAAAACTGTAGAAATGACAATTCTGTACATTAAAGATATCCAAAAAATAATAAGCGGGGGCTGTTACTACATCGCTATAGAAGCCAAAACTGTGGTTAGTTTTTTGTCTGTCTGTCTGTCTGTCTGTCTGTCTGTATGTTTGTTCCAGCATCACACGAAAACTACTTATCCGATTTGAATGCGGTTTTCGCTGATATATTTGTCTTTTCCCAACTTAACATCTGGTGTACAAAAATTTTTCTCCCCACCTCTCCAAGAGGTCAAAAGAGGGGGTAAGATTTTGTACCAAACTAAAACTACTGATCCGATTTGAATACGGTTTTCGCAGATATATTTATCTTCTTCCAACTTAACATCTGGTGTATAAATTTTTGCCCTCTCACCCCTCTAAGGGGACCAAAGAGGGGGTCAAATTTTGTATCAAACTTTTTTCTTCAATGGACTAACTTCATATTATTAACTGTATTTTCCAATTTAACATCTGGTGTATAAAATTTTTCCCCCACCCCTTTAAGGGGGCCGGAGAGGGGGTCAGATATTGTATCAAACTTTTTTTTTAACATAAAAACTACTGATCCGATTTGAATATGGTTTTCGCAGATATATTTGTCTTCTTCCAACTTCATATCTGGTGTATAAAATTTTGCGCCCCCCCAAACCCCCCCCCCACTCCTAGTAATTTCGCTAAGCAAAATGGTGTTGCGTCGTTAGTGTTGAGTTTTACTTCTCTTTCTTTAGAATCAAAGTAAGTAATTTATTAAAAGTGAAAATAATCTAACCAAAACTAAACATGCAGATTTTGCGTGTCGTTTGATTAATATGCGGGAGGCTTTGCTCCTGCCCTTACTTGGGGGGGCTGCGCCCCCCCAAACCCCTCCCTCCTGGTAATGTTGCTAAGCAAAATGGTGTTGCGTCGTTAGTGTTTAGTTTTACTTCTCCTTCTTTAGAATCAAAGTAAGTTATTTATTAAAAGTGAAATTAATCTAATCAAAACTAAACATGCAGATTTTGCGTGTCGTTTGATTAATATGCGGGAGGCTTTGCCCCTGCCCTTACTTGGGGGGCTGCGCCCCCCCCCCCCCCCCCCCCTACCTGGTAATGTTGCCAAGCAAAAACGTGTTCCGTCGTTAGTGTTGAGTTTTTTTATGATCAAACAACTTATTTATTAAAAGTGAAATTAATCAAACCAAAACTAAACATACAGATTTTGAGTGTCGTTTGATTAATATGCGGGAGGCTTTGCCCCTGCCCTTACTTGGGGGAGCTGCGCCCCCCCAAACCCCTCCCCACTATTTGTCTTCTTCCAACTTCATATCTGGTGTATAAAATTTTGCGCCCCCCCAAACCCCCCCCCACTCCTAGTAATTTCGCTAAGCAAAATGGTGTTGCGTCGTTAGTGTTGAGTTTTACTTCTCTTTCTTTAGAATCAAAGTAAGTAATTTATTAAAAGTGAAAATAATCTAACCAAAACTAAACATGCAGATTTTGCGTGTCGTTTGATTAATATGCGGGAGGCTTTGCTCCTGCCCTTACTTGGGGGGGCTGCGCCCCCCCAAACCCCTCCCTCCTGGTAATGTTTCTAAGCAAAATGGTGTTGCGTCGTTAGTGTTGAGTTTTACTTCTCCTTCTTTAGAATCAAAGTAAGTTATTTATTAAAAGTGAAATTAATCTAACCAAAACTAAACATGCAGATTTTGCGTGTCGTTTGATTAACATGCGGGAGGCTTTACCCCCGGCCGGTACTTGGGGGGGCTGCGCCCCCCAAAACCCCCCCTACCACCTGGTAATGTTGCCAAGCAAAAACATGTTGCGTCAGTAGTGTTGAGTATTAATTCTTATTCCTTAGGAACAAACTAAGTTATTAATTAATAGTGAAACATGTGAAACATACAGATTTCGAGTGTCATTTGATTAATATGAGGGAGGCTTTGCCTGGATATGGACAGACGGACAGGCTGATATTATATCTTTGTACTCGGGTTCCGTTTTTTACCATTTGAGTAAGGGACCATAAAAAGGAGAGAATTATCCATTTCCGTTATTATACTATGGTAACGCCTACGAAGTCACGGGAAACAGCTATCCATACTAATATTATAAATGCGGAAGTGTATTTGTTTGTTTGTCCTTTCTTCGCAGCCAATTGACTTGATTTTTGGCATCGACTTAGTTGAAAGGATAGAGAGTAACATAGGCTACTTTTGGTCTTGGAAAACATCATGTTTCTAAAGGAGATTTGCAAGAATATTCGTATTGTACACGATTTTTGAATTTCACGCGAGCGAAGCCGCGGGCAAAAGCTAGTTATAGAATATAGACATTTCCCAACTAAGCTACTCAGAAATGTGCGAAGGAAAATTTAATTTGCTTATTCCTTAAGATTTGTCCTACAAAGGAACAGAAGCGTTACTAATGTGACGAATTAATTCGTGAATGCCGTATGAGTTTCTCATCTAAGTTAACAAAACAATTCGGCATGAATTGCTTCGTCAATTAAGTAAATAAACTTTGAAACTCGGCCAAATTATTAAGGTGATGCCGCGTTAAAGTAAAAAATCGTGTTGGATATGTTTTAGATTGCTTGTTTTCTATGAGAGGCCGGCCCGGCCTCTCATAGAAAACAAGAAAAAGGAACAGCAAGAAATGGAAAGGGCATAAGCGACAAAATGGTTTTTGTCGCGTAATTCTAAAACTATAGATATATTTCATATAAGCTATAGGCAAATTAAAGTGTATGCTTGAACCAATCTATGTACAAATTTCGGAAGCTTTAATCACTCTCCTCTTAATAACGCCTCTGTTGTCAAAATTAGAATCCCTTTTTTACAGAGGTCTTTTTGAATGATTATAATTCTGTGTTATAAAAGTTGACCAATCGTGTTATGCTAAGGGTAATTCAAAGACAAAAACATGATGAATACTGACAATGAACTTTAATTTCTTAGCTTTAGTCATTGCTGAGAAAAATCGATATCGCTACAGCCAAATTACCAAGGCGTCGCGTCGCCTTAATACGACTCCATTTCATTTTTCATTAATTTCTTCATTTATTCATTCAATTTCGTACTAACCACAACACGTAATTTATTCAAATTGCCGAATAGCATTTTAGTCACCCGCAGTGAGCTATAGATAATAACAAGCCACGTATTAACTATTTATTCAGATAATGTTAATAGATTATTTACTTAGCAATGGGGAAAATTGAAAGAACATTTAGATGGACCGGAGGAGTAAGAGCTCGCAAATGTTTCTTGCGATAGCTACTTACTACAACAAAGAATTCAACAGTATGTAAGGAAAATGACAAGTACAAATTCGCCGTTTCCTTTCGCTGTTAAATATGAAATGCTGCCGTGCTAAATAATAAATATATTACGAGTATGTTAACATAGTGCTTTGCGTATACATAATATAAAACTCTCCTAAAAATACATCCAGACAATTTTTTTGGCCCAAGAGCCAGCGACAGCAAGAAAAAGCTTTAAGATTACCTGTTTTGATCCCTATAGAGATAAGAACGAATAACAACTATGGAGTTTCGGTCGCAGTTACTTTATGAGGTGTCCGATTAGGACTAGGAGGTATCAGGTAAACTTTCAGTTTTTATAAAATGGGAAATTCTGGTTGTCACAGGCTCTTACTCTATATGTGAATAGGTCTGAGACTTAGGTCATAATAATTATTTAAAATGTCTTACGCTCCCGTTGACAACGATTGAAGAAGATTCTCCTTAAACTGCTTGATTTCATCCTGCGATGCATCCGATTCTCTCTTCTTTTCTGTTTTTACTTTCTAGAAAAAAAAAGTTTTTTTATGTTTATTTTGATATATGACGCGCAAATTCAGCAATGGCTGTGAATAAAAATACCAAATAGTTTAAAACTTTTATAGACTATATAGAGACGCACGGCTAATAGGATATATATACTAAATTATTGTCATTCCGTAATCACTTGTAAATCAAAATAATCTATCACATATATCACAACCTTTTTGTGATAAAAAACAGTCGCATATACGCCTCTTTTTTAACCGACTTCCAAAAAGGAGGAGGTTATATGTTCGGCTGTGGATATATATTTTTTTTAAAGTTCAGTTACATTCAAAACAAAAACGTTTTCCGTAAAAAAGAATGCACATATCCGTATTTTTTTATAGTTAGTTAGCACTCACTTTAGGCCGAATCGTCAGCGAGACTTCTGGCTCCTCCATGGATTAGCGTGTGTTCGTCCTACCGGTGTAAATGTGACTAAAATCCAGCTATTAATACCAGGGATTACGTTGATTGCAGATAAGTGTTCCTCCTAATTAAAATCACGCTGAAGTAGGTCACTGGACGCTGTCCCGTTATATACTGGAATCTGGATAGTGGACAGTTGACGCAAGTTGTATTTTTAGGGTACAGGTGCTTCCTTTATTATGTAAACTAGGTTGTAATTAAGGAAGCTGAAAACCGCTACAGATGTGTTTACAAATACAGCATATATAAAATGAAGAGTGGAACGATACTGTACGTCAGGCAGTTGTCGTATCACGTATACTCCAGTGGAGCTAGATTTTTCTGAAATTAATAATTATTATAGTCTGATTTTTTTTAGCCTGTGTTTAGAGGGGGCCATAAAATATAGCTTAAATTCAAAAACTCGACCAAATCCGACGGGTGCGTTAGCCGCCATATTGGTTTGATGTTCAAATCTTTTTAGGATTTCGTACCCAAAGGGTAAAAACGGGACCCTATTACTAAGACTTCGTTGTCTGTCCGTCTGTCCATCTGTCTGTCTGTCTGTCTGTTTGTCTCCAGGCTGAAACGGCTAAAGCTAGACTTCTAAAATTTTCACAGATTATGTTTATCTGTTGCTGCTATAACAACAAATACCAAAAATAAAATAAAGTTAATATTTAAGGGGGATAAATATAGGGCCATACAAGAAACGTGGTTTTTTTTGCCTTTTTAGCTCGTAATCAATAATGGTAACAGCTAGGCACTTGAAATTTTCACAAAAAACTAAATTATATTGTTACTTTAAAAATAAAAATAAATGAAATTAAATATTTAAGGGGGGCTCTCATATAAGAAACACAAATTTTTATCTACTTTCGCGCTATACCGATACGGAAACCTTCGTGCGCGAGTCCTACTCGCACTTGGCCGACTATTTTATTTTAGTCATACTTTCTTTATTTTTTCTGACTATAATAATGTTTTACAGGTTTCCATACATAGCTGAACTAACTGGACTAGTAGGATATTAAAAAAATAGTGTAGTTCGATATGTAGTATATAATGTAAACGTAAATATATACGTAAGAGCGTGTATTTCTAGCCTTAGTAAGTAATACCTAAAAGAGGTCACTAACTATATTGGTTTTTAAATAGTTTGTTAATCTATAAAACTAATTAAAAGCTACAGATGTAGAGATAAAAATATTCAATGAAAACTGAATATTTAAGTAATGAAGATGAAACCAGTTCAGTGACTCATAGGTTATTAATATTAAGTATATTAATTAATTTTTCCTAGCAATTATTTATTTTTATTTTTGACATACTTAGTCACTACTGTCATTAAATGTAAAAACTTGTAAATGGCTATTTGTTTCAAACTTAGTCGTTATTGAGATCTGTTTAGTTGTAAGTTTTTCTGTACAAATAAAATAAAAATAAATTAAATTCATGACCCGAAAGTTTCAAAATATCGATGACAGTAGATGTGATAGGGGATTTAAATTAAGCTCATTATCGAGTATAGATTGAGACTAGAGCTAAAGTGCACTTAAGGTGTGATCGGAAAGTCGACTCTCTCGGGTGTTATTACACCGAACTTCGAAAACTTAATAAATATTTTAATATAAGTTCCCTAGATTAATTCAATCGAGATTTTCGTTAAATATTTTAGCTTTGAATAACGCTAGATTTAAGATCACTGTTTTCAACAGTAAATATACTATTCACTTATGTAGACATTTTTGTGTTCGTTTTCTTAACCAGGCTCTTAATGTATTCAGAACCAATTTTGGGTAAATCTGGGATAAAATAGGTAGAGCAACATAGGCCTCGACATTAACTTTTTCAGTATCAAAATGTCCGGTACCCGTTATATTCAGCAGCGAAACAATCATATTATAATACTTGCTAAAAGCCGAGCTTTGTAAGGGCGCTCTCATATAAATAAAAATTACTATGTTACAAAACAAATCGATAGGCTTGATAGTTTTTCCGTAAAGTATACCACAAAAAGTACAGGTTGTGGTATATACTAAGGCTTGCTTCGCTCTCCCTGACTATATAAACACCAACTCATTCAATAAAATTTCAGCTTGCAATAATCCAGATAAAATTCCGCTAATCAAACGAATTTTCCGATCTTTAAACAGCGTCATACAATGCAAATATTGCCATTACTACGACATCCAAAATAACGGCTGCATACGACCGGAAATAACAAGCCGGATATATGACACGGATAAAATTATCCAATTTGCTCGAACGATACCTACGCGTTTATTAAACGATTCGTTAATTAATTGTTTTATTAAAACAACACACGTAAAATTTCTGTTTTCGTGGGATTGAGTTTAAAATCTGAGAATAAGAGATTTATGTGGTTATAAGAGATTCTTGTATTTCGGCGACGGCGAGTATATACGTCAAATAATCCAGTATAGTAATTGTACAATGTTTACAAAATTTACAATTGCAGCGCGTCAATAATTGGCGATCAAGGCATTCTGGTGCATTTAGTTTCTGTTTGTAGATAATAAGGCGCTTTGCAGAGGACGGGGCGGGGCGGGCCGATCAATTTCGCCGCGAACGATAGCACAAAGCGAATCCTATATTACCAACGTACACGGCGGGCAAAAAGACCGCGCCGCATGTGATCGGTGGCGCGGCATGTTCGCGGACAAAAAGCCCGCCCCGCCCCATTGTCTGCAAAGCGCCTAAGGGCGTGTTCATATGACTACACGCACAATCCGCGTACACGCAGCAACCGTCTTTTCACCGCGTACACGCAGCTACCGCGCAGCCACCGCGCAGCCACCGCGCAGCCACCACGCAGCGTCCACTCAGTTGCTAGGGTATCCATAAATTCAACTATTTCTGTACTCAATTTTCATAATTTTGAAGTCGGTGCCAGTTCCAAAAGTTTCAAATGTAAACTATCTAGTCAAAACAAAATAAGGGCCACGCGTCTTTTTTGTCGTTGGAAGCGATTACTTTCTTTTAATGCATTGTTTAAGTGGCTGACGGTTTTGATTGTGTTAGCACACGTGTTAGCAAAGATTTCTTAAGTACCCCACTTGGATATTTTTTTGAAATGGATAGTTTTGGACACTTTATTGTAACCACATGACTCTACCTGATTTTAAGACAGATTTTAAACTCATTTCAAATAAAGATTTCGTCAGGGGCAGTTAAAGTTTTGTTTTACTAGTGCCTTAATCATCATTTTGAGGACATCATGCAGAGAATTCGACGACATATGGACTTAGCAACCGTATCTAGGGCCGTAACATTACTGCAAGAAGGCCATTCACAGCGTTCTGTGGCGTTGCAGCTCGGTTTTTCTCGGCGAGCGATTCAAAATGCTTGGAATTGATTTCAAAAGACTGGGGCACTAACCAGAAGACGGGGATCTGGTAGAGTAAGAGCAACCACCGCACAGGAGGACCGCTACGTGCGCTTGACGGCCCGTAGAGAGCGCGCCAGCACAGCCCGCTCTATACAAAACCGTCTGCGGCAGGCGGCAGGAACCAGCGTCAGCGACCAAACGATTAGAAATCGGTTACACGAGGACCAGCAGTTCTCCAGAAGACGATTAGTACGAATTCCCTTAACGAGTGCTCATCGGGCAAACCGATTATCGTTTGCCAGGCGGCATCTCGTATGGAATATGAGTGATTGGAGCAGAGTATTGTTCACTGACGAGTGCAAAGTGAAATTTTGTAGTAATGATCGTCGCATTAGAGTCTGGAGATGTGAAGGAGAGCGATTTTCCTATGCCTGCATACATGAAAGTGATAGATTTGGGGGTCCTAACGTTTTGGTGTGGTGAGGAATCTCTATGTCTGGCAGAACCGAGCTAGTGATTCTCAGTGGAGGTACGATAACGGCTCAGCGATACATCGAGGAAGTCATAGGACCCCACGTGGCCCCATATGCACACAGAGTTGGCGCAGGATTCCACCTAATGCACGACAATGCTCGCGCACACACAGCTAGAGCCACCAGGGAAGCCCTAGAGTCCGCTGGTATACAGGTCTTGCCCTGGCCTGCGAACAGTCCGGACCTGAATCCCATTGAGTACATGTGGGATATCTTAAAACGAAAGGTCCGAAGCACTGACCAACCCGTCCACAATGAGAGACAGCTGATCGACGTGCTGAAAAGAAGCTGGGAAGAAATTCCGCAAGAAACAATTATTCACCTTGTGGAGAGTGTACCTACAGTTTGGAAGAGTGCATTAGAAAACGAGGAGGCCATACCAGATATAAAAAAAAAAAAAATTGTACACCTTTTTATTTTTTTAGTTATTCAGTTATTTCTTTCTCTATAATTTTCCCTCAATATTTGATTTTTCGGTATAAGATGTTTTAAAATATTTTTTTAATCTTTTTTTTCATTAATTTAAGATTAATTAATTTAAAATTAATTAATATATCTAATTTATCCTGTAATCGCATAAATTCTTGAGGGCACTTAAAAAACGTGGTGGCCCTTATTTTGTTTTGACTAGTGTCAGATAACCATAAAGTTAATATACCTAGCGGAATAGAGCAACAATCTCGACTCTCGAGCTGCCAAACGAAACCGAAATAGTTTTACATCTGTGTGTAAAAATATGTGTACGTATATACTTACACAAGCATGATTGAACATCAAATCAAAACAAATTTACCTTGTTTATTGCATCTGGCATTGTCTTAAAACTTTCTAATTATACAATGTGTCCCGACACCGGTGTCCGATCCTTTAATGTCATGATCTATGGCATATTTTATCGACAAATCGGCTCTCAAATTTTTTCTCTCTCTCAATAAATGCTAGATTTTTCACAAAAATTAAAAAATACACAATTTTTTTTCTTAAACTTTGGTGTTTTTTATGTTTAATTCCACGAAATTTATAACATATTGCCTATGTAAGCGTAGTCCACAAGTTTAGCTAGCAAATGAGACCTTTTTTATCTTCATAGAATATTTACATGAGAAGCACTGGTCAGATTAATGTGAAAGCCTGGGAAAAACTAAAATGGCTGCCATTTTACAACCGTGAGAGAGAGAAAAAATTTGAGAGCCAATTTGTCGATAAAATATGCCATAGATCATGACATTAAAGGATCGGACACCGGTGTCGGGACACATTGTATATAATATAGTACATATTTCATGCCACGCTTGCAAAGTTTTACGTTTGTCTTTGTATATTTCGAGAGTCTTGTCCCACAATACATCCCTTTCTTCTATTAACGAAATTAATAACTCTGACGACATCGCACAAAGGCAACGGGCATCCGTCGCGCGGTCTCAAAGGGTATGTGTAATGACAGACACACTAGCCGCGCGGGCGGTGATCGTAGACTGCTCTGTCGCTGCGCGTAGGCTGTGCGGTGGCTGAGCGTACGCTGCGCGGTCGCTGCACGTACACGGTTTTTGTGAAAATATTTGAAAATAAGCTTTATGTCATTAGCATAGAACCTCAAACTGCTTTAACGTTTGGGAAAACACGCGACGCGCGCTGAATCCGCGCGCGCAGTAAACGCGCACGTGTGAACACAGCCTAACACTATTGAAAAAGAGGATGGGTTCCTCTTTTTGGAAAAGAAAGGATGGGCAATACCTACAGATTCCAGCCAGAAAACCCAAAAAAAAAACTAGCCTAAGTCTTCTAGATATAGTAGAAGTAAGTTTTGAATTTACGGTTCCCAACGGCTATGACACACACAGCTACATTTCTTCCTCCATGGTGCCCGCTTCATCGGTCATGAATAAATTTGTTTACTTTACGCCGTAAAGTAAACATATGAAGTTTACGGGAACCATACGCTAAAGTTTTTCTGTACGAAACTTCATCAGAATCAATTGTAGTACGCAGATGTAATAGACTGACAGAATATAATATTTAAGTTTTTATGGTGGTATAAATATGGATAAATATAAATATTTACTACATATAATTGTCAAATTTCGATTAAATATTTTAGAAAATAATGACGTACTTTAGAGTAGAAACGAAAAAAAATCGAGTCAAGTACTCTCTTTTGATGTAGAGAAGTTTGCTAAACCTTCTAAATAGGCCAACCCCCTCTCATGCGGTAAAAATCAAATTAAATTAGGCGGGTCTGATATTGAATACACAAAATATTTGGCAAATTTTCAGGGACGGAAATATTTTGCCTTTACAAACATCAAATAAAAGGCTTTCATGATGCCTAATAAATTATAATCAACTTCACATTCAAAGGGTATACTTGTTAAGGGTAAGGAAAAGAGTATTTTAATATAAACATGCTTTAATATTAACAATTATTTTCTAAGCCGATTTCAGGTTACCTTTCCAGACAACCAAACGGCTTTGGTGTTTTGAAATCTAAAACAATTTGGAAGCCTTCTAGGACACAGGGCACAGAAGTACCAAGAAGGTATTTTCTGTTCAACCTTCTGAGAATTAAGTATCCAAAATCCAAAATTAGACATAATTTGGCTATGGGGACATTTTGTTTAGGTACGAAAACCCTAGCTGACAATAAGTGTTTCATGCAAATACGATAAATACAATAGGTACAAAACAAGGATGTATTGGCTTGTGAACCTATATATATATATATATATATATATATATATATATATATATATATATATATATATATATATATATATATATATATATATATATATATATATATCGGAAAGGTGTGGATGCGAAACAATTCGCACTAAAAGTAACAGAAGCATTTAACTGGATAACACCCACTATTCCGTTGCGCCAAAATTTCTTTATCGCGTGGAAAACTTACATTTTCCGGGATAAAAAGTATTCTATGTTCTTTCCCGGGACACAAAGTATCTCCATACCAAATTTCAGCGAAATTGGTTCAGCGGTTAGGGCGTAACAGACAGAAAGACAGACGGAAAGACACACTTTCGCATTTATAATATTAGTATGGAATTTGGGCACACTTTCGCATTTATAATATAAGCAGAGTAGACAGAATGATAGAGTATGTCGACTTAGAACTGATGTTGAAATTTTTAATTTTGACGTATTATGACGAAAATCGTCGCTAGGGTTGTTAACTTGTTACCTACGAATTTAAAAATATGACATATTCGCTGGACGTTTTCCTCTTTGGTCGTATTATTGTTTGTGTTTTGGCACATGCGATTAAAATTGTCAGAATCCAATTTTGAAATCTTTATTTTAAATATTCAAAAATAAATTATATCAGCCAGCGCGAGGCACATTCCGTTCATAATCCTAGTGAAACCCGACGAATTTGACAGATATTGAAACCTGTCCGTTTCTTTGCAGTCGAACTACTGATAGTTATGTCTATTGTGATATAAGTATGGAATTTGGGCACATATCATTATTATTATAACAGTTGAATAAGTAATGAGTGTAAAATTGGTGTATCTCAGGTGTGAGGTGACATCCAAGATGGATGACAGCAGTAGTTTTGTTTTGTATTCACCCCTCCGTGACAATATCATCTTTGTATATCTTTTTTTTATAAAATAAGGGGGCAAACGAGCAAACGGGTAACCTGATGGTAAGCAACTGCCGTCGCCCATGGACACTCGCAACATCAGAAGAGCTGCAGGTGCGTTACCGGCCTTTAAATTTTATTTACTTTATCTGTAATAGGTATCATCTGGAGCTATCGATTTTTGCGGAGCGCTGTTTGCATATTGTTGAGCAACAGCTCGATCTGTTTATCGAGCTAGGTAAGCTATAGTAACCAGTGACCACGTAAACATGGTCCCAGCGGCCGCAATCTAAAAACTCGTCCGGCGGGAAATTACTTAAATCTATACATATAAAGAGAATTGCAGTGACTGTTCGTAATTTTGAAATAACCATTTTTACTACACACTGAATATTCTTATGCTAAGTACTCACATACGGTTTTGCTCGATAGTTTTACTCCAAATCGAGCAATAACCACCGTGTGGACCGCAAAAACTGATAACTTGAAGGCTCGCTTCGAGCCGGCTCGATGGAATTAAATATGTCAAATATGTCATTTCCTTCGACTCGGAGTAAAACTATCGAGCAAAACCGTATGTGAGTACTTAGCATTACACAAAAATAACAATTCTACAATTTTCATCCGTCTGTTAGTTCCGGGTAATCTCTGAAATAGCTGAACCGATTTTGACAGGATTTTAATGGCGGGAAGCTTATGTAGTAAGGAATAAATTAAGCTAGTTTTATTTTAGAAAAATGTTATATTTTAGTAAAATAAAATAATGTTGCGTGTCCAAGTTCCAAAACCGCGAGCGGCTCACATCACCACTGTTCCATCACTACGTTGACGCGGACGAAGTCGCGGGCAACACCAAGTTTAATATAAATGACGTCGAACACGTTTCACTAAACTGAATTTCCCGTCGAGTTTCTACGATAATAGAGATGAATATTTAAATATTCTAATAAAGTGCGCTTGTGCAGAATTTGTTGCTATATTTCTTAGATAAATGGTTCTGCGAGCAGTTTAACGATTAGGTTTGCTTTTAGCGAAGGCTCTGTTATTTTACTGATGGTGCCCAAGTCTGAAAAAAGTCTACTTGCTAAACTAAACACGATAATATACAAGTACGACCTGCAATCCTTCAAGAAGAAAGCGCATTCTCTTTTAAAAGGCTGGCAGCGCACTTGCAACTCTAAGTTAGTGTCCAGGGGCAACGGTAGTTGCTTTCCAACAGGTGAACCGTTTGCTCGTTTGCACCCTTAAGGTCACAGCACACATATCAACTCGGAAAGGGATCGGCACCGTATCGCCTCGAGCCGATAACAAAGCTTTGATAGGCTGCTATTACCATTTCATAATGAAGCCCCATCATGTGTCACTATTTACAATTGGTTTAACGAGTTTAAACGTGGACGTAGCAATCTCACTGATAATCCGCGTGAGGGACGTCCTTTAACAGCGACTACTGATGTTAACATTAGTGTTGTGCGACGCATGATAGAGGAAGATAAAAGAGTGACCTACCAGCAGATACGGGCAAGCCTAGGCATTGCTATGAGTCAAGTTCAACAAATATTACATGAACATTTAGGCGTCCGGAAGCTTTGTAGCAGATGCATTCCCCATACTTTAATCGACGACCAGAAACGCCTTCGCATGGACTGGTGTCGCCAAATGTTAGATAAGTTCAACGGCGGTGACTCAAATGCTGTATTTGACAACCTCACAGGTGATGAAAGCTGGATATATTGATTCGAACCCGAAACCAAAAGACAATCAGCTCAAGGGGTGTTTCCTTTCGAGGTTTGGCCAACTAAGGTAAAGAAAGGAAGAAGTCAAGGCAAAAAGATGATTGCCTCATTATTTGGTCGGAAATGTAATTTTGCGACAGTTGTGCTAGAAGATGAAAAGACAGTTACTGCAGAATGGTATGTCAATCGCTGTGTGCCTGTCGTCTTGGAAATATTTCGACAGCAGCGCCCTCGAAGCAGGACACTCCTTCACCACAACAATGCTTCAGCGCACTCCGCGAGACGGACTGTTGAATATTTAACTATGGCACGTGTTGAGAATTTGAGCCATACGCCATATAACCCCCCCCCCCCCCCCCGCGCGCGCGCCATTCGATCAACATTGTTTCAGTTTCACTCCGCGTTTAAAAATACGAAAAAAATAGTTTTACAGTGCAACTTCGCAAATAAAGTTATTATTATTCAAATTAGACCTGCAAAGAACCTAACAGTGAGAGAAAAAAGGGAAAATAGCGTTATTGTGTTAGATTTTAAAATAATATTTTTTAAGTTATAACCTTCAAGAACTAGAAAGTGACTTTCAGTGCATTTCGCGCGCAAAAAAAGTAATAACAATAAAAATTAATATCAATATTGTACTTTAAAATATAACGCAGTGAATGTTGTTGGTGGCATATGTGTTAAGTGATTAATGTTTAATTGACTGCTTAGTTTAATCTAATTTTAATTTCAAAAATAATAAATATCGATAAACCGTGTCCTTAAAAGCGCCATCTATGCGAGGTGCTTGGTACTACGTCATATAAAGGTCCATAAATTTCAATTTTAATAACATTTTCAAGGATGAATAAATGCAAAACATGCGCCAAGTCTGTTAAGCCGCAAGATGTCGTGTTTTGTGTACTAAAACTTTATTCATTACTGAATTTGTTAATTTTAGCATATTTTTTGTTATTAATAGATGCTCAAAGGCAATCTGGCTTTTGTAAAATAGAAGAATTAGGGTGCTCTTATTACCTAAAAAAATTTACACGACGGCCAACACTAACTTTAATACAAATACGTAAAATAATAATTATTAATGTTAATCTAATAAGTTACTTCTCTATAAATTCTTCCTACGTCAGGTTTTGTTTGTTACTATTCTTTTGTTTTTATTATTATACACTGTCAAACAAATTTTTAAAATCTCTAAGTATACAATATGTTTTAGTTCTCAAGATGATTATGACTGGACTAGTGAGTAGGTTCAGACTGAACATCTCGAGGTCGATCCTTATGAAATTAAAAATGCGACTACTCTGTTATATTTTGATTACGTATAATATTATTATGTTAGCTAGTCATTACAATAAGTTAACATTTCTATTCACTTATGTATACTTAATTTCATATTATTACGATACAAGTAATTTAATATATTTTATGTGCTATATTATACCATATTTTAAGTTTTTAATTAGCGCCGAGAACTCTTTAAAAACATCTATTTTTCAATATTATAACCGGATTAGTATATTAGAACATGCTATATCTTCTCAAAATGCTTAAACTAAAAAAAGTAAAAGTTGGTTTTCTTAATCCCGGCTCGCTAGGATCCCGACATGATGAATTCCTGATTGCCATGGATCGTCATAACTGCGATATAGTCGCCATTAATGAAACGTGGTTAAGACCTGGCGAAGACGGCCGCGCGCCGAAGGTGCCGGGCTACCGGCTCGTGCACAAACCCCGACAGGACGCAGTTCGCTTGCGCGGTGGTGGTGTAGGCTTCTACATTAGGAAGGGTTTGACGATACAAACATACACGCGCTACACATCACCACCTAATGTTGAGCAAATGTGGCTGTCTTTTAAGGCTAACGGCAAAATTATTTATATTGGTACAGCTTACCGGCCGCCTTGGTTTTCCGTTAATTCGTTTCTAGATGCCCTTACCGATACTATCACCAACTTACCAGCCCACGATTTTATATATCTAACAGGTGATTTTAATATCAATTTTCTTAATTGTCATACTAATAATTACAGTTATAAAACATTACAGGATTTTTTGTCCATTCACCGGTTGCGTCAATGCGCTACGGAGGCGACACATTTTTCAACAAATACAGACACACTTATCGACCTTGTCTGTACGAATACCGATCTGGACCGAGTATCTATCGACTATATAGCTGACCTCAGTAGTCATGCTTTTCTTACGTTTTTTATTAATATACCTAAAATAAAACCAGTTGTCACAAAAATTAAATTCAGACCCATTAGAGATATTGACTTGACTGACTTGGATGATACTATTAATACTATTGACTGGCACTCGATCATGAATATGACAGACGTAAATGATATGACACAATACTTTACTGACAGCGTCCTTGCGCTATTTGACACACTAGCTCCTATTAAGTCATTTACTACAAAAGAACGACGGTACCCCTGGATTACATATAACATTAAACTCATGATCAAACAACGCGATGCTGCTCACAGACGAGCACGTAGAACCAAGGACGTGGTGCACATTACCTTCTATAAGGATCTTAAGCGTGAAGTATCTCGAGCCTTAGAGAGGGAAAAAGCCGCATATTTTGACAAATATATTAATTCTAACATCAGTACTCCGAAAGAAATGTGGAAAAATCTGAAACATAATATGAATTTGAACAAAACTAAATCAGATTCTACACTTCCCCAACATCTTTGTGACCCTAATCTTATTAACAAATTCTTCCTTGACGTCCCTGGAACTAACGTAATACCACCACCCACCTTCACCTATTTTGAAACCAACACGTTTGGCCCTGCAAAATTTAGTTTTGCTACCGTAAGCGAGAGCGATGTGTTGAAAATTCTTCGATCCCTTCAATCTAATGCGCTAGGTGTTGATGGTCTGTCATTGGATATGCTCATAATGATCTGTCGCTCTGATATCTGCCTTAAGACCGTAACCCTAATTATTAATACTTCTCTCTTAACTGGCTCCTTTCCAAAAATGTGGCACCAAGCTATTGTAAAACCTATACCGAAAAAAGATAACGTTACTGACTTTAAAGATCTTAGACCAATAAGTATTCTACCCTGTATGTCTAAAATTCTTGAAAAGGTAGTTTGCGAACAAATAACTCAATATCTGGAAAATAATAACATTTTACCTTCAACTCAATCAGGCTTTCGCAAAAGTCATAGCACCACGACTGCACTTCTGGACGTCGTTGACAATATACTAAGTGCACAGGATAAAGGCGAAGGAACTATTTTAGTACTACTAGATTACTCGCGCGCTTTTGATACTATAAATGTTCCCTTGTTACTTTCTAAATTAAAATATTATGGTTTTGACGATATTTCCATTTCATGGTTCTCCAGTTACCTCACCAATCGATCACAAGTTGTAGAAATTCGAAACGCAGATGGTAATACTATATATTCTGAACCGTGCAACGTTGATAGGGGTGTACCTCAAGGTTCAGTTCTTGGACCCAAATCATTTAGTATTTACAGCGCAGACATTACACAGCACATACATCACTGTAAACATCATATATATGCTGACGACATTCAATTGTATATATCGTTTAAGCTAGGCAATCTAAAACAGGCTATGGATATGTTAAATGACGATTTAAAGCGAATATTTGAATGGTCGGAAGCTAACGCTCTGGCACTAAACCCGTCCAAAACAAAGTATATGGTTCTCGGTTCCAAAACTCAAGTTAAAAAAATTTGCGATAGTCAGTTACTCTCAGTGAACATTAAAGGTGAAGAAATTGAAAGAGTCAATGAAGCGAAAAATTTAGGAATCGTTATGGATGAAAATTTACGTTTTGAAAAGCATACAGTAAAAGTGGTAAGCAGCTGCTTCTTTAGATTAAAACTTTTGTATAACATAAGAAAATATTTACCGAAAGAGTTACGTACAACCGTCTGCGAATCACTTGTCCTTTCTAAACTTAACTATGCGGATGTCGTTACTGGGCCATGTCTTATGTCTAAATCTAAAAAAATGATACAAAAAGTTCAAAATGCTTGTGCTAGGTATTGTCTGACCATCCCTCCTAGAACACATGTTTCTCCTTACATAAACAACGAGAGATGGCTCAATATGGATCATCGTAGGCAACTGCACTTTGCGACGCTCCTTTTTGGGGTTATCAGGCATAAAACACCTCTATACCTCTTTAATAAATTGCAGTGGGCTGGTGACAGTCAGCTGTCCATGACCACCAGGGGCTCGAGCTACTTGCTTATCACTCAATCTCACCACTCAGCCGCGTTTCGAGGAAGCTTTAGACACGTTGCCAGTAAAGTCTGGAATAACCTCCTACCTCCACTAAGAGCCGTAAAGTTTATTGATAACTTTAAGCTTAAATTCAAGCATCACTTATTGCATTTGCAAACAAAAAATAATTATTATTAGTCCAGCCCTAGTAAAATAGTCGTTTATGTTTACAATATTATATTAAATATATTTTTATTTATATACCTACCTATTAAAAACGATTCCTATTTATATATTATATGTATATTATCATATTAACATGCGTTACATTCTTTTTTATAAGTTTATTACATTTTTATGATAATTAACATTATTCATAAACATTTCCCTACACCATGTCAATATTGTAACAAATACCTTAAGGTTCTTGTATCATGTTATATTTAATATCGACCTTTTGTATTTAAACTATTTTATTTCTTTTCCGTAACTTGATTTATGGGGGTAGGGGTTCGCGGAAGACCAGGGACAGCGGCGACTGTCGCTGTCAAAACCTGAGCGGTCCCCTTTTCCTTATTTTTTGGCATTGCACTGCCATAAATATTATGTTGTTTAAATATGCAAATTTTGTTACTTTTATTTTAGGATAGTGCTTTCTTTGTTTTCACATTCTCTCATGTACACTTTTTTTTCTCTTTTGTATTTTTTGTTTATTGTGGTTGTGTAATGTTAAAAATTGGAATAAAGATTTTTTTATTTTTTATTTTTATTTTATTTTATAGTCCTGGCCTGGCGCCCTGCGGCTTTAATTTATTCCCAAGAAATAAAGATAAAATTCGAGGTACTCGCTTTACGAGCCCTGAAGATGCGATGAAAGCGTACGAAAATGCCACAGAAGAGACCCCTAAGGAAGACTGGACCCACTGTTTTTTCGGTGGTTCCATCGAATGTGACGATATGTAGAGAGGAACGGAGATTACTTCTAAAAACAATAAAAGTATTGGCAACTTTCTACATTAAGCCGTTTTTCATTTTCTAAACATTGTCAGTGTTACCTAGGTATGTGTACTGTGACCATTATCCATACTTCCATACTATCAATACTAATATTTTAAATGCGAAAGTGTGTCCTGTCTATCTGTCTGTGACCTCTTTACGCCCAAACCGCTGAACCGATTTTGCTGAAAGGCATGGAGATACTTTGAGTCCCGGGAAAGGGCATAGGATACATTTTGTCTCGGGAACGAGTTTTGGCGCAACGGAGTTGCGTACGTCATCTAGTTTAATATAAAAATCTACCCACATTTTATAATCATCGTCAAATTGTTAACCAATCAAGAACTCTATTGAAACGATAATCCTATTAAAAAGATAAGATACATTTTTATTGTTCAATTCTGTTACAATTTTTACAATGCGAGGAACGAATACATTTATACAAAGTTCACTGATATGGGAAAACTACAAGTAGTAAGTACTAGTATGAACTGTGTCTGTGTGAAAGAAAAAAGTAACCTAGAAACTTAAAAAGGTCATAAATCGATCATCAACCACTCAATTTGTCCAACATCTCTACACGACGTCAAAGGAAGGCTTACACGATCGTAAATATCTAAGCATTCAGCGGGAATTTTTTCAACATATCGCGTACAAAGGGTAACCCGGAGGAATTAATATGACCGCATAACGTCATACAGAATGCCCGAGTAAATTATAGCGTGTTAGAGCATATTTTATACGCGGGGTGTGAATTGTGATAGAAGTTCTTTTAAAAGTTTTTTAACGGACATTGGTGTACCACAATAGGGTATTTGACAGATTTTTAATTTCTATCTTGAATTACTTGAAGAAAAGAAGTTCATCGAAAGTATTTTTTTAATTTTAAAATACGTATTTCGTAAGAAACATGTAAATAAATTCAAAATTCAAATAACGCTAAAAACGCTTTCAGTAATATGGAGTCGCGCTTTATAAGTGACGTCACTAGCGTGTAAACCAAAACATATTTTAATCTGTAGTGTAAACGAAATTACGCGCCTATAACGTCATTATGACATTAGCCAATCCGGATCGTTTTCAAATAAGTGTCGCGAGAAACAAAAAGCCGAACATATTTTTGTGTTTTTACCCGACTACGGCGAAGCAAAAAGGAGGGTTATGATTTTGGCCTGTATGTATGTATGTATGTATGTATGTATGTTTGTATGTATGTATGTATGTATGTATGTATGTATGTATGTATGTTTGTATATATGTATGTATGTATGTATGTATGTATGTTTGTATATATGTATGTATGTATGTATGTATGTATGTATGTATGTATGTATGTGTGTATGTATGTATGTATGTATGTATGTATGTATGTATGTATGTATGTATGTATGTATGTATGTTTGTATGTATGTATGTATGTATGTATGTATGTATGTATGTATGTATGTATGTATGTATGTATGTATGTATGTATGTATGTATGTATGTGGATATGTATGTTCATCTGTTCCCTCGTAACTTTAAAACTACTTAACGCATTTGGACAAATGAGATGTCGTTAGAAGCCTCTTGACTGTCCGCTGGTTATAGGCTACATGACATCACGTTAAATTGACTGTAGCACCATCTAGGGGACTGAAAGTAAAAATCAAAAAAAAAAAAATTTCCTGACAATGTCGTGTGTCGACAAAATCAAAAGAAAGAGCTTTATTAGCACATTTCAAATATGTAAACATGATTATCAATTTCTCACGGGCTTACGAACAATCACCTGATAATTGCAAGAATTCATAAATCACTTCAATACAATATCTATACCAATACATATTATAATAAAATTGGGATCGGAGATGGGAATAGGAAGGGGAGGATCGAGGGGGGGGGGGGAGTAGGAGAGGGGGGGGGGGGGGTCGGAGGTAAATGTTGCTTTCATCAAAATGGTGTGGGGGGCTTCTTCGCCTCTGGCCTGTACCAAACTTCCCCCACCTGGAAATGTTGTCGCGTCGTCAGTGTTGAGTTTTGATTCTCCTTTTTTAGGAACAAAGTTATAAATTAAAGTGAAATTATTGTACCCTAAACTAAACATACACTTTTTGACTATCATTTAATTACCTATATGGAGGGCTTGGGCTTCGGCCGGAACTTGGGGGGGCTGCTACCCTAAACTAAACTTACACTTTTTGACTATCTTTAATTACCTATATGGAGGGCTTGGCCTTGAAATTAAGCCTGGCCGCATATTATACGAAATTTCTGATCAGAAAACTTCGGACGCCCGTCGGAACGCACTCTGTTCATACATTTTGTGGTAGACCCCGCATACTATCAGAACTTTTGACGTGTCAAAATGTATGAGCGGGGCGGGACGTCCGAATTTTTCTGATCACAATTTCGGATACTGTGTGGCCGGGCTAAAAACGCCTACTGAATTCGAAACCAGTATGCATTTAGTAAGTTCTTCGATTCTTTATACGTTTACTTCTATGACTTATTTCAGCACAAACTTTCGGCGTTCGGGTCCGCAAACACTGCTCGAAATAGATAATTGTACTTGCATTGTAAGGCCGGCAATATTGATATAGGATTTTGTTTGCGCACACACAGGCTACAGCACGTAGCGTTGTTGGTTTAGCGAGTGTTGACCGTACCGCGAACGATTTACTGCGATTGTTTTGGTACACGAATAAACCTAGCCAATAGAACTTGTAGTATTTGTAGGAACGTAAATAAAAGGCTTATTTAGTCTTCGATGTAACGGAGGTTTATCCTACAAACTCTAGGTAGAGTTAATTTGTAGTTACACGTTATTGTGTAGACCTAGGAAATAAAGGCCTAAAATTATTTTTATACCATGTATTTTAGTGACAACAGTTTTTGAGATAAAGTCCGGTGACAAACAAGCAGAATTCTGAGTAATAGGAACCTGTTTTTAGTCCTTACACAATAATAAAAACCCATTCACAATTGAATTATGAAATACATTTAACTTGCACAGACAAGCAAAATTGTAGAGCGCAAATAATTTTTAAAACGTTCGATTTCTATCGTAAATTTTATTGTTAAAATAAAAATACTCGCTGTTAAAAAATTGAGGGCAGTAAACTGTGATGTTAATAAGAATAATGAAAACGTTTAAAAACTATTTTTACTCTCTTTGTTATAGCTCACTTTATTTTAGCTCTAGAAATGCATTGCGGTGTAGTTAAAGTACCTCACGGCCTAAATAGCTTAAAACTAGCTCAACGGCTCACTCTCAAAACACGTACCATTTTTCTTGTAGACTAGAATATTTTCTAGAAAAATGCATCACATTTTTTTTTGTTGTCGTTGTTGATAACTTTCGCCTTAAAAACTTTATGCTTCGAAAATATTTTAAACGTTAAAGGCGTAATTTTTTGGTTATTTAAATTTCTCAGAGTAAAGAGAGCAGATCTTCTGCCCAAACGATATACCTGGTTAAGCCGAAGCCTACTTTTAATAGATTTTAGCTTTTTTAGGTGTGTGTGTGTGTGTGGGATTTTAAACCGCCGAAACTCCACGTGTCTATAGAAAAAAATTGTAGACGCTCTGCAAAACTACTATATAATCAGAATCAAGTCAAGGTGGGATTGCCACCATGATAGATTCAACAGCGAAATTATCAAAAAAATGTACGAGATTTCACAAAAGGCATCATCCCAAATTCCATACTTATCCGTTATATCAAATTCCATACTTTTTTGACAATATTTTGTTATAAGTAACATCGTTGTCAAATTTGTTGAACTTTCTAACGTTCCCTGGCTCTATATTTATAGTTCTGTCGGAGCAGAAATTCCTTAATTTTACGACGTGACTGCGCACTATCAGAAAACACAAACGCATTTCCCAATTCAACAAAGATCTATATTCAAAAGATGTGCTCGTTTCGGTACAGCATTAATATGCATCGTGCGATCGCCGGCGGCAAACACCGCGCCAGTCAATACGCCGACTAATTGTCGTTCTAACCGGGACACGCCATTATCCGAGTGTAATTGAAAGGGAAATACACGATATATCAATGTTATTTCGCGTGATAGATAGAATTTCGATAATTCTGACGTTCCGGTGCTTTTCGAAGCGATAAGTTCTGATCGATCTGATCGAAAAACAATTTTTGGTTTAAGCTATTTTAGAGAGAATGAGTTTAAGTGGATTAGGATTTAGGACGCTAAGGGCCTGTTTCACCACTTCCTGATAAGTGACGAATAGGCTATCCACCAATTAACTTGACAGATCAAGTACAATAGAGAATCTGTCAAAAAAGTTGTAAATAGCCTATTCGACACTTTATCAGAAAGGGGTGAAACAGGCCCTTAGTGTTATGTATTCTTGAGATACGTAATAATGTTTAAGAACATGTTTGTCACTGTCCAAAAAGTGAAAAGCTAACTAGGATGCGAAAAAGGCAAACTCTATTGATAGAGGCGATTCGTAGTTTAATCTCGTTCAAAGTGACGTCAAGAAAGCGCGTAGCATCAAATGCGTATGCCCAATCAAAGTACAAAAATATCCTGTATTCTGTGCATATCTTAGCTAGTTCAAATTACGTGGGGATAAAAATAAGTGATTAAATTATCATAATAGCTAAGATCGTACGTAAGGTACAAGTTTGAAGCCCGCTACATGAAGCGGCAGGAGACGACGTGTCGTCGCGACACTACTGGTTTCTATGTATTTCTATGAATAAGTGTCGCTAGCTTCGTTTCATTCAATACATACAAACCAGAAGTGTCGTTACGACACGTCGTCTGCAGCTGTCGCGTGTCGCTCGGTTCCAACTTGTTCACAACAACCTTTTCGCGAGAATATTATAGGTATACTCCGCGCAATCCACGAAGACGCGCCCTACCACTCCTAATCGTTTATAGTATATGTGTGCAAGCTTTCGCCAATGTTTGAGTGTTATCGGTACACACTAATTACCTACGAGTGCACGCACACACTACAATAAATAGACCAATTAAGAAAAAGCGTCACGGTCAAAAAGAAAAATGCTCACCCTTTTGGGATGAGCATTTTTCTTTTTGACCGTGACGCTGTGTGTGGTGGGGCGCGTCTTCGTGGATTGCACGGACTATACACACAATTTCAGAACAAGGTCTTAAATTAAAAGTCCACTCGCTGTGTCTGCGCATAATTCTGCTCATATTTATACGAACATATTTCCTCTCGAAGTCCGAGCAACTTCTAAACCGACTTTAAAATTTTTGCAAACGCGTGTTGGTGCATACTCCCCGAGAAATTCATGCACACAAGTGGCTTTTGATTCATTGGCACCGAAGCATATAATATTAGAACTTCCATTTCTATAATTTATTTTCGACTCGTATTTCCATCTTTTCCGACAAAGCTATTTTTAATCTTATAAAACTTTCAGAGTTTTCCGTTCGCTTTGTTTCTGATGAAAATGTTGCATAATTTATTGTAGGTGTAACACGTTATTCAATAGTCGTTTATAGTTTATAAGCTGAGCTAGCTTAAAACTAAATATAAAGGAATTATATTTAAATACCAAGAAAGATAATTTCGGAAAATACTAGTTATGATTGTTTGAACGCAACTTTCATCCCTAAAAATCATCTAATCACTTAAACGAGGAAACACGAAAATCTAAAACATCACCAATCTTTTCCACCGTAAACAAAATACAACTTAAGAGCTGAAATACTTGCAGTATTGCCAGCTGGACTATATTAAAACAACGTAGAATTTACTAAAGCCGTTACCATTGTAAGGAATTTCAAAGAAGAATATAACGCGCGTTTTGGCTCCACACCAACTATCAACGACACAACTGGGAAATTTTCTTAGTTGATCAGACGCCGTTGTAACTTACGGAAAATACTGGCTTATACAATTTTAATGAGCGTACATTAGGATGTAGGGATTTGGGGCACCCGTATCCTGCTTATTTTATCTGTATTGAGTAGGGACTACGCCGGATAAATTATGTATTTATATCCGAAATATACTTCTAATCGATACAACAGACAACAGAGACGGAGCGGCGTTTAGGCAAACATAGCGTAAAGACATAGTAAAAGTAGGGGAAGTAAGTTATCTTCATACAAAAGCACATACAAAACTTTAAAATGGCTGCAGTTTCTGAACCCACCACTAAAACAAAAAACGCTCTTATTATTTTTAATCAGTTTTATCTAATGTACAAAACCTACTAAGTCTCCATGACGCTCGAGTGACTACAAAAATAGCACCCTCCCCTCCTCAACTATAGATATTTTATTTCGGGAACATTAATGCCAAATTATAGCAAAACAGGATATTAGCTTTAAACAAAAACATTTTATATTAATAACTCTTAGAAAACCTTAACAAAATAAAGAATACTTCATATTTTATGAGACCAGTATTTTTGCTCTTTCCGTTAAAGATGCAATATTTTAAAGAACATTAAAGCGAGTTCTTAAAGAAAATAAAAGATCCCTTTTAAGTGCAAAGTGATATCGTGCTGGTTGTAGTTAAATATAGTCACTTCGTAAATGAATACTCTTAATATAAAGCCAACACAGTTTATAATATTGCTAAGTTAATAAAACTACTTGCAATTTTAGTAAGGACATATTTTGATGTGTTTTGATAGAATCTACATTATTTTGTCTATCAGAAACGAAGTGTAATACGATTTTTGTAGTAAATAAATATCATAAAATTATTGGCAGGATATGTGCATTGTGCATCCTTTGTCTAATGGCCATAACATCTTTACTAATGATATAAACAGATTATTACATGATGTTTACAATATATAGGCTATTGTATATGATATTATTGTGTGTTTGATAAGAAATAATTTTACAATAATTTTGTAACAGTTCAGATGGATTTAATTTCTACAAGTCTTGTAAAAATGAAATCCATAATTATTTCAGTATGCACAATTTTCTTGCTCACTCAGCGTGAATGGTGAACTATTTTCTCCAATCCATTCTCTGTTCAGTGAACAATCGAAGTCACTGAACAGGTATTCAAAGAGATTTCCAAAGATCCATTTAGTCATTTCGACACTTTAATAATTTTTACGTCACAAACATAGATATGACATAATGTATGTTTACGACATAGTGCATCAAAAAGATAGATATCTCCGACTGCTCAAACGACGAAGCAAATATCATGGAGAGAGTAGCTATAACACGCAACTACCTACTAGAAAACAAAAAGCCTACTATATATTTTATACAAAGGAAAATCTCTATAGGATTCCCTGAATTATATCTTCATCTGAATTTAAGGAATCTTAAACCACTGAAACTATTTGTTACATCACATTATTATGTTACCAGACATAACTTCCTAATTTTCGACATTGTTGCTGCTCGTCGCGTCAAGTTTGATTGAAAATTCGCAGCATTCTCCAACTCAACTATTTACATTTAGAATGTCAATATAATTTTGATTTTAACATTAATTAACCATAGATTAAGGATTGGCTTCGCTTCGCTTCAGAGCTCGCAATAGACTAATCATAAATCTGTATTCTTAATAATTTTGTACAGACTTATGAGCCACAGCCTTATGGCTCTTTTGGCGCTAAAATCGAAGCGCGCTATGGCGTGGCCTGCAGTGGGCCATCATGGGCCATTGTGGTGTACTGGCATAACACTTGAGTGGCAGCTGTTTTACATTCACGTCATCCTCCAAGTTCCATAATATTTTCAATCTGCAATATCTCAAGTATCGATGACATAGCGGGGATGCACAGCAAATGCAATCAAATAAATGCCAGCGATAGTTATAAATAATTTCAACACATACAAAATAAAACTTGGATCTACAGTGAGAGTGAAATAGTTGGCTAACGCCAAGCAGCAGTTAACTTGAGTGAAGCTTTTAAGTAATAAAAATGTTTTAACAGTTTCTCACGGAATCCAGTTTACGCAAGTGCATTTAGCGTGTACTGATACCCATAAAGTTAATATACCTAGCGGAATAGGGGAACAATCCCGATCTGTCAAACGAAACCGAAATTGATTTACATCTGTGTGTAGGTACAAATATGTTTACGTGTGCGTGTTAGCAATGTATTTACAAACATCTTTCTAACGGCCCGGCCGCACCTGCGTCTATCGTCCGAAGCTTCGTGCTATATGAGACGATACTATTGGACGATACACGTAGATCGTCCAATAGTATCGGTTTTAGCGCGAAGCACTACGCATATGCGGCCGCGGCATAGAGTTAAAATTGTCAAACAGATGAAAAAAAAGAGTTCTGCCGTCTTGTATCACGCGTTTTTTTTTTTACCGCGCTGTGTTACTGATAGTGACATCTTGCTTGCTCAGCCCTTTGTTCCTCTTTTATATATTTTATGGTTATAGTACTTTAATTTATTCGCTATTCGCTACAAATCGCTTACAAACCCTTATTTTCAATACTGCAAACGCGGAACACAAGCTCGAGAGCTTGCATTGCGAACTCTGCACTGTTTATCTTCAGATTGTTATCTCAAAGAACATATTCCAATATAATTTTCCACTTTAAAGCCTTGCCTATTATTTTATAATAATATGCATTATGATTGTGCAAATGTATTTGAAAAATCTGCGATAAATATTTCTTCTATTGTTTCTGTAAAATTCTTATCAAAATATTATTGAAACAAACTACCCCTCTATTAAGGGGCTTTAATATAATAGTTTATTTACGAATTTTCTGGCGTTGTTGTTTTTGATATAATGATGGAATATCAAATACAACCACGCCAGAAAATTCATTCACCCAAAAAATACATAACATAACAGATAAACTGATCAACTGCTCATAAAAAAATCATCTCATGTAAACTATTATAATATTAAAGCCCCTGAACAGACGGGTAGTTTGTTTCGATAATATTTTGTTAAAAATTTTACATGTATCTAAACGTTTACCACAAAATTTCACCAGTAAACTTTAATCTTATGAAGTACTTATTTATATTGTACATAACTTTGTTTCTATGTTTCCATTAAAATATATTGTACAAGTACCCAATCGTTAACTCGACATGGCAAATGGTTAGGTTAGGTCTACTAAAACAATCGAGGGTAGGCATACAAAGGAATTAGTAACAAATTTGGACGCTCACCGCAAACGACTTGGCAGTCTCGGCACAGAAGGGATGTCTAAGACGTTCGAGTTAAGTACAACTAATGGTTTAATCAGACTTGATCACGATGGTCGGAATGAAAGATTACTACGCAAAATCTTCCAAGCTGCTCATGAAATCCACGGGTGTATATTATATCGGGGTATTTTCTGAAAAATAAATCTAAGCTTAGGTGGGTTTAACAAACAACTAGCCCATAAGAGTTTCTGATTACCGATACTCTTGTTTAGACAGAAAATACCTAAAATATGGTCGTAGATAATAATTATTATTTTTATGGAATCTTCTCTGAAAGCAAGTTAGAAAGAATTATTATATTTTTAGGTATAATATTATTGGCTTTAACCCGATAGCAGGTAGTAATTAGTCTTTTGGCTTGGTTACCTTTTTAGTTCCTTTTTGATAGCTTACGTAAAATGGGTACCTAAGACACTACAGATAAAAAAAAAAAACTACTGACTTAGTTTTTTTTTACCGAAAATATCGCTATCGTGAGCGAAAAGGACAGGCTGCAATAGGTAGGAAGGACTGTATATTTTGTCCGTCATCACGCTGTCTATGAAAAATCTTTAAAAAAATAACTAAAAAAGATTTTTCACAATAATTACAAGAAATACGATACCCTAATAATTATTCCACACGTCTGACGTCACGGCTTATTAAATTCAAAACCAAAGGTACGGGGTGGCCAAATTCGTCGGTTTATGAAATTTAACAGGTGTATAATTGATGAAGGTTGTAATAGGCAACCAGACCCCGTATTATAAATTTATATTATGTATTTAGTATAATTTCTCCGTATTAATTATGCTGAGACTCTTTGGGTTAACAATTTGTGTTTCTAATAATTGCAGGTGACAGGTAATAATATAAGAAACAGAGTGTAACCAAGTGAAATAACGTCATATTTTGTCGTCTTATTTTTGTTTTTGAAATTTGACAGTTAGAAAGACCGAAAATAACAAAAGTATCTTGGTTAAGCACCCTGTTCCTGTTGCCAAACAACCTTAAAATTCTTTAGGTTGCTTGCATTTTTTTTTATCAAATACGCACATACAACAGTAATTTTATTTATACATTTAGTGTCTTATTCATCAATCAATTAATTGTTATCTGCCCAATTTAAACTACTCGATTTGCTAAAATTATTGTAAAGTCAGAAAGCTTGATGGTTGGCTGGATGAAGAGTTTTTGATAAAATTAATTATTTAAATAGTAGCGAGCACTAAGGTTATAAAATAAGAGCACTTTGCAGTAAATGCAGACATACCTGTTAACTGAAAAAAATTAACTGAAAGTAAACTCATTGTAAGTACCTAATAAAATTTCCCATCAACTGAGCAACTGCCGTAAATTCATATAAAAGTATTTATTTAGCGGTTAAGCCCTTTAAAGTCTGATGGAGCTGCAGATTCCCGACTTTATCCCTTGTCACTGACAGGATTTACTTTAATTTTCTAACGGAAAATGTTCGCTGCGATGATTTTTAAGTCCCATTAGTGGAGTTTTTCGAACGTGTTGCAAATAGTTAATGCATTTGACATGCTTTGGATTGGATTTTTAAAAAGCCTTTGTTGGTACATTATTTTTTGATTCACTAAATAAAGGTGAAAGCTATCGAGCTATTTTGTGATATTATGACTATTTTTGCCCGCGGTTCCTGTTGCACGAAATAGGTAGATACCTAGAATCTCCCGCGGTTCAAACTTACCTATACGGTATACCTACGTGTTTTTCTGAGTTCTGCTCTAGGTATTTATTTGCCTTTGATTCAAATTGGTCTTGTAGTTTTGGAGCCTATTCGACTAAAGACTACTTTTCTTTTGATATTGGAATAGACTCATACGAGTAATATTATATTACTTGTTATAAAACAAAAAAGTTATCAGCTAGGGATAACCGTGTCGCGAGGCAAATTCACAAATCACTCCCCTAATTTGATAACGATCAATTATAAGAACGTCTCAATATTCCCCTCAATATTTCCAATAGCACCGACTCATCATGATTAATCGAGAACGCTACGCTTGCTCCTTTAATTGGTTCGGCAAGAAAACTCCGAATTTTTCCAAATACTATTATCCACTCAAATTAGTTCTCCGAGGAAGTCATTAATATCAATCAACGGTGCTTTGTGGGCAAACGCCGTATCGAGGAGTCAAAATTTTGTGAAGCCTTTCTTGTTTGGTCTCCATTATATCGTAAAGAGGTTAAGTATCTTTGTACGATTTTCTGACAGTCACGAGTACAAGGATGTTTTGCGTGAATCATGCGAGTGTGGATGGAACAGCTGTCACGTAAAATACGCTGTAATGATTGGGCCACAATATTCAAAATGCTTGAATGACATTATTACGAAAATGATTTTTTAAATAAAAATAATGAGTGTATCAAAAGAAACTAAGCTTATAAAATTGTTATTATACTAATGACACAGAAACGTAATGAAAAATTCGAATTGCGTATATTTTAATTAAAAAGGGATAACGTTCCAAGAATGCTTATCTATTTTCACCTCATTTCCCAAGAGGGGTTTACAGATAAAACCCGAGTTTTTATTAAAAATTTCTTTCTTTTACTCGGACAAACCGGCTTCATCTAAATTGTTACGGACACCTGAAAAGGGTAAAGGGACAATAAATTCCTCTTCAGCTGAGCCTAAATCGTTTTACTTCTGATACTTTATCAATCAACCTTTGAAGAAATAAATGCATTTGCATGTTGTAATAACGTCATAGACAGTTATATTGTGGTTAGTATTTTTAAAGAGTTTTTAAGTCAGATTGTTTTTTATGCAAATCCGAATTTTTGCTAATGTGGAGCATGCTAAAGAAAACTCTTACAGTACCGGTAAATAAAAAAATATTGAAGTAAAATTATAATAATAAATCCAAGATAAAACCGTTGAAATTGTTTCATCACCATCAATTGAGACAAACATTCCCTTTTTCAAACATTTCTCAGGATTATTTGATTACGGCTAAATATAATGTTGATGTTCATAGTTTAATTGCAAAACTTTATATGCTCACTCGAAGTTGAATGATTTTTAACTGGCTGAGCAAAGACAAACTTCGGGCGCCTGGGGCTTTTAACATACATATAGTGAATTGTTAATAATCCAATTGAACCGGAGTTGAAGTTCGTTCTAGAAGGAAAAGAGAATAATAATAAATTAACTGTCTATTAATAATGCCAATCCAATTTGTAAATACTCGTAAAATTCTCATCGCAAAGTTTTTTTTGTTTTCTATTAGCTACGTCGTTGAAATAATAATTCAAAAATTCCAAGAAGATTTTTACAAATATTATGTCAAACAAACGCCAATAAATTTTTGCAATTCCCAGTGTGGACTCTGGACGCGTTTTCCTTGGCTGGACACAGAATAAAAATCGGCCAAGTGCGAGTCGGGCTCGCTCACGAAGGGTTCTGTGCCGTACCATTACAGAGAGAAATCAGAAAGTATGCAAAACATTGTGTTTTTTGTATGGGACGGGCTTCAATTTTTTAGTAACGGCCGCACTCGGAGTCATTCAATGATGATCAAACTTTGATTCACTTAATGAAGAGCTTAACAGATAATATAATTGGACGCTGTTAAGCATTCGTGTACTAACCCACATAAAAATTACGTATTGAGTTATGAATGCAGTTATGTTCTGTAGATGATTTAGAACAAGACTGCATTCAAAATTTACCAACATAAAAAATTGTGGGTTAGGACATTAATGCTTAACAGCGACCATATAGGGTTTTTCAAAATCACGATTTCGATAGATAGATCGATAGATATATTTCTATTGGTTCAACCTGTAAAGGGTACATGTTAGACAAACGGCAGACATAATATAATAGCTATTAAGTACAGGCTACGGAATGCCTCTCGCGTCGACGGTGCAGACGGAAATATTTTCCCCAGGAATCCGCTTACATACCCTATGCAACTTCAGATTTAGCTGGTTGACTCTAACATTACATAGATACATTTAATAGATAGCCATATTATTATGGGCCTAAATGCCTGAAATAAATGGTCAAATAAAATAAAATTATACTTATCTCACAGATCAAGCTTTGCTCTGATAACTAGAAAAATGGCAGGCTTACAGACGACACAAAATATAGCACTGTCATGTTGTATCACTTGAAAGACGAAACGAAAAGACGAAAAAGCAATAGCTTTTTCGTGACACTTCTTGCAGCTAATAAGCTGCAAGAAGTTGCTCTAACAATTAGCATTAATAATATTTTTTTAGACCTTTTATTTTAGCAGTATTATAATCTGATTTAACACACACGTTACCAGCATTAACAGTACTATTATTCACGTAGAAGAATGAGAACAAACAGCAATAAATATATAGAATAGGTGAAGCAATTTTAGAAAAGCGTGGGTTGTCATGATATATGAGCTAGGTAGCCAAGTAAATATTTCCAATTCGTTCTAATGTAACGACTAGTTGTAACATTACTTTTATCGGGAATACATTTTTATTATTGCTGATATTCTTAGAACTAGTAAGTCTTACTATCTTGATACAGAGATTAATTTCAATAATATACAAAGTAAATATGCTCATCCGAAGCCCTCAACTCCATGAATCCAAGTTAAAAAAGTATTTAAAGTGCTGTTTTAAAAAAGTTTCAAATTATTTTCTCAAAAACAAATGATCAATTTACAGTAATTAGGACTCCAAAAGATTAAATTTCTAGAAAGCCTGCGGAGACTGGTCTCTCTTTAATTAAAATCTTTTGGCTGTATCAAAGGCTGCTAAGATAACTCAGATTACAACCCTAAACACGGCTTTAGTCCTATATGGAATTGAACCTTTCATCCGAAAACAGTTATTTTAATTTAAGTCTGCCTAAGGAGGCACAATATCACTTGATAGAATTGATCTATTCAGCGCCGACCGTTCTCACTGGCTTAATAATGTCCTTATTCTGAAAGGGATACCCACATAAATTTACATGGATTCTATCAGGCCCCGTATGACCGGGAGGTGTTGAGACGTAGGGGCATAAATTGGCCCCTGTGTGGACCATCTGCGATAAAGCCTGGGGTTATGGCGTATTGAAATCAATGGATGATATTTATTGGAGATCCACTCCGAACCCTCGGCAGTCTCATAAAAAATTGCAAGCGAAGATGACCCCTAAGTGTTTATAAAAGGGTCTCATGTTGAGGATGAAAAGGGCAAAGGGTCTCTTATAAACACTGACCAATAACGGATGTATGACATGAGATAAGGACTTTTGATTTGCCCTTTTTTAATTTATTCCGGAGTTTATAAAAGGACTTTTATTTTACCATTTTATGCTTTATATTTTCAGTATTTTTTTCTGAAAATAACGCCTTCGTTTAGACTAATAATTATTATTATGTAGAGATAAAAATTTAATAATTTCATCATTATCTCTTGTACATAATATTCCTGAAACATGTTGATGTAAAACGATAATTCCGCACTACACATTCAACAGTATCATAAAATAAAGATACGTGGAATCCAACAATTTCCTAGTGCAGTCAATACGATTTTATTTTAATATCAAACGCTAGAAATGTATGCATTTCGTTGAAAGGCAGTCTTATTGAGCGAGGCGTTTATTCGGAGTGGTCTTAAATCATCGTCTATTGAATAATAGGCTTCGGAAAGATGTCGATGAAAAGGCACGCCTTTTGGCCGGTCCATTTGTTTTATTTAGGGCAAGGTAGAGTGTGCAAAAGTAAACCTTTTCCAATATTTTTGAAGAGAAAAGTTCTTTAGCGTGGCGTTGTAAATTTTTTGGAATGGGTAAAAAATGATCGAAAGTTCGTAAGATGGAGGAAGAAGACAGCACACACACAACACACAGTTGTTAGCATCGCTTTATTTTTTGCTATCAACACTCCCGGAGTATAACCCGTCGTTTTTAGGGTTCCGTACCCAGAGGGTAATAAAAACGAATATTACTAAGACTTCGTTGTCTGTCCGGCTGTCCGTCTATATGTCTCCAGGCTGTAACTCAAGAACGGTAATAGCTAGAGAGTTGAAATTTTCACAGATTTTTTATACGTGAGAGAGCCATGCTTCGGCACGAATGGGCCGGCTCGACCGGAGAAATACCACGTTCTCACAGAAAACCGGCGTGAAACAGCTTTTCGCCGAGTGAGTGAGTTTACCGGAGGCCCAATCCCCTACCCTATTCCCTTCCCTACCCTCCCCTATTACCCTATTCCCTCTTAAAAGGCCAGAAACGCACCTGCAGATCTTCTGATGCTGCGAGTGTCATGGGTGACACAAGTTGCTTTTCATCAGGTGATCCATTTGCTCGTTTGCCCCTTTATTTCATAAAAACAAAAAAAAAGATTATGTATTTCTGTTGCCGCTTTAACAAAAAATACTAAAAAATAAAATAAAATTATATTTAAGGGTAAGGTTAACCCCATAAAACATATGTGATTTTTTTGGCCTTTTTTGCTCTTCAATAATAGCAACAGGCATTTACTAGAAATTTTCACTCAATCCTTAGTTTTAAGAGTACTTTCTTATTTGATAATAATAATATTAAATAAAAAATAAGAGAGGCTCCCATACCACAAATTTGCTCTATAATGGTACGGAACACTTCGTGCACGAGTCCGACTCGCAATTGGCCGATTATTTTATTAGGTGAACTAGATACGACATGGTAAGCAATAGCCGTCGTCAATTCTGGTGCTGCGAGTTGCGTTCAATGATCAATACAGTATTCTGTCCTCGGTGAAACTCGACATAAACGTCGGCTCGGTAGTATTCTGTGACGATAAGGTGTTGATCTCGTTGAGCCGGCCCATTAGTTCCGAAGCATGGCTCTCTCGCATTTAAAATGTGTGGTATCAATATCTAATAGTAAAATATACTTTTCCTAGAATCTTTATTCATTTTAAAGCTCTATTATATTTTTTCAATTTTGCTTATAAAATATAGGCACATCATATTACAGCCAATAAAATAATATATTTTCTGCTATACTTTCTTATCCAATATAACTTTAGTACCTCATTAGACATATTATTCTCCCACGCTAAAAACTTCTATTGGAAATAAAATGACGCTACTCCACTTTTCAAGTAGATAACCAGGAATTTTATTTTAATTTTTAATATTCGCAATGAAATCGTTCATACTTTTACAGTTTGGATAAAAGTAATGGACCAAGAGCCAGCGACAGCCAGACTTTCGTCCTTTTATAAAAGCTTTTTATCATTCAAGCAAGTCAATACGTGGGAGAGCCATGCTTCGGCACGAATGGGCCGGCTCGACCGGAGAAATACCACGTTCTCACAGAAAACCGGCGTGAAGCTGTGTTTTGCCGAGTGAGTGAGTTTACCGGAGGCCCGATCCCCTACCCTATTCCCTTCCCTACCCTCTCCTCTATTCCCTTCCCTTACCTTCTCTACTTTCCCCTATTCCCTTCCCTTTCCTTCCTTACCCTCCCCTATTACCCTGTTCCCTCTTAAAAGGCCGGCAACTCACTTGCAGCTCTTCTGATGCTGCGAGTGTCCATGGGCGACGGAAGTTGCTTTCCATCAGGTGACCCGTTTGCTCGTTTGCCCCCTTTATTTCATAAAAAAAAGTCATTTTATAAAAGTCAAGCAGCAAGTAATTTTATAAAAGTTTTTCTGTACATGACTTCTATAGAGGTCAGAACGACCAGCAACTTTATGGAGTTTCGGTTGCGGTTACTTTATTAGATATCCAGTTCTGAAGGTTTAACTGACCTTCGATAAAATATAGAGCTCAATTATTTATCTTATTTTTTCTTGGACAACTTGGTATCTCGTCTCCCAATGCCCGATACTTATGACAGGTGCTATCCACTGCCCGACACTCCTGAAATATAATAATTAGACTTGTTGGTTTGGTAGTGGGAAGCGATGGCAGGAAGAAAAATTGATTAAAGTAACTGCGACTGAAACTCCATAGGTCGTTTTTACTTCTATCGGGGTTTCTGTACAGGAAAACTTTCAGCTTTTGTAAAATTACGAAAGCCTTGCAGTCACTGGCTCTTAGTCTATAGGGCACGGGACGGACAAATGTAGCGTGATGATTGAATTTGCGAGCTACATTTACATTTCTGATTTATACTTGGAATTAATCAGAGTCAAATTAAATTTTATAACATAGTTATTCCTAGGTCGGCTCTAATGGAAAAATGTAATCATAGTAACTATTAATAACTTATAAGTAATTTATAATACTAGATAACACCCGTATGTCCTTTTCCAGTTATTAGGCGTGAAGAGGTAACAGACAGACAGACATCACATTTATAATATAAGTTGGTAAGGTTATTAATTAGTAAGTTAGTAACAAGCCAAAGACCATATTTTTAGGATCTAATAATCACTTGAATTCCTTGTTTTATTGTTAACTAGCTTTTGCCCGCGGCTTCGCTCGCTTTAAAAGTATTGTTATTATTATTATTAACTAACGAGCTTTTGCCCGCGGCTTCGCTCGCGTTAAGAAGTATTATTATATACCAACTTTCATCCCCTATTTTAACCCCTTGGAGGTAGATTTGATCAAAATCCTTTCTTAGCGGATGCCTACGTCATATCATCTACCTGCATGCCAGATTTCAGCCCGATCGGTCCAGTGGTTTGGGCTGTGCGTTGATAGATCACCATGTCAGTCAGTCAGCTTTGAGTTTTATATATATATGTTATAGGCAAACTCCGAAGCTCCGGCGCTCCTAGGTTGGACTGGTCAATCCTCAGGTCAGACTGAATGACTTAGTCAAAGCCCAAACAAATGTAAATTTTCGGCCTTTGACTAAACAATTTTCGTCAAACCTGGGAGGGACTAATTTGGTCAGGCAAACGTCAAAACACAATTTTATTAAATCGGGTTTTGACGAGTCAAACTCCGATATAGGTATGAAGTGTCTTATCTTTGTATATTTGGAAGCATTTTATCATTTAAGCAGCTTTCAAGTCTTAACCGCTTAACTCTGCCAGTTCTGACACCTGATTGGTCAGCTTACGTGATTTTCACTTTTATATTTGAGATGCTTTGAGAGAATGCCGTGTGGCATTAGGCCCGCCTTTTGTACGATGTGCAATAAAGTATAAAATAAATAAATAAATGCTTTGGAATATACGGAGGTTAGTTTGTAAGATTAGGTACGTATAAAAAAATAACATTTTTAAAATTTTGATGTTTATTGGTGTAATAATTTCTTAAGTAATTAAAATGGAAAATTAATCATTTTTCTGGCATGGTGAGGCATTAACTTTAATGTTAATTGTTTTAATAATTTCTTAGGTAGTTAAAGTGGCAAATTAATCATTTTTCTGACATGGTGAGGCATTAATGTTAATGTTAATTGTTTTAATAAACTTCTTTATCTACGTTTTTAGTAACAACAACACCGTTTGATTCACTCATCTTCAATTTTACACAATTACACGCCCGTGTGCGTGCGTACACAATTGAGCGTGCGCTCAATGAACGAACATGAAATGACAAAACAATCGGTCCGAACACCGCGAGAGACATTATGAACCTTTAAACATGTTCAGATCAACGTTTGACCGAGTTTTGCAGTCGCTTCTAGGATTGACTAGGCCAAAACCGAAACAGAATAATTTACTTTCGACGTTTGACTGAAAAGTTAGGAGCTCCTGGGTTAGACTAAAAATACTTCAGGCAAAGGGCGAAATTGAAATGTATTTCGGGGATCGCCTGACGGCTTTGGCCAAACCTAGGATAAACCAGTCCTTCCGCGAAGAGACTGTGTATCGGACTTTGACTATAACATATAGATTTAACTCTGGCTGTGGTCTGTGTTTAATAAAGTTATTATTTTTTTTATATTTTCATTTCTGCCTAACGCATTCACAAAGCAAATAACGCAAAGACACCGCACCTCATACATCAGCATTGGTGAAAGCGTCAATTCGTTGGCGCCACGTGCGGGTATATTTATGGGCAAATTACAGTCGGGCTCCACGTTACTGATGCGGTCTAAAATATCACCCACCTCACTAAATCACGAAGGTAGCAGTTGATTTACATTTCCCAGGTGTGCAAAATTTGGGATAAAGTGTGTTGAAGTAGTTTGTAATTATAGTATGGGAGCCCTGGAACAATTTTTTTATGACTGTCAAGCAAATTTTTTATGAGTAGCTTCATTTTGATAAGACGAACAACGTAATATTTTGTATCTGTGAAAAATCTTGAAAGTGGTAACTAACAGAGATAGAAAGGATTTCATACTTTGTTTCGATGATACTAAAATTATTGTTTTATTTGTAGGATAATTTTATTTTTAAATTATATAACTATCATAATATTAATACGCGAACGAAAAACTTTGTAACCCTTTTTACGAAAAATGGGGAAACGTAGGTGCATGAAATTTTGCACATTTATAGTTTATATGGTGAAGGAGTGCATCGAACTAATATTATTTTGAAATTATGCTTTTATCATACATTTTTTTTAACAAATAAAACATTACACACACACACATGAGAAATGACAAATTTTTGAGTGACAAGCCTATACATACGAATTCTCTTTTATTTATATCTCTTTTATTTATGGTTGAAATCTGTTGACAACAAGTTGACAAATTCCCAGAGACAAAAGTTGGAAAAAAAAATATAAAGTCAATATTTTTTTACAAAATATAGCCGTAGTAGGCCAAACTAAGGCGAAAGTGTTTCTGTTACCTCTTCATCGCCTCCTATTAGGATTAAAATTGCCAAGAAGATATTTAGCCTGGGGACAGGACACCAGGACAGTTGCTGTCCTAAAGAATGTATGCGGTTCTTACACAATAAACTCATTGCTACGCGACCAAGTTGCGGGCAACAGGTAGTATCGTTATAAGATTGAAATTTTATTTTACGCAGTAAATTTTAAAGTGTGCATCACAAGTTTATTCAAAATGTGCATAAAATTTTATTGCACAAACATTTTTAATCCTTTTCATAGCGTTGTTGATTCCTTAATTCAACGCCAATCAAAAGCGATAAGATAAACTTCTGTCAAACATCTCAAAAACCATAAAAAACATTTAAAAAATCTATTTCAACACAAGGCAGAGAAACTGTAATTCACAATTAGCTCACAATGATTCGTGTTGGTTCATGGCCTTCGGACGGACTGCTGAATTGCAAATTTCCTTCCTCGGTGTATTTGCCTAAGCCTGCAGTGAGGCATATAATTATGACCACGTATTCCCCTATAATGTAACGACAAATATCTAAGTCTTAAAGCAACGGAATTTGCTAGTTTAATATAGATTTAGATTTAACTAAACATTTTAAACGTAACAATAAACTATATGCGAAAAAGTAAGTAAATAAATAAATAAAATATTTATAACTAAGCCAAGGACATATTTTTGTCTATGTAAAAAATCAATGACAAACTTTAAAGTAGTTATTATCTACATCAAAATTCTAGAAACATTTAATTAATAGGTCAAGATTCTTTAGAGTAATTTCACACCTCAGCTGATTAATTCGTTAAAATTAAACGCATAAGGTGGAGCGCAATAAATAATAGCACATCTCAACCGCGAATAAATTCAAGTCACCTACAACATTTTCGTCAACATGTGGATGAGGAACACGAAATTCGCGTTAATCGTTTTGATATTCTTAGATAGCATTTAGAGTATATTTAGTCGGGATGGTAAGTGATATTTCGGTGCATTTCGCTGGTGTATATTTAAGTGCGCATTGCGGAAATATTAATCAAATGCGATTCAGAATTGCAGGCGAGATTACAGTCATGTTTCAAAGATGACAGCGGCGTCATCATTCGGGATCAACGGCTCGTCCGACCGGGTCACACTGACCCTGTATATTTCATACTTGTATTTCGTATATAAACAGCTACCTTTCTACAATACAATAAACTGCGAGTAGTAACAATTAATATTTCCACCATAATCACCTCCCACTTGTTGGCGGCGATTGATCACCAATGCTTGTCAGAAACTGGTGACACGGCGATAATTATGTGGGGCAGAGACGACTGTCGCCGATTGAGATGGGTCGCCCTTAATAACGGTGTCAGACCCAATGAAAGATATCCGATGAGATTACACTCGTGTATACTTAGCCTAAAGAGGTATCTCTGTCCTTGTTATAACATGTTTGGTATTACCTAGCATGTCATACAATACAATAATTTATAAAGTGTACACAAAAACCTCATTTCGTAATACATCCATTTATAGAAGTCTACTCTTTACTATTAGAATGAGAGATAATGAAAATTATCTATATAACACATTTAAATACTAAAAACTGGACGGCGTTAATACTAAATAATCAGCCAAGTGCGAGTCGGACTCGCGCACGAAGGGTTCCGTACCACAATAGAGCAAAAATAGGCTGAAAATAGTTTTTTTTTTGTATGAAAGCCTAATTTTTTGCTTAATAAAGCTAAGTTTAATTAAATTTTATTATAAATTATTAAAGTGCAAATAAAACTGAGTATTTCGTGTATATTTCAAGTGCCTATGTATTGTCGTTATTGGTTTGTTGTATGGGAGACCTTAAATATTTAATTTATTTTGTTTTCAGTATTTGTTGTTATAGCGGCACCAGAAAAACACAATCTGTGAAAATTTCAGAAGTCTAGCTATAGCGGTTCTTGAGTTACAGCCTGGAGACAAACAGACAGACAGATGTACAGATGGGAAGTCTCAGTAATAGGGTCCCGATTTTACCCTTTGCGTTCGGAACCCTAAAAAACGTGTGGTACTCGGGGCTGCTTAACATGGTCAAAGCAATTACAGTTATCATGATATCCAAAGGTCTATTTGTCGTCACCGATACCGCTTGCGGACCTGTCACTAATAGTCCGAACTAAAATAGCTTTGACCCGAGCCAGACTCATAATTTTATACCAGACTTTGGATATAACTCGAGATTGCTTTGGATAATCGTCAGTGTTAAAGTGCAGTCAACCTTAATGTTTTATGAGCATAATAACATCTACTCTAATGTTATTATTTGTTTTAAAGAAGACTTACAGATGATTGAAGAGTAGGTAATTAATGTCATCAGCAAAGCCATTAAGAAGAAGAAGGAACATTTAACCAGCACCAAAAAAAACAATTATTTTAAAGGATTATCCAAAGCTATATAATCAAATATTTTTACCTGTGAATATCTAAATGTATGTAACCCTAACTCATAAGTGAAACTGGATTGACACGTTTGTAATGTATTTAATAGGGTTTTCAATATGAACAAAACCATCCGAAATATATTGTAACCGGGAAAACTATTTCATATAATTTATAACTGTTTAATTGTTTTAACATAATTAGGCCAAATAAATTGGTAACGAGCACCCCAGAATATCCCAGATTCATATTAGTTTACTTGAAAATTTTATTGTTCTGTGGAAACGAATATTTTTCCAGAAAGAATAAGTTTAAAAACTTAAGATTGGCCAAGTTGTTTCAAAACTTCATAATTGCTAACTTGGAATCGAATATTCCTCTTTATAATATCGATCTGCTAATCCAATAATCCACAAAAACTATCGCACATCGTAGCGGTAGGAAAAACTTTGCGGATGTAATAATTTATTTGCAAATAAAGTTATTTGTTCAGTTCCGAGGCCCCAATTCTCGTACCTTCGATTTTAACTTTCAGACTGTCCAGGCAGTTTTTCTGTATCCCGATTCATTCGAGAAATTTCGATTGCAAAGTTCAGAAACATTATGTATGGAATTTAACAAAATGCATCGCAAGCAAAAAGTCAAACCACACATTTAATTTCGAACTTCGCCGTAGAAACAATCAAATGCATATTGACTATACTTAGCTTACTCACTGGCTGGTTTTACATACGACCACCCGAACGCGCGGTTTGGCAGATTCACCACGAGATTACCAAAGACTTCTTTGCAGATTACAAACAAATTCGTACGATTTATTTTTTTAATAGCGGCGCGGTCGAGCATTAACATAATATACATTTGCTTGTCATCACAGTGTAGCCGATAAAATGCGCGTTCACACATATAAATCCAGCCAAAGAATCGATCTGAGATTCGAGCTACGAGAATTGGGCCCCAGGCCAGGGACCGCAGGCCACAAATTACACATGAAATAGTAATTATCTCGGTCGAATATATCTGCGATCTTAATACGTTTAATGAGCGCTTATTGCGCCAATTTGTGCGCCATTATGTATGACTGTTTTAATTGCATTATATTTTCCTCTACAAATAAGCTTCCGTGGTTTAGTGGTTTAGTTCTTGGCTCACGGTTTGAGGATTGTGGGATCGATTCCCGCAATGGACAGAAAAAATGTTTTTTCTAAATTTACTGATCAATGTCTGTATGACCAGTAAAGTCTGACAAAAAAGATGATCAATGCGTGGATTTAGGTATGATTGTATTTAAAAGTGTCATAGAAAAGATTCTTAAATTTTTCTTATAAAATTATATTGTTCTTTTCTTTTAAGCACTGCGAGTAAAAGTTGATGCAAGTTTTAAGTGTTGTTGCTTTTTTACTTTAGAAGTTGGTGCTTTCAACGATGACAATAATAAAGGATATTGATTTTCAATTTTATAGGAAAGACAATAATATAGAAACTGCTCTTGCTAAAGTTTACTTATAGCTCTTGTACATAGAAAAAAAGTTAGTCTTACCAGCGATAAAAATGGTAATCAAAATCGATTTTCGGGTTAAATAATTACTAAGTACACGAAATAGCACTTCGGGTCCAAACTCCTATTCAAACTAAGAATTATTAGTCTAGAACTGTATTTGATTTTTTATTAGAATATTACAAAGTATGCTTGGCAAACTTTGTAATATTATAGCATGCATACAATTTTTCACTATAACTTTACTTACATCTTCCATCTTTTGTTATAAAGAAAAAACTAAGTTTTATTGCATCGCCTATCACGTTGCCATGTAAGAGCTCTCACACAACTGTGAACTCGCATCACATCGCACATAAATTATCTGAGGCAAAACGCATAAAAAATTACATTGCGATGCGAAGTCGCAGTTATGTGTGTAAGTCTACTATACCCAAGTTTTAGGGCTTGTTTCACCACTTAGGGGTTGTGTTACCACTTCCTGATAAGTTCCGGATAGGCTATCCACAACTTATTCAGATAAGTCATGTATCAGCACATAGAGTATGGAGTGTCTGTCAGATAAGTTGCGTATAGGCTATCCGGTACTTATCAGGAAGTGGTGAAACAGCCCCTCAATAACTTGTTATTATCTGTTAATTTGAATTTTGAATCTCTTTTTTCCAGCTGCGCTCGCGGCGACTACGTGAAGGTCTACTGGGAGGTGCAAGGCCCGGGTCCTCCTGGGGCCATCAACGAGCGGTCGGACGCGTCCCGGGTGCTCTGCGGGGGCCGCGCGGACACGCCCCCCGCGTTATACTCCCCCGGACCGGCCCTCGTGCTGGAGTTCCACACGGGATCCCGCGGGAATGCCACGGGATTTGCCGGGACGTACAACTTTATTGACAGACGTGAGTAGTTATTTTTTTTAAATGATAAACGATAAACTCCGTGGGGCTCCACAAAGGTACAAGACCTTTAAAAGGTAAAAGGGGCTTTGCGAGCGATACAAAATTTTGGAAATGTTATCGATACCAGCATGGACACAATTAATTGATTCAAAGACAAAACCTACTTTTTTGGGTGAATGTCAAAAATGTTACTTCTTAAAGGGGTTTCGGTCACCAAATAGATTGATCGAGAACCACTATCCTAATTGTTCTCTACTCTGTCATGATAAAACTGCGGTAATAAGTAACGTTAAGAACCAGATATTTTTACTACTTCATATTTTTATCGTAACTTCACAACGGCCATTTTCCTCTGTTGATTATATGAAAATTAATAATGTAATGCGTATTTTTACACCGCATTTTCAATGCAAAATGATTTTGGTAATCGGATTAATGTTATATGAATTCAAATTCCCTGTTGACCTACAGTACGTCTAGGGTTAAATAATTACTACACGAAATAGCACTTCGGGTCCAAACTCCTATTCAACCTAAGAATTAGTCTAGAACTGTATTTGACTACCTAACTTTATTACTTCCCAAAGACGGTAGAGGACTAACTACCGAGCTGCAATTCCGCTGATATTTGTTTATCAAAGCTATACCTACCTACTGTTTGAAACTTTCTACTAATAAGACGCCTTAAGAGGAGTCCACACCGCCCTTTTTTCCATACAAACATTGTCCCCTGTTTCCTCCCTGGATAATGCTAGTAGAGTTATAATTTTTTTCATGAATATCTACGGCCACTACTACAATGTCCCTATGTTTTTTTAATTATTAAATAAGAACGTTCAAAAAGCCAAAAAAATGGCCAGATTTTCCGCTGTGTTCAAATATCCAGAAAACAGATTTGGCTAGATTTTACAAAAAAAATAAAACATAGGAACACAGCTCAAGCCTTACTTTAATCTTTAATGAAAAAAGTACTTAAATCGCTTAAGATTTGCATGGAGTTACGATTTCCCGCATGGCCGAGCCCCAAAAAAATTGAAACTCCCTTTGAAATTTCCTACTTTTCTCTTGAGGTTTTTTCTGATTTTTTTTTCTATAGACCTCACGGAGCTTGACACCTTTCCAACGAATGCAAAACCGTGGAAATCGGTTCGTTCATTCTGGAGTTATAGCGTCAGGAAGGAAAACCCGACTTATTTTTATATATTAGATTTAATTCTATTGCATGGCTATTGAGCGTGGCTACCGAATCAAGAAGTTAAAGTAACGAAACGAAAAAACATAGTAAAAGGAGGGGAAGTAAGTTATCTTCATACAAAGGCACCGCGCGCGGCCTGTATGTGTGCGCCATAGTATCAATGCGTCGCCACACGGCACACAACAAAATCTCGGACAATATTTCGGCATAACCAGTCGGGGCTAACACTTTACAATGCACGCTCGCGCCGCGCCGCGCCACGGCTAAACGAATCAAAAATGTCCGATCATAATCGCAGGAGTAATAGATATTGCTGTGTGTTTAGGTGTTTTAATAGTAATGCAACAATTCCAGAATTGTCTGTTTAAATTACCTGTTGAACAGGAAAGGTCTGTACTACTCACTTATTCTAGCATAATAATATAATAATTTTTACTTGATGATCGGATACCTATTTTACTTACTTCTTTTTTATTGTTTTAGTTTCCTATCACACAAAGGAAGTAGATAGGTAGGTAGATCTACTTTCCCACTAGAACATAGTAAGTACAAATAAGATAATGTTTATACGTGGGAGAGCCATGCTTTGGCACGAATGGGCCGGCTCGACCGGATAAGTACCACGTTCTCACAGAAAACCGGCGTGAAACAGCGCTTGCGCTGTGTTTCGCCGAGTGAGTTAGTTTACCGGAGGCCCAATCCCCTACCCTATTCCCTTTCCTACCCTCCCCTATTACCCTATTCCCTCTTAAAAGGCCGGCAACGCACATGCAGCTCTTCTGATGCTGCGAGTGTCCATGGGCGACGGAAGTTGCTTTCCATCAGGTGACCCGTTTGCTCGTTTGCCCCCTTATTTCATAAAAAAAAAATGTTTTATGTACTTTTGATCCGTCAACTAATTTGCCGCTATTGCTTTGTTTACGTAATAGTAATTTGCCGATTTCTATGTGTTGTAGACCGTATAACTAACTACTTACAGTCAATTACTTATTTTAAATCGTAATTGACTAATTGTAAATCACAATGTACGCATAAAGCAAAGTTCGAATCATAACAACAGATTTGTTTATAGTATAAGAGACAGGCGTTAGTTTTTAATGTTGTTTTACAGGGTATTTTTATAATTTTATTTAGACATCGGATTATATGCACGATCAAAGTGCCGAAATATGCATGCAAATATGCACGAAAAATGGCCGAAATGTGCACAAAATATGCACAATAAAGATTTACTTTTTATTCAAAGTCGGGAGACCGCGACGTTGCCGCTGTTCATGCGGTTGCGCGAACGAAGCGCAGACGGCCGCTCCCACACCGCCGCCACCTCCGCGCCGCCTAAAATTGACAACCCTAAGACAGTAGGTAATTATATCGCGGATTGGGCTGGAGTTATCCTACTTCCCCTCCTTTTACTATCGAAAAAACCCTAACACCCCCACTCCGACTGTCGCAACATTGCGGCGTTCCCAGACAACGGCACGGTGTTTGTATGCGTGAGATTAGACGTATGCGAATTTTAAATGCATTTGTTGATTAAAAATGCTATGCATTAGCTTTAACGTGGCAGTCTCTGAGAGCCACACGTATTTTTTTAGCTCACTATCGCCAACACAAAGTGGTGACAAACCATGCATAAAACCTAACAGCTGCAACTGAAATGTAAAGGAATTACGTATGTATTGGCGTTATACCTATAAAGAGCCAGCGCTGGTGCCAAGTGGGCTGATGCCAGAGGAACATCAACTTGACTTGGCATCTGTTCCTTATATTCTCTTTGTGCCTTAAAAAGGACAACCTAATGGAAAGATCGTCTGCATAATATATAACGACGCAAGATTATTGCGAGGCATTTCTATAGCGCTCTTTTATCTACGTAAAGATACGTCCTCGAAAATACGAAAATACAAGTTAAGTAATACAAGAAATGTAAAGCAAAAGTAAAGCATAAGCATAATATTCTACACGACGTTTTTGTACGCTCGTTTGTATCGATACAAACGCAAGTTGAACGCTCAGCAAACGCAGGGAAGCCGACATGTTTTAACCTATACACACGATCCTTATTTTTGTATGGATACGTCAAACACACGTTTTTCGAACGCAACTAGGACGTGCTGTAAGCGCGCGCTTGTATCGCGTTTAAATCGCGTTCGTGTCGCGGTGGGGGACACGGCGCGCGACACCCCTCCTCCGCCCGTTGTTCCCAGCTGAGTCGCAGTGTGCTTGTATCGATACAAACGCGTGTTCAAAGCGCGTTACAGTAGCGTTCAACTTACGTCTGTATCGATAAAAACGGGCGTTTAATTTGCGTCAAAAAAACGTTTAATATCTGCCAAAACGCGATGAAAACGCGCAGATGACGCGCGCATCCGAAACGCGCGTCGACATTGCGCAAAAAAACGTCGTGTGGAAGGTCCCTAAAATAGCTTATCTTTACCTATGATCAATTGTCTATCTGATAAATAATTCTTTCACTGATCATTCGATGCCACATAAAATAAAATAGCGCCAACTGCTAAGGATTATTTTACTATAATAAAAATATATATAGACGAACATATTATAACCTCCTCCTTTTTGGAATTCAGTTATAAATAGGCATTAATCCCGTTACTTATATTAAATTAAAAAAGAAAATTTGGAAAACAATATTATCTATACATACCTCAATAGGTATACAATTATTATACTTGTTAACAAAATTTCAAGGACACCAACGCTGTTTTTAATTTTTTAATTTCCCAGGAATAAAATTAACACCAGCAAAAAATAAGCGCTTAAGGATTACGAAACTTTCAAAGAAATCCAAAATATTTTTTTAAGATTCAGCGTTATTTAGTAGGAGGTTTTATTAAAAGACGATTAAGTACCGATTCTTCGAAAATGGCTTCATAACTTTTGATATTTGAATTATTCAAATGGCCTACTTTTTGAAGTAGGAAAACTTTAATTCTTGGTCCACTTCATTTCAGGAAGAATCAAGACGTTATTATGTCAAAATTTCATGCCATATTTTATCCCTTTCAATTCTTCCGGCTTTTTACTAACGTCGTAATTCGGCGGATTATGGCCGTAATTTTTTATTTGCTTTTCGCTGAGGTATTGTACTTCCTTTATAGGTAGTAGCAGACATAAAAAAATACTTATATATGTTGCCGAACATATCATACATATTATATCCTCCTTTTTTTGACTTAATAGATACTAAAAAGGTTTTAATAGTAAAAAATAAAGATAGATTTAAAATACATGTTTATGTGTGGCAGGTTATGATTTTATTCTTCGACACTTAACTGATAAAATTAAGAAACCAGCTATCGTCACCGAAACTGGTGTGGGTCCTAACTCCTAACTCATATAATGACCTATCACTACTGAACTGATGATAATAATCCATACTATCATAATATTAATGCGCGAGCAAAAAACTTTGAAACACTTTTTACGAAAAAAAATCCACAGCCGAACATAATAATTATAACCTCCTCGTTTTTGGACGTCGGTTAAAAAATGGGGAAACGTAGGTGCATGAAATTTCGAAAAGTTATATTATTATGGTGAAGGAGTGCATCGAGCTAATAATATTCTTTTGAAAATATGCTTTTATCATACATTTTATTAACAAATAAAACATTACACACACTACAATGTGCACACTAGTCACTACCATAATATGTTTTTAATGACAAGCTTATAAGCTTCGTATGTATACATACGTATGTACTTCGTATGTAAGATATTCGTATGTATACATACGAATACGAATATCTTTTGTTTATGGTTGAATTCTGTTGTCAAATTAAAAATAGATTAATGTTTTTTTTTATTCAATCTAAAATAGTCAAAACTTTAAACGGGGGAGCCAAAAGAAGAAGATAATTAAATTTAAGGTCCAATTTCGACCATTGGGCCATCTCTAGTTATTGTAAATGCGAAAGTATGTCTATCTGTCTGGATGTCATTTAGTTCCTAACGCGGCATGCCAAAACTGCTGAACTGATTTTCCTGTCCCGGGAAAGGACACAGGATACTTTTCATCCTGGAAAAATGTACAGTTCCCGCATGATAAATAAATTTCTGTGTAACGGAGTTGTGGGCGTGATCGAGCAGTGAATTTTACGATAATTTTTCAAATTTATTTTGCTTAATATTTTAGAATCTGTTAGTTATTAATAAGAACGATAAATATTGCGCCATAAATAGTATATATATCGGACAACTTAACTCATATCCTTTTGCTCATATTTATTACTCCCTGCCGGGAGTCCCTCGGTTTAATCTCTGAATTTGCGAGGTTTATTCGCGCACTTATTAATTAGTTTTAACTAGGGCAATTTGTTACTATTTCAAGCTCGCCTTGTATATGAAATTCACATGTCACTGAAAATACATCCTTCGAATCGTATACTCTGTAGAAATAGATACGTTAAAATTTTACCATTAATCATTGTTTTTTTAATTATTTAGCTTCCTTATTATATTAAATTTAAAATAAGCATAATATAAACATCGAATCGCACTCCAGGAGCGCCGACAGAAATGAAAACATAGTTATGGCTGGTTTACACGTATTAAGTTGATAATTAGTTAACTTTTCAACTTAATTTTAAGTTATTAATTGCATGTAAACACAAAATTTAGTAGCAAGTAGCAAGTTAAAATTAAGTACCTACTAAGCAAGCTAATTAGAATTTAGTCTATTTTCTGTTAAGTTGGCAGGCGGGGCTAACGTCACTTGACACATATGGGCAGGCACTTTTTTTATGAAATAAGGGGGCAAAGGAGCAAACGGGTCACCTGATAGAAAGCAACTTCCGTCGCCCATGGACACTCACAGCATCTGAAGAGCTGCAGGTGCGTTGCCGGCCTTTTAAGAGGGAATAGGGTAATACCCTCCCCGGGTAGGGATGAGAAGCGAAGCTTCTCTACTCTCACCTATTCCAGGTGAGAGTAGAGAAGGGAATAGCGTAGGGGATTGGGCCTCCGGTAAACTCACTCACTCGGCGCAATACAGCGCAAGCGCTGTTTCACGCCGGTTTTCTGTGAGAACGTGGTATTTCTCGGGTCGAGCCGGCCTATTCGTACCGAAGCATGGCTCTACCATGTCTAGTTCCACTTCAAATTAAATTTAATTTAATTGACTACTTATCAACTTAATACGAGTAAACCGTATAAATACACACATAATCTGCCGTCATAAGAAAAAAGGCCGCTAAGTGATTTTCGCGATTTTCAGATTTTGAGTCCACTGAACTTAGTTCAGTGGACTTAGTTACACATGTTCTTTACGAGGTAGAAAGAGATAATATTTTCTCTTCTACGTCGCTCCTCTCTCCCTCCGCCTTGTGGTTTTCGATCAGCGGACCTAAAATGGTCACATTTTGCAATTCCTCTCAAATCAATTCAGAAAATGAATTATCGAAACTGTCAAACTGACGAATGTCAAATTAGTACGAATTGAGTATGAATTGCAACCAGAGTGACCATTTCGCGATTTTTAAATAATGAATCATATTATGATTCATAATATGATTCTCCGAAGCGACCATTTTAGCCCCGCAGGTCACTTGTCCTGACACGAGTTTGTAATTTTTTTTTCACCCATCCCAAAACGAACAACTATAAAGTTTTCACTCCAAAAGTTCTCATAAGCCACTTCGTAGAGGTGGCACTACGACGTAGCATCTTAAGGGCCTGTTTCACCACTTCCTGATAAGGCTATCCACCAATTAACTTGACAGATGAAGTATGGAGAATCTGTCAAAAAAGTTGTAAAGAGCCTATTAGGCACTTTATCAGAAAGTGGTGAAACAGGCCCTAAGTATAGTTTTTAATAATTTAATCAATGGTTCAATTGATAAATATAACAAAAGTTTCGGCATTAGTTTCGATATTCTTATAATAGAAAAGATAGGAAAGCCGTGGAATTTCACGCGCCAGTGCCTGATTTCATTGTCCTTTATCTAAAGCCTCTAAGACGATAAAATGTGTCAGAGCGATCAAAGTTGAGCCCACTTCGTAACTTTAATATAGGACTTCTTTAGGGTCGTCTTACGTCTATGACCGGTATAAACATTTACGTTGACAAACTTCTGGGTAGGATTTATTGGGCTTAATATGTAATGAAAATTTGCTTGTACGCGAGCAGTGAAATTAAAACATCCCGCATACACTAAAACAATTTATTGAGATTTTTCCTTATGTACCATCGAAGAAATTAATTTATAGGCAGTTTCGGACCTACGTCATTTGGTCAGGTTATGTCAATTCAATATATTAGTCGTGATCTGACGGCTGGGTTTGACGTAGCGCGACCGAATTACGTAGGTCCGCCGTCCGCCATCTGCTTATTAATCAAGTTCTCTGATAGTAATTACTTTTAATATAAATTAAATCAATATTTATTATTTTCATATCAACCTGTATTTCTCTGTTGTTATAAAGTATCGATTTTAGATTAAAATGCTCTTTGAAGTACAGACTTATCAAGGGATATTTATTTATTATATGTATAACATATTATACTCTATTCTATTAAATATATATACACATATATATTAAAAAAAGAAAATAATAAAAAAAAGTGTCCATGGCGTGATGGACCACAATTAATTAAAATTCATAATATTATTTCAATTATCCTTGGTGCGAAAAATGTAAAAAAGGATATGGACGAACAGTCCATAGACGTCCCCAATTTTATAATAAAAACTTATCAAGGGAACTTAAAAGCGAATCCGTTGACGATGCAGAGGAAAAGACTTAACACGTCACAATGTAAGATACCAAATAAATAACAATTGAGTTTAATTCCATTCATCACACACTACATCATACACTAATAACAACAACAAAATTACCTAAGCTTACAAAAATAAAATGGCGGCACTTAAATATTCAAATGATTCTCCTTTGTTGCGAATGATGCTTGCGCTGCATTCCGTTTCAGTGGCTTCGTAAATTAGAATTAGGAGAGTTGATGCTAAAATAGTTCAGGTATTCCATTATGATTTGGAATTTAAAAAAGAGAACAGGGGATAATTGAAAAACATGATCCCTTGTCTATGACGTGTAGCTTTTTTTTCATTTTATACGCTGCATTCGTATTAGCTATGAAATTACTTTTTCAGGCTCTTGGATTCGATTAGCTGTTTTGAATTCTATTTTCACAACGGATTTGTCTATTGTTGAAAATTTAATAAACCTACTAGATTTTTATTACTTCTGTGCCCTTAGGAAATAATGTGATTCATAATAACTTTTGCATACATGGAAGGCAGAAAACACTGCGATGGCCTCTAGGGATTTCAATTGAAAACAACTTCCGTCTTTTACGTACAAATTGATAGATCACACAAAAGTTTCCGACAATTCACAAGATGGCGGAGTTTCATTTTTTTTATCCAATTCGGCCACTTGCCAAAGGAGCCTTGTAGAGTTGTATTGTCAAATATAGCTTTTGCTTAACGGATCATTATGACCCAATTTTGTATACAAACCAGTATACAAATATTTAACCAGTACACCGCGGATTATATTGGCCTGACAAGTCATCTGTCAACGTCAATATGCCACATTGGCTGAATGTTAAAAATGCCCAAATTATCCCATTATGTCACGATCTATCTTGTCCGGATTTTCCGTGTCGATGGTTTGATTTCCGAACGCAAATTCGTGACGGACAAGACGATGTCAGGATGTAGCATGTCGCCAATTACATTGGTCAAAGTGTGCGTGTACTGGTATTAGAGAAATTAAAGAGATATTGTTTTAGTCAAGCGTAAAGTTTGAGTAAATTATTATTAAATCATTGTAGAGTATAAAACTCTACATTCATTCAAAATGGCTTAATAATAATTTAATTAACATCACATAATTTCTTCACTTTACATTAATCTTAAGAGGCAAAAATTTGCATATCAAGTATATCAATAAAATATATTAGTCTTCTACACGGGTTTTGACGAAATTTATCAAGACTCTTTTGGATTAGCACACAGGCTTTGGATTACCATGTAATATACCATAAAGTTTCCATATAAGACAATATTTACAGCTCTATGAAAAACCGTAAAAAAAATATTTGTAACACGTATTTCTCGCCGTGTATAATAATTTGCAAAATTATATTGTGAGATATAAAGTCTTTAACCTTAAAATCTATATTATTCAATGCCTAAATATACCTTTTACTTTAAAACTAAAATCAGTTTTCAGGATCTAAATGCTCAATTTGATTCAATAATCGGGTAAAATCGATACAAATGGAGTTAATTAAATAGCAAAAGTGTATCTGAAATTATTGCTGCATGAAATCTGAATTCAGTTCCCACCGCATCCGAAACCGAACCGGTAATCCGGTGCAGTTGAGCTGTTGTTTGTACATTTTACGTTTAATCAACTTTACCTTTAATTACTTAGGGTGGTTTGCACCAGAGGTGTAGTTATAGTTAAGGTTAAGGTAATCGTCAAATATGGCGTCCATTATGGACTTTTACTAGGAATTTGACAGTGAATTTCACATTTTTTATGGTTAAAGTTATAGTTAAAGTAAGTTGGTGTAACCCACCCTTAATGATTTTGATTAGTGGTTTTTTCATTATCTTTGATTTGATAATAATTGTTTACGTCGAAGAACATAATATTGCTTGTTGTGTGTAAGTCAGTCATATTATTTCCCTGCTTTGTTTTTAATTTATTGAAATAACTAGCTGTCCCGGTGAGTTTCGTGTCACTTTAAAACCTTCCCTGGACTTGTACGAATATTTTAAGACTAAAATTAGCCTAATCCGTTCAGCCGTTTTCGCGTTTTAGCACATTTGAAAATCCATTTTTATATATAAGAAGATATACGATTCGTATTAACAAATAAATATGCGATCTCTCATATTTTACGTCCCTCTACATTACTATCCCAAACTTATCTGACTACAAAAACATGGGCCCTGTAAAACTCACTTTTGTCTGAGTTAATATTGTTATGGACCCTAAAATGATTAATGAGGGTCAAACCTATTGTTTTGATTATTTTCCCATCCAAATTAATGCTTTTTCATTGTAAATTTGATTTCTATTGTGTTTCGTCGTTCCGGATAAATTGTACAAATTTGTTCGTGATGTGTCTTATTTAGCTTTATTGTTTGTGATCTTTTGTTCCTTAAATGCGGTTCATCGTGTTTAACAATACCTGGACCTCAGACATCCTGGACCTTTAGCCTAAATGATATCGCTAAATATGTTCACAGATTGACAGAGTTGGAACACAAAAAGTATTAGTCATAACGGAGCTATATTAATTGTGGCTTCGTTATTACTATCTTAGAATATACAATATTATATTTTTTAATTTAAAAACTTCTGATATTGTTTTTACTGACACTGTAATTACTAATTGAGTTTTATCTCATAAAAGTTGCTAATTACCCACCTAATTAGGTAAGTTAATAACGATTTAGTTTCAAAATAACGTTAAAAAGAACAATAATTAATGAAATTCTCTTTATAGATATTTTTAGAGAATGGTATTTTAAATAATGGTATGCTGTATACATATAGTTTTCCAAGCTCTAGTCCCTGTCTATCCGATTTGACAAAATACTTGTTAGCGATATTTTCATTTTATAACGAATATTACGAACATTTTTATAAAAACTATTGAGTTTTGCGATTTTAAAACAATTGAGTAGAAGTTAGAACTAATATTTTATGGACTTTTTTTCACTGAGCTAACTATCATTAAGACAAGAAGATGTTACGAAAACCCACTAATTGTTATTAAAAGAATACAAAATGATTAAAAAAAAATTAGCCAAATGGATTCAGCCGTTTTCGAGTTTTAACGAGTCTAACAAATTCATTTCATTTATTTAGGCAGACAGGCAATTAAACATGACTATTTCACGTTCGTTATTACTGTATTGGTTCATCATGGGCCGCATACTTACTCCAAAATGACTCTCACTTGGCCTTTATTCCAACTACATAAGGATCACTCTCGAACGAACTCCGAGTTGAATACAACCTCCACATCAAAGTCACCCCAAAGGCCTGTAACTCATTACGTGGCATTAAAGTGTTAAGGCGATTCAATAGAAAACTTCCCGAACTCATAACACCGCTTACAGTTAACCCTATAATTACTTTGACTTTTTTAACTTCAAAGTTTTTGAATTGCGGTTTTTGACCGCCGAAGGGTTATTAATTAGATTTTATTATAATATACATGCGTAGGCGGAAAGTAGGCTTTAATTATAATAATAATATGATTTTGTGTTCATTAGATTAAATAGTTTCATACCCCTTTTAAAATATAGACAAAGAACTGTTTTATATCAATCACGTTTTTTTTTTCAAATGCATGCAATGTACGGTGGAGTACTAAACATTTTTTTTAAATCAAAACTTCCATTTTTACAACCCTGCTTTTTTATTAGGTAGTCGATATATTTTTATGGAAACCAAGCAAAATAAGTCAATTGTTTTCATTAATTGTCTGCTAAACGTTATCAGCTTAATACAGAGCAGTTAAACGCTTCGGTTGCAATAAATTGTATTTAGTACAACATTAAGATTGTCCCAACAATGGTGGATGGCGAAATAAATATTTCGGCTTGCTTTATTTTTCTTAATTGGATAAGTTCCTGTCAGAAGCCAAAGTGGTTTTTGCTCTATGATTTTGTTTCGTCGGTTGTTTTTGTTAGCTTATTTAGGTACGTTAATATTTTTAAATTAGGTTACGTCTAGATGAAGAATTTATGTTAATTTGGAATCATTCTTGTTTGTGTAAAATAAGCAGGGAAGATCATTTTAATTCAATCTATGTCTCTTTTGATTCGAAAAATGACTTTAAAATGTGCCTTCGAATTTTAAATTTTTTGCGATGTTAAAGCTCGACCTGTAGCGGTATTTTCGGCGAAAAGCCATTCAACGAGTGCTTATGTAATTATCGATCATACGCGATAAAAGGTTTGCAGCCCCTGACCGGTTCAAAGGTGAGTGAACTTATTTCACAGGGAGCCGTACTTATTATTATCCTTTTCATAATAATTACTGAGAGTATAATGTTATGTAATTTCAATATATTTTGTTTGATTTTTTTTCTTAAAAAGTTACTTTATACCTAATTTAGACGTAATTTTAGTGAAGGGGCAATTAGACAATTAGACGTTTACGGTTTATCATACTGAATACAATTAGTTCTCTCATTATACTTCTAGGGTTGTCCATGTTGAACCTGTAAAAAATTTAGGGGTTACATAATAAAATTTTGTATTACATGTATAATTCATTGTATCATCTCATTTATCAGAATATAATGTATTAGTTACTAGATGACAACCGCAACTCCGTTACGCCAAAACGTTTATAGTGCGGGAACCGTACATTTTTTCGGGATAAAAAGTATCCTATCTCGGACTCAAAGTATCTCCATACCTCCTTGTATGGGGAGGGAATCTGGAATTCTTCCTACTCCTTCTATTTTCTTTTGATTAATTCCGTTGCGAGTCCCAAGACAGTTTTAGCATGTCCCTCGGGCTCCCTGAGATCATAATCAAAGGGTTTTCGCGGTTGGATACCGCTGTCGATTCTGGCGACACAGAAGATACAGTGGTGGGAATGGGTGGTGGGCCTTGTATGAGGTTTGGGCGTGAAGTGGTAACAGATAGACAGACCGGCCGACACACACGCATATATGACAGACAGACTCACTTTCGCATTTATTAGTATGAATTAGGTACGGAAGACGTTTTCTCGAGAAAATGCAAAATGGTTTTTACATAGAAAGTACCAAATTTTTAACAAGCAATAATTAAAATAACACATAGAAACTAAACCTGCGGTATAACGAAAAATTCATTGTACCATCTAGGAAATTGATTCCTAGAAGTTGACGGACCTACGTAATTTGGTCTTGTTACGTCAAACCCAGCCGACAGATCACAATTAACGTTGGTCTGTCAACTGCCTAGGAATCAATTTCCTCGATGGTACATATTGACGTCATCAACGTATGTGCCACGCGATGATTAATTATTTAAACATCGGCGCTAATTCTCTATACGCTTTTAAGGTACAATTCCGTGCATCGCGACAGTCGTAAGCGCGCGACCTACGACTGTCGTCGGCCGCTCGCGACAATAGTCATTGTATGAAAATGTATGGCATCGTTTCTAACTTTGACAGACGCGCGCGGCCGACGACAGTCGTAGGCCGCGCGCGGCTTTGCACGGAATTGTACCTTTAGGATCAAACTAATGTGTGTGTTTTTTTTTTTATGAAATAGGGGGGCAAACGAGCAAACGGGTCACCTGATGAAAAGCAACTTCCGTCGCCCATGGACACTCGCAGCATCAGAAGAGCTGCAGGTGCGTTGCTGGCCATTTAAGGGGTAACAGGGGAGGGTAGGGAAGGGAATCACAGGGGAGGGCGAGGAAGGAAATAGGGGAGGGTAGGGAAGAGAAAAGGGTAGGGGATTGGGCCTCCGGTAAACTCACTCACTCGGCGAAACACAGCGCAAGCGCTGTTTCACGCCGGTTTTCTGTGAGGACGTGGTATTTCTCCGGTCGAGCCGGCCCATTCGTGTCGAAGCATGGCTCTCCCACGTCAATGATCATTTCCAGCGGAGATTTATGTAGGGTAGTCCCATAAAAATATCCATCCGTCACCGTAGGTAATATTGGCTGGAGTCCAACGGAGGCGTGAGCACTAAATCGTAAGGAAAAAAGATAAATTATTCCACTCGTAAGCGTTCCGGATCGAAATGAAAACTTCTTGGGACTTTTTCACATAGTTTCCAGGTTACCTAGATATTGCTCGGCTCCTGGAATTGGTTTTGTGAAATAATATTTCATTTGTTTTGATACTGGGTGACTGACTGAATTGCGGCAAATATCGTTTATTGCGAGGGAACTGTACATTTTCCCGGGACTCAAAGATATCCATGCCAAATTTCAGCAAAATCGGCCCAGCGGTTCGTGCGTGAAGAGGTAATAGACAGACATACAGACAGATGGACAGACAGACACACTTTCGCATTTATAATATATAATATTAGTATGGATTCGTAGTATTGCTGTAATAATTTCATCAGGAACTATTCTTGCAAAAATATCGCTGAGGTTCTAAAGTAGAGTTAAAAGTATTTTTAAAGTTAAACCCTTGACGAAAACGAAGGATGTAATGAATTTGACGTGTCTGTCTGTCTGTGTTTGTATCAATCCGTGCCATTATAGCATGCAAATAGTTGGGCCAATTTTGTCTAGTTTTATTTTGTTTCAAAGTTGACTTGATTAAACTTATTATTGCTTTCATCAATTACTTATTATTTCAGTCAATCAGCCACCCAGTCGGCCAACCGATCTGCTGACAAGTCCACCAGTCAACTGAGTCAGTCAACCGTTAGTCAGACCAGTGCCAGTCGTAGTCTATAATTGCATTAACGCATGATTAGTCCATTAACATATATCGATGTAACAAGCTAGTATGTTAGGAGTATGTTAGGTGGCATATGCGATGCATAAATCGAAGCGAATTATGCACGCAACGTAGTCATTTCAAATTGCTATGCCGAGTAATATTCAAATCGTACTGGACTACGACAAATTAATCTTATGTTATAATTTATCTGAAACTAGATGAGGCCCTCAACTCTGAGGCGTAGAAATTAGTTTATCGCGTGGTAACAGAACATTTTTCCGGGATAAAAAGTATCCTACGTCCTTTCCCGGGACTCGAAGAATTTCCATACCAAACAGCAAAATCGGTTCAACGGTTTAGGCGTGAAGAGGTAACAGACAGACAGTCATACTTTCGCATGTATAATATGAGTGAGAAAGTGGATGTGAGGGTGTCTGTTAGAACGTATCTGCTAGTCTACGGCCTCATAGAAAACTGTCATGAAACAACGGTTCTAATTTCAGCAACGTTTCAAAACATTTTAATTTTCATAAGAGGTGTAAGCATATTGAAATAAGATATCATTTTATTAAAGAAAAATACTATCAAAAAATTATTGATTTGAAATTTGTTCGTAGTAACAATCAATATGCAGATATTTTCACTAAGGCATTGTCAAAAGAGAAATTTAAGTTTTTGAGAACTAAACTTGGAATGTGTTCATTTAAGTCAGTTTATTTGTAATTCTTATAGATTGTTATGTAATTTTGCTCAAGTTTATTTTAAGTTACATTCAAATGTTTGCTTATTGCTGTAAGGCTTAAATTCGGGAAGAGTGTTAAAGTAATGTAGATTATATTGAATTTTGCACCTTACAACACTGTCAAATCGTGAGAAATATATATTCTGTGGTCAAATCCATAATGCAACAAATTTTCTTGTCTATGTTTTTTTCTATTCTGCGATATCATAGTGACGGCCATATTTTGTACAAGTTTTTGCATAATTAATAAAGTAAATTACTGTTAAATAGTGATTTAATTTGCTCAAACGCATCAATTATTATAGGATTGTAATTTGTAATGTCATAAAGTAGTAGGAAATATTTTCGCTAACCACAATACAAAGTACAGAAACTGCTACACAGAATAGAACAATAGCCACGTTTCTGGCTGTCCGTACCACGTTTCAAATGAAAAATGATTGATGGCAGCAAACTATGGAACTGTTCGAACTATTGAAGTTCCCATTTCGGGTCATTGTCGCGAGTTTGTTGCTGGGTCGTTTAAAGAGGTCGGACTGTTCGTAGACTGACCTGACATCTAGTACAGTGCTCCCAAAGTGATAATGCGCATAGATGTTTTCGAAAAATTTCGGCAACGATCGTATTTCCCGAGCGACGGTAGACGATATTGCATTTTCTAATTGCATTGCGTTTAAGGTACATGTATTAGTCAGAGTTCGTCGTGATATTCCTATAGCTTTTATAACACGATCATTATTCACGCATTGCGCATTATCAATTTTGGAGTACTTTACATTCTCGTGTATGTGCGCCGATCAGGTTGGCTTGCCATCAATCCGATCGAACGGATCGGCCTTGGGTTAATCCTCAAGCAGACATGCAGGAAATCTACTAAAAATTATCTAATCAAATGACATAAATATTTTTACGACCCTAAGGGCCTGTTTCACCACTTTCTGATAAAGTTCCTAATAGGGTATTCACAAATTTTTTGACAGATTCCCTATACCTGATCTGTCAAGTTAATTGGTGGATAGCCTTATCAGGACGTGGTGAAACAGGCCCTAAGTTTGCCGATCTCCGTACTAAACAGAACTGACAATAACAAACAAATCAGGACAAATAAATCACGACAGACATCAGTATAAGTATATCCTATTGAAATGCACTGAAGCCAGACATTTTCATACAAATGGTAGCAAGCGATTGTACTATTATCATATAGATGGATTGATCTTTTGCGTTCGCTCGCATTATAGCAGTGACGAAAATACATCCTTTCAACTGTATCGGAAAAGATTTCTCGCGTTAACTTACGAGAGTTTTGTGTCGCATCGCATCGCGGCTTTAGCAGTAATGTTATTATGAAATAACTAGATGACTCACGTAACTCCGTTGCGCTAATATGTGTTTAACGAGTGGGAAACATCTTTCTGGAATAAAAAGTATCTCTTAGATACTAAACAGCTAAATTGATTTAGCGGTTTCGGCGTAACAGACAGACAAATACACTTTTTGCATTTATAATATTAGTATGGTTAATATTATGAGATATTGTAATGAAAGCTTCTTCAAAATAACTTACCGTACCTACTAAGTCGCGATAATTTTACTTAAGTATAGGAAAATATTAAGAAAAAAGCTTTTGTCACTAACGGCCGTTCCCAATATTTGATCTATCTCTGGTTTTGTCCTACTAGAGATAGGAATAGCTCAGATTAGACATTAGAGACATATATTTTATGTCAATTGTGAGCTATTCCTATCTCTAGTAGGGCAAAACCAGAGATAGATCAAATATTGGGAACGGCCGTAAGTACAGATTGTTTAAGCTTTAAACTATATAGAATAGATGTTATTGTTCGCATAAGTTTTAGTATTAAAGTTATATTTTAGTGTCATTCACATTATATCACAACAAAAAACTTATATAATCTTACCAAAAAATATGTTGTGAAAACCTGCAACATTTTCAGCCCCATATCCTGCTTGTCGTACAAAACATTACAGAGAAACTTCAACTATAATTTCAGAGAATGTTATCAAACTAAAATTATTTTCGTAACTATCCAACTTCGGACGTTTCTAACAAGTGAGGATGCTGATTGCCTCTAATCAGCAACAAAACTTTTTCTTCCCGAAGATCTATCTCAAAATAAAACTTGCACTAGTTCTTCGGCTGGGGATTCTGCGCTCTATATTTTTAATGGTAAGGCGGTTTCTTCGGTGGCCGCAGTCTTCCTACAGTCAACCTAGACAAATGTTTGTTGAGGACTTTCCGCACCTGTGCTCGGGCTATATATCTCTGCCAAAAGATTACATTCCTCGGAGTACTGACACTGATCGAAGGAAATGTAGAATTCAGTTGACTTCTTCGACTACGGATATTATGTTTATTTAATACGATTCCGAATACGAATTCCTAATACGAACTGAAGTTTTCGATTTTGTAATCATGTTCTTTATGTGTAAACGTCGCTTAAGATCTTTACACAGCTACGTCGCGAGGCGTTGCGATGTATTTTAAATAAGTCAATAAGCCATTTAAATTTGGAACTGCAAGAACACCACGATGGAATGTGAATTTCTAGAGTAGAAAATAAAGTTCATTTTCACTCATCACTTCACTTAGGTTAGGTTGCACCAGAAAAAAAAGTTATGGTATTAGTTAAGGCAAATTTAACCGGTTGACCGGAGATGACAGCTGGTCCAACAAGATCATAAATAAACGTGGGCGGGGGCGCTGCTGGTAAAGGAGAACTGTCAAAAATGGCATTTTTGTATGATGACAGCGTTAGTTCCTTTTTTCGCCACCTGTATTTAAAACCTTGTCGAGCTCTATGGTTATGGTTAAATATGGCGTCTTGATGGCGTCCATTTTTAACTTTAACCAAAGATTTGACATTTTGCAGTGTAGTTAAAGTTACAGTTATAGTTAAAGTTAGTTGGTGCAACCTAAGGCACACAAATACTCAGCTGTATATTATAGCTTCAAAATGTTTAATTCAATAAAGAAAAATCAGTAAAGTAATATTAGGCAAGGATATGAAGTAAGAAAAATATCTAAAAATGCTTTCAACTGAAATTTTTGCTTAAATCCTTATAAATTTAACCTGACTATTGGACGAAGAGCTCGTGCCAATCCCGTAAAAACCTGAAATGGACTGTACAGCTCAAGGGGGATCAAACGGGACTGTAAGGCTTACCCTCACCAGACTTGCATAATAAAACTATCGACGCCTCCTTAGTCCAGTGGTTTAGAGCATGGATCTTGACTCGGAGGTTGTGGATTTGTTCCCGCGTGAGAAACTACGTTATTTTCGAGTTTGGTTACTAATACAGACTTATCACCTGATTATCTGACAAGTAACTAAGATAATCCTTGCGCCGGATGGGCATATATACGGGCACGGACTCTATACAAGAGACTCATACACGCCTTAAAGTATTATCATTTAGTTTTGGTACAACCTGTATCTAGACGCACTTAAAAAAATGAGAAAGGATGACGTGTCAGTTCCTACAAAGTTATCGGAAGGTCAAAGTCAAGGTTGTGACCATGGCTAATCGGTTTCCCTATTCAACTATTGAAACCTCACAACACAAAACACTTCAGTGAATCGACAATTCGCGAATAATAGTGATTATTTTCACACATCCGTCCTATAACGGTTTTTTGTTGTGTTGTTGGATAATGAAATTCTCTGAAATTGAAAAAACCGCCCAAGTGCGAGTCGGACTTAAAGGGTTCCGCACCATTATAAAGGAGCAAAAAGAGACAACAAATCGCGTTTCTTGCATGTCCTTCTTTTATTTTGTTTTTAGTATCTATTTGTTTTTATAGCGGCTACATACATAATTTGTAAGAATTTCCGCTGCCTAACTTTTCCGGTTCAAGACGCAATCCTGTGCGAGACGCCCGAAGACCTGTATCATGTTTTGCTGGAGTGTGCTCGGACTGCAGAGCTAAGATCAAGGCTCTTAGGAGACTTTGGTTGCCTGTATAATGGAAGGATCAACAGTGTACTTTCGGAGCCGTTGTCCCCAGAAGAATAAAATTGTATCTAAGTTATTTAGATCTGTCCCTTGTCACTGATCACTGTGTTCATCTATGGGGCTGACATTATTAACACTCAATGTTAAAAGCTTCTACTTAGAAAAAAATAGATTAAAAACAAGATGCATCCTGGTAACAGACATACAGACAGATGACGAACTTCTAGTTACCGTTCTTACACATTTAGGTATGGAAAACTAAAAATAATCGGCCAAGTGCGAGTCGAACTCACGCACGAACTTTGTGGTTTTTTTTTGAGGACTTTGAGAAAAATTCAAGCTCCAATAGGCCAAAATAGGCCAAATAAATAAGGTTTGTTATATGGGGCTCCCCTTATATTATATTAACTTTATTTTATTTTTAGTATTTGTTGTTATAGCGGCAACAGAATAAATATGTCGCAGCCGACTGGTTTAAATAGCTGTTCAATCAAACAACTAGCCCTTTGACTGAACAGCGCCATTCAATCACACGGCTATACGTCGCTTAGCCGACTTGTCGACTACAACGTTCAACACTACAGCTAGACGACGTTTAGCCAACTGGTTTGTTTTTTTTTTGGCGGGGGGCTGCGCCCCCCGAGCCCCCCTTTTATTTAGCGGCGGTCGCCGGCTGCTGCCGCAGCACGCTCACTGCGCTCGCTCGGCTCCCTCTGTGTTGTGGTCTAAGTTCCAACCTAACCTAACCAATTTTTGGACTTTCTGGATTGTGTTTGTTTTTGTTTTGCCGGGGGGCTGTGCCCCCAAACCCCCCTTTCGGGGGAGGCTGCGTCCATCCATTTCATAATCCCGTAATTTCTCCTCGAATATTTGTTGAAATTTTAATTCACTCGTATGTGCCTCCACAATTTTTGTCTCTTTAATAACACTTGTAACTTTTATTAACTACTTTCTTTCCGAAAAACAACCACAAACACCAACAAACACCTGCTAGTTGACGCCATATTGTAAATAAAACGCACCTAGCGCCGCAGCGGTGCGCGCTGAACTACTTCAATTAGACGGCGGCTTTTGAATCAGCTGTAGTGTTGAACGTTTTGAGTGACTAAAATATTCAATATAAAAGCTAGACGTGTGATTGAATGGCGTTGTTCAGTCAAAGGGCTAGCTGTTTGATTGAACGGCTATTTAAACCAGTCGGATGCGACATAACCTGTGAAAATTTTAACTCTCTAACTATTACTTCTTGAGTTACAGCCTGGAGACAGACAGATAGATAGACAGACAGACGGACAGACAGCGAAGTCTTAGTAATGGGGCCCCTTTTTTACCCTTGGGGTACGGAACCTTAATTAAGGTAAGCAAATAATACACCGAAAAACTGAATAAACCTTTTATTACAGTTTGCAAAAAGTATTCAGAATTTTTATAGTGTGTAGGACGATAGAAGTATATTCTTCTTAATCTTCTCGACACGAATTACTGATTTGGTGTTTTCATGCCCTCGATCTGAAAAGAGACAGTTAGGTAATTAATTGTTTTAGTTACTTATTGACGACGTCTGTGGCTCAATTGGTTGAGTGTGTGGCAGCTCAAGCCGGGGGTCGCGGGTTCGTATCCCGCCGACGGAACAAAAAGTTGTCAATGTTCCCGGGTCTGGATGTGTATTAAATATGTGTATGATATAATAAATATCTTAAATATATGTTTTGTATAAAAGTATTAACTATATTTCCGTTGTCTGGTACCCGTAACACTAGTCCTTCAGGTACTTAGCACGGGACCAGACTGACGTGGTGTGAAGCGTCCATAGATATCCATACTAATATTATAAATGCGAAAGTATCTCTGTCTGTCTGTCTGTCTGTCTGTCTGTCTGTCTTGCTTTCACGCCAAAACTACTGAACCGATTGCAATGAAATTTTGTATACAGTTATTTTAGAGTCTGAGAAAGGACATAGGCTACATTTTGATGTGGGAAAATATCATATTTCCATGAAAATTTCGATGAAAATGAATTCGCATTGCGCGTGGCCAGCGCTCATCCCGGGGGTCCTGGGTTCGAGTCCCGCAGGCGGAACAAAAAGTTTTCAATTTTCCTGGGTCTTGGATGTGTATTAAAATAAAATTTCAAAAATCTTAAACATATTTTATGTATAATATTATAAAAAATCCAAAAATATATCAATGGAATGGACATTTTAGTTCTAATACGATTCAACAGATGGCGTTTTATTTTTTACTTTATTGTAACATAGATCTAATCATACTTATTAGTTAGTATGTTTTTGTTTATAGTTTTTAATACGTTAGAATATGATGTTTAATAATATTATAATCCATACTAATATTATAAATGCGAAAGTATCTCTGTCTGTCTGTCTGTCTTGCTTTCACGCCAAAACTACTGAACCGATTGCAATGAAATTTTGTATACAGTTATTCTAGAGTCTGATAAAGGACATAGGCTACATTTTGATGTGGGAAAATATCTTATTTCCATGAAAATTTCGATGAAAATGAATTCGCATTGCGCGTGGCCAGCGCTCATCCCGGGGGTCCTGGGTTCGAGTCCCGCAGGCGGAACAAAAAGTTTTCAATTTTCCTGGGTCTTGGATGTGTATTAAAATAAAATTTCAAAAATCTTAAACAAATTTTATGTATAATATTATAAAAAATCCAGAAATATATCGATGGAATGAACATTTTAGTTCTAATACGATTCAACAGATGGCGTTTTATTTTTTACTTTATTGTAACATAGAACTAATCATACTTATTAGTTAGTATGTTTTTGTTTATAGTTTTTAATACGTTAGAATATGATGTTTAATAATATAATAATAATATTATATATATACTAGCTGTTGCCCGCGACTTCGTCCGCGTGGACTTTAGTTTATAGTGCGCGGTGTCAACAAAATTTGTGTCAAATTTAAAAACTTTTTAAAACCCTGGTAAGTGGTACCCCTCTTAGGGCCGCGCTACACCGGAATGGCAGCGCTGAAAGTGCTCGCCACGCCGCTGCCATTCCGGTGTAGCGCGGCCCTTAATTAATCAAAATACCCAAAAAAGCTGTGCAGTGTGCACATAATCTATACTAATATTATAAATGCGAAAGTATCTCTGTCTGTCTGTCAGTCTCGCTTTCACGCCAAACGCCAAAACTACCGAACCGATTGTAATGAAATTTTGTATACAGATAGTCTAAAGCCTGAGAAAGGACATAGGCTACTTTTTTACTAGAAAAAAGGGTTGTAAGGGTCGTAAATTTGTTCAAAAAATTCATAATAGATGGCGCCGTGCGTCTTCTACATCGCGCTGACGCTTGCTCAAAAGTCTTTCTATAAGAGGTGGTATCATCTTACATTTAAGTCTCGATTTTTTTCGATTGTTATATCTATTTTACGGTATTAAATAACTCAATACTTTATCTGTGCAGGCAGTGACGTAACCTTAAGACCAAATTTCACCAACGACTGTTAAAGTTAATGATCGAATTAGTATCACGTTAGCTGTTTCGTTTTTCATATGAATGAAAGAGAAGACAGGACATTTTAACAAGCTGTTAACACTAACAGACGTTGGTGAAATTGGGGCTAAACCTGTCAATGATAAATAGTTTATGGGTAAAGTTGTGTAATTGGGGGGCTAAATATGCTTTGAAATTTGGCATAAAATATAAAGTTTAATATAAAAAATAAAGTACTTATTGTGTGCACACTACACAGCTTTATTGATTTAAGGGGTACCAGGGTTTTTTTATACAAGCTTTTGACACCAATTTTGTTGACATCGCGCGCTATAAACTGAAGTCCACGCGGACGAAGTCGCGGGCAACAGCTAGTTATTATTATTATTACTTATTACAATGTTAATGTTAACAAATCAAAGTGAGTTATTAGCACGAATCTATTGTAGTTGTTAGATCTTGCCCGAAACTTAGCGCCGAAATTTATTTACAGCGCAAAGATTTTTCCGGGACAAAAACTATCCATTTGTCTTGATATATTTTAAGATATCAATTAATAAATTTAAAATATCTGACCACGAAAGTCTCATAACCAATTTAGAGAATAATTCTAATCCATTGCCAGACTTAAAGTTTCTTTATGCCAATCAAAATCGGCTCAGCAGCTTAAACATGACCAATAACAGACAGAAATTCACAATCATAACTTTTCATTATTATGATAGCTATCAGAGAACCTACGTGGTTTGGTCGCATTATGATACTTATCCGACAGATCACAGCTAATGTTAAATTTACATAATCAGACCAATTGAGGTAGGTTTCTCAGCTACCTATGAATCAAATTCTTCGATGCATAACAAAGGAGTTGATTTCTAGGCAGATGGAGGACCTACGTAATTTGGTCGCGTTTTGTCAAACCCAGCTGATGGACATGAGAGATGATATAATGATTGACATAATCCGAACAAATGGTCCGCCATCTACATATAAATCAATTTTTTCTGATAGTATACAATATAAAGTTGTAAAGTTTAATAATCTTACCCCTTTGTTAATGCTGTCAACGAGTTCATTAAAGTTCTTTTTAATGTTTTCCGGGTTCAGTATTTCGCCGGCCTTCTCACTTAAGTCCTTGCCAAACTCGCCGAGCGAGTCCTGGATCTTCTTAAAAGCATCCTGGGTTGAATCCCCTGCGGCGGGAGCGTCTCGTTTTACGAACGCATGGATCTGTTCGAAATATGACGATATTAAAACACATAACTTTTGCCTTGCATGCTTCTTGCTTTTTCCGTAGCCGTGGCATTGCCTTTACTCTACGTAAAGGCAATGTCACGGCTACGGAAGATAGTACTGGCACGAATTCTTTGAATCAAGTGATAAAAATTCGAAAGGTTTCACTTGAAGAGAAGATATTGAGATATTATAGAAAAGTTTATAAATCTGGAGACTATATGGTGGCTGTTAAGCATTTGTGTACGAACCCACAAAAAAAATGTTGAATTATGAACGCAGTCTTCATCATTTGATCTAAAAAACATGACTTCATTCATAACTGAATACGTTATTTTTTTGTGGCACGATACACATAGGCTTAACAGCGTCCATATATCGTTGGTAAAGTGTGCCGTGCGGGCCAGATTTATAATCAATCAAATCGGCGTACAGAAATTGGGCCCCAGATACTAATTTCGACAAAATACCAAAAATAAAATACCCCGACACGACACGTCACAGCAGAACTCTCAATCACTCAAAAACAAAACATCAAATACGGGAGCTACTAAGTCCCATACCTAACATATTTTGCTCCAAAATTATGCCTCAAAACTTTTAAAACGTCGCGTTACGTCCCAATAGCAACAATGATACTCACACAGCTAATAAAGCACAGGGCCAGGAGAAGGATCAATAGCTTGTTCATGATAACGACCTTTCAATACAACAACCAACTGTATACTGGTCTGCTGGTGACCGCTGCGCGTATATAGGGTGATGATATTTGCGCTCCTTATCGGAGGTCATAGTTCAACTAATTTGCCTGTTATTATCTAGTTGGTGGACGGAAACAATTAATTCTCCTTGATATTTTTGCCCCTGGATGTAGGGGAACGTATCGAAACTAACTGGGTTCGTTATATTGCGTTAGATAATCAGGGCGAGCGAAGCGAGCCCTAGTATATCCCACAACCTGAACATTTTGTGGTATACTTTACAGAAAAACTATCACGGCTATTGATTTGTGCTTTAACATAGTAATTTTTATTTATATGAAGATGTGTTATCATCAGTCAGTCGAGGTGTGACGACGCGAGTCCTCACAAAGTTCGGCTTTTAGCTAGTTTTTACAGCGAAGTTAGTTTAAAAATGTATTAGACTTGACAAATTATTATCGCACTTAGTAATAATATGGCACTTGTGATGCTTGCGAAATAATCTGTCCAACTTACTGAATGCAATGTGACTAAACACCCTATTTGCAGGGTTTACTAGCTCGCTCAGTTACCCTACCAAGCCCACTCTGGGTCATTTATTACGTGTTCAAATTGAATGAAAATCTCAATCTGTGGACATTGCTTTACAGCTTATACTTCAATGAGAAGAGGAGATTTCGCTTTTTTAACCGACTTCAAAAAAAGAGGTTATCAATAATTCGACCCGTATGTATGTATTATGTAATATATTATCCAGAACTGTCCAATTTTCGTATATTATGCTAGTCTATATTAGCGTCTGAGCAAGTGTACCAAATTTCAATAGTGTTCGTATGTATATGTATTATGTATGTATATATTATGTATGTTTTTGTTCGCATATCTTCAGAAATACAAGTCCGATTTAAGGAATTGTGCAAATTTCATCAAAATCGGTTCAGCAGTTTTTGAGATAGGGGATTTTAAATACGATTTTGAAGTTATATATATATATATATATATATATATATATATATATATATATATATATATAAATATATATATATATATATATATATATATATATATATATATATATATATATATATATATATATATATATATATATATATATATATATATATATATATATATATATATATATATATATATATATAATAACTTCAATATATATATATATATATATATATTGAAGTTATTATATATATATATAGTTATTATAGATATAAGATTGACCGACTTCAAAAGAGGTTATTTTAATATACAACTTCTTCTATGTGTAGTCAAAGTGGGGAGCATAAAAATATTTTTTTTCGCCGCTCACTGTGACTACACGTAGTTTGGGTACGTTCTCTTATTTTATGTGCATAGAGCAATAAAGAAATACGAGTAGTTATATATTGTCAAAGACATCCTATTTACGGTTTACCACTTATATCAACAAAGGAGGTCGAAAAGTGACAAATCGGATATTTTTGATTTTGAATGACTCATTAGAACTTGGAAGCTTTATTATTTTTCTTATTAATCCGTTATTATTAGGACTATTATAATATTAAGCTAAATAATATAATTCTGTTGTGATATTGTTTATATTGCTATAAATATAAAACTGCAATCAAAGACAGTTTTTACTAGAGGCGTAAAAAATCAGCTTTGTCTTTATCAGGCGCGTCGAATTGAAAACAAAACGTAGTTATTATTGTGATTATGAGGTTTGTATAATCAATTATCGCAACAATATAACCATTTATTGCTGACATTATAAAACTGATTCCTAGCTAGATCGCTCGTGATTCCTAGCTAGATCGAGCGATCTAGCTAGGAATCACGAGCAATTCTTGTATGTATATATATATATATATATATATATATATATATATATATATATATATATATATATATATATATATATATATATATATATATATATATATATATAATTTCGGTCCCGACTTACTGATGCGTGGTGAACATCTCAGATTTAATATCAATAGCTTGCACCAATTTCTTATTTCAATACAAACTTTAGACAGGTAATTAGCAACCAAAATTTCCATTTTTCTCATATTGATATCTAAATGTAAAAACCTTTGTAATTTCCATAATTATCTTTGTTTAATATTAAATATTTTTTTATAAAATGTGTAAAGGTAATTTCATTTCTAAAAATGGATCCCGAGCGAAATTAATTGGTGACCCCTGATGTGTGCCTGATGTAAAGTTTTCATGCAGGTTAAATAATAACCAAACATCTTTGCTTTAACCGAGCTTTGCTCAGTATAGCAAACACTCATTGACTTCGTGTTACTTAATAACGCCATCTGCTGGTCGTTAAAACAATTAGTTGGTAACAAAATAGTATTATTATTCGCCAATAGATGTCAGGAAGAGTCATATTTTTCAGTTTATCGAATATCGATAAAATGCTCGCGATTTCGCTCGTGATTCCTAGCTAGATCGAGCGATCTAGCTAGGAATCATAGCGACCGACCTAGCTAGAAACGAGCAATTCTTGTATGTATATATATATATATATATATATATATATATATATACATACAAGAATTGCTCGTTTCTAGCTAGGTCGGTCGCTATGATTTAACGAAACGAAACGAAACGAGCAATTCTTGTATGTATATATATATATATATATATATATATATATATATATATATATATATATATATATATATATATATATATATATACATACAAGAATTGCTCGTTTCTAGCTAGGTCGGTCGCTATGATTCCTAGCTAGATCGCTCGATCTAGCTAGGAATCACGAGCGAAATCGCGAGCATTTTATCGATATTCGATAAACTGAAAAATATGACTCTTCCTGACATCTATTGGCGAATAATAATACTATTTTGTTACCAACTAATTGTTTTAACGACCAGCAGATGGCGTTATTAAGTAACACGAAGTCAATGAGTGTTTGCTATACTGTGCAAAGCTCGGTTAAAGCAAAGATGTTTGGTTATTATTTAACCTGCATGAAAACTTTACATCAGGCACACATCAGGGGTCACCAATTAATTTCGCTCGGGATCCATTTTTAGAAATGAAATTACCTTTACACATTTTATAAAAAAATATTTAATATTAAACAAAGATAATTATGGAAATTACAAAGGTTTTTACATTTAGATATCAATATGAGAAAAATGGAAATTTTGGTTGCTAATTACCTGTCTAAAGTTTGTATTGAAATAAGAAATTGGTGCAAGCTATTGATATTAAATCTGAGATGTTCACCACGCATCAGTAAGTCGGGACCGAAATTTCTTCTAAACAAAGTTTATCTTCGAAAATCCTTGGTCCGCACACAACGGTTCGGCGGTCCGGATGCGAACTGCAGTCCGCCATTTGGTGTTGGGCGCTTTATTTGTAAGTATATGTAGGTATTTTCTTAAAAAATAAAATTATTACAATCTTAAATTATACTTTGGTATTATTGTATTTTTATTTTTCATTCAAGTTTCCAGCAACAATAACAAAATAATACAAACAATGCATAAACAATTTATATGTGCAGTTTACAATCTGTTTGTAAACTGCTTTTACGGCATTACCTCTGACCTTTCTACCAACAACGTAAGGTTTAAATTCATACAACATCAAGGTGAAGTAGATCTGAACGGATTGTAGAGCCATGCATTCGACTCACGTAGCAGCTAATCCGGAGAATATTCAGATACCAAAGCTGCATGTGATCCAATATCAAAAATGCTTAAGCAAAACTGTCCTATTTTCTCCTAAACATGAAATTTCGCCGTATTGGTAATATTGCCTATCTTTATAGATATATTATCTTTGGGCAAAGTTACCTTTTAGTCCAGTGCTAAACAGAGTTGGTGAAAAATTACAAAGCCTTTTAATTATTATGCACATTGCACACATATTACATTATGTTATTGCGCCTAACATCTACTTTATTAACCCTTAACTAACATGAACCTTATTAAATAGAGCGAACTATCCCATATGGTCTTCCTATTGTCACAATAGACATAACGACTAGTAGTTCGACTGCAAAGAGACGGACAGGTTTCAATATCTGTCAAATTCGTCGGGTTTCACTAGGATTATGAACGGAATGTGCCTCGCGCTGGCTGATATAATTTATTTTTTAATATTTAAAATGAAGATTTCAAAATTGGATTCTGACAATTTTAATCACATGTGCCAAAACACGAACAACAATACGACCAAAGAGGAACACGTCCATCGAATATGTCATAGTTTTAAATTCGTAGGTAACAAGTTAACAACCCTAGCGACGATTTTCGTCTTAATACGTCAAATTTAAAAATTTCAACATCAGTTCTAAGTCGGTATACTCTATCATTCTGTCTACTCTGCTATTGTTACCCTAGATTTTTTTAACACTACGAATGTCAATAATAGGACTTTCTGTAGAATAAACTTATGCCATTAAATGGCTGTTTTACCTTTAATTGCGTGTACATAAAGCAAATACACTCAAAGCATGCCATTAGCGGCTCGTTAATTATTAACGTGGCCTGCTTCACCACTCTCCTACCTCTGCTAATAGACTAGAAAAGGTTTTCTGGGCCTTTAGCTAACATGCTAAAAAAATCTTCAGTGACTAAAATCGGAACGAATAAATTGTATATTATGATTGAAAATTTAAAGGTATTATAATTGAGTGACATTATTAATTTTGCCTCGTTTTTTTCATTCAATCAAATTAAATAAAAAAAAACGTTTTGTAAAATTACAGAATATGAGTATGCTAATAGCTTTGTCCACACTGTGCCTTTTTCTGATCGTCAAGGGCATGCGTTATAGCGCAGTCAACAGCAAACGTGAGGCATGCCCGCGACGCATGCCCTCTGACCGTATCCAAAAAACAAAAATGACAATGTTGGCGTTGCGTTCGTTGACGCATTCAATTATTAAATGCGCCAAAACAAAAGTTGAATGAAAGAAGATGATGAAAATTGAAGACGAAAGCGCATAATGTGTACATAGCTATTGGTATTTTATTCGCGGTAAGTCTTGTGAGTTATATTCTACCCAGTAAAATAAGCATCCAAATGTTAAGTAATAATGACGTTAATGTGAACGCATTTTCGTGATGATTTCTTTGTCCAAATTTTCTTCGCAACAGCCAAGTTTAGTTTAAAGAGATTTCAAGTTTTCTATAAAAATGCCAACGGACATTATTCAGCTAAGCGAGAGCTTATGAGCTTAAAGCTAAGATAGAATAAGCTGAAGCTTAAATAACAAGTCCCGTTATAGCTGGATTACAGCATGACAAGTCTGTTAGATTTTTAATTTTCTTTTTCTAATATTTTTAAAGAAAAGTATCAATTATGTTAAATGCATTTGGTTACTGCAAGACATAATATAGTAATAGGCAAACCTTTGCCTCTTTGCTATTTTCTTAGGTAGTCCTAGTATTGAAGCATAAAATTACCGTACTGCTTTCAAATTAAATGTAGCTCATTTCTGATGAAAATAACAAAAAATCCAACATCCTCAACAGAAGACATATATTTTCAGCACCCGGTGACTTAGCACTATATTTATTAGGTTCTTGTCCACTTACAAATAAAATATTTATATAGGGACTAACTATACAGGGTCCGCCGATACAGACAATATAGACGTGACTTTTCCAAAAAAAAAGGTACTAAACATTGGAAAAATAACGTGACACACAATAAAAGCAGACCAAGGCTGGCCGCGTACATGTGTTTTCGGTATTCGATTTCCGAATTGCTTTCCCGTATTTTTTTTATGAAATAAGGGGGCAAACGAGCAAACGGGTCACCTGATGGAAAGCAACTTCCGTCGCCCATGGACACTCGCAGCATCAGAAGAGCTGCAGCTGCGTTGCCAGCCTTTTAAGAGGGAATAGGGTAATAGGGGAGGGTAGGGTAGGGAAGGGAATAGGGGAGGGTAGGGAAAGGAATAGGATAGGGGATTGGGCCTCCGGTAAACTCACTCACTCGGCGAAACACAGCGCAAGCGCTGTTTCACGCCGGCTTTCTGTGAGCCGGCCCATTCGTGCCGAAGCATGGCTCTCTCTCATATATTCGAATTCATGGAATTAGTAGAAAATAAATTACGCACAGGTTCGCTTTTTTCGAACGGGATGAATTCTGCACGTGCGTTTTGAGTGCAAATCAGCGCGTAATGCCAGCCAGCAAGTGAAGAAAAACGAACGTTTGCGCTAGTCTCACGGAATTCCAAATCGGAATTCCACGTTAGGAAATCGGATACTGAAAACGTATACAATATACATGTGGCCAACCTAAATAGTTTAAATACGACGTGAGTATCTATCTTCATGAAGTAAAGTAAGTCTATAGGAAAGAAATTGAAACAACCATCATACCGTTTGCTTTTAATTAAACATAAATAAACTTAAATAATGAGAATTTTAATAACCCGATTAATATTTCTTTGACGTTGGTGCCGTTAAGTCGTTGACCTGAAAAAGATAAAGTTTATCTTTTAGGCAATAAGCAAAAAATATCAGGATCACTTAACATTTTTAAATTATTTTTGTTATATTTTGCTGTGATACTGACTTTAATGAAGTATGCTTAAAACTACGAATAATAAATAATATAATTAATAATTATTCGTAGACTTAAAAGTATAAAATAATACAAAATAATAATATCATTAAATTGCGATGTTTGTTGTCAAACTCAATAAAAACGGCTGAACCGATTTTGTTATGTTCCAAGAATCGGCCAACTTCATACCCACAGAAATAAATCAAGATGGAAGGGCGACGCGCGTGCGTTGCTAAGGAATCGCTCGAGTCAATTTTGGATTTGCTTTTAGTTAGAACAAATAACTTACCCGTGGCAAAAAATACCTCCTTTTGACCGATTCACTTTCGTACTTCTATTTTTACAATTAGACACTGCACAATGAGGCATTTTTGCACAACCGCTTCCTCACTGAATGAACGAATGAACGTTCTAAACTATCTTGATTTATTTCTGTGTTCATACCCCTAAATGTAAGGCAAAACTTAGCCAATTCTTCTTCAGCCGTCATTTTGCTCTAAAGGTAGTGACGGACTACTTGATGCCCTAAGCAATCCATGCCTGTGTACCCCCCTCCCATCCGTATGTCAACTAGAATCTGTCTCGAAGCTTTTACCACCTAAAAACATTAGTTCTTTTTTAGAAACTTTTTTTGGTGAAGTGAGAGTGGTGAGACGTGATGCCCTAAGGACGGATGTTTTTTGTCCTTCTTCTGGTGATGCCCTAGGCAATTGCTTAATTTGATTAAGGGTTTATCCGTCACTGTCTAAAGGTTTATACGGTCGATTGATATGGATTTGTGTTCCTTATAATAAAGAGTTCTCTGCGAAAGCAGCAGCGCTGAATGAGTTACTTTTGACTTGTAGGTTTGAATGAAAAATGCTCTAGGGTCATGAAGTCACCCATACAAAAAAGTTTTTCAGGGCTGCTAATTTAATAGTGAACTCTATAGGTGAACAACTATACAGTGAACCCTATAATATACAGTACACGGCCTGTAATATTATCACTTTGTTTTGTTTCAAGATAACATAAAATACATACCGCTTTAGTGATCCTATCCAGGTTATCACCAACTGCCGTGAACACCGGTTCCAGAGCCTGCGTGTTGACCTGATCAACTGTCTTTGCCATCATCTGGTCAAGGCACTTCCTCATCTCGTCCAGGGCATGCTGGAACGCATCCAGCAGATCAGTGCTGATCTTTTGTTTGTCTTGCTCGTTTATCACGAAGGCCTTTATCTGTGAAGATTATTCATTCTATAAATTGGTTACAATCTGGATTTGGTCGAGTTTGACCCACTTGCTCAGGAAATGTCTTAGTAATGTGAAATGAGTCAGTGTGTGGACCGAACCCATATTCGGTACGAGAATTATTCCCCATTCAAACAAAATTTGAATAAGATATTTTTTTGGGTTTCTATCTACTCTTCAATTTAAAATATTTAACATTTTTTTTTTATAAAATACTACAAACCATGTTATTGTTTTCTCTGCATTGAACATTACAGCATAAACTGGGATTACGATAGATTTATTGTTAGTTTGTTATCGCTTGCTTATATTTTTATACCTTACTCAAAAAACAACACACTCTTATCCCAATCGGACAAACATGGAACAAGGAACACTTACATTACTCGCCATCACGATAATACACAGGAACAAGCAAATTTTCGACTCCATTGCGGCTACTAAATGGTCGCAAAAAACTTTTCGCACTGACGACCCATTCCGGCCTTGTGATATTTATGTGTCGCTCTATGTACTCAAGGATGTGAAGATCAAAGCAAATGTTTGTAGGACGCTAATAATCCTTTGAATACTGCTAACAAGACATAGGTACTAAGATAAGTTTATTCATAGGCAGATGACGGACCTACGTAGTTTGGTCGAGTTATGTCAAACCCAGCCGACAGATCACTACATACATTGAATTGACATAATCCGACCGAATGACGTAGATCCGTTCAATGCCTGACTGTTGGAATATTGTTGCGCTGACTCTACGTAAACTTAGGAACAAAAATATCAGGAAAGTGTTTAGAAAACCTTTTGAAGTATCGAGAGTTCCGAGCTCGATTCGCACCAGTCGGATGTCCCTTGGAGCACATTTTTATCTCGCGCATCGAGGCATGAGAATAGAGCACCTATAGACTAAGAGGCAATGGGCATTGTCCAAAAAAATCACATGTACTTTTTATATTTTTTTTCGTTAAAATAGGGTATTTTAAGAATATAAATTAAATAATTTTGAAATTCATTGGCTAGTTTTTTCTCAATAAATTTTTAAAGTTTCGCTCTAACGTCATCATCGGCGGCCAATAATTGACCTCTGCAGTATGTTTTTTCCTTTCAATCTTATTTATAATGGCTAGTTCGTCAAATGCAAGTTCTCATTATGTGAAAGCTTGAAGGTGAAACAAAGGTTAAACATATTTGTTCAAAAATATAAGTAACTAATGGGTATTTTTTTCGTTTATATACAGAAAAACGATCACTGACCTTATTCCTCGAAATGTTTTTGTAATGAGCAATATTTAAAAAAATGGACAATCCCCATTCTTCAAATTCGATTAAAGTTTCGATCACTCGCCTCGGGCCTCATTTATCGATCATTATTATTGAGTTTTGGATATTATACTGTAAGGTCAACTTGCAACAATCCGAATTAAAAGGTGTTTAAATGTCAATTTCTTCTGTCATAAGTATGAGAAAGGTTTGATCATATTTAACCCAGGGTTAACTTAAACTTATACTACAGCATCTTGGTCTAAGACACCTTAAATAGTAGAAAATTAAAATATAATCAATAATCATGTATGTAACAGTAGTCATCACAAGAGCAAGATACTCGCGTGCCTTGAACGTGATAGGATATATCACTATTCCAAGATGTCTAGAGTTGAACAAACAGCATTGTGTACTTTGTTAGGTCATAGTACAAGTTCTAATCTTCCCTGGCCTTCTTATCGGTAAGCAAATAATGCCCTGTTTGCTCTAGGTTCTGTTCTGACATAATCTATTACTATAGTCAAAATGAAATAAGGAGGCCCCAGCGGTCATTGACCTTTTCAGTCTAGGAGCTGTATGAAAATGCTCACACTGTATTCAGTTAACTTAAGAAAAAATCGGAAACCTCGACTTTCTATGAATACGAAGTGATATACTTCATACTCATCGAGTAGGCAAAATACGATATCGCCCTTATAAACGCTATGGTTTAGCGGAGAGGTCTACCTGCGCAAGCATATCTGCTACCGGAACGTGTGTGGGAATAGACTTGTGCAGTTTTTTAGGCATGCGCATTCGACCGGAGCAAAATCGAAAATCATCATTCTTACGACTGACTACTGCGCAGGCATACCTGCACAGGCGGCCTCTCCGGTAAACCGTAGCGTGTATGGCGTACATTATAGACTAGAAACATCTATCACTTCATTGTCAATTAGGATTTGTATAGGAAACGATGATATATTCAGACAAGTTTTTTGACAGGAGGCCAGTGACCGCTATGGACAGCATTCGGCAATACGACAAATGTACAGTTAGTACACTAGTTAGACCATGACTGACGGAAAACTGCATTCTCATTGATTGAATAAATTAACAATGTAACGTATTTATTTATTTTCTCGACACGAAGCCAAACGGAAAGGTAATTGTTTTGGTAGTAGTATTTTACAATTTATACGTTGTTCATTTTATTATAATTGCCTAAAATGTTATAGTCAATAGGATGTCTATTTACGAGCAAAATGGTTTATGCACACACGACACAAAAAATCTAGCAATTTTTATCGTGTGTTAAAAGCTTTAAACGATTTCCAATGAAATGTTAACACAGAGTGTTGCTTTGCACCTGGCTAACAAAATTCATGCAGTTTTACTCAGAATATTTGAATATTCAACAGTTGACTACAGCCGGTCCAAGCGTCTGGATTAGTTCGTGATTTTCAAAACGTTGAAAGCTTATGCGCGTCAAACATGATAGAGAAACGTAAAACAGTCCAAAATGTGGGACGAAAATATGAATCCTAAATTTGGTCCTGGATCCGTAAATCGTAATAAAACTTATGAAAAAAATTGGTAGGCAAGTAAGTTTATGGTAGAAATACAATAAGAATTTAGAAACATTAAAGTAGTTTATTATGCAACAAAATATTTAATTATTATAAATTACATTTCTCTTGATTTTAATGTTGCCATATAAATTGAAAACTATCGAGACAGGTTTAAAACTTGAAAACAAAATATTATTATGATATTACTGGGAAATCGATATAGGTTATAACTAGACAAAATATATTTTTTTTAATTTCATATCATGTAAATGGTCATTACAAGACTGTAAAATTAATTTGTTTTAACTTCGGCTGGTGCTTCAGTAGTAGTTGTTGTGGTTGTTGTTGTATCTGGAATCGGCACTGGAACCGGTTCTGGATTGGCATCATTAGAGCCTTTTTTAGTTGATGAAGTTACGCTTGAATCGTCAGGAACCAATTGAATAATCATTTCGTCGGCACAGGAGTCATCGGAGTCTTCACTGTCACTGGTATCGAAGCCAAACTGCAAAAATTGAAGATATTAAATTCCTTCCAAAACCAATATAAGTATAAGTAAACCTTACTTTGTATTTTTTTATGTAAAATCAAAATCACGCTACATGAGGCCTACCACCGGGTCGGGAAGTAACCCGGCGAGAAGAACTGGCGAGAAACCCGCATGGGATATGTAAAGATGTTCATGGAAATAATGGAATTAAATTAAAATATCTGGTAAAATTTTGTAAACAATTTATTTGTTCAACTGAAAATATTTAAATTAATATAGTCAAAATCTTAAAAAATATTGTTAAAGTTCGTGATAGGGATGAGTATTTCGTAGCGATTTACAAATGTATGGAATATGTATACAAGTTTCAAGTAGTCAAGATGTTTTATTACTTGTAGCTTTTTCGATTGATAGTAATTGGTGCTGAAGTAACGTCTTTATCAGAAACCAAAGTTTTAGTTGTAATATAAGTAGTATATAAAGAATCCTCTGTGATTGGTGTTAAAGCGTTCACTTAGTAGTTAGTTGTTGGGACATCAGTAACATAACTAGCGTATAACAAATCACTTGTAATCGAAGTTGAAGTTACGTCCTCAAAATCTATGGTGGATTCAGTGGCGATAATATAATCAGCATATTGTATAATAAACATGTCCTCCGTGACTGGTATCAAAAGGTTTACTGCTTCAGTTGACACTGTTTCCGTTGGCATGTAACTTGCGTATGAAGAATCCTGTATGGTTGATTCTGAATTAATTATTGTTTTAATTGAATTATCTGTATTTGTTGTAAAAGTGTTCACTGTTTCAGTCGTCATATCACTAGTGTACATAAAATCCTCTGTGATTGATGCCGGAGAAGCGTATTTTGAATCATCTATATTTGTTGAAAAAATAACATCTTCTGAATTTTCTGTCGTTATTGGCAAAGTAACTTTTTCTAAACTATGTGTAGTTGATTGAAAAGCGGAATCTTTGTAATTATTTTTTGGTAAATAAGTATCTGCTGACAATTCTGTAGTTGTTGGTAAACGAAATTTATCAGAATTTTCTGTACATTTCGTTAAAGAAGTAAAATTTGGATTAAGGATTAAAAGTACAAATAAGAGTTTAGAACTATCTGTACTCGTTGGCAAAGGGTTGATTTTAGGTGTATGTGGTCTAATTAGTGGATCTTCTGATTTCCACTCAATATTAATTTCCTCGGCAAAGGTATCCTCAGAACTCCCATAGTATTCATCACTAAAATGATAATCGATACCGCCCATAAAATCATCAGTAGAATCATCATTGTTGTTATCATTTTCTCCTGCATTTATGTACACATTTTTGGTAGTATTGTCATTTGGATCATATTTTGAATAATCACTGGAATCATGATCATTGTACTCTGGCTTAATTCTTTTATAGCTATGGATTTCTTCAAAACTAAAACGCCATATATCATGCTCATTGAAATATTTACTGAGATTTTCTCTGGATCCATCGTCGTTAATATAATCGGCAGAATCATCCATGGAGTGATCCTTTGAATTGCCAAAAGAATCAGTTGCGAATAGATCTATGGAATCGTCGCTGGTATTAATAATTGAATCATCTTTGAAATCGTCATCAGAAAAGTTGTTGGAATCGTCATCGTCAGGTATCCACTGGACAAGCATTTTATCTCCATAGATATCCTCAGTACTTTCTTTAGCATTATCATTTGAATTGTTATTAGAATCCGAGCCAAACTGAAATAAGTTTAAGATAAAATACATTAGTATTCTTAACTCAAAATTTAAGTTTGTTTTTAAAACTATCTTTTTCACGATGGTATTTACCAGGCTCAGAAGTAGATCATTATAATATTTTCTATAGCCTTACATATCCTACAAATTGAATACGGCGGATTAAGATTTCATCTACTAATGTAATATACTCACTTAGTTGATAATAATACTAAAACCACACATTGCTGATAACAAAATCAGTAAACAAGAAAGTTCAATGTCAAAGGTTTGTGAACTTATTCTATTCGCGATGTGTTATCTTTGTAAGTAGTTTGTAAGCAATTAGCATTTTATCTCGTACCATTATATTTGCTTGTTGTATAAGGAAATTATATTATGAAATTATTTTTTAATATGTACAAAAAGATAATATATACTTTTATAAGTTTTTCAGAACAGGCTTCGTAAGTTCGAGTTAATATTATTATGGATTGATAATTGGCATTTATGCAAGCCAACCCAATTACGGGTGAATAGGAATGATGCATAGAATAATTGTTCATGAGGGTAAAAGCTGAAGGTCTTCAGGCCAACATACGTGTGAGCGGTTTAACTTCAATAACACTCAGGTGTCTCAAAATCATGTCGCTATCTAGCTGTCAAATAACATTTATCTACACAAATACATTGTAAATTCTAGCGTTACGTTACTTAAAATCTATATACCTACTGTAGTTCTCAAATCCCTCCAAGAAACTTTGTATTTCTTAGGGTTGGCAGTTTCACAAAAAACAAAGATAGGATATAATATACCATCCAATGTACCCGCATTGTTAATACAGAACGATCTACAAATAGCTATTATCAAATTGTAAAACTCTCATTACTATAAACTAATACCCGGTCAAAGTTATCACAATTCATCCCGATAACAACCCAATTTCCTTGCAACTTTGAAGCATAATTATTATACTCGTGTTTCCACATATCCTCCTACCATATTAATACATGCCTTTATACTTAATCGTAATCTATGGATTATTCAAGGAGTCCCAAGTGGAGTCCTTAACAAAATCAATAGAACAAACAAAGTGTGTCCCGGGTTAAGCCGTGTGTACACTGTACACGACTGCGAAGTGTTCGCTGTGTGTTTAGCACTTTATCGCCAACTTAGCAGCTATACAATAAGGATTGAGTCGCTTGTTGTTCAGATAGCTTTATAAGTATTAAGTACCACAGTGCTAAGAGATTACAAGGGTAAATAAAACTGTACCTGTTACGAAAAAATATTTACTCCACGATTATGATAATAATCTATGTCTCCGTCTTTTCCATTGTATCAGGCAAAGACTGCTAGAAGAATTAGCATAAAATTCACTATATTTTCATCAATAAAGGATACAGAATTTTTGCTACGGCTAACATACCTGAGATCGAGGTATCTAAAACCTTTTTGAGATATTGACCTAATATTGGAACTAGCATATTATTCATCTCTATATTTACTTTGCTCTTAATATCAATGAGTTTCATCAGTAGATCTAAAACTCTAGTACAGTTCAAACTACTTTTATTAGACCGATAACTTGTTAAAACTTTCATTAACAATTTAATACTTTAAAGGATGTGTATCTGGGTTGCATCGAACATATTGTTCATGATTTCCCGCGTGGCGGACACAATAATTAATCACAGGATCCCAAGATGGCGCGATCTCTTTATTTGCAGTCGCTTTTGCCGCGTAAACTCCATCATCCATGCTAATAATAAAAATGTGAAAGTATGTCTATCTGCCTGTCTGACTGCCTCTTCACGCCCGCTGAACCGATTTTGCTGTAAACATAGGATACTTTTTATCCCAGAAAAATTCCCGCGCAAATTTTGGCTCAACGTAGTTGCGGGATTCATTTAGCACGTTTATATTCATGCTAGTTTCCATAATGAAAACAGTTTCATCAGCTGCCTGTCGGTCTGTTACCTCTTCACGCCCAAACCGCTGAACTGATTTCGCTGTTGACATAGGACACTTTTTATCCCGGAAAAAATTCTGCGCGAATTTTGGTGCAACGTAACGTTTCATTTAGTACGTTTATATTCAGACTAGTTTCCATAATGTTCCAGTTTCATCAGGTTCAGCAATATTTATAAGGAAACTAGCTGTCCTGGCAAACGTTGTTTTGCCATAAAATGATTTTCCCTGTTTCCCTGCTTTTCTCTTAAAGTTTTTTCTGATATTTTTTTTTCTATAAGCCTTACGGAGCCCGAGACCTTTCCAACGAATGTAAAATGGAACGGATGGAAATCGTTTCGTGCGTTCAGGAGTTATAGCGTCAGGAAGGAAAACCCGGCTTATTTTTATATATTAGAAGATGTTCGTAAATGTGTTGCAGGATTCGATTATTATTGAGTTTAATTTTGCAACAATAAGAACAGATAAACAGACCCACTTGTATTTATATTGCACTTTGTGTACATCCCGTGCGAGTTTCTTAGGCCGGTTTGTAATATTTATGGGATAAAAGAACATGACGATCCTGTAACTTAAACTACACTGACACTATATGCCTTGTGTAACAAAACTAAGTGATAACACTTCAAGATGTATACGGGACACCTATATAGAGTTCACTGTGAAAGTAGCAGCGCTAAAAGCTTTTTTTAACTTTTTGAAAAATTCATGACCCTCAGGCTCATGCCCATACAAAACTCAAAAAAAAATTGAGAGGTGTCAAGGGACACCCGGATGGAACGAAGTTATTTCTTATGTACAAAAAACCGATATACACTCAATAAAAATAAAAAAAGGGACAGAGAGAAACACGCGCTATCGTACGGCTTACAAATATAGTAAAAAGCAGACATAGATCATGACAGATACCGCTTGTCCCGCGAAGTACGTACACATGCGGTATCTATCTTGTTCTATGTTTGTGACTAAAAGTGTCGTTACAACTTTTTGGTCTTAATTTTTCCGTCTAGCCCTTTCGAAACGCGCGATAAGGAACTTCGTTCCAAAAATGTTTGCTCTTTCAGCGCTGCTAGCTTTCAAGTGAACTATATTTATGGAACACATAAACACCACTTACTTTTGTTACATCTTGTAGAACTAGAAAAAAAAGTCTTACGAGGAAGTTTATAAACGGCCAAAGAGTCTCCAGAGCTTGGTTGATATCCTCCTCGTATCCCTCCATCTCCTTGATCCACGGGGGTGACAGTTTCGACTCATGGTCGCCAGCGATGGCGTGAGCCTCGCTGTTCTTCTTCAGAACCACTCCTGGGTCACCCGACGGCTTGCAGTGCGCCTAAAATTAATTATACTTCTTCGCTTCATTCTTCGATATATTAATTACCCATGTAGTAGTAGCTTTACTTATTTGCATTGGCAATCGCGTTTTTTTTTAAAGACTTATCATGTGGGTACATGATAAAAAAATAACGTCGGTCACTCGCCCATCAGCGCTCCTCATTCCTTTTCTTCGCGAGGCAACGCGAGCACGCATACTTAGTAACCATGCCAAAACACAACGCTCAGAAGAAAATTGGTTATTATTAAGATATTATTTGAATCAGTGTTGACTAGAGTCAGTGTTGTTAGTAATTAAAGTAAGTGTTATTTAATCGTGTAACAAGAAAATACATGTAAGTACTAATGCACGGTAGGCTAGGTATATAATTGGCTCGTCTTGGCAGTCCAAGACAAGCCAATTATATTCAATATTAACCGGCTTGTACTGCGACTACTAGTCAATAAGTACAGTGTGTTTGGACTGCGAATCTTGTGTGTATTATACAATGTATAATATGTATGTTTTATCTGGTCTATAAATAGAATTATCTTATGTTTGCCGAATTGGGGGTAGCAACTAAAAGTTAATTACTGCAATAATTTAATCAACCGGCATGTACTGCGACTGTGAGTCAATAAGCACAATCTCATATAGATCATCATCAGAATTGACTGCGAGTCTCTGACGCTGTTTTTCCTGTTCTATAAATAGAATTATAATTATATTATGTTTGCCCGAATGGGGGGAATAACTGCAAGTTAATTACTGCAATTAATTAATTATTTTAAGTTATTTACGGCGAGTGACACCGACGTTATTTTTTTATCATGTACCCACATGATAAGTCTTTAATAAAAACGCGGTTGCCAAAGCAAATAAGTAAAGGTACTACTGCATGGTTAATTAATATATCTTCGAATGAAGCGACTCATATAATAATTATCGAACTTCACTTGGCAAGTTCGTTTGATATCATTTATAATATTAGTATGTTATGTAAATCGAAGATCAATTACAAGGTTAATACGACGATATTTTATAAAAAAAGCTTGCAGTATAACAAGAGCAGTTGGGCTAAGTAAGCTATACGATGGCATATATTAAGATGGCAAGATGACATGTTTCAAAAGAAATAATAGGTTTGGGAAAAAGTCTTTTCGCATTATGTATGAAATTATTATAACAATTTTTATAGCAATGTGATCATGTCCCTACCAACAATATGGCAAAAAGTTATCCAACAAAGTGGCACCTACATACTTGAGTCAATTATTGTAAATAAACTTTATAAAAAAGACCTTTTGAATTTTTATATAAAATGCGAAGATTTTTTTCCCCCAACCTGCCAAATTTTTTCCAGGGCTTAGGTATCATTAAAAAAGTCCATTTTACCAACAAAAATTGGGTGTTATTTTTTATGACATAATATTTTATCTCATTTAAAATCGTTGCAGAACGGTCACTAGCGGCGCAGGGGAATGAGCGGGGGTGACGCGGGGGGAGGCGCGTACGCGGGGGCACGTCACACAGGCGACGCGTCGTGTCCATTAATTGTAGTGTTTTTTTTTTAATTCTCAACATTTTAGTACTGAGTGATTATAAAAGAAAAAATATGTGTATTTTTATTTTTAACAAGGATCAATATAATATCAAAATTGGACTATTTATGTACATAAGTAGTCAAATTGTGCCATCTCTGCATTTTATGATTCTACAAACTACATCCAGTATTGATAAAAGTCAAACAAAATCAGCAATTTATCTTTTAAGCCAAAACAACTTTTCTTTTCAGTGTACAAATTGGGCGTAGTTTCTCAGCACGATCTAAGCCCTGGATTTAGAACTACGTGCAACATTTCCTAGAAATGAAGTTTCGAGAACAGCCTGGCTCAGTTGTTCTACTGACATTTGGCGCTATATTTAGACCTGACGACCGGCTGGCTTTAACACGTGACTTTAGACACATATTTTTGGATTAAAGTTAACCCTGGGTTAAATAATGTTATGGTATCTTCTTATTCAGGAACGACAGATAGCATAATGGTATGATAATTAACATAAATTAACTTTAACTTAGACTGGCCAAAAAGTGCTCTAATTATTAACTAAAATGTTGTTAAATACATAATAATTGGTGCTTATTAACTATTTAAAATCGTCGAAAACCCACCGATCTTCTTTCCGCACGTAATGCTTTTTCAGTGCGAAAATATTATTTAACGTTATATTAGTATGCATAACAGTGATTGTTAATAATTTTTCACCTATGTGAAATCAAATGTAAATACTTCAGCCATACAAAATATTTATAATGATGATAATAATCCGTGAACATCCAGATTATCTTTCACTGTAATTCATTATCCTTTTAACATTTTATAGTAATATAATAACTATAGAAAAAATATTCTTTGTAGATAGGTACATACAAAATTTAATGGAATTGTGTTAATGAAAAAATAATTTTAAAGCTCTTTTGAAATACACAAAATGTTGTAGTGTTTCATCATTAAAATGAATTGTGTTGTATAGGTCACTGGCTTTAAATATTAAAAAGTATTTTTTGCGTAAACGAATAGTTTTAACTATTTATGATTGCAGTATGTAAAGTTTTGTTTCTCTTAGCAACAAAATATTATGTTCTTTACTGTAATAAACTTCCTTCAAAATCATGTTAACTAATTCACCTAAGTAAGAATTAACTGTATAAAAGTTAACCCCGTAAAGTAGACGTTACATTTTTATAATTGCAGTCGTAAAAGAAACTTACCGTACACGCAAGAGCGGCGAGCACAAAAAACAATACGGCCATGTTTAATTGAGGCAAACAAGTAACCCGTACCTTGTTCAGAATAATTTATATTGTACAAAACCTCTGAAGTGTCACGTTTCAGAAAAATTATCGCCGTAATCGTCGAATAAAGATGCTAAATGCATGTTTTATTGTAGCTAAAATGTAACTATCATTGGTTTTGCTCGTTTATTTACTGCGAGTATGTAAGATCAGTATGTGTAATTGTTTTCCTGTGTAGAAAATACTTATTTTTTCGAATAATATCCAATTTATGGTTATTTTGCTGAAGATTTTGGCATAAACTCCGTATTCTGTAATATTTTTCATAAATTAAAGTCCCTGCCTTGATCTTAAGACAACTTCCTATATTATTATGTATTTAAACTACAGTATTTATGATATACCATAAATAAATGTCACGTTATTTCAGAAATGGATCCAGCTAAAACATATACGGAATCATTTTGAAATGCTTCCTCATATACACAAATATAAATTAATAAACTAATCTCACATGTTTGCCGCCGATGAAAGGCATAATTCATTTGAAACCAATGCGATGAAATATTAGTTTTTATTAAATCCTTGATGAGGCGTTTGAATAAAATGGAAGGCTCACGCGATGAGTCCCGACCCAGAAACTGGGGCATATCAAGCACAGGCTTAGTGTGATATAAGGTGAAAACACACTGCAATCAGCGCCGCGCGGAGAGCGAATTTATTGTACTCACAGACGAATGACAAGTAGTTGGAGCGGGTTTATGATCATTTCTAGTGTTTTAGTCGTTGTGTTTTAGTCGCCTAGGATCAATTAAAAAGGTTCATTTAAAATGTGCATCTGCTAGACAATCAGATGATCGATCCATCTATCCCATGATGATACATAGGATGGCATTGACGGAATTGTAAAACAGCTATTTTTAAAGTGATCCTTTACAATATGGTGGCAGATAATTCTGATTTGATCCTGGACGTGCTGAAATAGTCGGGCAGAATTATTGTAGAGTCTAAACGGCTTCTCGATATTTTGTTTGATAGGTATCATTGATTATTTCGTCTTAGACGTGACTCGTGAGAGCGAAATAACCATATTAAGTATATATATACCTGATATTATATTTTTATAATACATATTGAGTTAATTTAGATATCGTTGTGGTATGATTTAATCATATAAAAAAAACTACAATAGATATAAAAATTTTAACGTAGGAGAGCCATGATCCGGCATGAATGGCCGGCTCGACCGGAGAAATGCCACGTTCTCACAGAAAACCGGCGCGCAGCGTGAAACAGTGCTTGCGCTGTATTTCGCCGAGTGAGTGAGTTTACCGGAGGCCCAATCCCTGACCCTATTCCCTACCCTCCCTTATTCCCTTCCCTTCCCATCCCTACCCTATTACCCTATTTCCTCTTAAAAGGCCGGCAACGCACCTGCAGCTCTTCTGATGCTGCGAGTGTCCATGGGCTACGGAAGTTGCTTTTCATCAGGTGACCCGTTTGCTCGTTTGCCCCCTCATTTAATTAAAAAAAAAAACGCAAATAGATCTCATAAGTATACAGCGCAGTGCGTCTTATGCAGCAACGAAAGGTCCAGTGTGTATATCGCCTAAGTTTATTTAACGTGTAGTGATATAAATACTGCATGAAAATATGAACACGCTTGCTATTTACGTTTTAAAAACACAAAAGTACCTTAAACAATGTGCAAAAATTATAAACCAAAACAATGTAACTTTAGAAACGGACGGATTGTTTTGGGATAGAAACCTATCATGTACAGATTTTTAAATAATAGGTTTTAAGTATTTTTTATTTCGTTGGAGTATTGTCGACTATTATTTATCCTTTCTTCTCCTATTGTCTCGATATGTTGATAGTATGGTAGTTACCATCAGAATAAATACCTAGATAATTTTGGGTTTAAGGGGGCGACTAACCCTAAAGTGTCGATTTTATAATTCATTTTTATACTTGAAAATAAGCCTCGGATTGTTTCATTTTCTAAAATTAGATACTACATTATATTTCCGAGAATTCGATCTGAGCAAAAACACAATATCTTAAAATTTTCTCGATAAAAAAATCACAAAGATGCATGTAATTTTCACGAATTTTCATTTATTGCCATAACCGCGCATTGAACTAAGTTAATATTTTAACACATTGTATAAATTTCTATCATTGAGAGATCGACCTAGCGGATTTTAAAAATGTTGTTTGAAGAGAGAAGGACGATGTTTGATTTTTGGGATTATTCGCCCTCTTAAATGCTATGAAAGTACTGCAGCCTGCAGGTCTATTTTGCTACAAAATAATATTACAATCAAACTTCTGATAAAATTTCAATGCAGTCTGTCTATAACTAGCTATTTGACCGAGCCTTGCTCGGTATTCGATAAAACACGAATAAAATGACATTTTCTAAAAATGATTCCTAGCTAGATTGATTTATCGCCCCCTAAGCCCCCTATATACTAAATTTCATGAAAATCGTTGGAGCCGATTCCGAGATTCCAATTATATATATTTATATACATATATACAAGAATTGCTCGTTTAAAGATATAAGATAATTAATTTCAATGCAGTCTGTCTATAATAATTAACTAGCTATTTGACCGAGCCTTGCTCGGTATTCGATAAAACACGAATAAAATGACATTTTCTAAAAATTATTCCTAGCTAGATTGATTTATCGCCCCCTAAGCCCCCTATATACTAAATTTCATGAAAATCGTTGGAGCCGATTCCGAGATTCCAATTATATATATACATATATACAAGAATTGCTCGTTTAAAGATATAAGATAACATAATAAAACCACACCTTAGTGGATCTGCTATTATCAAGTTATGTTTTAGCAGATATTCATAATAAGGTTGGATCGCGATCCCGCGGTTTGGCCGCAATACTGCAAGATCCGAAGCAAATCTATATAATGATTTAATTAAACTAGAGATCGCCCAATGGTCGAAATTCGACCTTAAAAATTATCTTATTTATTAGTTTTATACATAGTCCTTTTTAACTATATTTTAGTTTTGCTGTGGGCTTACTTAACCCAATTTTTTTTAACTTTTGATTACTGTAATTAAGTCAAAAAGTTGACAAACAAAACGAAGTTTAAAAGCTGTTTACGTCGTGCCTGCATTGCTAATTGGCGCGCACTTAGTTAATTACTTTGTTTTAATTACAGCTGAATAAACATTTGCACTGATAATGATAACTTATTCACTGCATATACTAATTTAATTATTGTTTGGTGATGGTCATTGGTCAAATATTGTAACCCAGTTATACATGGGCGTACCGAGGCCCCCTCGGTACTAAGGCAGAAGGGGGCAGTTGCCCCCCCCTGGATCATGTTGACGTCCCTACTAAGTATATTATCTAGTACTTTTATCTATAGAAATTAAAAATTAAGAAAACGATTTTTTGCCATTTGTTTGCAATACAATATTTTTACAACTAACTATTATTAATTTTTTATTCTTTATAAACAACTAGCTTATAAAAAATCTGATTTGCCCCCCCAGGGTTGCCTATAATAAAAGAAAAGCGCTCTCATTTGTTACACACTATTTTTTGCCAAGCTCTACCTTTTATCACTATAATACACAGATTTTCACCTGTTTCGGTCTCCGCGGGTTGCCTTGGGACGCAACGCGACGCGTAGATGCATTTATAAATTTGTAACTATTTGACAGATTTTGAAGACGTCTCACGGAATTGAAATCTGTCAAATTCATACAAATTTAGAAATGCATCTACACGTCGCGTTGCGGTGTAATTGACCTTTAGGCAGTGTCAGGTTAACGTCACGAGAGGACTACCAAACCCACTTGTCGCAGTTTTTTGATCAGAAGCCCCAAATTTTTTATTGCAATGCAATGGAATCACGTCTCTACGTGAAATGGCACCTACATACATTAGCGAAATTTCAACAATAAACCCTTTTAAATGTTTATAATATAAAAGGCGAAGAAACTTTTTCCCTAACCTAATATTAAATGGGTGAATTTCAACAAATGACCTTTTTTTATCATATCGGTGAACTTTTTTATTTATACATATTTTATATACTTTTCAGGTTTTATATGTATATTCTTTAGGATACAATTTTTCCCAAATTTAATATCATTAACGTATCATTTAAGACTAAGGAGAAAATTCAGTTTGAATTCTGGTTTCCACCGATATGATAAACCGGCACCGATTTTTATTTCTGTGCACCGATATGATAAGCTAAGCATATCGCTGGATAATAGTATGTCATTTCGGTGGTTACACCGAAATGACATACTATTATCCAGCGATATGATAATATTATTTTTATATTATTACTAGCTGTCTCGGTGAACTTCGTGCCACTTTAAAACCTTCCCTGGACTTCTACGAATATTTTAAGACTAAAATCAGCCCAATCCGTTCAGCCGTTTTCGAGTTTTAGCGCGACTAACACATTTGAAAATCCATTTTTATATATATATATATATATATATATATATATATATATATATATATATATATATAGATATTTATGTATTTATTTCGATCAAGAACAGGGTGCTTAGAATAAAATTAAAATATTTTTAAAATGTTTTACAATATTTAAGTGAATTTCAACAACTTGCATTTTTATATAATTTTGGTGGAAATTTTTGTTTCCACCAAAATTGGAGATTAGGTGTTACCTACACCTAATCTCCAATTTTGGTGAAAACATAGTCCTAGGCATATTATATTTTTGCCACAATACTATAGCTACCCATTGAATAGTAAAACAAATAATTTACAACAATATTCCCTTTTTTTAATAGTAGTTTCAACGAAGACAAAAAAAGAAGCCGTTTGGGAAATTCACCCAAATATACAGATACCTTGATACACCCATTAAATTGAAAATCTTTCCAGACAATCCTGTTCCTTGTCTTAACCGAACTTCAAAATGTCACTTATCCTAAAACGCGCATTTCTAACCAGGAAATAAATAATAGTGAAGTACTAAACCACTGAACCACACAAGCTTTAATCTTTAAAGGTACTCCAACTTCTGTACTTAGCTATTATGTTGTAACATTCAATTTTTACTGTGCCAAATCCCTGTTTACATAGTGTTGAGGCATGTTTTCTCGGCTCTCGTAAGTTTACACAGTAGCTAACATCTTTGCAAATATAAACTTTGTATTGAAAAATCAAATCATATTTTCTGTCTATCTTTTCTATTGTATCACATATATTATGTATTACTTACACACTTCTTTAAGTACCCCCTTTTTAATAAAAAAGAGAAATATACTACATTTAAGTCATGACCAATGATGAAAAACTCAAAGCAGATATTATGTTACTACCGCACGCGTTGTGAAGATTCAAATACGGCCCAATTGGGTCGTCTGTTGTTTAGTCTGCATCGAGCGCAGTCACGAACGTGCTGCGTCTGGTCTTACCTAAATAAATTGAAAATGACGTCGTGCGTGTATCGAAAATGTACCAATTATGACTCGAAAGTAAACAAAACACATGGAATCTCTTACCACATATCATTGCAATAAATATCTCGATTATTTACATTTTCAATTATTTTTTCGAACAATCTGGAAAAAATCGAATTTTTGTCATAGCTCAGGCGGAGAAAGAGACAGCGATACGATTCGACGTTTAAAAATAGAACTGTCTCTTCTATGTAAATGGTTTTTCGTATCTTTTATTCACTTATCTGTCAAATTTGTCAATGTTTGCAATTTTGAATTTGAAAATTGTTCGGAAGAGATTTAAGCCGGAGAATAATATGGACGTAACATATCTGTAATCTGTATAAGTAGAATATCATTGGTCATGACATAATATTATAGCTGTTATATCTATTTTATTTTTTTAATATTTTTTTAATACTTACTTAAAAAAAGTTATCTGTTCAAAGATGTTTTTAGTATTCAAAATTAATTAAAACGCTTGTTTTTTTATTGCCTGCAATTACGTTGTGGCAAATTCCTTTTTATGCGCGGAAACCGTAAAATTTTGCGGAACAAAATATATTAAATGTTCTTTCTCGGGTCTCAAAATGTCCCATACTTATTCAAATCCGTTTAGCCATATTTTATTGGAGGTACCAGACAGACAACCACACATAATACGCATTTATCTATCTGTATTTAAAATGAAGCCATTTATTGGAGGTACCAGATACACAGATAGACATACACACATATCCATTTATCTATCTGTATAAATGAAAAAAAAAATTAAATTTTGTTGGTCTCGCTAAAACTCGAGAGCTGGTGAACTGATTTGGCAAATTGCTGTCTCGAAATTTTCGTAGAAGTACAGGGAAGGTTTATATAAGGGGGAAGAGATACGAAGTTCACCGGGGTCATATTCTAGATAGATGGAAGAGACACAAAGGTCATCTTGTTAGTATTAAATTATAGAATCGTTCATTATTCGCATCATTACTCATAGTATATTAGCATAATATCTCTGTCACCGTAATTATGTCAGTGTATGCGTTCCGAGCGACGGATTACGGCATTGTGAACTTGACACACGTCATTAGGGTCAGCGCACACCAGGACGCGAAGTGGTGATTCTTTAGATTCAAAATTGAACTTTATTTGCTACTAGATGACGCCCGAAAAACGTACATTTTCCGGGATAAAAAGTATTCTATGTCCTTTCCCAGGACTCAAAGTATCTCCATACCAAATTTCAACAAAATCAGTTTAGGGGTTTGGGCGGGAAGAAATAACAGACAGGCAGACAGACACATTTTCGCATTTATAATATTAGCATGGATGTTATTATAAAGTATTACTAATATTGCAAAACGACTAATAGCTTTGTCCACACTGTGCCTTTTTTTGTTCATCAAGGGCATGCGTTATAGCGCATCGCACATGAGGCATGCCCGCGACGCTATGACACTTTTCTTTCTTTCTCCAAATTATTATCATTATTGAATAACTTTGGCATCTACTCGTAATCTTAATAATTATTATTCTTATACTTTTCAACTACGGAAACTAAACTAAGGAAAGGTGAAGGTGACTCCCACACTATTACCGTTTTAAATTTGGTTCCTTTCGAACAGTCATGTAACATCAGCCTGATACCGCTAAAGGCCACCTAAAATGTATTGAAAATGTGTACCTAGGACCTGTTGACCTGTAGTACACATGTTCAAAAAACATGTTCTACAATATTTGACAAATAATGTAGAACATGTTTTTTGACGGAGTTACTTTTCCTTAGTTTTTATTATTCGTAGCTTTTCAATTTACAATTTTATTACGGACTAGCTGTTACCCGCGACTTCGTCCGCTTCAACAAAGTGTAATAAGTTCATAACAAAGACAGAAAATTTTCTACTCTATTACAAAGACACAGATCGCCACTTTTATGAACATGGTATCTAAATTGGACCATATGCAACAACAAAAGAAGATCGGTCCACAAACGGCGGAGTAAAATACATATGTAAAACATAAAAAAGTAAAAAATATCCTCCTCTTTTTTGGAAGTCGGCTAAAAAGTAGCCTAAGTTACTCCTTATCACATCAGCTATCTGCCAATAAAAGTCCCGTCAAAATCGGTCCAGCCAATTCGGAGATTAGCCGGAACAAACAGACAGACATACAGACAGACAAAAATTTTAAAAATTATTATTTTGATGTCTTTACCGTCTAAATATTCATATGCATGTAGTAAAAAACGGTTATTTCAGTATTACAAACAGACACTCCAATTTTATTTATGTGTATAGATTGTCTGGTTGAAAAATTTCTAAACATTTCTTGTCATACTTTTTCTCTCGGTATAATAATACTTTTTATACTCTTCTCCGATATATATTTCTGAAGTCTCTACAATCTCTCAGTACTAAACACGTAATAGGCCGATCTCCGTCGCGATAAGATATGACCTGACACATTTTCTCACAACATGAAAATTCGAAAGAACTATATGAATTGAATATCAAAGGCTTACTTTGACACGTTATCTTTAGAGGCACGCCTACGGGAATTGGTAACGTATACTATATTATTATGATATTTTTATAATATTATGATAGTATATAATATTATATTTCATATGATTATTATATATGACATTTTTAAACACCTCATAAAACCTTATCATAATGCAAAAAAAACAGCTATACATATCCACAATAGTATCTAAAGTTTTGGGAAAGTCATGCCAGGCCAAAATGAATTCGCATTACCCTCTCCCTGAAGGCTTTAGGACGGAACTCGGATAACTACCAGCATGGGCTGAGAGAACCCAAGTTTTACTCCGTCATGTAACAAAAAACATACTTTATAGAAAATGAAACTATTGACTGACTGGTGGCTAGTTAAAAACAGTAAGTCGCTTGACCTTACTAAGCTAGTTAGTTTGGCCTACCGATAGAGGTTAATGTTCTCGGCCACCTTCACCGTTATGGTGCTCCCACACTGCCGTCAGAAAATGTTTGTAAACATTTTCTAACATAAAAATATTTACTTACTGTTGTTAATTGTTACTAATGTTGTTAATTGTTACATTTTGTTAGGATAAATTTAGTTTGTTATTATTTTTAGCAATATTCCGCGAAAACAACTTCCACCTTTAAGTAAATGAGTGAGTGTACGCATAGGCATGCGTATGCCGTTGGCGGCACTTAACGGACGTTGTTCGTAGAGTCCACATCCTGAGGATGCTCCGGTGTTGGGGCGAAATGCGCGTCGAGGTTTTCAACCTGCATGGTGGTGAGGGGCCTTGCACGGATTTGCCAACATTATTGCTTGTGTGGTGGTGGTGTTTGCAAGTTCTTGCATGCGAGTGTACGCATAGGCAGTGTGGGAGGAGGGAGGTGCTGTACGCATGCCTATGCGTACACTCACTCATTTACTTAAAGGTGGAAGTTGTTTTCGCGGAATATTGCTAAAAATAATAACAAACTAAATTTAAACTATGGATTTCCGCAAAGTAACGCCTGATTCCATTAACTATTTTGTTAGGAACTGTTACATGTTACAAGACGTGCTCCTACACTAGAAAATGTTTACTAACATATTTTTATAACATTTAAATCTGGTATTCAAATTCAAATTCTTTATTAGACATACAATAATATACAATAGTATAAAAGCTAGGTACCGTACATCTTACTATATAAAACTTGTGTCATGGCAATCAGACAACGGATGCACGGCGAACCATTTTATCCTAATATTTTCCGCAAAAAATAGCCTTTGTCGCTTCACGTAGTCTATTCTTCATGTTTGCCAAATAACATAAAAATTGCTCCAGTAGTTCTTAAGATAATAAGCAATTTCAAATAATTTCCCTCCGTTTTTTTCCACATTTTCCTCTATTTCTTTGCTCTTATTAGTCTTAGCGTGATAAAATATAGCCTATAACCTTCCTCAGTCAATGGACTATCTAACGCTGAAAGAATTTTTTAAATCGGACCAGTAGTTCCTGAGATTAGCGCGTTCAAATAAGCCCTTTTCCACATTTTCCTCTATTTCTTAGCTCCTATTAGTCTTAGTGAGATAAAATATAGCCTATAGCCTTTCTCAATAAATGGGCTATCTAACACTGAAAGAATTTTTCAAATCGGACCAGTAGTTCCTGAGATTAGCGCGTTCAAATAAGTGAACTACTGGACCGATTTTAATGTAATGGTGCTCTTACAGCGCCGTTAGAAAATATTTAGTAATGTTAGTAAATTTAAATATGAGGATAAATTAGGATAAAAAATTATGTATATACAATGTGTAACAAAAATAAGTGATAATACTTTAGGGTGTGTACGTGTTCCTTGTAGAGAGTTCACTGTGAAAGTAGCAGCGCTGAAAGACCAAATTTTTTTTTCACTTTTGTATAGGAAAACTTATGACGCTCGGGCCCTTGCCCATACAAAAGTGAAAAAAAAATCGTCTTTCAGCGCTGCTATTTTCACAGTGGACTGTCTACAAGGAACACGTACACACCTTAAAGTATTATCACTTATTTTTGTTACACATTGTATATACATAATTTTTTATCCTAATTTATCCTAATATTTAAATTTACTAACATTACTAAATATTTTCTAATATTTAAATTTTTTTTTAATTATTAAGGGCTATTATGTTATCCTAACTTTTATAAGGTGGACTCTATAGGTAAACCAGCCACATACAAGCTGCCATAGAGCTAGCCATCAAAGATCCAGCTCATTTTCTACCTAAAATCACAACAAAAAGAAGACAGGATAAAAAGCTTTTACCCGAGTTAGCCTAAAATGGAAACGTATTCGCAATGTATTATAGGACTTCCATTACCTAAATGTTGTATGTTCGGTCGCTCAGATCTTTTTGCTTTGACATAAAAAATCATACGCGAGATGGCAAAGAGCAAATAAATTCTTCATTGCCTGTAATAATATTTTGTTTAACTTATATTTTTGCTTAGGAATATATTTTCATCTTTACGGCCCGTTCACAAAATTGCCTACAGGATGACTACTAACTACGGTTCACTTATAAAACGTGATAAAGTAATATCCTGTGTTTCTAAAAGTTTGAAATACTAGCAATAATTCGTATAATGAAAAATGATTAGTCGATGCTTATTGTATCTGTTTTTATTGTACCTAAATGTTTCAGCTCCCGATTGAAAAGAAATAAATTATGTTCGGTTAAAATCTTACCTAACGTTAAATTTTGCATAAAAGAATTAAATCGTTAGTTTAAGTTCGTACTTTGAAAAGAAAAACAAACATGTCAAGACATTCAAGTATCGTTAAAATACTTTACGAACGAAATATTTTACAGTCACAATAAAACTTCCGTTGAAGTTGAGAACATACGAAAAAAACTATACAATTTTTCATTATAAGTTCCATAAAGGTTCCAGTATTGAAACGGAACTAATAAAAACTTATTTCGCAGTACAGATATTTTTCCTTTAGTTTTTCAGAACATCTACAAAGCTTTGTTTTAGTTTCTTGTATTTACAGTGGGTTGCTGAGCTTTCTTTTCTCCGTAAAATATTCTGTATTCCTGTTCTCACGTTTGTAATGTTATTTATTAGTGTACTTTTACAGAAAATGCTTCATAATAGGCTTGATGACTATTTTTTTTTTTCTTATTGGTAATTGAACGACCCTTAAAAAATAGAAACATCGCTGAAAGAATGACTCTAATAGCTTAAAAATTCACCAAGATATGACAATTCAAACATCTCATAAAATAGAAATGCCCGAAACGCTCCATACAAACTGCTATGAAAGACTGACGTATATTAAATATTGCGTTTATGAAAGTGGTTTAATAACAAAAGTTGCTTTTAATTGCATAAGTTATCGAATGGTATACAAATATTAAGAAATATAATTGAAAAAAAATTCGACTTGATTATTCAACTTTGAAGGCGCATAACAAAAAAATACAAATGCTATCGAGCTGAAATTTTGGGAACACTTATTTTTTACCGTGATTTCTTTATTTAATTAACAAAATTCGCTAATCTTTGACTTTGTCATCATCCCTATACAAATTACGGACCTAAGTAATTTGTTCGCATTTTTCCATAAAGTTAATATACCTAGCGGTATATTAACTTTATGCATTATGCCGATAGATAATGAGTGACATGAAATAGACATAGTCGAACCAAATGATACAGGTTTGTCAACTGCTACTGCAAAAAAGGCACAGTGTGGACAAAGCTTAGCTTTGTCCACACTGTGCCTTTTTTGTTCATCAAGGGCTTGCGTTATAGCGCAGTCAACAGCGCACGTGAGGCATGCCAGCGACGCATGCGCTCTGACCGTAACCAAAACTTCAAAAATGACAATATTGGCGTTGCGTTCCTCGACGCACTCAATAATTGAATGCGCCAATATGATGATGACGAAAATTGAAGATGAGAGTGCACAGTGTGGACATAGCTTATGACACTTTTCTTTCAGCGCGGGTGGATTTTGACGCATTCAATTATTGAATATGCCAAAGTACGAAAATTGAATAAAAAGAAGATGACGAAAATTGAAGATGAAATTGCATAATGTGGACATAGCTATACAGAATCAATTTCTTCAATATAATATACTAGGGTCAATTCAGATCCCAACGTGACGCGTAGATGCATGTCTAAATTTGTATGGATTTGACAGACCTCAATTGCATGAGTGTCTCTAGCCTCGTTTCCACTAAGCAACAATTCACGCGCAACATGCTGGACAACAAGTTGCCCAACATGTTGAAAGTCAGCGCGGGACTTTTGATACAACGTTGTCTGTCTACGTATCTACTTTACGTCAGTCGTCGCCAACATGTCGCCAGAGGAACTTGTGTTAATTTTAGTGGCAGTGGTTATAATTTTTTTATAGTATCTGTGTGCTGTATCCCATAGACGTTCATAGTTTTGGTACAGTTCGCTTAATTTGAGCACTTGTTCGTTAGACCACACTACGGACATTGTTGCGCGCGTCTCCACTTGACGACAATTGATGCAATTCTCTTTAAACAAAAAACAAGCCGCGCGTCATGTTGCGCGTCAGCTGGCAACATCGCGCGCTGTTGTGCAGCGTTGCCGTACATGTTGAGCGTCACGTGTCGCGCGCTAAATGTTGCCTAGTGGAGACGCGGCTTCTCTCAATCGAAAATATTGTGTTATGTTTTAAACATTGGTGTCACGTCCTACACATCTATTTAGGTAGTATTAAAAATATATTCAAAGACGACGGGACCTACGTTTTCTGGTCGGTACATGTTGTCGTGGTCAGTCGGCTGAGCTTGACGATAACCTGCCCAAATTACGTTACCAGAGGTTGTAACAAGATCAATACTGGCTGTTAATAATGTCACATACTTTAAGACAAACTTTGAGTACTTTAATAAGATTTGTTAGCGCGTACAACGTGACATCAACTTTAACTCGAGGGCTCATGCTGAATTATTAAGCAAATCTGACCCTTAATTTTTGGAACGAAGTCCCTTATCGCGCGTTCGGCGTAAATCTGAAGGCTAGACAGAACTATATTTGACCTTGATTTGACCTCGACACTTTTTTATTAGTACCTGCATATTAGGGGCAGAGGGCGTTGATAGTAAGTATTTCCTGTACGTCAACTAGATGGCGTTTTTTTAAATAAACAGCGACGCGTTATTAGTATTCCTGGGCGTCAATAGATGGGGTTTTCTTTAAATATATTTTTCTAGTGTATAATTGTATATGTATACAGGTTTTTTGAACATAAGAAATAACTTCGTTCCATTCGAGTGTCCCTTGACACCTCTCAAGTTTTTTTTTTCTAATAGTTCTAATACAACTAGTTGTTGCTCTCAACTTCGCTGTACCGGCTTTTTGACTTTATATATCTAATATCTTTATTACTTTGATGAAATTCAAAGCCGGTTCAGCGTGAAGACATAACAGATTGACAGACAGACAACCTATAACTTATGGGTCATAAAGGACTTTAAGATTTTTAGCAGGACAATTCCTTAAAACAGGACTTAAATTACTAAAATATATCAGTAATTCCATGTATGTAATACATCAGTAAATAATGTATGCAACTAATTATTATGAAATGGGCTGGATCGATCAAAGAAAGCTTTGCCATTTTCAGTCATTTGCACAATACAGAATATGTGTATAAATCCATACTGCCATGCTCCATACTAATATTATAAATGCGAAAGTGTGTCTGTCTGTCTGTTACCTCTTCACGCCCAAACCGCTGTATGGATTTCACTGAAATTTGGCGTGGAAATACTTTGAGTCCCGAGAAAGGACATACGATAATTTTTATCCCGGAAAAATGTACAGTTCCTGTGCGATAAACGAATTTTGGCTCAACGGAGTTGCGGGCGTCATCTAGTAAAACTATATATTTTCGGAAATGTTTAATATTTCGATACGTCAACCGATCACCGCGGCTGCTCAGAAGCTGTTTAATTAATAATTTCCGGCTGAACTGACGACCCTCAATTAATGAAATGGATAAGGTGATTGGATATTAATATACGTGGGAGAGCCATGCTTTGGCACGAATGGGTCGGCTCGACCGGATAAATACCACGTTCTCACAGAAAACCGGCGTAAAACAGCGCTTGCGCTGTGTTTCGCCGAGTGAGTGAGTTTACCGGAGGCCCAATCCCCTAACCCCTACCCTATTCCCTTCCCTACCCTCAACTATTCCCTTCCCTTCCCTTCCCTACCCTCCCCTATTACCCAATTCCCTCTTAAAAGGTCGGCAACGCACTTACAGCTCTTCTGATGCTGCGAGTGTCCATGGGCGACGGAAGTTGCTTTCCATCAGGTGACCCGTTTGCTCGTTTGCCCCCTTATTTCATAAAAAAAATACTGTTTATGGAAATGGTAACCCACAGTTTTATATTATTATGATTAAATAAATCCAGTTCTTAATACTTTTTTCTCAACCTGCAATACTATATTGACTTATATTCTAATTTTCGAGCTATGGTCTTTTCGGCTTATATTTCCACTTCCAGAAATAATAATTATTATTATGTCATCCATTTATACTTTACACAGTTTCATATATTTTTTTGTCCCTACCCATTGTATAAGATATCACAGAGGATTGACTTTTTTTTACATAATTCAAGTAGATGTACCTACTCTACGTGTTTTGCGATTTTTAGTATCAGTATTTTTCCACCTTATCTCTTTTTCTTTTAGCAGATATTCTATAAATTTTGGATTTGTCTTACTATTTAGCGTAAAACTATAGAACGGATCTTGATGACAATTTGTTTGCTAATAGTTCGCTAGTACCTAGTCTACGTCGGTTATTTAATTATCTCAAAATAGTTGTGTTACCGTAGAATATTAACGCTCCTATAGTCGCGGCCAAAACCTATAGGGCGATGATATACACGCTTTACGCATACATTTCTCTCAATAAAAGCGAATTTACTGTGTCGACTGAGCATTTGTCTTCCACAGGTGCGATGCAGTAACACGTACAGTGATAAGACAATCGCCATTCCAATGTATTGTCCCGCTCTGAATTGTAAAATTGCACAAACAAAGCAGTTTGTTAACGTTCAAATTGACAATCATTTTTAATATCAGAGAAGTCGATTCGTAGGTTCATGGACATGAGTATTTTTTAATGAAATAAGGGGGCAAACGAGCAAATAGGTCACATGATGGAAAGCAACTACCGTCGCCTATGGACACTCGCAACAATAGAAGAGCTACAGGTGCGTTGCCGGCCTTATAAGAGGGAACACCTATCACGAAAAGCAATTACTTTAGACCGGTAACCGTCAGGGCACTGGTAACAAAATGATTGATCTTCTGCGTTGCTCAAAAACAGCGATATAATTTGTTACAACTCAATCCATACTAATATTATAAATGTGAAAGTGTCTATCTGTCCGTCTGTCTGTCTGTTACCTCTTCACGCCCAAACCGCTGATTTTGATGAATTTTGGTATGGAGATACTTTTTATCCCGGAAAAATGTATGGTTCCCGCGCGATAAACGAATATTAGCGCAACAGAGTCGCGGGAGTTATCTAATGTACAAAAATAAGTCGGGTTTTCCTTCCAGACGCTATAACTCCAGAACGCACGAACCGATTTCCACGGTTTTGCATTCGTTGGAAAGGTCTCGGGCCCGTGGGGTCTATAGAAAAAAATTAGAATAAACTTCAAAAGAAAAGAAAAGCAGGAGAACAGGGAAAATCATTTTATGGCAAAACAACGTTTGCCGGGACAGCTAGTTTAGTACAAAAATATCAATCTATGCGCCGACTAAATCCAAACCATACAGATAGATTTAGAACAATATATGCGTACAAAATAGTTTTCCAATATCACAGTTTTGATCGGTGTGGGGGAGTTTTCATTAGTTTTTCAATAAAGCCAGCCCGCCGGGATCGGAAATAGAATTAATGTGGCTGCAATAGTCAGAAAAACTTTGTTTCAAAACTCGTAAGGCCGATTCAGATGTTAACTAAGACTCGAATTATTCCCGACATGAATTGACCCATTTTTTGAATCCTGATTAGTGATTCAAAGCTTATATTAAAACGAAGTATTCGTTTATGGTCCGGGTTTCCTAGAACATTTGTTTTTTATTACTGGCATATTTTTGTGAGTAGCTTCATTTTGATAAGACGAACAACAATTTTATTTAGCTACCACTTTCGAGATTTTTCGTAGCTTTATAGTAATGAAGTAGATAGTAATGAAAAAAAATTGTTCTAGGGAACCCGGACTATTAGTGGTAAGTTAGGAAAAAAAGTATATTTATTGCCAGATACTGACTGATAAAGTTACAATTTTTACTTTCAAATATTATGAGAAAGCCTCATGCGTTAGCTCTTCAAGTTGTTATGATGGATCCATACAAGCGATTTTACGAATGTGTATGGCGTCAAATTTGTTAATTTTTGCCCAGGAGTTATGACTGACCGCGTAGATTTTGCATGCCTGATTGTCTGACAAGTAAGATGATCTATACGTCGGATGGGCATTAAAAAGTCGGTCCTGCGGCTGATCTTTCACCGGTCGTGTCGGTCTTACGTCCTACTGGGTTATGAGAGTAAAGGAATAGAGAGTGCTCTTAATGTGTACTGCGCACAGACTTGGGCATGGGCACTATCAAATTACTCCTGCGTAGCTGGCCTGGTTTCAATGAAACCGGCCATCGTCACCGAAACCGGTGTGGGAGCTATTATTATAATGTAATATTTGTTTGCAAAACAATGTGCTCGGCTCGTGACAATGTTTTACTCAAATTGAAAACGTAACACTCTTGTTCAAGTGGAAAATGTTGTAAGGTGTTTGATAAAACGGAAGGATGCTGTAATCGGATAAAACGGATAAAACTTTGTGTGTAAACATGACACGTGTGAGGTCTTAGTCACCTAGTATGGCGATTAGCGAGCGATTTGAAGGCGCCGCGACTGCGCAGCGCACACGCCGCGATGACGCCGCGATTGCGCGGCGTGCACGCAGCTTGCCTTCGGCGTTTTGGACACTCAGCAGCAAAATGGGTTTTGACTTCACTCCTTAGACGAGTATAGTAATATATAATAATAATCCGTGTAGACGAGTGTATAAAATGGCGTCCACGCCACGCCGCGACGTGCACGCCGCGCAATCGCGGCGTGTGCGCTGCGCCGTTGCGTCGCTTTCAAATCGCTCGCTAATCGCCAGTGTGATAAGGCACTTAGGTATATCCCACCAAAAACATACCTGTTAAAATGGGGCCTAGTTCCTATCGGCTAATTTTTGGTCTAAAAAAAGAGTTGAAATCCAATCCAATGCCAAGTTCAGATGCACTTATAATCAATAATTATATTAATCATTTTCATCAACAGCCTGATCCATAATACTTCTAATTTGAACTCGCGGCAGAACCAATGATCGACCAACGATACCTGTTAACCACACATAGAAGTGTAAGTTATATCCATCCCCCTTCTCTTTCGTGCAGCGAAAATATATGCCTCCTCAACTGTTTCGTTCTAACTTTTACCGGCACTCTCGGATCGTAACCTGTTTTTATACCTACTTTATTTTCAGCCTATGCCTCAGGTAGGTATAAGAGCCAACATAAGACTAGTTTTAACACTAGAAGGGCCGGGCTTCATGCTATACCTTCAAAGACCGCAGCGGTCAATTTGACGGTACTAGAGATTAAGTCAGAATTCTTATGAAATTATTGCATATTTTGCGTAAAATATAAATTTATTTTTTTATTAACGGTAATTAATTTCAGCACTAAACTGAGTAACATTTCTAGCAAATAATAGTTTTTTTTTAACTCTTTTGTATATTTTCCACACAGAGCTTTTTTACAGATAGAGCTGTTTACACATATTATATTTTTTTTACAATTACATACTATTGATTTAACATTACTATCTCCTATTGTTTGTAGTACATAGTTCACTTGTTTTAGAATTAGTTTCTTGTCTTTGAATCGCATTTGAAGTGGTTTTTTCACATACTCTGCACCTACTTCGCTCACTAGTTCAAGGATAAAATCATAACGAATTTTTTTAATTTACAATAATATTTTCATTTATAGCAGATAAATCTACTTCGAAGTCTTCTGATGAAGAAGTGACCAGTTATGGCTGAAATTCTGCATCACAGTTTTTACTAGCACTGCCTGTTATATCATCACTACTTTCATCACCCGACACATATTCTTGTATATCCATAAATCGCAACAGTTCTTGTTCTATTTGAGAACTTTTGAGGCGACGACGCATTTTTTTATGACTGCTCGAAATCAATATTTTACTATAAAATATAAACAAGCTAGGCAGTAACAACTTACTCAGAATTCAATTCAACATAAACAAAAACAAATATACCCACTTTAGTTTGAAGAGATCGTTGTTCACTATTCTCGCTGCCTCTATATTATATGTATGCCGTCACATTGACGGTGCGCGGTCTTAGTAGGTATTTGAGATCGAATCTCTTAAACAACATACAGTTATTTTTTTTTAAATATAGATCACGCCTAACAATAGCAAATTAGGAAAAGTCATAAAATATGAAAAGAAACAAAAACATAGTTTGTGAAATATTTAGGAATTAAATTGCCTTGCGGTCAAATTGACTGCCTTGGTCTTTCTAGTGTTAAACAGGGAAATGTGATCACCGTCTATAAATTATAAAAAACAAAATAGAGACAAAAAGGATATCGTTAAATTCTAACATGTGGTTTAATATTGGTGCTGCGGTGATTAGAACGCGCAGTATTCGTATCGTATTTAGAATTTTAACAGCTATTGTGGGTTAGTTTTTTATGATGAGACTCAGCAAAATCTATCTACATGGGTCATGGTGTAATATAGAGTTCACTGTGAAAGTAGCAGAGCTGAAAGAGCTAAGTTTTTTGTGATTTGTATGGGCAAGCTCCTCTACGTCATGAGTTTTTCCATACAAAGGTGGAAAAAAGTTAATCTTTCAGCGCGTGTTTAATTTGTTGAGCAGTAATCCGTTTATCGTGTATCTTTTTCACCTCTATAAAAACTAGAATATAATACTGTATTTTACGTGTCCTATTTAAATTTCGTCTTAATCTGATCAACTAGTCACAATTTGAAGCATTACGGCTTAACAGACACATTTTACCATTTGCGGAGCTGGCGAACAAATCCGGTCAAGTCCACTAGAGTGCGAAAGTATAATATGGTTTTTCGAATCGTCTTCTCTTGACCCATCTGCGTATCATCTTGTTTATATTTTCAATCAAAACCGGTTAAAAAGGATTTAAAAAGTCAATTTCCAAACAAAACCGGATTAGTTGATACTAGTTTTTAGTTTTTTAGCCAGTGTGTTTTTTTTTTCGCGGACTAATCCGTTTCTGTTCGGCAGTTCCTCATTTATAACAAGAGTAGCATCTAAGATTTTTCATCTTCGTCTACGTCGTTGACTCTACTACACTTAACCAAACCAAATAATAATTGAAGACTTAAGTGGTTGAAGTTGCCAGCTGGTAACTAACAATTTGAAAATTATCGCTTTTTGCATAAATGGAGGCTTCATGACCTGGAAAATGATTTTAAATAAAAAAAATTGGATTTTACGTAAAGCCAGATGACGAATTAGGTAAGTTACAAGGTTTGTCCAAGTAATAAGGGAAAAAATGAGAAAAAAAATCTTATGTAATACAATGTTAGTAATTATCCACTTACGTCTTCAATTTCTAGACCAATTGATAGTGATTACGTTTAGAAAATTCTGTAATGCGTTTACTCTTTCTTGACAGACTGTAAATGTAGGTCTGTATTTTACTTTAAAATTGTAATTGGTAGCTCTTATTTAGTTTTATAAGGAGCGCGAACCAGCAACAGGATAAACCTATCAGGGTTTTTTGTTGCTGTATTTAATATTAAAGTGTATCTTCTTTTATATATGTCGTAGGATGATTTGATAAATCCGTGTTTTCGCGAAATCCCTAGAATTTTCGCGAAAATTCGATTTATCAAATCATCCTACGATGTCGTAGGATGATTTGATAAATCGAATTTTCGCGAAAATTCTAGGGATTTCGCGAAAACACGGATTTATCAAATCATCCTACGACATATATAATCAATAAAATAAAAAAATAATTAAAATATTTTTGGGACATTATAAGCTACTATTCGTAACTCCATAAAAACAAAATCAACAAAACCCAATAAAACGGCAGCTCAATATCTGCGAGATCAAACTGTAATAATTTCGGATAGAACCAGCGAAATCACTTGTGAAACCGAAGTTCCGAAGTTCCGAAGTACGAAGTTGGACGGAACTGTTATTTACCTATTTATGGAACTTCTGTCCAATCAAGGGGAGAATAAACTTTTATTTTCCGGAAGTTTCCACGGATTTTCCGTCTATAATTTACTGTTATTTATACAAGTTATTATTTTGTAACAGATTTTGTTTAAATTAAAAAATGTAATGTTATTTGTAATACTTTAAAATGTTTATATAATGATTTTACTTTTGATAAAATAACTTAAAATATTAACTGAATAGTCCAAGAGTCTAAAGACTCTTTTTCATGATTGCCACCATGATTTCTAGGCTATGCATCGACGTTTGCCATGGGCAATTGTAGACGAATATTCTATACGTTTGTTATCATGTATTTGTTTCTTTTTTATGAAATAAGGGGGCAAACGAGCAAACGGGTCACCTGATGGAAAGGAACTTCCGTCGCCCATAGACACTCGCAGCATCAGAAGAGCTGCAGGTGCGTTGCCGGCCTTTTAAGAGGGAATAGGGTAATAGGGGAGGGTAAGGAAGGGAAAAGGGGAAAGGGATTGGACCTCCGGTAAACTCACTCACTCGGCGAAACACAGCGCAAGTGCTGTTTCAAGCCGGTTTTCTGTGAGCCCGTGGTATTTCTCCGGTCGAGCCGGCCCATTCGTGCCGAAGCATGGCTCTCCATCATAGGCCAACGTGGAGAGACTCCATAACCTTTTTTTGACATCGCAAAAGGATTTTCGCATCCCCGGTGTAATAGCAACAATGGCCGGGTTAGATTAGATCGACGAAAACTCCATAGTACCCACTTCACGCTCCGCTTATGGCAAAGTTGCGAAGACGATGATACCCATAGAATTATTATCAAGAAACCCGTCGACTACGACAAATTCGATTGATCATGATAATTAAAAATAAAATAACAAAACATATTTTTATCCAATTGGGTTTCACTGATGCACTTTTTGAACGTCGTGTCTATACAATGATACCTGCATGGGGCTGACTTATTCCCAAGGTGTGACTTTATTATGACGATGATGATTATTGTTCCAGGTCTATTTGAGACGGAGGGTGTTCGTATACCTGGCACCACCTGCGACTACCAGTTCGGGAGGTCGGGGAACAGACCAACACACGGCCGCCTCTACAGTCCCCGGTATCCCTCCACGTATCCTAGCAACGTGAGGTGCTCATATCACTTCCATGCCAGGTAATCAATCAATCAATCATATTTTATCTTGTTATATCCATAAACAAGCAGCTAAATTACCTGATGGTTTTCTCTTGTCGTTGAAGGTGCTCAATCAGAAAGTGAACAATAATCTTTACTATACAGTGTGTAACAAAAATAAGTGATAAAACTTAAGGGTGTGTACGTGTTCCTTGTAGAGAGTACACTGTGAAAGTAGCAGCGCTGAAAGACCAAAATTTTTTTTCACTTTTGTATGGGGAAACTCGTGACGCTTGGGCCCTTGCCCATACAAAAGTGAAAAAAAATATCGTCTTTCAGCGCTGCTACTTTCACAGTGAACTCTCTACAAGGAACAGTACACACCCTAAAGTATTATCACTTATTTTTGTTACACACTGTATAGAAGCATCAAGCAACACTAAATTAGATTCGTTCCTTGTTTGACCTAGTTGATTTCCTAATACAATTAAAATAGTGAACATTTTCCTATTAATAAGCGAGTAGTAAAAATAAAAATATAAGTAACAAAATTGACAAAAAAATGTTTTAAATAATTTAGTGTAATGACGAAAACATTTTTTTAAATAAATGCTCCAAAGAACTCTTCTGATTAAAACTTGAAACCGATGAAAATTTCAAATATTTTTTATGATTATTAAAATGAAACGTATAATACTATAATATTCTTACATTTCAGACCGAAGGATCGAATCAAAGTGGTTTTTGAAGAAATCTCATTACAGAAAGGGGATATAAGGTAATTGTTATTAATATTTTATTTTTCTCTTTTTATTTTCTTGGATTTATCCACCACGGCTTTATATTTTCATCTCTCCTATAAGGCAGTTTTGGCCCGTGGCTAAAAGAGGAACATATTGTAAAATGTCACTAGAAAGACAGCGGTTTATATTCCTGTATCATCCAAGTGACGCTTGCCTCATTTTGAGTAACATCAATTTCTTGTTTTTCTTCTATTATCCGTTTACATCTACTAGCTTCTACGACAGTGTGATCAACGCGCTAAAACGTCATATATGAATTTTATTTCAACCCCAAACTAATTTTCCTTGCAACAAGCTCAAAGAATACTAAAAATTAAAGCCTAATTGCAAAAACCCAATCTAAATTAGACATAATCACAAAATAGCGTAAACGTTGTTAGCGAAACCCAGGAAAATATTTTATGGCTGAAAATCAACGGTTGTTTACATTGTTAACTATAAACCGCAATAAGGTTTGTAAAAATAAACTGGACTGGAAAATTTCGCGCCACATTGTCAGCGCCGACACAAATTGGATTACAGGTTTTGATACTTTGTACATGCTTTCGGGTTCCGCATGGAAAAAAGTATTTAATTTTAAGCTCTAAGAGTCAATTCAGACAGCAACGCGACGCGTAGATGCATTTCTAAATTTGTACGGATTTCAAAGACTTCAATTGCGTCAGACGTCATGCAAGTCTGTCAAATCCATACTAATTTAGAAATGCATCTACGCGTCGCGTTGCGGTCTGAATCAACCCTAAGGGTCAATTCAGACAGCAACGCGACGCGTAGATGCATTTCTAAATTTGTATCCAGATTTCACAGACTTCGTTTGCGTGAGACATCATGCAAGTCTGTCCATACAAATTTAGAAATGCATGTATCTACGCGTCGCATTGCGGTCTGAATTGACCCTAAGCATGACCTGATTGTGCAATGATGATGGTACCGTCCATCCGTCCATTTTTTACATTTCAATTGTCATTACCGAATGCACAATAATTGCACTGACAAGTACTATTTTTATTGAAGTTTAGCCCTCGTCTAATAGATTGAAGATTAGGCAGATAGAAAAGAATATTGTATAATTATAACATAGGGCGAATATCTGTCATTTTTATTATCTATAACCACCACAAATTTTCTTTCACTTCCATATTCTAATACTTTTAATTTAAAAAAATTAACCTTCAAGACTTTTCAAAACTCATCCACAAATTAAAAAGTAATGTTCACGGAACCCTGATAACAATTCGCAAAACACAATGGACAGTGTTTTGGCTCGCTGTCCGTACTTTGTGTTCTCTGAAATATTTTCGGAAGTATGGGATGTGAAGGCTAGATTTTTTAGAGTACTTTTTCCCCATCGAACTGTTTGTACTTTGGTTTCCTTTGTGTTTTTGGGGTTTGTAAACATTCGGGTTACATGGAATCGAATTCACTGCATTGACGTACAACGTTACCATACACAGTGTACGTCTATGGTCGACGATTGTATACAGGGTTTGCAAGAATTTGTACGTGCGTGTACAGAGAGAGACAGTAAGACACAGGTAAGACAGGATCAGAATAAGACACTTTCATATAAAAAATGTTCGCAATCTACGCAATTTTTTGTAGAGAAAATACTTGTTTTTTTTTTCGAAGTTTTAGCATGTCCACGCACTCTTAGGCATAATTTTGGTGTGAACAGATACGTCAGTTTTATATCTATATATATAAAAACTAGCTGTTACCCGCGCGCGTCAACAAAATGTTAAATACATAGGTAAAAAATAAAAAAGTAAAAAAAATGTCCTCTTCCTTTTTAGAAGTCGGTTAAAAAGTAGCCTAAGTTACTCCTTATAACATCAGCTATCTGCCAATTAAAGTCCCGTCAAAATCAGTCCAGCCATTTCGGAGATTAGCCGGAACAAACAGACAGACATACAGATAGGCAAAAAATCTAAAAATTGTTATTTTGGTGTAAGTACCGTATAAATAATCATATGCATGTAGTAAAAAACGGTTATTTTAATATTACAAACAGACACTCCAATTTTATTTATATGTATAGATATTGATGTATAGATTTCCGCGCGGCTTCGCTTGCGTAATTTAGGAATTTCACGCAACCGCACATTTTTCCGCCAAAAATAGCCTATGTCCCTTCACGTGGTATATTCTTCATGTTTGCCAAATAACACAAAAAATTGCTCCAGTAGTTCTTAAGATAATAAGCAATTACATATATTTTCCCCCGTTTTATCCACATTTTCCTCTATTTCTTCGCTTGTATTAGTTTTAGCGTGATAAAATATACCTTCCTCGGTAAATAGACTATCTAACACTGAAAGAATTTTTCAAATCGGACCAGTAGTTCCTGAGATTAGTGCGTTCAAACAAACAAACAAACAAACTCTGCAGAATTATAATATTAGTATAGTATAGATGGATTTTTTATTGTGTTAGTAACGCTAAAGCTCGAAAACGGCTGAACGGATTAGGCTAATTTTAGTGTTAAAATATTGGTAGAAGTCCAGTGAAGGTTTTAAAGTGACACGAAGTTCACCGGGACAGCTAGTTAATTATACATGTAGGATGTGGCAATATTAATTCTTTGTTAAAATTCAAAGTATTGCACAACAAATAGTAGCAAATAACGATAAAAGTTGTGACCTTAATACACTAGAGACTAGCACTTAGCGCTATAAAACTCAGTCTCAGCTCAATTTCAATTTAAACTTGGTTAGTTCGTAAATGAAGATTGACGAATTTCTGCTCGGAAATATTTTCGACTGGAAGCTGGTGACAATTACAAAGCGCCCAACTTCTCTAGGCATTCTTGGTAAAATGGATTTTGGTTTTCTAATCAACATATGACACTTTATATCCCGAAAAATTAAGTGCGACCATAATAAATATTTATTAAGAAAATCTCTTACAATTGGTTCTTCTTTTATGGACTTATAATATTATGTTGTACGAACATCATTTTATACGAGGTGGGTAAATACTAAACATAAACAAGGGAAGAAATATTGACGTTATACAGTTAATTTTTTACAGGAGTTCACGTTGATTGGTTAATGTTTTACCTAATCCAATTAAAAGAGCGTGAATATAGAATATACGTATCAGAAGTGAAATATTATTATTTCGACCCCATTCTTCCAGACGCGACTTTAAATTTTCACTTTTAGGCTCAATTTATACCGAAATGGAATGGAAGCGACTTTTTGCAATGAAACTGTAGTCTGTACATAGTACTTTATTTTATTTACATACTTTATTTTAACACAATCAAATTAATACGAGCCAAGAAAATCGACGCGCGTCTTCAGCGAAATTCTTAAGACCAATTTTTTTTTTTTATGAAATAAGGTGGCAAACGAGCAAACGGGTCACCTGATGGAAAGCAACTTCCGTCGCCCATGGACACTCGCAGCATCAGAAGAGCTGCAGGTGCGTTGCCGGCCTTTTTAAGAGGGAGTAGGGTAATAGGGGAGGGTAGGGATGGGAAGGGAATTGGGGAGGGTAGGGAAGGGAATAGGGTAGGGGATTGGGCCTCCGGTAAACTCACTCACTCGGCAAAACACAGCGCTAGCGCTGTTTCATGCCGGTTTTCTGTGAGAACGTGGTATTTCTCCGGTCGAGCCGGCCCATTCGTGCCGAAGCATGGCTCTCCCACGTATAAATATATTTTCTGGTTTTTCTTGCATGACGCAAAATTGACGCTTCTATTCCATTCCACGGTGGCGTAAATTAAGCCTTAACGTGCTTAAAATTGTTTTACTTTAAAACTTATGCCAAAAAACCTCTGCAGTCAATTTTAATTTGAGCAATGATTGTAAACTATTCCGCGTCGTAACGGCGGAACGAGCCCGTCAGATCGATAGTATCTGGTAATTAAATGATGAGCAGCGTTGTTTAATTAATGAGCTGGAGTAACGCCTGATTAACTCGCGCATTTGCCGCTGTATTTTAGAAATCAGTATAATTTCCCTAAATATAGCACCGAATTCAGCACAATGTAACGATAGTTTCATAATAGATGTTGCTTGCCACTTTATTGCTAAAATTTAAATTTCGCATATTTTGTTGTTTTTCTTTTCCCAGGACTCAAAATTTCCTCCATCTACACACACTGGCAAAATTAGCGGAACATTGGTAAAAAGGGCCAAAACTTGAACTCAAGTGGGCCGGGCTGTCTGAAAGCCTTTTTTATAGATTCTAAGCTCATTCAAGAAATAAAATATTGAACAAAACTGGCAAGTTGACAGGTTTTTATAGCAATTATGCCCTAATAAGTGTTTTTCGATTATTGACGTTGTAAGTGTTCCTGATAAGAATGGCGTTTTAGCGGGGTGCAAGGTATGCTCAGCTCATTTGATTATTTGGTTTTTGGAAGAACACATTGCTTAGATACAAAATTAGTGATTTCCCAGCATCTGCGACAGCTAGAGCTGTAACCACGATAGAGAAAGGTCACACCTACCGTTCGGTCAGTCAGGCCAGGTGTGTCGGCTTCCGTGGTTCATCGTAACTTTCAACGCTTCAGAGAGACTAGATCTTACGTTCGGAGACGAGAACAAGGCAGATATCGGGTGACAATGGTTCAGGATGACCATTTTGTAAGGAAACAAAACTTAAGAAATCGACCTCAAACTGCTATGCAGACACGAAACCTGTCGGAACAGGTCCAAGATGAACGTGTAAGTAATTGTACAGTAAGAAGAAGACTCAAATAAGTTAAATTAAACTCAAAAGTGCCAGCAAGGGCACCAAAACTTGAGACAGGACACCGAAGAGCCAGGCTAAGATTTGCGCGTGAACATCAAAATTAGACAAGTGAGTGAAATCTTGTGCTGTACAGTGATGGGAGCAAATTTTGTGTACATTGTATTGACAGGCGATAAAGAATGTGGATAAATCATAAGGAAAGCTACAGGCCATCAAACTTACCGGAAACAGTGGCCTATGATGCAGGCTTCGTAATGGTTTGGAGTTGCATATGATTTGGAGCCCGCATGGAGCTGATGATTATAGATGGTGGTACTTTGACAGTACAGAGCTATAGCACCAACATCCTGGAACTGCATGGTGTGCCTTTTACACAGTTTTAGGTAGTAATTTCAATTTTATGTGCGTCCATAGAGTAAGAAAATCGGGCATTATTACCTAAACGATGCTGGCGTAGCCCAGGTGGAAAGGCCAGCGTGGTCTACGGATGTGGATCCGATTGAAGACGTGTGGCACATCAATGGGTGAATGGTACGAGTCAAAACTCCAGCTCCAAAATGTGTCCAGGAGCTCGAGTTGGCGCTACTGGAGGAGTAGGAGAATATCCCACAGGAAATGATTGACAATTAAAATGCAAGCATGGAATGGCGTATCCAGGCCCTCTTGAAATCCATAGAAGGCATTACACCAGCATTACACGCTTTTAACATGGCATTTCTTTAATAAAAATGGAGAATTTATCTTCAAAACTTACTACTGAAATTTCAAAGATTTTCTTAATTTTTTGATTTTTGCTGTTTTTTTTCTATTTTTCACGTTTTTATGCCCTAAATTTATATAAAAATTATTTTTTAATAATCAATTAGTAAATAAATAAATAAATATATAAAAATCAGTGAACAATTTAAAAAAAATTGAATATTTTGTTATGTTCCTCTAATTTTGCCGGTGTGTTTAAATCATTTTAGCGGCTTGAAGTGGTGACCGCTAAACGGACAGTTTTTATCATGGCTATCATAAAAAAGTTTCTGTAGGTCTACCAGAATCTAATGGCAAAAAGTGAGAAAATAATGTGACTCTAGCATTCCGGGGTAATTGGAATAAAACATTTTGATCCTTTTTTTCTTATAGTGGCTGATTCTGTGTCTTAAACATGCAAATATAAAAATTTATCCAATGATCAAGGATATTTAAAAATCTGCTGTCAAAAATTGCCATCAGATTCTGGTAGACCTAAAGTTTGTGCGATAGAATAGACAAAGTAACAAATTGACAGTATTTATTCTGTGCTAAGTCAAGCTTATAGATAGAATAAGTACCTATACAGGGTGTAACAAAACTAAGTGATAATAATTTAGGGTGTGTATATATTCCCTATATAGAGTTCACTGTAAAAGCAGCAGCGCTGAATGAGCATTTTTTTGTCATTTGTATGGGCAAGCAACCCAGCGCCACGAATCTCAAAAACAATTTACTCTTTCGAAGTTCATCACTTAGTTTTGCTTACTTAGGGCCTGTTTCACCACTTCCTGATAAGGCTATCCACCAATTAACTTGACAGATCAAGTATGGAGACTCTGTCAAAAAAGTTGTGAATAGCCTATTAGGCACTTTATCAGAAAGCGGTGAAACAGGGCCCGTACCACCAAACGGTTTTGAGACTCAAACAATCGTACGAGAATGTTGCGTCTTACTCTAACAAACGTGAAATGACGTTGTTAGAGCAGAACGTGACATTCTCGTCCGATTATTTGAGTCTCAAAACCGTTTCGTGGTACGGACCCAGGCCCTTAACCTTGTAGATATTTTTTCCAAGCCAATTTTGCCGTAATATCACAAAACACGGTCAAAACACGACACTCGCTAATAAAACTTCCAATTTTAGTTGTATATCCCAAATTATCCAAACTTGTGCAGAGAACTATGAAGTTTATAATTACTGAAGCGAACTTTATAATAAGTTAGGTCTAATTCGAGTGAAGTTTTGTCTAACGAAACATCGTTTGGAACTGTCCCGAGTTAACATTTCCGTTAAAATTATAATTGAGACAAACGTACTATAAAGTCATGTTTGATGTTAACTCTATTTAATGTGAAAATATTTCTGTCTGTCTGTTACCTCTTTACAAATGTACTTTTGCGTTAAAAACTGCTGTACCGATTTTGTTGAAATTTGGTATGTAGATAGGTAACTTGAGTCTCGGGAAAGGACAATGGATACTTGCTCGCCGTAAAAATATTCAGTTCCCGCGTGATAAACAGAAACGTAGTTACGTGCGTCATCTAGTAAATCCATACTTATATTATAAATGCGAAAGTGTGTCTGTCTGTCTGTCAAAGCACTGAACCGATTTTGCTGAAATTTGGTATGTTCGAGATACTTTGAGTCCCGGGAAAGGACATAGGATAGTTTTTATCTCGGAAAAATGTACGGTTCCCTCGCGATAACCGAATTTTGGCGCAACGGAGTTGCGGGCTTCATCTAGTAAATAAGTAATTGTACAAGTTTAATATCTAATATGAACCAGAAAAATAATTAATTGAAAGTAAAACGATAAAATTGTTATCTATAACTAGAGGTAGTTTTCCTTTATTTTATTAGATTAGATTTCTCTCTCAAGCATATTTCCAAGGTATATTGTACTAGATGTTTCGCGCGGCTTCTCCCGCGTAATATAGGAATTTCATGAAAGCCGTACATTTTTCCGAAACCGTAAATTTTAGGCGTTGTTCCCTTCACGTGGTCTATTATATTCAAATTGCTCCAGTAGTTCTTAAGATAATAATCAATTTCATTTTTTCCACATTTTTCTCTGTTTCTTCGCTCCAATTGATTTTAGCCTAATATATATTATAGCATGTAGCCTTCCTCGGGTAATAGGCTATCTAATAGTGAAATAATTTTTCAAATCGGACCAGTAGTTCCTGAGATTAGCGCGTTCAAACAAAGAAACAAACTCTTCAGCTTTATAACATTAAGTATAGATATTAGATATGACTAAACAACGTTTCCAGGTAAGCTAGAAATGATTAAATTGAGAAGGAAACATAACTACATACCATTGAAGTTATAATAATTATAAAGCCTACATTAATTATATGAAATTAATATACTTAGTAGCGAATACTGAACACCCAGTAGTAACATAATAATAAAATTTATTATTATGAATGTGACGCAATAAATTGAATTTACGTTATTATATTTCCAACCCTTAATACCGCAATATTGTTTTAGAGTATAATTTAATTATAATTATGACCGGTACAATAGTTTAATCAAATGGAATGGTCCATGCGACCGAACGGATGTTAGTTTAATATCCTAATTGATAAAATGTGTAATTGTCTAGCTAGGGGTGAGTTGCACCAACTTACTATAATTGTAACTTTAACTACAATGCAAAATGTCAAATCATGGGAGAGCCATGCTTCGGCACGAATGGGCCGGCTCGACCGGAGAAATACCACGTTCTCACAGAAAACCGGCTTGAAACAGCGCTTGCGCTGTGTTTCGCCGAGTGAGTGAGTTTACCGGAGGCCCAATCCCCTACCCTATTCCCTTCCCTTCCCTACCCTCCCCTATTACCCTATTCCCTCTTAAAAGGCCGGCAACGCACTTGCAGCTCTTCTAATGCTGCGAGTGTCCATGGGCGACGGATGTTGCTTTCCATCAGGTGACCCGTTTGCTCGTTTGCCCCCTAATTTCATAAAAAAAAAATCTTTGGTTAAAGTAAAAAATTGACGCCATCAAGACGCCATATTTAACCATAACCATAAAGCTCGACAAGGCTTTAAATACACGTGGCGAAAAAAGGAACTAACGCTCATACATCATCATACAAAATAAATATTAATAAGCAAAAAACTTTTTGAAAAAAAGCTTTTATTTAAATAGGTACTCTGAAAAGAAGAAAATAAATTTCCCCTTAAAATTTCTAACTATTAAGTTATAACCTCAATATATTATACAATTTGCATTATAATAAAAGCTTGTCGCGAGACTTAACAATCTGACAATATTTAATTAAGTCTTTAATAAAATAAAAAAATATACTTAATATCAGTTTACTCAGTTCAATTGGCACTTACCAGTTTATTATTAACAAATCACGCGACAAGCTTTTATTATCATGCAAATTGTATAATATATTGAGGTTATAACTTAATAGTTAGAATTTTTAAGGGGAAATTTATTTTCTTCTTTTCAGAGTACCTATTTAAATAAAAGCTTTTTTTCAAAAAGTTTTTTGCTTATTAATTTATTTACAGTTCTCCATTACCAGCAGCGCCCCCGCCCACGTTCTTATAAAGCCTTGTCGGACCAGCAACGTCTTCTGTTAAATTCTGTGGTCAAAGTCAAGGTTAAAGTTAAATTAGCCTTAACTATAAGCATAACTGGTCAAAGTTAACTTTAACTTTAACCACACCTCTGGTGCAACCCAACCCAACCTAAGTAATATTATATTAAAGCTCGACTTGACATAAAATAACACTCACTCATTTACTTACAGATTGAGGTTTATTTCGTGGAATATTGCTTAAAAATAATAATAACATTAATACTAAATTAAAAAACCGGCCAAGTGCGAGAACTCGCCCATGAAAGGCTCCGCAGCAGCAATAAGGTTTATTTCTATGAAATTAAAAGGTTTTTGATTTATTTTTATATTTCAGTTGATTTAATGAAAGTTAAATTAAGGTTTACCATTTATGACCAAAATCTTAAATATATGTACGTACTTATAATTTAAAAGTATTAAATATATTTCCGTTGTCTGGTACCTGTAACACAAGTCCTTCAGGTACTTAGCACGGGGCCAGACTGACGTGGTGTGAAGCGTCCATAGATATTATAGATATGAAATGCAAACCCTAAAGTATTATTTCACTTTGTTTTGTTACAAGCTGTATATTGAGCGAGCTTAATTTCATCCTATAAGTAACTAAAGCTAAGTTACTCCACTGTATATTTTTACTGTGATAAAAGCTCCTTTTGTGCTTTACGCCTTTAACTGAACCTTCTTTTCCAGTTGCCTGCGGCGCGCGGACATTATCAAAGTGTTCGACGGCAGGGACGCGGCGGCGCCGGCCATCGCGATGCTCTGTAATGAGCTTGCCGGTGAGCTTTGTGAGCTTTTGTAGCTGTAGCACTTAGCTTACTGCACCTATGAAGAAAGTGTCATTCTATGATTCTACTTATTCAATACATTCGTCGTTCATACACGTCTTAAACGAATTTTCCACACGTACCTTCTTGTATTTTTTACGAAATTATTAAATTTAACTTTTATTAAAATAAGCGTTGCATACTCCTAAAAAAGGAAAAAAAAATATATAGTTGTTTTAAAAGATTAAAATATATACAAGTTATATATTTTAGGGTTCAAAACGGCGCACTATTGAAGTTTACAAAAAATATCCACAGCCGAACATAATATAACCTCCTCGTTTTTTGGAAGTCGGTTAAAAATTAGCGCGACTTATTTAAACGTATAAAATGACTTCAGTGGGCTTCGGCTTGCGCTGGGCACCTCTAACAAAAGATCTTCCTTTAAAAACAAAACTTTTTACAATGTTCGGTGTTCCAACAATTCTTAGAGATTTCATACCATTCAAAGTTTCATAACAACACTTTCTTCTTCCAGGCTACGAGGTCCTCTCCACCGGTCCCTCGCTGCTGCTGCAGTTCACCGCCAACTCCGCGACACCTGGCCAGGGGTTCGCTGCCACATACCACTTCCAACCACCGCCGGATTCCACAGCTGCAGGTATTGAGTTGCTGGGTTTATGCAAGGTGTCGAGTTGTGGGGTTTTGCATGGCGTTGAGTTGGTTGGGGGGTAGAGCGAGGTATTGAGTTGCTGGTGGGGGTTTCATAAGGTATTGAATTGGGTTTGGTGGTTTTGCAAGGGCGTGGTTGCAGGGGATCAGAGGGCCTAGACAAGCGGCAAGCGATTATCGTAAACGCTAACAAAATGTATGCGATTTGACATAAGTCATCGCTTCGCTAGCGAATACTAATGTCAAATCCCATACATTATGTGGCGTTGGCGTTTACGATAATCGCTTGCCGCTTGTCTAGGCCCTCAGATTCACTATGTAAAAATATCGTTGCGGGGTTTTTTGTTGTTTCAGTATGTTCGCGGAGACCATGCCAGATTATGAAAGTGCCGCGCCAGTATTAGGTCCTGCTCATTCATTGTCACTTGTGTTGGCACTGCCAAAATTACAACCCATTGTTTTTTGTCGTTTGTTTTGCATAGGCAAAGCTCTCTCTCTCCCATGTACCGTACTAATATAATATTACTAGGCACCTGTTAAACCAATATACTGCATAGTAATATACAAGTTGGTAAACATAATATTATGTTCCGGGTGACAATAATACTTGCTTGCATCGAATACATTATGAATAGGAACGCTGGCAGGCCTCCAGGCTTGGAGTTAGTCATTCTAATAGCTTATAACTCGCTGTAAGCTATGACGACTTCATACACAGCGGCTTAGTAAGAAGTTTAATAAATAAACTGCTGGTTGCGGTTGTGACGGCAGGGAATGCATTAGGTAGATATGTTTTGTTTGGTTTGGTGTATTTCTGCGAGCACAAAATATTACAATAGCTCAAAAGTTGTTGTCATTTGTAAGTTGTAACACTTTAAGGCTGAATTTCCACCAGGTTTCCACCATGTGTTGCGAGGATTGTGTTTTTGAGAACTAATAGAATCGCTTCACTGACGTGAGCTTGCCATGACATCGCTCAGCGCTGGGATCCTAATGGTTCTCAAAAACACATTCCTCGCAACACATCTCTGGTGGAAACGCAGCCTTTGACAGCAGTTTGACACGATAGACCCTAAGGCTACATGGCGGCACCTGGTGGCAAATAGAATTTCAAACACCCTCATTGTGTTCCAAATGGTGATGGTTAATTTACAAAAAAGTTAAAGCGTATTTGACTATTACATTTTCAAGTTATAAAGTTAACTGCCCTAGCTAACTAACCATTGCAGCTTATATTCGGGCATCGGAATAATCAAAGTCGTAAAATCCAAGAAATCACTTTTAATAATCCTTTATAATAATTTTTATTATTTTAAAAATTGTTATGCTGCGGTAGTACAAAAAAAAAACAATAATTCTGGAGCATAATAATATTATTATTAGTTTTTAGTATAATTGTATGTATGTTAGTCTATAAGGTATTTATAATATGGGCCAAGATGCCTGAGTTAAATAAATAAATTAAATAATTAATTAAATTAAATAAAAATATTTTATGGGTTTTATTATAAGCGCCATCTATGAAAAGGCTCAGAAACGAAAAAGTATGGCGGCACTTGAAATCGTTTTACTGCACACCACAAGATGTCACTAAATATTTTGACGTAGACGATCTAAAACACAACATTGAAGTGGTAGACCGTAGTGAAGTGAAATTATTTAACTTCTGAGCCTGTTGGGTATTTTTTACCGAAACAAATTTATTTTCTAAAACCAAAATAGTGACATCTATATTTTTTTTGGATACACCAAAGACGGTAGACGAAACCTGACGACGAAGTAGTTACTACCTCACCGCTAGATGACGCTAACCCCTTATTCACTTTTCAGACTCGGATCGCCTGCTAAAGTTGAGCTTCGGAAAAGCCTTCGAATCCCTCGGTCCTGAAGTCAGCGCAACAAGTAAGTGGTCTTAAAGTTCTACTGTACGGATATCGAAAATACCCAGACTTTTGAGAAAACTTTCATGATTTATAGCGGAACAATGCGACGGGTTCTGTTTACTTTAAAGTTGAAAACTATAGCTTTCGGATATCTCGGATTTGAAGAAAAAAATCGCATTTCATTCTCATCTTGGACTTACATGCTAATAATATTGCTGAAATAATATTATTAACAAGAAGTTAATGCTAAAAAGTTTTTTTTTTTCAGTTTTGTTAAGGGCACTTGCCTGGATCTAGTTTTTTTTTTTATAAACCCTAGGTTAAATATTATGGGTTAAGAGACGCAGATACGCAAGTGAACCTTATCCAGGTAAGTACTAAGTAGTCATAATGCGACTTACAACGATTAACAAGGATAAGCTATTGGTTAACTTAAATAACCAGATAAATTGAATACAAGTTATACGGCATACCTAACGAAGTAAAGAAACCTAGTCAACTTACCTTTAATAAAACCCTTAATAAATAAATAAAATACAATGTCATTATAAGTTCTCCCGGCTGTCGCGGTAAGCCTTGAATCAATTTAAATGTCCGACTGATATTTATTGAGTTTTTCAATAAAATGCGAGAACGAAGAAGTGTACCTTGATTCTACTGTATTATGCGGCGTTAATGCAGCAGCCTTAGTCAGTTTCCCTTAAAAATACAAAACAGTAACTTCAAGAAATTTACCACTACAAGCTGAGATGAATTGTGATTTACGACACCTAAGTACCTGTAAAGTTTGTGAGAATATAATAACTATAAAGAATACTGGAGGTAAAGCGTAGCTATAATATAAAGTCTATAGTCTATTACGCACCTAGATCAGAAAAATAAGAAAATATGTCTCAGATCACATGACGTAATTGTTGGCCGAGGCGAAGTCGAGGTCAACAAACATGTGATCTGAGGCTTTCTTATTTACTGCCCATGGTGCGTATACTATTTTGCTCCTCGACGGAGGCGGAAAACGGCAACATCGGTAGGTAAGCGCAGTGGGACGAAAGTTGACGTTTTCCGCCCGGAGGTGAGAAAAATACTTTTTCCCTTGCAATATCTTATTTCGTTTCCCTCGTTTAAATATATCGAACTATATTACCTATATAAAGTAAGTTAATAATAAATAGAGAGTGCATACCTACTTAATAGACAATTAGGTGACTATTAGGCATCTAATAGTCTATTAAGTACCTCCAGTACAATTAATACACTAAGTAGAAACTACCTAAGAGTGTTCTATACAACTCCAAATGAACCCCGAGTCCCCGACATTTCTCGGTTTAAAAAAATATGTTCATGAAATTCCTTGTTGTTATATTTTGTTATGAGATGTCCCTATTGTGGCGTAGATTCAATTCCACAACAGCTGTTCGAGGTTAAACGACAATTTGACACACTGATAAGGCACATTAATTAAAACGTATACAAAGGTATTAAAAGTGCCACAGGTTTATGAACTTAAAGAAGTGTCGGAGATAGTTATATCATGAGTATGGACGCGTAGCTAGTAGGAACAAACGTACACATTACACAATGATATCCATAGAAATACTAATGTGAAAGTGTGTCTGTCTGTTTTTTTTTAAGATTTTGCTGCAATTTAGTATGGACATTCTTTCAGTCCCGGAAAAGGACATAGGATACTTTTTATGTACGGTTCCCGCAAGATAAACGGATTTTGGCGCAATGGAGTTGCGGGCGTCATCTAATACTTCTATAATTTATTTATTTTTATTTATTTATTTTATAATAATATTATTATCTTTTGTTGTACCGTGTGTGAGGAAATTTTTCAACTTGCCAAGCACAAATGCATTGATAACTGAATATTCGTAACATTATCAAATGAAAAAGTTCATGTTTCGAAAGTAACAATGGTTCGTGAGCAGGCATTAGATTAATTCGATACCCCATAATATGTCAGCATATTTTATTAAATTTATATTATAATTAATTCAATAACAACATTTACTTGTACCATCGAGGAAATTGATTCCTAGGCATATGACGGACCTTTTTTTTTTTTTTTTTATGAAATAAGGGGGCAAACGAGCAAACGGGTCACCTGATGGAAAGCAACTTCCGTCGCCCATGGACACTCGCAGCATCAGAAGAGCTGCATGTGCGTTGCCGGCCTTTTAAGAGGGAATAGGGTAATAGGGGAGGGTAGGGAAGGGAAGGGAATAGGGGAGGGTAGGAAAGGGAATAGGGTAGGGGATTGGGCCTCCGGTAAACTCACTCACTCGGCGAAACACAGCGCAAGCGCTGTTTCACACCGGTTTTCTGTGAGAACGTGGTATTTATACGTCAATTGGTCGGATTATGTCAATTCAATGTTAACTGTAATCGGGCGGATGGGTTTGACGTAACGCGACCAAATTACTTAGGTCCGCCATATGCCTGAAATGAACTACTCTGATAGTACACTATGTAGCTTTTAAAGTCAGATGTCAGTGAGAAGTATTTTCAAAGTACAAATGTTAAACTAGCAATTTCGCAAAGTACAGAATATGGAAGTGAAATCACAGAGTCGAAAACTGTGTCGCCGTAACACGACAGCGACAGCGGCAAAGGGTCGACACAATACTGTTTCCTTTCGGGCTTCCTCTGTAAACCTTACTGGTTATTGCTACTTTAAAAGCAAAATGTGTTGTTTTATAGTGTAATATTATAAAATAGGCGCCACAGTATTTGCTTTTGAAGTTCTTAACTTATTATATGATAAGATAGCGGCAAAGTGTCATTTTCGGTCCATACTCGAATATTTTAATATACACAAGTGTATTTATCATTGAAAAAAAACTTTTCGATTTAACTGTGGTTAAAATTTTTCCAAACGCAAAATAATCAGTACCTTCCCAAAACGTTACAAACAAAGAAACAGCTTAAGTGCTAATATCATTACCTTTCCTTTTGACTTTGTCGTGATCGGGTAATTAATTTAACTATTAAGTCGGACATAATATTCCGTTAAACCAATCAGCGCGCGTTATATTTTATTTAGCATTACAATCAATATTTTATAATGTTACCAATTTGAAAAATGTGTTTTTTTTAGAGAGGGGAGAAAGATGATTTGAAATCTAAAAATGTGGCTTCTATGTATAGCTTAGCTAGATGATGAAGTGGGTAAGTCAAAAAGTTTGATCAAATTATAAAGGAAAACCCCTAGTAGTTGATCAATGCTCATATTTTCAATTATCCAGACATCTAAACCTTCATAACTCTACAAATGATCACAGTCGATATCCGGGCCTTCATTAAATCCTGCGGCGAACATATTTTACGTCCAACTGACATTTCATTTTAGTCCAGTTTTAAACTATAAATGACTTTTTGTTGTCATGCCGAAGTTCATTATAAATTCTAGTGTAATTAGAATTCTGATTGCATATTGAAGTGATTTCGGTCGGAGACTGAATTTCCTAATTTAAATCTTACATAATATGAAATTCTAGTGTCTCCCTGTTGGTTTCCAAGTTCCTCCAAAACGGCTGGACCGATTGTGTTGTAATTTTGTATGTTCTTCATTCTTGAAATAACGTTGTAGCATACCAGCCAGCCAGCGCACAGTCCTGAATAACGCGATCGCAGTTTTTTTTTAGATCGGCGTCTTGACAACGTTTGAAATGACTACAATGGGCTCAAGAATATTGGCATTACAACTTTTGTCGGATCGGCTAATTACTAGTAATGCTAAGTACTCACATACGGCAAAAGCTCGATCGACCAATATCGTCGAGCAAAACCCGCGGCTTCGGCTTTCGGCCACACATTCAGCATTGCTCGATAGTTTTACTCTAAATCGATATAAGTATTTAATTCCATCGAGCCGGCTCGATGCGAGCCTTTGAGCTGTGAGTTTTGCGGTCCACACAGTAATAATTATTACTCGATTTGAAGTAAAACTCTCGAGCAAAACCGTATGTGAGTACTTAGCATAAGACTATTTCGCTTTGATAATGTAAACGAAGTATTTCTATTTTATGTTTAAGATTAAATAAAGAGTGACAATAAATATCACTTTTCGTCTATCGAACCATAAAAGAAAATATAAAATGAATTCTGCACAACAAAATCCTATGAAAGGCTTTAAAATCGACGTAACATAAAACAAACTCTCATAAAAGCATATTTTAAAGCGGAGTGATCCGAAAAATATCGCGAAAACGCATAAATATTAACAGGCTTAGAGCGAGAAGGCAGATCGTGCTGTCCCGCTCGCTCGCAGAGGTCACAGAGAATACTTGATCAGCTGTTATTAACTCTGCCTACTCAACTATTAAATTTTAATTTTATTTCCCCGGTGTGACAAAACCCTTATGACGGACACTTGTACGTGTAGGGGTTTTAGGATAATCCACATCCCCGTAGAGCAGGGGTTTTCAAACTTTGGGGTACGGTGCGCTGCTGGAAGTGTTATATTTTTATTCGGAACACAATACGTGGGAGAGCCATGCTTCGGCACGAATGGGCCGGCTCTACCGGAGAAATACCACGTTCTCACAGAAAACCGGCGTGAAACAGCGCTTGCGCTGTGTTTCGCCGAGTGAGTGAGTTTACCGGAGGCCCAATCCTCTACCCTAATTCCTTCCCTACCCTCCCCTATTCCCTTCCCTTCCCATCCCTACCCTCCCCTATTACCCTATTCCCTCTTCAAAGGCCGGCAACGCATCTGCAGCTCTTCTGATGCTGCGAGTGTCCATGGGCGACGGAAGTTGCTTTCCATCAGGTGACCCGTTTGCTCGTTTGCCCCCTTATTTCATAAAAAAAAATTAGATAATATCATCATAATATATTTTTTTAATCTCAGTCGAAAAATTTATTCTTTAATAAGTTTTTCGACTTCTATGGCATCAAACCAATACACTTCATACATAGCTAAGATTTTATTGGGCTCATTTGCTAGTCTCATCTCTGTGCTGTGGCATAAATGGGTCATTTTGATTAGGGTGTGGACTGTGGACAGAGAATTGTTTAGTGACAGCCTTATCTCGTTGTGGTCTCTACGTATCTTATGCGTCCCAGTATATTTTACCTGTAATTATAATAACTTCTATGATAAGGTTGTCTATGATACTGTCTAGTTCTACAGAACTAGACAGTATCACAATAAGGGTAAGAAACCCAAAAATATGGTTTGCTGTCTGTTTGTCAGTTAAAATTATTGTCTTAAGTGAAAAAGTAAATGAATAATTTATAGATGTAAGCTTCAAAGGAAGATGGGTCTTCTTAACTTAGTCGAGCTATGTCGTATTTGGTGTAATCTGACGACTAACCATAACCCAAACAAAGTATGTAAGTCAGCCAGTATGCTGAACAGAATGCTAAGACCAAAAGGCAGGGCCCCGTATAAAAATTTGTTTGGGAAGAATTTTAGAAGGGAGGAATCTTTTATTATTTTTGCTGACGGACTTGGGGGGCCCCCGTAAATTGGGGCCCGTATAATTGATACGGCGGTAGCTATGCTCCTGGCTAAGACATTCACTGCAGGCTTTTGAATCAATTTCTCTATTACATATCACCACTATTAAAATATTTATTACTTTTTAAACGTTTATACGAACTTAAAACCTCAATTCAATTTAAAATAGGCATAAAATTTACTTATTCAAAGACGTTCAGAAACTCAAGGTCGCAAACACGTTCACATAATAAACTAATGTAAAATGAACACGAAAATAAAATAAACCAGCGGAATGGTGTTGCTCGCCCGTAAATAACTAATAGAGGCTGCAGCTGCATTATACGGACGCGATTTTTGGCAGAAAACTATTTTATAAGCTTTACATTTTTAGAAGTGGGGAGGAGTGAATTTTAGGTAGGCATGTTAGTGAAACAATGTGTTATTATTGCTTATTATTTGTTGTGATTTAAGGTATATTTCTTTTTTCTGCTTGTGAGAATTAAGAGATTACGCATACCTAGCGATTTTATTTATACAACAAATGAATTTTAAAAAATAATTGAAAAGTATTCGTAATTTTGCTTTATCCAAATTAATTATTATCATTGTGCTATTAAAATATTTTAATATTCATCCATTTCATGATATAGAGTAATTTAAGTGATGGATTTCCACCGAAAAAATATATTCTATTTACATATTATAATATCTTAGAAAAGTCAAAACTGTACATTGAATATTTTTTTAAATAATACATGGGGCGTTTGTCTTTCGATATACAATCGATATCGAAAGACAAAAACATAGTTTTTAGAATTTTTGTCTGTTTGTATGTCCGGGCTAAACTCCAAAAGTACTTCATTTATTTACTTCAAATTTTGTATAAATATTACTAAGAGGTCGGGTCTATTTGTTAGGCTACATAATATTATCACGTTATCACCTACTTTTGGTGCTGTAGAGCCTTCACGCAGACGACGCGGGCAGCAGCCAAAACTTCTATTTAAACTGAGGGCAGCAGCTAGTAAATCTAAAATTTAGATTTACATATTTTTTCTAAATACATAATTGCAGCATATCGCTACGAAGCTCTACGAAGTTCGTAGCACACGCTACGCGGCTGCTACGGTGTTTGCTACTAGTATATTTTATGGAAATTTTTTCAAAAACATGATTAAGGGCTGGCTTACACGTATTAAGTTGATAAGTAGTTAACTAAATTTTAAGTTATTTATTGCATGTAAACACAAAATTTAGTGGCAAGTAGCAAGTTCAAATTTAGTTAAGAACTAAACAAGGAAATGAGAAATTTGACTATTTTCTATTATGTTGGCAGGCGGGGCTTGTCACTTGACACATTTCAGGCAGGCACTTCAAATTAAGTAAAAATTTAGTTACTACTTATCTACTTAATACATGTAAACCAGCCATAAGCTATAAATTAGTACCTAACTAGAACATAGTATTTTTTTTTATGAAATAAGGGGGCAAACGAGCAAACGGGTCACCTGATGGAAAGCAACTTCCGTCGCCCATGGACACTCGCAGCATCAGAAGAGCTGCAAGTGCGTTGCCGGCCTTTTAAGAGGGAATAGGGTAATAGAGGAGGGTAGGGAAGGGAAGGGAAGGGAATAGTTGAGGGTAGGGAAGGGAATAGGGTAGGGGTTAGGGGATTGGGCCTCCGGTAAACTCACTCACTCGGCGAAACACAGCGCAAGCGCTGTTTCACGCCGGTTTTCTGTGAGAACGTGGTATTTATCCGGTCGAGCCGGCCCATTCGTGCCGAAGCATGGCTCTCCCACGTATATTATAGTAACATAAGCTACGTGAATGTTCGTGCATATATTTTACGCAAAAAACGACTCAACTTATTTTGATCTCATTTGGAATAGTAGTATTATAATATTATTATATTATAATACTACTATTACATTACTCTCTAAAATTCCATTCCATTTCACTGGTATTTTTATACTATATAATTATATTATCTTTTTGCATAGCCAAAAATAATACAGTAATAAAAGCGTTACACACTTGTTATCGTCTAAATGAAACTTAACCTGAACGGAGTAACTAGAACTTTCATTTGAGACACAATATATTTTGTAAACAGCAATCAAAGAACGTCGAGTGCTATTCAGCGAGGATGAGCTTTCGTACAGAAGCTCAGAGCTTTTGAAATTCGACACTTTATGTATCTAATTAACAAAACAGTAGAGATCTTAATAATGTTGACTTTCTTGAGACAGTGAAGTAAGGAGTGATTTGCAGATCTCAACGTTTTATTAGAACCATTCCATACTAATACTAGTATATCTGTCTATCTGTTGTATACATGCTTAGTTCGCTAAATTGATCAAGTTCGTTATGAAGATTTGAACCGTAAAACCGTACCGTAGAAAGTTTCTTTTTAAATCAAAATTATTTAAAGAAAATGTATGCCACTTGTATTAAATGCAACAGAATTGAACAAAATGTCGAACATTTCGCTGAAAATGTTATAATGTAGTATAGTGTATGAGTCTACACATGAAATGGAAGGCGCATTTCGTGAAACTTCACAGTAATAAGATGGTTGCTTGTTAAAGAAAATAATGAGGAAACAAAACTATTGTGTAATTTTTGTTTCATTTTCAAACTATCTATATATTTTATTACTTTTTGTCATGATCTTAAACTTGGTTAAATATGAAAATAACAAATATTATGTAGCCAATAATAAAGCTTAATTAATAATTATATAATAGAAGTGACTATTTGTAGAAACGCAGCTTAAGGCCATCCCCTGAGTAAACGACCTTGACCATACATTTGCCGCGTTGCTGAGATCGCGCCAAAATCCTATTTTTTTTTACTTATCTTAGTTCAAAATTGACCTAAAAAAATTCAAACGTCCAGTATGTAGTTAATGAAATTGTCGATCCATTGGCGTGTGTTTCAAATGATCATAATTTGTAAATACTAGGGAGATGCTGAATGTATGCTTCAATTTAAATAAATTGGTATTACTTTGGAAGCTGATATCATGAGTATAAAAAACAAAAATAGGAAATTAATAACTATGAAAGGAACGTTCATATACTGAAGATTATTGCTGTATTTTTATTATAATTTTGTAGCTTTAAAATTATGTGTTACGAGCGTTTACACCTTTCACGCTCAATTTGGCTTAAAACTGTACTTTTCAAACTTGAAAAAATCATCAACCACTTATCTTTATAAAAATGTTGATAACTTATTTTTATAGGAAATTTCACTGTCTATATAGTTAGTAGAGAAAAAAATACGATTTATAGAGTATTTGTACATTAAATCTCGATACCATAACTGAGGTTTTCTTAAATTCCGTTTTAGTATCAGTTTTGAAGCTTTTAATTTACGAAACCCGCGTGATCAGCTAATTAAAAAATAATAATAACCTATTGACAAGATCCTTAAGCAAATAGTTAGCAGAAAAAATATTTCGTTTAGGTATATAACTTTATGTAATTTGAATTAAAAAAATGAGAAATATCAAAGAAATATCAAGGAATTAAAACTATTTTTTTACCTATTTATTTAATATAATAATAGCTTCATATCATAGAAGAACACTTTAATTTAAGAAATTGTTTTTAAATATCAACAAATATTTTGTTGTTTTTTTTCTACAAATATTTTAAAACTACTATAAATCGCTGCGCGCAAAGCAATTCAAATAGTCCGCAGGTTTGTATGGAAACTTGAAATTAGGTGTAAACCCTCTTAAACTTTAAAAACGGTAAATAACGGCATCTCCGAAGGGGGGGCGTCTTAAAATGTAGCTGTAGCAAATTTCGTAGCACATTCGTACACTGTGCTACGAAAAATGTATATCGTAGTAACATGCTACAACCAGTTTTACATCACATAATATGACTTAACGGACAGACACAGAAATATATTTTGATGATTACTTAACTTCAATTGAATAATTAAATTAAGTCAAACTCTTCCTTAAATTTGCAAATCATTAAATGTCTCTGAGTGCAGCAGTAGTAAGCGATATAATTAAGTTCAGTATAATATCATAAGCTTTAACGGCCGTTCCCAATATTTGATCTATCTCTGGTTTTGCCCTACTAGAGATAGGAATAGCTCACAATTGACATAAAATATATGTCTCTAATGTCTCTAATCTCACATTAGAATGTGAGCTATTCCTATCTCTAGTAGGGCAAAACCAGAGATAGATCAAATATTGGGAACGGCCGTTAGTCGCTGTCCTTGAAATCATACTACCACTTCTTACCGATCTTACATTTTTTAAGTCGCAATAGATCGCAATTATTATTATTCAAGAGCTTCGTTTTCTTTTTGTTAAAATACTGACTGCTATAAATAATTATAATATTACCCAGTACCCTATATATTATTCGTAGCCAGTACCCCAATCCTACATTATAAAACTCCGGAAATCGGTTGTTTAACGTTCGACATACAATATGAGAATAAAAAGAAATATTATATTACAAGAATATAATGGCAATTGGAAGGCACTGTCACGGGAGCTTGAGTGTAACTATATTTACATTCACTGTCTATAAACTGCGCGAAAAGTCTTTTGTCTTTATCATCATTTCTCATATCTAGCTTTTACACCGAAGCAGTATTCATGCGGTATTAACCTAGCACAATCAGGACACAGAAGTTAGCGAGTTAAATTAATAGATGGTATCGGTGAAACCTCTCACTAATGAGGCCGGCAGTGACAGCGGTCCGCAGATTAATATCCAATCCCTCAAACTTTATTGACACGGAAATTTACGTGCTGGATATCCACTTTCTAATGTCCTTTAGTTGCGACTTAAGTGCAATTATAGATGCTTGAATAAGATTTTCGAAACAAAACACGCAGTTGTACAGTACTCCCAAATTAATGATGCGCATATAAATATTCGCTAATTGTCGTTATCACTAAAACACCCGAATCTATGAAACGTAGGAGCCCCAAACAATGCACTTGCATTTTGCACCTTGTACAAAGGAAATAGAAGTAAATATCATATAGCCGGTGACTGTCCGCTGTCGCCGGTCCGTCAAGTGCTCCGGGAAGCCATCGCGGCGTTACAACGCTAACGTCCAAGCAACGTCAGGCGCCTCTACGTCGCTGAAAAGCAATGTTTTTCTTAAAGATAAGCTTAAAACAACGCTTGCAGCGACGTCTTCCGACGCTCGGGAAATACGATCGTTGCCGAAAAATTACGAAAATTTCTATGCGCATTATCACTTTGGGAGCACTGTATGTTAGTACATACTGTCAGAGAAGTTGATTCGTTTATGCAAATCAGTGACCTAGGTAATTTAGTTGCATTATGTCGAACCCAGCCATCACACCTTGCATTGAATTGACATAGCTCGTCCAAATAATGTGGGTCCGTTATCTGTCTATGAATCAGTTTTTTCTATGGTACAAAGAGTATAATGAGTCATAAGGGGGCCGGTCCACAGATATAGATTAAGATAGATACCACATGTCGCTCCATTTGTATGAAAACGAGCGTGCCACGTTTTTACTACCTACTGTGACGTACCGATGGTAAGAAACGTGTCCAATAACAAGGCCAACGTTTCTATTTGAATTTCTACAGCTCAAAACGGCATTTTAAGGCATTTAGGCATATTTAAAATTCCGATTGACGTCCGATTCCGATAGCAGACTAAATAAAGACTTTCGAAAGACGAGCATTGCTCGTCGTTTGGGAACGCGATATGGCAAGCGAAGTACATACACATCTCTCTATCTTGATCTATGTCTGTGGCCAGGCCATAACACTGCGTTGCGGCGTCGTATCGCAAAAACAAAATGGCACAGAAATGCGATGTCATCGGAAATCTCGCTGTCGCGTCGCAAATTTCCGCGATGCGTTCTGCGACGTCGTAGATTTTTACGATGCTACGCCGCAACGCACTATTGTGGCCTGGTCCACTCATTTTATTAATGTTACCTTCATAAATGCGACATTGATATTCGTTTGACATCAGTTAAATAATAAAATAAAGAAGCTATTTCATTTGCAATACTAGGAATATCAAATAGAACATCTTTGTAACAGGACACTCGGGAGTTGACAAGGTCTGTAAATAATATCTACCGTTAATTTTGTATTCTTGTGAAGTCGTTAAAAGTTATCGCTACTGATTTAAGTCTTTATTTTTTAGTCTTTGTAATATTGTCTTCAAATTAATATTTTTAAGGGTTTTTTTTTAATGAAATAAGGGGGCAAACGAGCAAACGGGTCACCTGATGGAAAGCAACTTCCGTTGCCCATGGACACTCGCAGCATCAGAAGAGCTGCTGGTACGTTGCCGGCCTTTTAAGAGGGAATAGGGTAATATAGGTAGCGATGGGAAGGAAAGGGGATAGGGGAGGGTAGGGAAGGGAATAGGGTAGGGGATTGGGCCTCCGGTAAACTCACTCACTCGGCGAAACACAGCGCAAGCGCTGTTCAAGCCGGTTTTCTGTGAGAACGTGGTATTTCTCCGGTCGAGCCGGCCCATTCGTGCCGAAGCATGGCTCTCCCACGTTATTATATTATATAAGGTATTATATAGGGTCGGGTAATTTTAAGTTAATTACGTGTAACTTATATTTCGCATTATTTTAGCAGTCTTATTCTGAAGCCCCTATAATGTTTTTTTTATATTTTTATTAGACTTTACCGACTTAAAAGTTAGTAATAACAACCAAAAAAATGTAAAGTAAAGTTTACTACAGATACAAACAATATATAAAGGTATTCAAGTAATCAACAAAGGAAGTTTTAGCAAAACATTTTTTTGTTCGTTCACACTGATGGATTGTACCATAGAGGCGTCAAGTTTAGGCTCCGTGTATACTGATGACAAGAGACAAAAATACTATCTACTTGACTACCATTTTATTGTCTTTTTTTAGACTATTATAATCTTGCCTAAATTCCGTCCAGTAGTTTTGGCGTGAAGACATATTACTCATAAACTTTTGTACACTTTGAGTTGCCCAACTATTTCTTGTGAGTTGTGGAGATACAGGAGTTACTGTAATTATAACAAAAAAGTAATAAGTACATAAATTATTACTTTTTTGTTATAATTTTCATACCACAGCATTGAGATACTTGACGTCAACATATCGAGCGAAGTCCAGTTCCGATATCATCTTGAGGGTAAGGCCAAATTAGCCTCGAAGAAGCTTGGCGTTCTTAACAGAGCGAGACAGTACTTCAGTCCGGACCAACGCCTACAACTCTACAAGGCGCAGGTGCGGCCTCATATGGAATATTGTTCTCATCTCTGGGCAGGGGCGCCAAAATACAAACTGCTCCCTCTGGATCGTATCCAACAAAGGGCTGCTCGAATTGTTGACTGCCATAGTGTTTCAAACAGCTTGGACCCCCTGGAATTACGCCGAGATGTTGCTTCACTCTGCACCCTCTATCGGTTGTATCACGGGGAGTGCTCTGAGGAATTGTTCGGAATCATACCACCTGCAACTTTTCGCTATCGTCCCACGCGAAAAACATACCATCCTCACCACCTTGATGAGTGGCAGTCTTCCACAGTGCGTTTTTCGCGTAACTTTCTGCCGCGCACTGTAAAACTCTGGAATGAACTGTCACCAGCAGTATTTCCGGATCGATACGACCTGCAAACCTTCAAGAAAAGAGCGTATACCCTCTTAAAAGGCCGGCAACGCACCTGCAGCTCTTCTGATGTTGCGAGTGTCCATGGGCGACGGTAGTTGCTTACCATCAGGTGACCCGTTTGCTCGTTTGCCCCCTTATTTAATTAAAAAAAAAACACAAAATATTATGATAAAAAAGTTTTCAGGCCTGCCTAACATCTGAACCAGGCCTTCACAAAATTCAGTGTACACACGAAAGAAAATAAAGAAAAGTATAGAATTCTTCAATAGCCTTTTCAAGATTATTTGTGACATGTCGGAAGTACCGGGAATTTCCCGTAAACATTTTGTATCGATGAATCAATTACGTTCCGATAAAGTATTCCGATTCGGACGTTCGAACTTGAAATGTTTGGTTGGTTTGTCAGTTGGATTTATACAAAACAACAAATACTAAAAACAAAATAAAATTAATATAAATTAAGGGCTCCCATACAAGAAACGTAATTTTTTGGGCCTTTTTTGCTCGTAATCAATAATGGCAATAGCTGGCACTTGAAATTTTCACAAAATCCTTAATTCGCTCGCGTTAAGAAGTATTATTATATACAAACTTTCATCCCCTATTTAAACCCCTCGGGGTTGGAATTTATTAAAATCCTTTCTTGGCGGATGCCTACGTCATAACATCTACCTGCATGCCAAATTTAAGCCCGATCCGTCCAGTGGTTTGGGCTGTGCGTTGATAGTTCGCTATGTCAATCAGTCAGTCACCTTTGAGTTTTATATATATATATATATATATATATATAGATAATAAAATTGAAATAAAATAAATATTTAAGGGGGCTCCCATACAAAAAAAACAATATTTTGCCTACTTTCGATCTATAGTACGGAACCTGTTTTGTTCGTTCATTTCGTTGATAAAGCTGTCTCTTCATCACAAATACCTCTTGTCACCAGTATAAAACTTCAAATATAACATCTTACAGAATCACCACATACAGAAAGTACTGAACCACATCATATCCTACGGATCTCTAACTCTCCACTAGAAGTTTCACGCCTACGCATACACCCTGCGTGAACAATTATTACAGAACCAATGAGTTGACTACTTTCGCACTGATGGTTAGGTAATGGCCTTAAAGGTTGCAAGGGGCAAAGCTAAGACAGTATCAATAGTGGGCTACATCGGCCTTGTATTTGTCAAAGGAGTATGACATAAAATGTATGGAGTTTGGTCCAAATGTCCAGCTCTAACGAGACCTGTATATTAAAATTGTCTACTAAATACTGAATGATTATAACCAGACCGCAATAAAAAATATCCTGTCAGTTAAAAGTTATGGCTTAATGAAAATTTTTACTATTTTGTATGAAAAATATTGTCGATGTAATAAAAATGTATTGAGTTTGTTGCAAATGTACAAATGATACTTATGTAATGGTCTGCTAAATACTGAATCATAATATAACTGAACTGCAACCAAAAATATCCTGTCAGTAAAAAGTTATGATGGAATGAAAAAGTCATATTTTTATTCCATAAAATAGTCTTAATATGATCCTTTGCATTTTTAACTACTTGATCTATGTTATACCATGCCGCTTAGCATTCCCTATTAGGTATGCTTACACTGAAGCAGATGAATATCAATAAGAATATATTTTTCACTCAAAAAATTATTTTTCATATGATCATTACTGAAGGCGCCGTTTGTTATATTTCTATGAATTGTTGCCGCATATAATTTATAACGCCATCTGTTGTTGTGTTTGTGCACTGTTATGACATTGGACGAGGTCTTATCGATCCTGTCCTAATAATCCTCTCTTTCCCTCGATATCCGCTACGCGAGTTTGGCGCCACTTGCGCCAATAGTGAAGTTCGTCGCAAATCGTGGCCGCAGGACTGAAAGAGTGAAGTTCTCTGTTCCGCTTGAGCCGCGCTCCGCGCACCGCACCGCGCTACGCTAAAAGCCGCGAATTTTCTATAACCGCTAAAAAAGGGGGCCCCCCTATACAAGTGACGCTGGAAATCCGCTGTTCCCATCCAAGGTAAGATCTCTAATTTGTTATATTGGTGTATTCATGCAGCAGCAGATGTTAACTTGTGGTGTGGTAACGATTCATAGTTTATAAATTTTTAAACCTAATACAGTCCACTAAATTCGCATACAAACCAATTACTTTTTACTCACATTTTATTTTTATTTTGTCTCATACTGAAAGTTACTCTATATTTAACAGATAATAAGTCAATATGGGTCTCGTTAGTGGTGGAAATTTAGACCGCCTTACTTCATTCTCCTTTATAAAGCCAGTGCTGTATTTTTAAGGTAGCCATTAAACTTTATACTTTACACGAGAATATTCATTGCAAGAGTTCGATTTTGCGTTACAAAGCACTATGTAGTACGGCGACGGGAAAGCGTGTATTTTGCAAAAACTTCAATTCTTTGGTATTTTGTTGAGTAAAAAGAAAGTGACATTTTAAACCCTGTTCTTATAAATTCTGCACCGCATTGGGTCTCATATTGATTTGAACAGAATCAAACCAATACTTTCTATTAATATTGTTTATTTTATTCGATTTTTTTTTATGAAATTAGGTTTTAATTAATAAATTATAATAAGTTTTTCGACTGAGATTAAAAAAATATATTGTCTAATTTTTTTATGTTTTTTATTATGAAATAAGGGGGCAAACGAGCAAACGGGTCACCTGATGGAAAGCAACTTCCATCGCCCATGGACACTCGCAGCATCAGAAGAGCTGCAAGTGCGTTGCCGACCTTTTAAGAGGGAATAGGGTAATAGGGGAGGGTAGGGAAGGGAAGGGAATAGTTGAGGATAGGGAAGGGAATAGGGTAGGGGTTAGGGGATTGGGCCTCCGGTAAACTCACTCACTCGGCGAAACACAGCGCAAGCGCTGTTTCACGCCGGTTTTCTGTGAGAACGTGGTATTTATCCGGTCGAGCCGGCCCATTCGTGCTGAAGCATGGCTCTCCCACGTATAAAATTATGATGCGTTTTAATATTACTAGCGATTTTATTGAATGTAATAAGAAGTAGGGTGCTATTATACGTAATACATAATATATAGCTTTTCATTGCCTCTTATTAATAAAAAGATACAGCTGCCCACTGCGAATCTTTTATAAGTAAAAGTCATAATAAAAAAGATGTCTTCAAATTACAAATTGAAGATGGAATTACACCAAAATTCACTTCAGTCATTCCATCGTTCCACGTGAAATAATTCGTATAGACTATATACAGACATTCTGGAACATTCTAGAACAACCTAGAACATGAGCACAGACGTCGGTCTTTGATATATTTGCTAATTACTCGATTGCTGTTTACAGAGCCGTTTGTAAAGCACACAGCCATGTTTGTTAACGTAGACTTAGAAATAGACATGGCAAGTTGGCAATCCATACTATCCATTAGGGTGGAGCGATTATATTGTATGAAGAAAAAAAATTTTTTTTTTAATGGCATAGCAATAGAAAGTTGCTCTTTAATGAGTAAATTCTGCATACAAAATATAGTTTACTTGTCTTGATGTTATGAGGTGCCCCAACCCAATTGAAAATTCGAAAAATACGAATTTTTTGAAAACATTGGTTTAGTTTTGACAAATAGTATTTTTCTATATTTGCCTTCATCCTTCCTTGTAAAAAAAAACTACATTGTAATACGTTAAATAAAAGCCTGATGCCTTAGCCAAGACCTTTTCTTTATCGCTTTTCTATAGAATCGCCGATCAAAATGTATGGAATTGACTTAAAAATTCGCGAATATGACGTTGACGTTCGACTCGTCTAATGTCAATTCTATACATTTTGATCGACGATTCTATAAAGAATCGATAAAGAAAAGGTCTTGACTACAGGCTCTGGTTAGTGGTATCAATGTTTTATTGAGAAAATTTAAATATTTATGATATATTATCAAGGAATGATCATCAGAAAAAAGGAGATTGTTTGGTATTAAATTGTTTTTTTTATTTCACAATTAGGCATTTCAAACCAACAACCACATTATAAGTTTGTTAATTACTTCTTCCATAAAACGAATAACATCTCCTTTGAAAACTATATTCACAACTGTACCATCACAGCCACCTTTTCTGCCATCAAAATAAATTCTGCGTATACTTTTACATTTGCGATCTGCATCGTGTGTGCTGATCTGTTTTTCATTATTTCTCATCGTATTTTTAACGATCAGTGACAGCACTAGAATCCTTTGATATAATAATACCAACAATCAATATCTTTTAACACAGATAAAGCTATAATAGCAGCTGCTCTGTCAGAGACTCAGGTACAATCGCATACGAGAGCTAACGATGGAAAATTGAATCTCTTTTTCTTGGGTGGCTGAGCAGCTACTTATTTTGGCAATTGATTAGCTTGTAGAAGCTACAAGAAGAAGCTACAATCGCTGGAACTCGTTCTTTCGGTTGTTAAGTCATCATGCAAAGAACGAGAACATGACGTCTGGTTAGGATCCATTATCTCTTGGTTACGAAGTCATTCTTTGTCTTGTGTTTTTATTTTCTTCATATTTTTTAGTCGCATTTAAACCTCCACGGCCTATCATCATTTTTCTTGCAGTTATTTAATTAAGTATATTTACTTAATTAAAGAACTGTCGCTTCCCAAAAAATAAATACTTTATTATTATAAAGTACTTATTTTTTGGGAAGCGACGCTTTTCGCCAGATATGTGAAATTTCCGTAGCCAGTCTTTGGGATAAATCATGAACTGTCGGCTATTTTGTTGTTTTATCCAGCTTTGATTCATATTAATTAATAATTATGTAATTTTTATAATAGAAATATGAGTTGGTAGTTGAAAAACTGGTTACTTCTCCGATAAACCAAAAACGGGATAACATGTCTCTTTTCGTGTTTTGACGACATATTATGACTGTAATAAAGAGAAGTACTAGGTATAAATTATATCGAAAATAGTATTTTATCAACAACAAGTGAACAGGAATTTAAAAATATTACTTACAGGAGTTTATTTTCTTGTGGGTAGTTCTTAAAATCACTGTTTCTCACAAGCAGAATTACAAAATAGCGCGCACTTTATGGCGTTCAGACAACGATTGAAAAGTGCAATGAAAATATCACCTCTCCTGCCTCAATCTCCCCATCTATCTGAGCAATATTCAAGCTTAAACAGTTACGAACATAACGGAATACACATAATATAATTCAGCGTTAATTTCGAAATATTAGAAGTTGGTGGTTTTTGACAAAGTTTTTCGAATTTCTCTTAAGTTCATGACGTTGGGGGCACCTCTTAATTTATTATGATCTAAATAAAATTTTGTACGTATATTTGTGAACAGTGACAGCAACTTTTTATAGGTATGCCGAAACGAATATCAAAAAAAACATTTTTCGCTCCACCCTACTATCCATACTTCCATACTAGTCCATACTAATATTATAAATGCAAAAGTGTGTCTGTCTGTCCGTTACCTCTTCACGCCCAAACCGCTGAATCGGTTTTGCTGAAATTTGGCATGGTGATACTTTGAGACCCGGGAAAGGACATAGGATACTTTTAATCCCGGAAAATGTACGGTTCCCGCACGATAAACTAATTTTGGCGCAAATGGCTAATTTTGGCGGAGTTGGCTTTGTATAATGGCTAATTTTGGCGGAGTTGCGGGGGTCATCTATTCACAGCTCAAAATCTCAACGCCATCTTCATATAAGTAGTACAGACCTACAAGGATCTTGTTACACTTTATCCACGCCTATAAGTGTCATATTAATATTATTAAGGTTTGCCATTAGGTCCTATTCATGACCCCCCAAAACTCGTGATCATAAAAATTTCAAGCTGACGGAAAAATATACCAGCGCGGCGTTAGATTTAAGAGCCCATATGACCCTAACTTAACTACATACTTTAACCTAGATCTCAAAATCTGTAAGGTCTAGAAAACTGATTTTTTTCACACAAGTAACTTCAGTTCATAAAGATTAAATGCTTAAGACGAAAACACGATTACTCAAACAATGCTCGATAGTTTCTTTTTTACAAAAAACCTTGTTTTAGACACATTTTTGCTTGGATCTTCGAAGTTTGCTGTTTTTTCTTTAATATTTTTTAATATCTAAAAAGGTATTGTTAAAACCTAAATTTGCTCAAAACTCTTTTTTCATAATCATTATAGTTCGTCTTTTATTCAACTTAAACTAACTCGGCGATGATTCCGCGCCGTCCTTTTTCACCTGGCATATGAAAGACGGGCGTGAGTGTGAAGAGAGAAGGACGATGTTTGATTTTTAGAGTCAGGTGAGCTCTTAACGAATTACATTATTGTCGTATCTTTAAAGTTTAATCTACAAATGTATATGGTTAATCCTATCTACAGTTTCTCAGCCTATAGTCTAAATTACGGCTTACGTCGACGTGTTAATAGCCTAGGTATTTTAACAGATATTCAGTCTCATCTTGGTGTGGTTTATTAGATCAAATAACAATAAATATCTAATAATTATTATTATTAATAATTCTAAACAGTAATCAGGAGTGTTGTTGACATAACTAACTATTGTCATCAGCTCATTCTCAGGGATTACATTCCAATCAATTCATGTTCAATTAAATAATTATACACTTTCCTTGCATTTATTCCACTATATTATAATATAAGATTTATAACCCAGTTATTATTTTACACGAGCGGTTCTGACAAAATCGGATTTTATATAAATCTAATATAATAAAGTGGAATAAGTGCAAGGAAAGTGTATAATTATTTAATTGAACATGAATTTCCACCAAGGAAGTACATACGATATAAAAACTTTTTCAGTATCATTTTAGACATTCTATGTATATCTTACCTCTATTACAAGAGCTAATCTCCTCGGCTTTGATCCTTTACAAAACTGAATTTTCTTTTTGGAATTCACGAAATCGGTTAGAAAACGGTTTGTTTCATAATTCAGTTGGTCGGCGGCATCCGTTTTGGTCCCACAATAAATCCCGAACATAAATCTACCTTTGTGTGGGTAAAATATAACAGGGACGACGTGATCTTGACTTTCAGATTACTATTGAAAACACTTACCATCACCTGTTCTGTGTGCTCGTTTTATATTAATACGCGAAGTAAAATTGAGGATACTATTTAGAAAGTTGTGTAAAGGAATATGAATGGGCTTAGGAAAAGTTGTAGGGTAGAAGAGCTATGAGACAATGTTTCCTAAAATGACAGAAATAACCTGATAATATAATAATCTGTGAGTTAAGAGCGCATATGACCCTAACTTGACTACATACTTTAACCTAGATCTCAAAATCTGTAAGGTCTAGAAAGCTGATTTTTGACACAAGTAACTTCAGTTCATAAAGATTAAATGCTCAAGACGAAAACACGATTACTCAAAAAATGCTCGATAGTTTCTTTTTTACAAAAAACCTTGTTTTAGACACATTTTTGCTTGGATCTTCGAAGTTTGCTGTCTTTTCTTTAATATTTTTAATATCTAAAAAGGTATTGATAAAACCTAAATTTGCTCAAAACTCTTTTTTCATAATCATTATAGTTCGTCTTTTATTCAAGTAAAACTAACTCGGCGATGATTCCGCGCCGTCGTTTTTCACCTGGCATATGAAAGATCCGTGAGTGTGAAGAGAGAAGGACGATGTTTGGTTTTTAGAGTCAGGTGAGCAAATAGTAATCATTGGAAGGACTGAAACGACCTAAAAAAAAAAGCTAATATTGTTTAAGTGTACACTCGAATCATGAAATGTTTTGTAAGCAACCTAAATATTGTGAACTCCTATACTTATGATGTTATGTAAGTTAAATAAATAAAATAAATAAATAAATAAAAAACAAGTCTCCTCCTTTCTAAAGTATTATAATATGAAGAAGAACACAAGAAATGCAATATTTTCTGACCCGCGTCAAAATCATAAAACCTCATAAATGAGAATAAATATTTTCAAATTCTGACAGATTCAATTTATCACGTACCGGAGTTACATTAACTTTATCGATTTAAGCTTTCGCAATACAAATGGTAGGATTAAATGCAGTAAATAATCTTCTCGGGGCACTACAGTTTGTAACCTGCTTCTAATCTCGCCGAACAAACTTATTTCGCTGGGTATCGAAGAATAAAATCGTGAACTGAATAACTTTTCCGTATAAAAGCTCTTTAATTGCATTTTTATTTGATGGCTTAGGGTTAGTGTTAAAATAGATGAAAATTAGGTTAAATTGACATAAAAATCAAGACCTGGGGGGTGAGCCAAAAGGTTTTCGTTTTCGCTTCGTTATAGAATCGCCGATGAAAATGTATGGAATTGACATAAGCGTTCGTTAACCGTTTCCGTGCGGATGTCACCGATAGGCATCATGGGTAGCTTTTCTGTATGGCGGGTGACGCCCGAGAGGAGATAAAATGTTTACCTGTAGAACTATGATGAAATTACATTTTTCAGAGTTTTCCCCTCAATGAAAGTGGTTTTATTTGTCGCGTATTTTACGTATACAGTGTTAGTTTTAGGATATTGCATAAAAACTTACACTTCAGGAGTCCTAAACATTTTATAAATATATAACGCCAACACCAGCAAAATCTCACATCAACATAATTTATTCTTATAACTAACTAGCAGCCCGCCCCGCTTCGCATGGGTATGAAACAAACATTTCTAAAGTTGGAGGTGTTATTAACCCGGCGAGAGTGTGGTAAGATTAGTGCCTACCCACTAAAAAATTGTGGGTGCTCCGCTTTCACTCCACTGTCGAGTAAAAGAGTTTTCAATGCGAACTACCCTGCCAAAATGAACCTTTATTCAAATGGATGTATTTGGATAATATATACAGCCAGGCGCGTGAAATTGGCAAAAATGACACCGCACTGAATCGGTTAATATGACATTGACGTTCGACGCGTCTTATGTCAACTCCATGCATTTTGATCGGCGATTCTATTTAAACGAAGCGAAAACAAAAAAAAATCGGCTAAATGGCCTGTTATAATGTATTTCTGAGAGGTCTTGGTCTTTGTATTATTTTATGGATTCTTACTGATTAGTCTGTTCGAAAAGTCTTGTCGCGAGTTTAACAATTTTTAACTATCCCAAAAAGTCACAAAGTTACTAAAGAAGTGTTCACTCCAAACATTCTAACAATCAAACAATATTAACTTAACTTGAATTCAACTGTAAATATATCAACAAATCGATTGATTTAGTTAGGCAATAACAGTTCCGTTATCAATAACTGCTATGTTAATGGGCGCACGGACAATTTTAGTCGTATCGTACTAATTATTACCAGTATCAGACGGCTGCAGTGTTACATTAATTATACAGATCTCCGAGCGAGCGAATATCCAGAAAAGCGAATTCACGAATCACCTTTGTTTGCGAGTGTACGTTTTTACATTTTTAATTTCATTTCGATATGCGAGTACGGCCGGTACACTTGCGCATGAAAAGTGCTAAAAAAGACTGTTTGAATAAAGTTTGTTCGTTTGTGTTTAATTTGGTTTTTGTTCGTTTAGTTTTTTAGTTCATTAAAGTTTGTCGACTGTATTTCCGTATGAACAATATTATAACTGTAGCCAATATAAATAAAAAATAAATAGCTCCCACACCGGTTTCGGTCACGGTGGCCGGTTTCATTGACACCAGGCCAGCTACACAGGAGTAATTTTACAGTGCACAAGTGTGTGCGCAGTACACAAGAGCACTCTCTATTCCTTTACTCTCATAACCCAGTGGGACAATCAGTCATCCTAGTGTCCTAACCAAACTTGGAAATAACATATTTTTTCCAACGCGGGAATCGAATCCACGACCTCCGAGTCAAGAGCTCTATACCACTAGACCACGGAGGCGTTGTTGTCAATAGTAACAATGAATAAAAATAATTTTCTGCTCTGTAGATAAACAAGTTGGAAAATCCCTAGAAGGAATGAACAAGGCTCTAACTTTTTCCGCGTATTTGACACAATTTAGCTGTAAATCCTTTGTGATTTACAGTAATACTAATTAAAACCATATTGTCTCTTGCATTTCATAAATTATTACCCAAAATGTAAGTTCCCTTGTTCTCCTCTCTTCTCTTAGGTTTTTCGAAATAATTTGTTTGTTATTTCACGGGTTTTTTTTGTGAAAAAATGTTCAGCGAGGATCTACTACACACTTCCATTGCTGTCGCTCCTGCGCTAGGCTAGTGTGTTATGAAACAAAAAATATTAAAACAATATTATCTCAGTCTATGCTAATATCATAAGTGTACCTTTTCACGCCCAAAAAGCTGAACCGATTTTGCTGAGTTATGGGGATACCCTAAGTCCCGGAAAAGGACATACTTTAGCATAGCTAGCACAAGCACGTAGACAAACGAAAGAAACTAAATTTTGACAGTTTTACCGGAAAAACATTGGAGTAAAAGTTTCTTTCGTATCTCGATATCTTTCGCTTTTGAAAATCTATATGTCAAGCATGACGATCCGCTTTTGACATTTAGTTTCTTGATTCTGTTTTTATGACACTGGCCATGGTTTTATAGCCGAGGTGCCATAATTAAAAAAAAAGAACCAAGAAACTAAATGTCAAAAAAAAATAATTGCCGTTGCTTTAATGGTTGCTATGGAAAGAGTTTCTTGTCTTTGTCCACTGAAACTCAAGTCGATGGGTGGTGCCATGCTCGGGAATAAGATATGTAGACATGGGAAAGAAACTGCCATTACTTTCTTCCGAAGAATCGACTGGGAAACCCCGTGCTAGCTACGAGGATACTTATTAATACGGGAAAATGTTTGAATTTTGGCACAACGGAGTAGCGGGCATCATCTAGTATAATAATATCTAAATAGTATTATAATATTAAAATATACGTCCGTGCTCAATATCTCGTGAGATTAATACACGGCGGTGCGCCATGGCAGTGACGTATTCTCGCCGCGCTACAACAATGTTCGTATTCCGCCATATTTAATTTACATTCAAATGAAATAGACGTAGACATTAATGCGTTTGTATAACTTGATCTAGAGGTTACTTAAGTTTATACTCTATTACGCCAAACTTAGTTTATCGCACGGGTACCCGTACATTTTTTGGGGATAAAAAGTATATTTTGTGGCACTCATAGAATCTTCATACAGCACAATCGGTTAAGCGGTTTGGGCATGAAGAGGTAACAGACATACAGACAGACACACTTTCGCATTTATGGTAAATAATAGTATGGATATGGACAAGTTTTAAAATCGGAAAAAAGTCATATGGTTTGATTCTATTTCAAGAAAAATCTCTGATGTTAAAAGTTTATCTCATCATAGCATATTTACTGTATGTGACGCTTTTGGTAGTTAGGCTGATGTTAGTTCATAATAGGCCGACCGCACTAACGCTTTTAAAGTGGGAGAGCCATGCTTCGGCACGAATGGGCCGGCTCGACCGGAGAAATACCACACAGGCTCACAGAAAACCGGCGTGAAACAGCGCTTGCGCTCACCGGTAAACTCACTCACTCGGCGAGTGAGTGAGTTTACCGGAGGCCCAACCCCCAACCCTATTCCCTTTCCTTCCCATTCCTACCCTCCCCTATTACCCTATTCCCTCTTAAAAGGCCGGCAACGCAGCTGCAGCCCTTCTGATGCTGCGAATGTCCATGGGCGACGGAAGTTGCTTTCCATCAGGTGACCCGTTTGCTCGTTTGCCCCCTTATTTCATAAAAAAAAACGCTGATGGTCCGAGATGTATGAAATTCTAGGAAGCGTCTTTGTTGATATTTTTAGAATTCGTACATTTTTCGGCTTTAACTGTCAGCGCAACACTTAAAATCAGCTCTTAAAATATGTATAGAATATAAGTAATACATATCTTCTAGCGATGACTTAGAGTACTTAGACAAATATATAGCGAGCAATATTATATCTTAAAATAAAATATATGTGACGCTCTTTAATAAGGTATAGTAAATAGTTACAATATGTGGAAACTATTTTATAACCACATCGTCCAAATTAACCCTCGTATGATGTGACGTCTAAAATTAGCCATTATATTATCACATTCATAATTGAATACTAAAATGTTATTAATAATTCACTAATTACGTTACAGTGTATTGAAATACCACATTGGCCTAGGTCTCTACTCTCTATAGATCCGGATTATTATTAATAATTGAATCATTGAATAATGAATATGTATTTGGAACGTAAAATGCCGCTATTATGTAATGTGTTCGGAATATTATGTACATTTTTAAATTGAAAACTTATTTCGCGGCGTTTTTCATATTTTTTTTGTACAAACTTCTTTCGTGGTATTGAGCACTTATTAGGATGGGTAAAAATGTTAAAAGGGCCTTGACATAGTCCTGCCAAATTGTTTAGGTCTGACATGTGTATTAATAAAATATGTACAAGTAAATGGATATCTTAATGTAAACTTAACAAGAGTGTTAAAACATCAATATAAATGTATGAAAACTAACATAATAACGCTCTTTTCAATAGAGTTAAGATGAGGAAATTTTTGACGTAGCGAAATATAAAGGGCTGTAGAAAACTTGTAGCACGGTACATATAATATGTATACAGTAGCGTAACTTAGTCGTGGTCCTAAAATCAAAATCGTGCAACACAGAGGCTTGTTTCACGTGCACTTGATAAATGCATTGTTGCTACTCCAAGTTATCAATAAGCCTAAAAAGCCACTGGCCACTCTGTTTGTATAGTCTGAATTGGTCATATTTTATGGTTTGAGTGGAATGTTTGAAAGAAATTCCCCCACAGCCACCTCTTACATTATTTACCTATTTGTCATATTTTCAGCAGAATGTCTTTTATAGAAAGTTGTCAAAATTGATGTTTCATATTTCAACTGATAAGCGAAGGTTTAACACTTGACATCTGAAATGAATCCGATTATGAAGCAAACACTCGAATAACAATGTAGCCATTTAGCTGAAATAACGCTACCGGTCCGTTGGCGTTCTAGTATAAAGAATTGAAGCTGGTCTACTTTATATCATTTATACTGCGTTCGTAGCATGTCTAGGAACAACATCAAATACAATCAGCGAACTTTAACTAGATCTGGCTCGTTAGAAGACTGCCTCGCGTATTCTTATTAAATCCAGCCTGTGTACGTTTGTGAAGACGGAAGATGGAGATTTTAGACAACTACATGTCTTATAATATTTGTAAGCAGCTGGCCCGGAAAACATCGTATCGCTATGTACTAGAGAAGTCGATTCATAGGCAATTGACGGGCTTACGTCATTTGGACGGATTATGTCAATTCAAAATAAGTCGTGATCAGTCGGCTGGGTTTAACATAACTCGACCAAACTACGTAGGCCATCTGCCTATATATTATGAATCAACTTCTCTCTCAGTACATTATTTCGATGAAGGCTTCTTACAGACGAACGGCACTTGTCGACGACATTCGACGGCAATTGCTGAATTTTTTTTCATAGATTTTTTAGACACTTGACGGCATGACGGCAAGAGCCATTCGTCTGTAAGCGCGCTTAAAGAATAGATGTTGGTCGATCCTACATGACTTTGGCTCAAGACTTCTGCCTATATATATAATAAGTCGCTCTATCGGATGATTTTTCTTCAAATTACCACATTTCATTTATAACTACGAAACCCTAAAAAAAATGTGTGTTATTTTACGTTAATTAACATAGATTTCCAAACAGAATCATCACTTTAAATCACATAACAATGCCTTCAAAGTTTTAACGATAAAACTGGATTATTAGAGCGAAAGTACCAAATCTACTCGTACCCTTTTAAACATACAATCGTATCGCAATGGGTTCAAAGGTAGTAAAATATTTGTACAATCCTTTATGAATTTCTTTATGCTTTGATTCAAAGAATAATAGGGCGATATAAATACAATAAACTGTTATAAAACCTTTTTATTTCGTAGCTTTGTAGAGTTGACCCGAGTCAATATTAAATTGTATAAGCCCTTTTGATACTGATAGGCTGAAAAAATATCGCTTTCTAGCGGGATGAAAAAACTACTAAGTGAAATCTGTTCCCGAAAATTGAGACGTAAAGGATAAATTTTGGATAGGCTAGACATGAAAACATCTTGACATTTTTCTATCAATATAAGCACTAGATTTGAAAGGTATTGTTTTATAAAAATTCTAACAAGTATTTTTCCTCGCAAAAAATAGGTTTTGTCCTTTCCCGTGGTCTAATCTATATATGTGCCAAATTACATAAAAATCGGTTTAGTAGTTCGTGAGATTGGCGCTATCAAATAAACTCTTCAGCTTTATAAGTATAGATTTCTACTGGGCCGCCATGCTAAGCTACGCTTGACGCATTGTTTAGTTAATATAACTTTTGATTAATGACAGAATAAATCAACAGACTCAAGCTATTTCTCTCGATTCATTTATTCACAAACTTATTAATTATAAATGAAGCCTGCAAAGGATCCCAACAATAAAGACAGCAGTCATCTTTTGAATATTCGAATTTTTATTCTAGAAACAGACTTTTGGCAGTACAAAATTCACTGACAAATATTTAATGTATGCACATAAAGTGTACGAGGCGTGTTTTTTCCCTTCGGAGAAAATCCTTGACGAAAAAGCGTAGTGTATCAAGACAGGTAAGATGTGATCCAAATTACAAAGTGGCTGGGGCTTTTCAACGCATGTACGCCAAAAGCACAAATAAAAAGGGGAAAAATAATGTAGCGAGTTTTACCTACCTGCCCTAGTAGACAAGTGGCAAGCGATTATTGTAAACGCTAACAAAATGTATGCGATTTGACATAAGTCATCGCTTCGCTAGCGAATACTAATGTCAAATCCCATACATTTTGTGGCGTTGGCGTTTACGATATAATCGATTGGCGCTCGTCTAGGCCCTCTGGTAAGTTAGTAATAGCGCAAAAAAGTAATTAATTTAACCTAAAACAGCCATTTTGAAAGCGCGCTCCGCAAAGAACTTTTTTTTTTTATGAAATAAGGGGGCAAACGAGCAAACGGGTCACCTGATAGAAAGCAACTTCCGTCGCCCATGGACACTCGCAGCATCATAAGAGCTGCAGGTGCGTTGCCGGCCTTTTGAGAGGGAATAGGGTAATAGGGGAGGGTAGGGATGGGAAGGGAAGGGAATAAGGGAGGGTAGGGAAGGGATTAGGGTAGGGGATTGGGCCTCCGGTAAACACACTCACTCGGCGAAACACAGCGCAAGCACTGTTTCACGCCGGTTTTCTGAGAGAACGTGGTATTTCTCCGGTCGAGCCGGCCCATTCGTGCCGAAGCATGGCTCTCCCACGTATAACTTGTAGGGGGCTCTGCGAAAGATACATAATAATAGATTGTTTCTAGAAGAAGAGAAACATGGAAACAATTCATTCATTCAAAGACAAACATCCTTTTTTGGGCGGTCCGTAAAAAATGACACTTCTTAAAAGGGTTCCGTCACCAAAAAAGTTTGAGAACCGCTGACCTGAAAAATGCACAAATATTGATACTTTATTGTTAATTCGCAGAGAAAACTATTTACAAAATGGTCCCGCTTTTGGAGTGATTATTTTTGTTACGTGCTTTTAAACTCTGATTGCAATTAAATTTGTTTGTTGGTTGCTGTTTCAGGATAGTATTTATCTTGTGGTATTGCACTTTTAAACATTCGTTTGAGGTTTTTTGCCATTTGTTTTGTGTGAACGTAATGAAATTCAGGAAAACGCTACCTGCATGTTCCTACTATAATAGTAGGAACATGCAGGTACCATATTATAAGTAAAATTGTTTTATTACTTTTTAAAGTTAATGTAATTTATAAGCAGAATACACGTGGAGTATATTCAATATTCATAATAATTATTAATGTATCAGTTTCTTTATTAACTTTTAAATATTTTGAAAAATAAATAAGACGATCTGCAGGAACTGTACACTTTCTCGTAAACTCTATAAAAAATATATTGTTATAATATATTACTTTAACATTCTTCTTCATCGCTGGTAAGTTGGTAGTTCACTAATTGCTGAATTAATCATTAAGATAATGATAAATGTTCTCTAGAAAGTTTACTTTATAAACTAGATTCTAGAAGCACTCATCAGCTAGGATTAATAGCGTTAGAAATTTCGTACAGCTGATCACTTATAGCTTAAACATTAATTAAAAGTTTCTGAACAATATTTCCCTACCAAACACGCATGTTTCGTTAATGTGTATAAACATTAGTATAATTTAGGAATAACATATGATATTATACAAAATACTATTGTTTTTTTACCATTTTATACTTAACGGACATATGCAAAAAACTACTTTATTTCATAACGTAAAATTGTAGATCAATTAACTAATTTTGAACTTTTACTTAATATCTTGACTTCATAGAATAATCGCGGGTATTTCAAAACTTGTGAGAATATAATTATATTCAAATATTCCAAAAGTTACACAAATCGGAAAGTGGATTTTAAGGAAGTTTCCACTTTTTTCACGTAACAAAAGGCTAAGGGAAATATATTACAGTGTGACAAGACCGCGGAAAGCAGGGGTAATAAATTTAATTATGCGCAAACAAACTGTAGCCTGCTACAAACGCCGTACACGTTACAGTGAAATAATCACGAAATCCCAAAACCGCGTGAAATTCTGAAATAAATTGTGTGTTGAATGTTTGTAACAAGTTGAACAGTTGCTCTAAACTAAACGTTATGCTGTTATGTCTTAAATGGAATAAATAACTGCTCTTCCGTTTGTTGGAATAACTTAAAATTTATCTTTCTAACTACAACCTGAATCTGTCATCTACATCTACTAGATGTTGCCTACAATTTCTTCGCAGAAATTTGTTTACCGCGGGAGAAAAGTATTTTTTTCTGTAACGAATACTATCCTACGTCTTTTCATTGTACTGTAGCTCATCCATATTCCATTCCATTCAGGAATCAGGAGCTTAATCGTGAAAGTAGCCTAAACGTACAAACACACTTTCGTAATTATATTTTTTGTATGGATAAAAGAGCTTGTAGTGAATATACAGGTACGGTATATCAAAAATTGTATATTAATGTAAATTAAAGTATCAAGACGCTCACTCCTAGTAAATTGGACTAATTTGGCGCAGTACGGAGACAGCTCAGTTCATCTATTTTAAAGCTATTAGCGTTAACATTATAACGAGCTCGTTAATAACCATGAAACATTAACGAAAGTCTAGCAAATACTAGAAGCAAATATTAGGCTACAAGGTGAGACCTAAGAAATGCTTTGTTAGTGTCTATTGAGGGCTCAAGGTTGGTTAAGCTCATTAGTCATTATACTTATAGTTAAAAATAATGGATGATAAAAATGTGTACGTATACCTTCATGGAGCTGTGAAGAGGTTACAGCAGCTTAAGTTGCTGAACCGATTTTAATACAATTTTGTATGAAGATACTTTGAGACCTGGGAAAGGACATAGATTATGGATACTTTCCATCCTGGAAAAACGTACGTTTCCCGTGCGATAAACGAATTTGTATGCAACGAAGTTACGGGCATTTTGTAGTTTGTATATGACGCTTGAATGAAATTTGCCATGGCAATCCTTTGAGCATAAGTAACGAACAAAGGACAGTTTTTATCCCAGGAAAAGGTACGGGCCCAACGCGATAAAGAAATTTCGGCGTTAAGAGGATACACCAGGGCCTAGAGAAATGAAAAAAAGTACGTGTAAAATTCGGGACAATATCTAGTTCTATTATAAGTCATTGAAACAGCAAAATTAATTAAATTAACTCAAAGGCGCTTTAGGCCTTATTGAATACCTTAGTATTCAAAGAAAATCACAGCCCACAAATTAATTAAGTTTCTTGGAAATAATTATAACTTTATTTTACCAATATTTCAAATCGAATAAGAAAAATTTTAACTATATTTTTTTACTTCATTTTACTTTGAAACAAAGGAATGTGAAGTCGGATATTTGTTTTTTATTTTCCTGAAAAAGAATTAGCATTGTTTAAATCCGAATGTACTAGCGAAACCTCATAGTATTTATCAGAATAATACATTAATTACATTATATTTTAAACATATACAATTATTATTTCAAAAAGAGAAATACGAATTCGGTTATTTCCTGTATCCATACTTCCATACTAATATTATAAATGAGAAAGTGTGTCTGTCTATGTGTTACCTCTTCACGCCCAAACCGCTGGATACTTTTTATCCCGGAAAAATGTACGGTGTCCGAACGATAAACGAGTTTTGGCACAACGGAATTGCGGGCATTGCAAATGAAAAATAGTACGTCATCGGTTGTGACTTCTTGGTTTTTAAATCATAAAAATTTTAATCGAATGGAAATATTTTAACGAAACCTAATACTGCAAATTATCACATTAACAACACAATAATATTTTTTATGGACAATTGCATTATTTTCCCAAAATTTTCCTTCCTCCATGATTGGTGAAATGCGCAGCGCAGTTTCCCTCGCAAAGTTGCCGGCAGTCGTGTATCGGCGCTCGGGTGCTCCACAATGGTGTGAACCTCAAACATGATGAGGGAAGCGTTCCAATGGATATTCCTCAGCTACATCTCCCTGTCCCTCTGCTGCCAGCTGACCGAGACCTTGGCGAAGAGCGCCAACAGGTATATAGGTAAGTCTACCTGTAGATATCGCGTTTAGTTTGGTTTTAAATATATTTTAAAGTCAGGTTTTATCGCGATTAGTTTGTTTTTAAATATATTTATTATTACTTACTTTACTTTAAAATATATTTAAAAATATATTTTGAAGTAAGGGTTTATAGAGTTTAGTTTGTTTTTAAATATATTTTAAAGTCAGGTTTTTTATTTAGTTTGTTTTAAACACGTTTTAAAGTGAGGTTTATAATGAAGTGGAAAATAGTTTTCCTTTATATTTTAAAGTTTAAATATTTTGAACTATTATACTATATTAAAAATATATTTTATTTGGATTGAAATAAGCGAAATTTTGCTCTTAAATATAACTTAAATGAAATTTACATTTTACGTGGAGAAATTCATATTTTTACTTAAATATTTTAAAGTTACTAACAGGAATATTTTTGGTTATCTATAATGGTTTTGTAAGATAAAACAATATACACTTATTAATTATACAAAACAATATACACTTACGATATATTAAAAAATAATAATATATTTGTTAAAAGTTTCCTTCAATATGTCTCGATATAGAGATCGCGTTTTAAACGACAGTTTGTTTCGATTCTGGTTTTTAACTTTCAAGTTTGCGTGGCTCGATAGCGTTATATTTAAATCATTGTTATTATGATTTTCGGTGTCCTACATTTTTAAATTTATTTGTTTGTACTAAGTGTGGCCTAATATTAACTAACATTAAATATTTCCATTCTGACACTATAGGGGGGAAAATTAAAAAATTTCTTCACTTTTCTTTTACAATGCTTAATGATAAACAAACTTATACCACGCTACGTTATGTTCTCGACTTAGAACTTGAATTTATGACCTAAAACAGGGTTTCCCGAAATTTTCTTCATGAGAACTTAATTTGATGAAGTTTTGTAAAAAAAACTTTTACTACGAAAAAAAAATCAATAACTGAATATGAAATATATTTGACAGTTATTGATTTTTATTTGCTGAAATTATTAAAAACTCATTTTTTACCTCCGACAGAAAAGAGGGGTGTTATAAGTCTATATGTAATTGATTGTACTTTTGGTTCTTGGTGGAAATTCATGTTGAATACTAATAAAACACTATTTTTCGTGCACTTTCAGAAATAATTATAAATTTTAACAAATTACACGACCGGTTTCGAAATAAATCATTAGATTACCGATAATTTAATTGAATTGTCCATAATATTAAAAATTATGGACAATTCAATTAAATTATCGGTAATCTAATTGACAATTGTATCGTTATTGAGTTAGTTTGACATTGTGTATATTAATTTTAACATTTAATAATTTGATACTAATTTTGTGACATATTTTAATCGATTTTTTTTTATTTAACAATGGCATCTGTATATGTGACATAACGTTATTAATATATCAATATACAATAGCTAAAACCAACTATCAATTTTAACATCAGTAGAAAATAGTCGTATTCAGAAGAAAAATTCTACTAAATGGTATAAAAATTCCATGATGCCGATAACCCTAATGTTTGTTTTGATTATATTTAATTTTGTAAAACTACCTACACTAAGTACACCTGAAGATGATTTATTTCGAAACCGGTCGTGTAATTTAAAATTTATAATTATTTCTGAATATAGTGGAAAAAGTGCACGAAAAATAGTGTTTTATTAGTATGTTATAAGTCTGTCTGTCTGTCTGTTTGTTTGTGTGTGTATCTGTCCATGGCATCGTAGCATCCAAACGGGTGGACCGATTTTGATCTAGTTTTTTTAAGATTTAAACGTGACACTTTTTATATACGCCCAGGCTAAAAAAAATGGATGGGGATTCCGAACAATATCTGAAATGAAATTTTTATTTATTAGAAAATTAAACAAAAAATGTGCGTTCAAACACAATCACCCAAAAATTTAGTACAAACAAATTTTCAGCCTGTTTAATATTGTCGAAGCAATATTTCATTTTAAGCGAATTCCAAATAGTCGTCGAACAATGTCATGGAACTAATATTTTGTATTTATCGACATGCATATTTCGTTCAATTTAGTTTTTCGTAATGTATGAGATGTGTTCAACTTTTTTTTATTTGGACGTTGCTAAATGGGTATAGTCTATACCGCATAAAATATTAAAAAAAAAAAAAAGTGCGCTAAAGGGGTTGTTATTGCATGTTTGTTTTTTTTATACACACTAATATAAACTGTTGCCAGAATATTTAAACTTGAGTTGTATTGTTATATTTGTCTTAGTTGTAGGATGTTACAAATATAATATATATATTAAAAAATTTACGGTCCTTAGCATTACTATTGGCAACTTTTCGAAAATATTCAAACTCTAAGAAATTTTTAATGTTCTCCAAATTTCAAAACTCGTAACTAAAATGATGTACCATCGATGAAATTTATTCATAGGCAGTTGCAGGACCTATGTCATCTGGTCAGATTATGTCAACTCAATATTAATCGTGATCTGACAATTGGATTTGATAAAACTGAGGATAAAACGCAACTGAAATACGTAGGTCCGCCATCTGTCTATGAATCAACTTCTGTTGTAGTACACCGCGTATCATATTTTCAGAGCTAATTAATTCTCGTAGAAAGTCGGTTAAAAAGCAATTAATGTTAATAAGCATCATTATTATTACATATCAAAAGGCGAGGCCTCCCTTGGGCCCTCAAAAGCGTGGCCCATATTCGTCTGTAAGGCCTTAATTACAGCTACTATAAAGGTTTCACGTATGGAGCGTCTTAAGGCCATTTCTGTTTAATATTATTTTGGAGTTTTGAAACGGCCTTAGGTTTAACTTTTTTAGGGCCAACCTTAAAAGATAGGGCTTTAATTGAACTAAAACTCTAATAATAATTATTATCATTATTTAACTGTTGTCAGATCGAAGGATCATTAAAATATTTTCACATTTATAAAAACGCTGAAGAGTAAAATTTCAACGAAAAGCAGAATGTTAAAATATTCTCTACTCATTAAAATAATGCTTAACTTACAACTGGCATCTGGCACTGACATTGTACTGAATACAGGCGTGTTCATACTATGGCATAACAATAAATCTTATATAATATAAAATTCTCGTGTCACAATGTTAGTTACCGTACTCCTCGGAAACGGCTTTACTGATTTTTACCAAATTTTATATGCATACTAGATGTCACCGTACATTTTCCCATCCAATTGTCAGATCACGATTAACATTGAGTTGACATAATCTGACCAGATGACATAGGTCCTGCAACTGCCTATGAATAAATTTCTTCGATGGTACATCATTTAGTTACGAGTTTTGAAATTTGGAGAACATTAAAAATTTCTTAGAAAGTTTGAATATTTTCGGAAAGTTGCCAATATTAATGCTAAGAACCGTAAATTTTTTAAAATATATATTATATTTGTAACATCCTACAACTAAGACAAATATAACAATACAACTCAAGCTTAAATATTCTGACAACAGTTTATATTAGTGTGTATAAAAAAACAAACATGCAATAACAACCCCTTTAGCGCACTTTTTAAATTTTTTTAAAATATTTTATGCGGTATATGTACGGTTTCCATGGTCTTGCGCGTACGTTACCGTTATCTTGTTATGTACAAGGTTGTACTATCAGGGAAGTTGATTCCTAGGCAGATGGAGGACCTAAGTAATTTGGTCGCGGTACGTCAAACCCGACCGATCACAGCTAACATTGAATTGACATAAGCCGACCAAATTACGTGGGTCTGTCAACTACCTAGGAATCAATTTCCTCGATGATACAATGCTTGTATACAAAGCTCAAGGGGGAATCGATCTATAACCCGTTCGTGTTTATTTACATAATCGACTAGGCACTACGAATCACTCGGAATCGACTGCTGAATGTTTAATACAGTTATCAATATTGGATTGAAGATGCCTCTCAAATATAAGTGGGAGAGCCATGCTTCGGCACGAATGGGCCGGCTCGACCGGATAAATACTTCGTTCTCACAGAAAACCGGCGTGAAACAGCGCTTGCGCTGTGTTTCGCCGAGTGAGTGAGTTTACCGGAGGCCCAATCCCCTACCCTATTCCCTTTCCTACCCTCCCCTATTACCCTATTCCCTCTTAAAAGGCCGGCAACGCACATGCAGCTCTTCTGATGCTGCGAGTGTCCATGGGCGACGGAAGTTGCTTTCCATCAGGTGACCCGTTTGCTCGTTTGCCCCCTTATTTCATAAAAAAAAAATTAAGCTTGAACATCACTCACGCATTTCCGTTGATTATATCTCGGTTTCGGTGACGGTGGCCGGAGATGAAACCTCGCTATGTAGGAGTAGTTTTATTATTTATTTATTTATTAAACAAACTTATCTACTATTACAGGATAACCCAATACAGAAGATTATTATAGGAACTTAAACATTACAACACAAATTTAATTACAACTTACCCCTAATAGCACAATAAGTATAATTAGGAACTCTATTTATAATGAATAGTGTAAAATGTATATTAATTTTACACTATGTTAGAAGACAAAATGCAGCTCTTGTGAATTCACTCAGTATATGCAGTAAACTAGGCCTTTACATCCGTTGTGGATTATCAGTATTTTCAGAGCAAAATAACCACCCCTCAAATACTGTACTGCCTGGGACAAGATTAAATATTATAATATGCAGTAATGCTTACATAAAATCACTCTTCGTTTTTTGACTCTCAGAAAGACATAATATTACCATATTAGTTGGGACAATATGCAGTATATGCACTATGCAGTAATGCTTACATAAAATCACTCTTTGTTCTTTTTCTCTCAGAAAGATGTATTACCATATACTATTTGAACCCACGCAAGTCGCAACTCCATTTCGCATACGCAAGAACCGTAATGTCGGCTGTACACTCTCGCCGAGAGCTCTCGGGCGAGAGTCTCGTGTGAGAGCCCCTTGCCCGAGTGCGATCATGTACATTCTCGCTTAGTTCAATCGCAGTTATGAACCATTCACCATGCATCGATAGATATCATAGTAATCCAAAGATCTATAATCATATTTAATTTTATTTCGCACAGATAATGAATGATAATGACGTTCATTATTGTTGTTTTTCTGTTCTGCACTGTTTAACGGCGCGACTAGTAGTGAAAAACACGAGAGTGTACAGTAATGCGCTCGCTTTCCTCGCGAGGCCCTTTGTCTCGGGCGCAAAATACCGACACCGGACCGAGAGTGTCCGAGACAGGCGAGACGAGGCGAGTGCACCCACTTACACTCTCGCACTCAGGCCGCCTCGCTATATCTCGGCGAGAGTGTACAGCCGACATAAAATTTTGCTCCATGCCAATTTCATCAAAAGCGTGAAGAGATAATACACTGACAGAGAGACACACAGGCAAACACACTTTTGCATTCATAATATTAGTGTGGATAAGATGGGTGGGGCAAATTAAGAGATTAGAATTCAGTAGCAGCACCAAATTTCGTATGACCATCCAACGTCATGGATCATCAGAGCACTCCGTAAAATTGCATCGGGTAATTTCGACAGCGTAGTTAGAAATCAATCAATCACCCGGTTAGGGTGCTTTATAGCATACCAAATGTATTTTCATTTAGACTACGAAATAAATTATAAGCAAAAAACTTTTTGAAAAAAAGGTTTTATTTAAATACTTTAAAAAGATGAAAATAAATTTCCCCTTAAAAATTCTAACTATTAAGTTATAACCTCAATATATTATACAATTTGCATGACAATAAAAGCTTGTCGCGTGATTTGTTAATAATAAACTAGTAAGTGCCAATTTAACTGAGTAGTTGATATTATATTTTTTATTTAATTAAAGTAATTAAATATTGACAGATTGTTAAGTCTCGCGACAAGCTTTTATTATAATGCAAATTGTATAATTTTTTAAGGGGAAATTTATTTTCATCTTTTTAAAGTATTTAAATAAAAGCTTTTTTTCAAAAAGTATTTTGCTTATAATTTATTTTTTATTTTTTAGTTAAATCTCTGACTAGGTTTTCTAAGTCTGCTTTAATGTAGTTTGTTTTGTTTCAAGAATTTGTTAAAATCTCATTAACTTAATTTTAGAAATCGTACTTAATTTTTTCGTACTTAAGACTAAAAAATTAAATATCACTTAACAAAAATGACCGGATTCACCAGGCATTTTCTAATGCTCGACTGGTTTTGACTTGACACGACACGACACGACACGACACGACACGACACGACACGACACGACACGACACGACACGACACGGCACGGCACGGCACGGCACGGCACGGCACGGCACGGCACGGCACGGCACGGCACGACACGACACGACACGACACGACACGACACGACACGACACGACACGACACGACACGACACGACACGACACGACACGACACGACACGACACGACACGACACGACACGACACGACACGACACGACACGACACGACACGACACGACAGGACACGACACGACTTTTCAATTTACTCTCAATAAGCCTTTTTGTTTGATACCCATATTGCAGAAGTGCTTTAAAAATTACTATATTCCCCCATCTTACATCTAAGATGGGGGAATATAGTTATTCAATATGAGCCGCCATATTGAATGTAGAATGACACTCTTTCATTTGATACCCATATTGCAGAAGTGCATTAAACTTTCATTTGATACCCATATTGCAGAAGTGCATTAAAAATAACTATATTCCCCTATCTTAGATGAGCCGCCATATCGGATATAGCATTTTACATGCAATATGGCGGCTCATCTAAGGTTTACATTCGTTTCCAAGTTACTCTCAATGAGCCCTTTCATTTGATACCCATATTGCAGAAGTGCTTTAAAAATAACTATACCTGTATCTTGGATGAGCCACCATATTGGATGTAGTATGACATTACATTCGTTTTCGAGTTACTCTCAAAAATCCCTTTCATTTAATATCCATATTGTAGAACTGCATAAAAAATAACTATTTCGCCATCTTGGATGGTCGGTCATATTGGATTTAGAGTGATGTCACATACAATATCATGTATTGTCATCAAAACTAAACGTGCCTGCAAAATTTCAGCTTGATCGGTTAAATATATCTACTCCAAAATTGAGTTGCAAGATTTCACCCGAACATACATACTTACATACATACAGAGCAAGTTAAATAAAAGCTTTTAAAAACTTCTCGTTACCGCGTTAAAATGTACACAAAGATAAAGAAAATACTGTTATGTGAAAAGTCATCTGAATTCATTTTAACATTATTAATATACGTGGGAGAGCCATGCTTCGGCACAAATAGGCCGGCTCGACCGGAGAAATACCACGTTCTCACAGAAAACCGGCGTGAAACAGCGCTTGCGCTGTGTTTCGCCGAGTGAGTGAGTTTACCGGAGGCCCAATCCCCTACCCTATTCCCTTCCCTACCCCCCCCCCCTATTCCCTTCTCTTCCTGTCCCTACCCTCCCCTACTACCTTATTCCCTCTTAAAAGGCCTGCAGCTCTTCTGATGCTGCGAGTGTCCATGGGCGACGGAAGTTGCTTTCCATCAGGTGACCCGTTTGTTCGTTTGCCCCCCTTATTTCAAAAAAAATATATATATTATTGTATCAATACTTAATATTATGCGAATGTGTTACCTCTTCACGCCTAAACCACTTAACCAATTTTGCTGAAATTTGGTATGTAGATAGTTTGAGTCTCGGGAAAGGACATAGGATACTTTATATCCCGGAAAAATATACGGTTTCCGCGCGATTAACGAATTATGGCGCAACAGAGTTGAAGCGTCATTTAATTAAAATGTAAGCATTAATCATAATAATAATCAAAATTAAATAATTATTAAGCGGTAACATCGTGCAGCGTCCTGATGATGAGGGATTTAAACCCCACTTGTACCTCCCCCCCGCCCCCGCCCCCCTACATAAGCTTCCACTAGAAGAAACAAATTTCCCGTAAAATCCCGTATTTCTAAGGCTTACGTACAAAATACGTGTATTTGTGGTGTTACAGCTCGCTAAAACATTGGAATATTTTTTGTTCGCTGGTCAAATAGTGAGCTGAAAGAGATTGGTTTTCCATCATGGTATTGAGAACAAGTTTACTTTAATAGTTTTTATTCGAGACAAAACATTGCTTTACGGCTCCCACATTTTAAATGTCTACAAGTCGGTTGGTATATCTTATTACTAGAAGAAATGTTTACGTAGCGACTAGCGAATAAACAAGATCTACTTGTCTCTGTCTGGCACATCGAAAATGTTACAAGACGGACAAAGTAGGCGATAGGTTTTGACGTGGTAGAGCCATGCTTCGGCACAAAAAACCGCTCACAGAAAAACCGGCGTGAAACAGCGCTTGCGCTGTGTTTCGTGAATTTACCGGAGGCCCAATCCCCTACCTTTTTCCCTTCCCTACCCTCCCCTATTCTCTTCCCTAACCTCCCCTATTACCCTGTTCCCTCTTAAACCGCCGGTAACGCACCTGCAGCTCTTCTGATGCTGCGAGTGTCCATGGGCGACGTGAGTTCCTTTCCATCAGGTGACCCGTTTGCTCGTTTGCCCCCTTGTTTCATAAAAAAAAACTTGAATATTTACACGTACCTATTACGATAGATATACAATGTCGTGTTAAAATGCTTGGTCAAATAAAATATGGTCAATTGAGAAGTCATTTCGGGGCATTTTGATACTTGAAGTATCTACTTGCCGTAGATAACGTAACTCTTTTATGCGAGCACATTTTCTTAATAATAATCAGAAACTGCTTTGATATACCCTAGGTTAATATATTTTATACCACCTGTAGCCCTTAAGAGGAGTCCACAACGCCGTTTTTCCATACAAACGTTGTCCCCTGTTTCCTCCCTGGATAATGCCGGTAGAGTTATGATTTTTTTCCTGAATATCTATGGCCACTATTAGCTGGTCCCTATGTTTTCTTTTTTTTCATAATTTTATTATTAAAAAACATAAGAACGTCCAAAAACCCAAAAAAATGGCCAGATTTTCCTCTGTGTTCAAACATCCAGAAAATAAAACATAGGAACACAGCTCAAGCCTTGCTTTAATTTTTAATGAAAAAAAAACTTAAATCGGTTATGTTTTGGAGAAGGAATCAGCAGACAACGAATCGAAGTTTTTCTGTTCTTTTATTTGAACTTTTGTCGTGTTGTCTCTATCGCGCTCTGCGGTGGGAGAGTTGAGATTGGTGAGACAGCAATACATTTTCAAATACCTATTTTCAATTTCTCTAGCCCCTGGTGTATCCTCTTAATGCGAAAAGCCGTGAAGATTGTAGAGCGTGCCAAAGAAGCACTGTAGCCTGCGCTAAGAATACACTAGCAAAATATAAATTACTTACCGTACCTTCTTCTGATACAGTCATGCAGTGACAGACTTCGGTTTCATTTACAAACAGAAGAATTACAGGTGTTGCGATTCTTCAACGTGGTCGCTTACGATTGCCTAGTTTCATAAAACATTTCATTAAAAGTAAATAGTTCAAAAAGCTAAAAAACACGCTTCTAGCACGCACTAAGCCAATCCGCCATCTTGGATGTCGGCAATGTTGGATTTAAGTCACGTGACTATTTTGCTTCGTATTCCTGGCAGCAAACCCTTTCATTTGATGCCCATAGGGGTGCATCTCAAATAGCCTGTCCGCCATCTTGGGAAGGCCGCCATATTGGATTTGTAATGACGTTTCTTAGCTAGTCATATATTGTCATCAGAACTCAGAGCATGTGCAAAATTTGATCCTAATCGAGGACCGGGAAGTGGGTCAAAATAAGATTCCAAGATTTTCTTACATACACATACTTTAATACAAGATTTAGTTGTAACGAGTGAAACTAATATAAAGCGTGTAAAAAATTATACATGTTACATGTGGCACTGGGGGTCTGCCGCGTTAAAGTTATTGATAAGCATGTTTTATCAACTTATGCAATTATAATTCGCATACGTCTAGACGCACGCAAACAACGCCGCACCATCGAAGTGGGGGTGTTAGGTTTTATTTCGTTACGGAATTTCTTGATCCGGTCGCCGCACTTGAATCCCGCGATAAAAACTATGCAATAGCTTAAAACTTTAAACTACAAATGCATTAGTATTTGAGTTTTTGTGCGGGAGAAACGTACAGGTCGTTAAAAATAACTCCACAATGGAGAGAGGCCGTCGGTTTTCTTCTCCTAATGAGTATATTGTTCGTTAGAAGTAATTATTTCAATTAATTACTTTCAAAGGAACTATTTGGTACTGAAACTACTGAAATATTTTTAACTAGATGACGCCCGCAACTCTGTTTCGCCAAAAATCGTTTATAGCGCAGAAACCGTACATTTTTTTCATTAAAGTAGCCTACGTCCTTTCCCGGGAATCAAAGTATCTCCATGCCAAACAGCAAAATCGGTTCAGCGGTTTGGCCGTGAAGAGGTGACAGACAGACAGACAGTCATACTTTCGCATGTATAATATTAGTGAGAAATTAAGATATGCAATTAAGATAATAGTAACAAATAAACATATCATTTGGAATGTCTTTATTATACGTATAAATTATGAGAGCACTCCACCTACTCATGAATTAGATTCCCTGAGACTACTAAATTACTTTCAAGCAATCTTCTCTTCTCAATATCTTAAAGGGTATAAATTATATTATTTATTTAATAATATTTAATATAAATAGTTTTAATCATGCTTTAATCAAAGCTTCGATGTCCTTCAAGCTCATAAAGAACATAAAAAGCTTGATTTTAAAAAGTTCAGCGTGCCGTGAAACTTTCAGAAATTGAAGGCAAAGCAAATGTTCGTTCGATCTGAAGATTGAACGTTGGATTATAAACACGCCACTTCGACATACTCAAGCTCTAAAGCTTCGTCGAAAGCTCGCAAAAAGTGGGATGGGACCTATACAAATACGGGACGCGATTAGCTTTTGAAGCTTCGATCTTAGAAGCTTGTATAGAAGTAGTGAAATTGAATTCTAGTTTCATTTAATACTAGATTTTGCTCGCAACTTCTTTCGTTTATTTCATGGTAGTAATTTAATAAGAATATTAAGATTTAATATTTGCGTCATAAAAACTTTTATTTAATCTTTCCTTATTAAGAAAACCAAATAACGTTTTAATCGGTTTAGCGGTTTAAGGTTAAAAACCTAGCAGACAGGCAAATATTCACATTTATAATAATGTAGTACCTGGATGACCAAGCTTTGCTCGGTATAGCAAACACTCATTGATTTCGTGTTACTAAACAACGCCATCTGCTGGAATAGCTGTTGTTGTGTCGTTAAAGCAATTAGTTGCTCACAAAATAGTATTATTATTCGCCAATAGATGTCAGGAAGAGTCATATTTTTCAGTTTATCGATAAAACACGAATAAAAAGACATTTTCTAAAAATGATTCCTAGCTAGATCGATTTATCGCACCCGAAACCCACTACATACTAAATTTCATGAAAATCGTTGAGCCGATTCCGAGATTCCAATTATATATTATATACTTTTTATCGCAAAAGTAGAGTTTCTACGTGATCTTTCGTCGAGCACAGTTCCTACAGAATCCTTTTTCACATAAAATTCGGCGTTCCAATTAAACCAACGCGTCTGTATCGTATTAATTAAGGACGCAAAAGTTAAATCATAAATTAAAATGAAACTTCATAAAAAGCAAAGTAAAAACTTTGACATCAGTAAATTAAAATATACACTGCTAGAGGTTACCTGCGACGTGCAGAATAAAATATCGCGGGAACTGTACCTTTTCTTCATAATAGATCTGCTTTGGGTCTGTTTTTTAACGGGCTTTGGCCCACCACACATTCCCACCACTCTATCTCCTGTGTCCAGGATCGACAGCGGTATCCAACCACGAAAACCCTTTGATATGATCTCAGGGAGCCCGAGGGACATGCTAAAGCTGTCTTGGGACCCGCAACGAAATTAATCAGGAGAAAAGATAGGAGGAGTAGGAAGAATTCCAATTTCCCTCCCCATACAAAGCGGGAGACAACACAAAGTTGCAATGACCGAAAGTCAGAGAACTTAAGGGGGAGCACCACGGAAATAAGGCTAATAATAATTGTGACTCCTAAGCTGAAGCTAAGTTAATATTGGAGTTTATTGTGTTTGATTGTCGCCAATAATAATTGTGACAAAAACGCTTGAAGGCATGGTCTGCTTTGGGTCCCGTTTTCTTCATGGTCCATATTCTACACTAAATTTCACCCGAATTATTATGCTGTTTAAGTATAAACACAAAACAGACATACCAATTTCGTTTATTGCGCGGGAAACTTTTCCGGAATAAAAAGTATCCTATGTCCTTTCCCGGGACTCAAAGTATCTCCATACCAAACAGCAAAGTCAGCTCAACGGTGTCGGCGTACGGTAACAGACAGACAGACACACTTTCGCATTTATGATATTAGTATGGAAGTATAGATTTAAGGTAAATGACTAGTAGATTGGACAGTACCAGTCATTGAAAAAAGCACAAAAATACAATATTTATTAATGTTGCTTTAAAAATTTCCTGTTTTTAAAGTAAAAGAACGCCTGTTTTTAAAGAAAAACAGTCAGTTTTTAAAGGAACATTAATAAATATGGTGTTTTTGTGCTTTTTTCAATGACTAGTACTGTCCAATCTACCAGTCATTTACCCTACGACAATTTTAAATTTCTTTCGATATAAGTAAAACGTTATCATTTTATTTTATATTTTCCAAACGGCGTGTATAAACTATTTTCGTATAATGTACAGGATACTTAGCGCTCAGGGACCACTCGCCGTTAAGGCTGATAGCATCAAACCCAATTCAAAGAGAAAGTTTAAAATTTAACTTTAAAAAAATAACATTTTCCAGCTCATTAAGGGAGTTTTATCTTTTTTTATCTCTCAAATTCCACGGCTAAATGATGTCATAATGCATTTGTTACTTTCGAGGAATTTCTCGCGCTTCTTACGTGGGAAGTTTTGCCTCTGTGTTCTTTGCCTTTTTCTTGCCTTTGCCAGGTTAAAAACGTGAGTATGGAACATGCTGTTTTGCTATTTGAAAAAGCGTTGTCATATACGTTTAAGTATTATAATACGTCAAACAGTTATAACTTATATTACATGGTTGGACATGAAAATACTTAGTAGTTTGATACGTCTTTAATTTTATGAAAATTAATCGTCGGCTACGTATCTACTTATTTTTTATAATATAACTTAGGCAGGAGTTTAAGTTTAAGTTGCGTTTGAATAAACACAAGCTTAGGTAAGTTTATTTGTAGAGTGTTTGAGTCTTCGCTAGTTGTAAGCCTGCAGAGAAAAGTTTCTTAGTTTGTTTAGGTCAAATGCGACTTTAGTTGGTAACGGTGGTGGATAACGGTTGAGATACAAGATATTATTTTAGAAAGAGAGACAAATTTTAGGTACTGTTTGTATAAAATATCACTTTTTGGATTGCAATTTGAATGTGCCGACTGTCGCTAAAACGCAAGAACGACTTGACCTTTTTGGAAAATGTTAGTCTTAAAATATCAAAAATAAATCAATAAATAGTTGTATCAATCTGAGGAACTTTCAAATATTAATAATTGGGAAAAAAAATCAGAGAAAATGTTATGTTATATTATGTATCCTAAAATTTCGTATTATTTTTATTAATAAAACGATCAAAATGATTGTTAAAAATATTAAGGGCCTGTTTCACCACTTACTGATAAGTGCCGGATGGGCTATCCACAATTTATCTGACGGATACAGTAAAGAGTATCTTTCAGATAAGTTGTGGATAGCTTATCCAACAGGAAGTAGTGAAACAGACCCTAAAACTGCTCGCAAAGCTTTGATTAGGTACTTCAACCTACTGGCATTAGCACTTAGTATATCAATAGAAGTTAGCTGATTGTGAACTATCTTCAGGAATTCATTTAAACCGATGGACTTCAGAAACTTTCTAAATAGCTGCTACTTTTCGTTGCGAAGTTTCTAGCACTTGCCGAGGAGCTTACGACTTGATATTAACATAACTTAATAACATTGTTTCGTATAAATAAAAAATCGGCCAAGTGCGAGTCGGACTCGCGCACGAAGGGTTCCGTACCGATACAGAGCAAAAATAGGCTAAAAATTGTGTTTTTGTATAGGAGCCCCCCTTAAATTTTTATATAATTTTAATATTATTAATAAATAAATATTAGAGTAAGTACACATAATATAAAACCAAAGATTATTGAAAAATTCAAGTGCCTACCTTTTGCTATTATTGACATATAGCGAAAAAGACCGAAAAAATCTCGTTTATTGTTTGGGAGCCCCTCTTAAATATTTATTTTATTTTATTTTCAGTATTTGTTATTAAAGCGGCATCAGATATACACCATTGTAATAAAAAAATCAGAAGTCTAGCTATAGCGGTTTTTGAGATACAGCCTGGAGACAGACAGACGGACAGACAGACATCGAAGTCTTAGTAATAAGGTCCCGTTTTTATATAATATGAAATACGAGAAATGGAGCCCTCACGAGAAATTCGATGGTTCAAAATTATCGAACATTTTAATTTTTTTTCTTATCAATCGTAGCTTATACTTGACTCGATATAAAAAATCTGCCAAGTTCGAGTCAGATTCGCGCACGTAGGGTTCCGTTCCGTTATAAATATGTATATGTTTGCGAAAGTAGGCAAAATGGTGGTTTTTGTATGGGAGCCCCCCTAAAAAAATTATTATATTTTAATTTTATTACTAAATACTAAAGCACAAATATATTTAAGGATTTCGTGAATATTTAAATTTTCAAGTGTCTACCTGCTGCGATTTTTGATTACAAGCAAAATAGACCAAAAAATCGCGTTTGTTGTATGGGAGCCCCCCTTAATTAATATTACCTTTATTTTGTTTTTATAGCGGCAACAGAAATACACAATTTGTGAAAACAGAAGTTTAGCTAAAGCGGTTCTTGTGATACAGCCTGAAAACAGACGGACAGTCATCGAAGTCTCAGTAATAGGATCCGGTTTTTACCCTTTGGGTACGGAACCCTAAAAATCACAGATTAGACAGTTTATTTTGGTACACGCTGCAAAAACTTCCATCGAAGAAATTGGTTCATAGGCAGTTATCGGACCTACGCAATAGGGAAGATGCGATATTTTTATTTTTGTGTTTATTTTAAAGAACTCCATGTAGAATGGACCACAAGTACATTAAAACACTGGAAATTACTGCAAAAAATGCGGTTTTAAATTGTCATTTTAAATTTTGGCGCCAAAACTAATATATTGTCTGTATTACGTCACTACTGTTTGACAATTATTGACAACGGCCTCACCTGATCGTACCTCTCAAAAAGTTGTCATGCCCCGCGTTCCATTCAGCGTTAAAAACGATTAAAACGCTCAAAATGGAGGCATTTTGATCGTTTTTAACGCTAAATGGAACGCGGGGATAGCATGTGTGACGTCACTGAACGCTGATTGATGTTTTGAAAACTATTCCGTTTCAAGTTACTTTGTTACTTTTAATTCGTAATTTTAAAAAAAAGCAATATTTTATAAAATATGAACCTTGCAGTGGCACTTTTTAATATTTTTTCAACGTTTTAATAGCAAAATTTTCATAAATAGTATATTTGCATGTTCCCCATTTGGTCGAGTTGTGTCAATGTGTCAGCTGTGATCTGTCAGCTGGGTTTTACATAACGTGAACAAAATCATGTTAGTCCGCCATCTTAATAAGAATCAACTTCTTTGATAGTAGTCAGTGGCGTAAAGTTATAATATAAACTCAATTCTTATAGCTTTTCTTATCTCTTACAATTTGAATTCGTCATCTAAATCCCTACTGTCAAGAATAGCGAGTATTAATGTTTCTCTTATTATGTTTTTGTTTGCGTTTCGATTAAATTATCTTTGTTATGGTACGGTATTGATTTAAGTTAAACAGTCCGTCCAAATCTGACAAATTGCTTGTACCTTTTCCAAATTCTACGAACAAGGGTACGAGTAATCCATTTACTTCGATTTATTTACTCGAAAGTTTTAAGTAACCTAATATTTTGTTACCTAAAATATTTAAAATTCTGCATATTACCAAGAAATAAGTATTCTAATTCTGCCATTTTAATATGTTATATCTTTAAATCGACTTCAACCATTTTTCTTGAAGTTTAGTATATATGGGGGATTTCGGGGGGGCGGAGCGAGGTCCCCGCGACACCCCTGTATATATCCCGCCTGCACTGGTCCATGGAGGTCCAGGACGTCGTGGACTACATCCAGAAGAAGACGACACTGCGCCTGAGGGTCGAGCGTCTGCAGTCTCGCCACAAGGTTAACTTTAGCTCCTTTGTGGTGAGAGTACCGACGAATCTTCTGTCGACTTTCGAGGCGCCGGAGTTCTGGCCGATGGATGTAGTCTATCGGAGTCTCCCCCGGAACCTCCGAGTCACGTCGCCGGCAAAATGTGACAGTGTTAGTTTTTAAGTATATATAAAATATGTATGTTAGTTTTAAGGTATTTATTATATAATTATATGTATGTTAGATTTGAGGTATTTGTTATATGGGCCTCTGATGCCCGAAATAAATGATTTGATTTGATTTGATAAATCGATCTAGTTAGAAATCATTTTTAGAAAATGTCATTTTATTCGTGTTTTATCGAATACCGAGTCAAACAGCTAGTATCATTAATACATCATTGACACATTCGAGTTAAGCAACAATCTGACCGACTTTTTCGAGTTATGAGCTATCAGAGCGCGTTTGACGTTGGTTTAAGAGAATACGCCTTTTTGTATTGATTATGTTTTCGGCTGTTCCTCTGCTTACCAAGCTGCATGTAGCGCGTATGAATGTTAATATAATAATTATAATTTTTTGGCATTAACAATAACAAGAGACTACGCGACCATGCAACAAAAATGATTTGAACTAATTATTTTTGCTTAGAGCTTTGCTTTTGTTATTTTTTTATTAGGATTTGTAAAGTGAGTAACTAAGCATACGTTTCACTAGGTAGTCTAAGGCGAAATAAACTGTAGCCTTATTTGTTTTAAATATTATGTCTTTTCCTTGATAATTAACTCGAACCACATTCCTACATTAAATTGAACTAGCTCCGTAATTTGTATATGTAACATTGTTACATTAGTTGCCTTACTAATTTCAACGTAAGTGCTCTCACCTGTCTCGAAATAGAATATTGTTTAATGTCCTATAATGTTGTACCTGTAACATCAGTTTATCACTAATAACATAAACAGATTATATCATATAAAGAGATTAATCAACTATTAATCATGATTAAAAATTCAGAATCGGGCCACACCAAAATTAATTCAAAACCGGGCTATAAAAATAATAAATTACTCTTGACCCATAAAAGAGGAAATTCATGACTTACTCAAAAAAATATTTTAATGATTATAAGGTAAGCTATCAGTAATATTATCTTTAATCTCTTGCAATCGATTTTGTTCTTGCAATGTTTTATCCACTAGAAACTATATTTTTAAGCATACACAAAATTATTACTATAATCAAACATGTGAAATTAAATAAAATTCTTTGTAGAAAAGAGTGAGGCCGATTTTGTAAGTGTTGGTGTAGTGCTACACAACTGCAACACTCCCACACATACGCGCAGACAGCTTGTACCAAACAAGGAGTAGCTTTGTTACATAATATTGTGGGCGTCGGAACTGTTTACACGATCAGCTCTAGTAGATAAGTGGCAAGCGATTATCGTAAACGCTAACAAAATGTATGCGATTTGACATAAGTCATCGCGTCGCTAGCGAATACTAATGTCAAATCCCATACATTTTGTGGAGTTGGCATTGGCGTCTACGATAATCGCTTGCCGCTTGTCTAGGTCCACAGGCTGTTATGCAGTCGGTATGGAATACTATAATATCATACAACTTGGACTTACTTATAAATCTCAGGACCGCTCAAATGTAATTCTAGCCACTATCATAAACACGTAACTGGGGCGAAAAACATTGTAGAACTGACTCGACCCTGAAAACCATTGTCACAGTATAGCAATATGACATATAGACTAATAATGCTAAACTGTGCCATTGTTGCACAAGTGCATTTCGTGGAAACATTTTTTAATTCAATTACACTTCCACAGTATGATCGATGGTATGTGGCAAAACCATAAAGTTAATATACCTAGGGGAATAGAGAAACAAAGGCAAGAGTAAGAGAGATGTCACCATCAGTAACACTGCATGGTAAAAAGAGACGTGTGATACATGACAGCAGCACTCTTTTTTTGACGTCCAGTCGGCACGTGCCGCACGTTGACAATTTAATCTCATAGAAATCATGTTCAATCATGCTTGTGTAAGTGTATATGTACACATATTTTTACACACAGATGAAACCAATTTCGGTTACGTTTGACAGCTCGAGATTGTTGCTCTATTCCGCTAGGTATTTTAACTTTATGGGCAAAACAGACAATTTAAACCGCGGCACAGCTTATTACACAGTTTGATTAGTTTATTAGTAATTTCGACCGTATTACGTTATTGTAAGTCCTTTACCTCGGTCTGCCTCGTTAATTATGAGACGATCCCACCGCGCACCGGGGGCGGTTAGGTTCTGAATTTTCAATTGTTCCAGAGTTTGCTTTAACTGGCACCTGTAGGACATGACCAACTTTGTGTTGTGGCTGTGTTACGGTCTATTTACCTACATTTTGGGTACAGTTTAACACTACCCTACTATTTTTAGTGTTCGGGACCGTTGCTTTTATCGGTCATTCCTATAGGAAAACGAAGACTGACTTGGGTAAAAAACAGTTGTCTACAGTTTCATTTTGAATTACGACGTTTGAATTTCGTCTTCAATGCATTAAAAATCGGCCAAGTGAGAATCGGACTGGCGCACGAAGGGTTCCATTATCCATACCGTTACTGAGAGTTGGCAAAAAATTGGGTTTTTTGTATGGGAGCCCTTTTAAATATTAATTTTATATTAATTTCATTATTAATTATTAAATTACAAATATAATTAAGAGTATTGTGAGTATTTCAAGTGCCTACCTGCTACTATTATTGATTACGAGCAAAAAAAGGCCAAAAAATCACGTTTGTTGTATGGGAGCCCCCCTTAAATATTTAATTTATTTTGTATTTGTTGTTATAGCGGCAACAGAAATACACAATCTGTGAAAATTTCAGAAGTCTAGCTATAGCGGTTCTTGAGTTACAGCCTGGAGACAGACGGACAGACATCTAAGTCTCAGTAATAGGGTCCCGTTTTTACCCTTTGGGTACGGAACCCTAAAAATTACTACATCTGAATAGTAATTAGACTCCAAAATTCTATACGTGGGAGAGCCATGCTTCGGGACGAATGGGCCGGCTCGACCGGAGAAATACCACGTTCTCACAGAAAACCGGCATGAAACAGCGCTTGCGCTGTGTTTCGACGAGTGAGTAAGTTTACCGGAGGCCCAATCCCCTACCCTATTCCCTTTCCTACCCTCCCCTATTCCCTTCCCTTCCCAACCCTACCCTCCCCTATTCCCTCTTAAAAGGCCGGCAAAGCACCTGTAGCTCTTCTGATGCTGCGAGTGTCCGTGGGCGATGGAAGTTGCTTTCCATCAGGTGACCCGTTTGCTCGTTTGCCCCCTTATTTCATTAAAAAAAATCTATGTCTTGTAAAACAACTGCTTGACGTTTGTTTTACAAGACATAGGGCTGTTAGTTATTCCGCGGGTCAAACTTCCTTATTGAACAAGGGCTATGTTTTTTTTATACGAACGATATACTTACATTATACTTACAGGTAGCAATGTCGATATGATATCTTTCTCATATATTTCGTTCTGAGTTCTGAATTAATGTAAACAGTGCAGCAATATCTCGTTTCTATTCAATGTCTCGTATTTATTTCGTTTTGACATACTTTCAACACACAAAATTTACATGTATTCTTCCCGTAAGCACTTCAATTCGTAAAACATTTCCAGGTGCTTTTTTAATGAAATGAATTTACGTGTAGCAGCTTTACGAGGGGACACCTGTATAGTGACCTGGAACTCAAACTTTATAGCTTTATGGCCCAACTTCGCCTTTGTGACCCGAAGTTGATTCATTCCACATGCATCAAGAACTCGAATTATGCAGCTTCACAGTTTTCACTTCGGTACTATCAGTGAATAAAGTTCTAATCTGTTGTAAGCATAGAATTGAATACGCCCTTACTTATAAATATTCAGCGAATAGTTATTCGCTGTAACATATCTTGTATAGTTATACAAGATATGTTTGTCTTTGTCTGGCGAATTGGAAAGGTCATTTGATAGATAAAGACCGCAATCATTGAATATTTTACACTGCTTAAGTACTTACATTAGTTCTGGGTCAGATTTTAAGCTGGTACCGTTAATGTTAAAGTTTAATCTATTGTGCCAATTTTTCATTTTCTTTTTACAATATCTATCTATTTTAAATAGCTTACTAGGGAGGAGAAACGCTGTCCTAATTCTAAGCTTAAAATAATGTAAATTTATCCCTACACCAAAATGCTAGAATCGAAATTTCAAAAGACGTGTAAAATAAAATACTACACAGTTTTAAGTTGGTAGGGTATTTTTTTTAAATAATTTGTTACGAATGCGATTTCAGTAATTTTTTAGCCGCTTGCATGCGTGAAACTCATGTATTTTTAGTATAACTGCGGTTGCTTTTAGAACGTAGAAAAACATTTCAATTTACACAAATGTATGCAAAAGAATTCCAGCAGTTCTCAAAGTTGAAAATGAAGTGTCTCATATCTTTAATCTACGGAGAACTTCTATATTTTGTCCCGTTTGACTTCCTTTATTTTACTTCTAATTTGCCCCTAGAGGAGGAACACTTTGGCGCCCGAGGCAGTTCTCTATAGCGACTATTTTAAAAAAGATATCGCCTGTTTGCCTCGCAGTAATGAAGACAAAGGCGTCCCTTTTTGTGCTTAGTTTTATTTTCTAGTTTATTATTTTAGGTCTTAAAAGTAATATTTACAGTAGCAAAGATATAAACGATAGAATATAATAGAAACAAATTTAGTTTATTGATGCAAACCACATTAAACTTAAAGCTATAAAAATGTTTAAAGTCCGTCAAGAAAGTGAAGAAATTAAAAAGTGGCAACATCGTAGTGTCATCCCTTTTTTCTTAAATTGATGCCACTTTTTAATGTCTTCACTTTCTAGGCAGACCATAAATATAGTAATTATTAACGATTTTGCTTGTAGCCAGTCATCTTGTGTCACTAGAGAGACACTTCCACTCTCAATTCTCGTTACGTCTGCCAATGTCATTCATAAAAAGAAATCTACCATAGATGCGTGCTAATTAGCATTTAGCATCTAGCACACGAAAATTACATTCATGTGATGCAAAGATATTTCTAAGTCTGTAAATTGAAACGAAACGTCGTTATTTCTTATACTTACGATATCTTCTTTCATAACTATACCTAAACGATGATAACCGAAAACTATTTGCAGATTTATATTAATTTCTCGTATGTACTGTATACTTCATTAAAATCCATAACCGAAACCGAAAATACATAATGTTGCTTATGGCCTATGTAAATGTATGTTGCGACGAGCAGAGCGCGAACCTTGCTAGATCTGTGGTTGCGACCAAAAACTTCTATTTTTTTTTAACAGAATTCTTTGGTTGCGACAGCATTACTGATATACCAAATTTTTCTAAATCAGACCATTTTTTACTACTACAAGGGGAACATACAAACATACATAGTACGAGTACATAGACTGCCAAAATTACTACCCTTCCTTTTGGCTTCGTAGTCGGGAACAAGGTAGTAAATACTTTCAGATTCATACAGAATTTAAAAATCCAGACACACCGTTTGTACAGAAAAACTAATCCCGGGGAATACCCATTTTCCGCCAAGTCTAGTGGCCATTTCCTAAACTACGTGACTGCAAGTTTAGAGCCAGCTTGGATGATATTTTCCAGCTTGTTACGTGCTGTTAGGTAGAATAGACAGCCTCGTTGTCAGCTTAAAAACCTTAATACAATGATATTCTACTTATACAGATCTGTTACGTTCATACTATTTTGCGGCTTAAATCTCTTCCGAACAACATTGACAAATTTGACAGATAAGTGAAACAAAAGATACGAAATGCCATTCACATAAAAGAGACAAACTAAATAAAAAACGACCCAATTGGGTCGTATTTGAAGCTTCACAACGCGCGCGGTAGTAACATATCTGCTTTGAGTTTTTTATTATTATATCATTGCCTTAATACGTGCAATTATTGTGCATAATCTTAATGCTAATTTTAAAATACGATAGTGCTAGGCTAAACCCATTTAGATGAAAGCTATGGTTATTTTTTATTATTATATGAGTCTAGGAAATTTTATAAAATTGACGGTTACGGTGTTTGGTATAAAGCTGCTAAAATATTTTAATTTTTTCTTTAAGTACATACATAAGAACAAATGCTCGCTTTTAAGCACTATTACACGAGGCAGCAATAAAAAATGGTTCATTTAAAAATGCATCTCACTTTCTCTTTTCGTACGTGTTATTGCAGTGGGACAGTCAGTCCTGACCCTTAATAATTTTATCAAATTAATAATAATAATAATAATAAAACATTTATTCAACACACATTCACACCACACTAAACTTAAATACATAAAAATATATTTAACATTAAAAAACAAAGTAAACTACAAACACAAAAAGAAAAATAATAATAATAATAATAAGGACATAAAAACTAAAATTTACCTTGCTACACTATCACTAGGTCGTAGTAGTGAAAGGCAGTGCGATGCGAATATACCGTCGAAAGGGATTCCACTCAGGCTATGATCACGGTACAGGTTATAGTCCTGCACCGTGATCCCTGGTATTCTGTGGATCCTGAGTAGTTGTCAAGCGACTGACAGACAACAAGCAGTACCTATTAGAAATAAATAAGTAAATAAATACATACAATAATTACATATAATAATGCGCAAATTCAAATTCAAATATCTTTATTTCAGACTACAGTACACAAACTATACTTCTTATAGGGGCCGCATATTGCAGAAAGGAAAATTCCCTCTCACGCTTCCGCTAAACCGATTCGGATGGAATTTGGTATGGAGATACTATGTGTCCCGAGAAAGGACATAGGATACACGCGATAATCGAATTTTCGCGCTATGGAGTCGTGGGGTCATCTGGTAATAACTTTTTGGAAAAAATAAAAATGTGTGTTACACGTCAACTATGAAACATACATCACAAAACTAGGAAAAAAACTTAGCTACTTAGGAATTTTAGTACTGTACTGACGATAGGATGTACGTATCATAATGAGAAACTAAAGATCGATTAATCTATTTATTGGTAAGGAACATGGAACGAAGCTGCAACTGATTACATTGCAATGACATAGCAAGAGTACAGGGTATTGTGTAGTGTTTAGTGTTGAAATTGATTTGAATTAAACATTAGACAATATTGATACACCTGTTTCTACTCCAAGTACAGACAGCACAACAATACGTGGACCAATTACCCCGTACCAAAGTAAAAAAATTGCCCATATCCTCTTTGTTACAACTTAAGCCACGTAACACATGCATTAATTAATAATAGCCCAACACATCGTCATACTTAAAACATAGTGATAGCCTATAGTTATACACTCATCTATACATCTATACCTACATATAAATAAAATTGGAGTGTCTGTTTGTAATATTGAAAGAACCGTTTTTTACTAAATGCATATGAATTCATAGAACTAGAACATACTCGTATTGTATGAATGTATTTAGAGGATACAGACACCAAAACAATATTTTTTACAATTTTTGTCTTTATGTCTGTCTGTCTGTCTGTTTGTTCCGGCTAATCTCTGAAATGGCTGAAGCGATTTTGACGGGACTTTTTTTTTGTTTTTAGGCACATAGCTGATGTAGTAAGGAATAACTTAGGCTACTTTTTAACCGACTTCCGAAAAGGAGAAGGATATATTTCACTTTTATTATAAAGGATCCTTAAAAAGGGGATATTCTTTCTCTTTTTTATTTTCTTTGTTATCACATTTTGCTGACGCGGGCGAAGTCGCGGGCAACAGCTAGTTATTTATAAAAACTGACCTCAGTTTGTTGTTTGTAGAACTTTTCTACTACCTATTTATTCCACCTAGGCACGTAAGCTTTTGTATTGTTTTTCTATTTTATGTATACCTGGAACCAGTTTACAGGCATACATAAACCAGAAAAGGCAATCCAAAAGCTTATTTCAATGGCATTTTATGACTTACTGTACAAGCATTAGGTCACTGTTTTCGGATTAAATTTTATCTTACCCTTGTAACATGAATAATAACAAAATATTTCTTAATCATTTTGTAAAATTTCTTGTAACTTGTCAGAATTTATAAATAGTTTTCGCCGAAATATGCCTTCGTGAGAAACTGCACTTAAATTTTGTAAATGTACGAATTAAACTGATAATAAACTGAAATATACCACCTAGTGACCTACTATCTTCAACATAATATTATTATTTATTACTATCGTGTTACGTCTCTTTTTATTTTATTAGAGTTTTGGAAGATAGTGCAGAAAAGCTTCTATTTCTATTATTCGATAATCTTAGTTCTTTTTTTTATTTCCGGGAAGTAACAATTATATACTTGTTCATAAAACAAGGACAGTGCTGTAAAATAATAATAATTGTTGAAGTTAAATTATTACAATTATTTATATTTCAAACATCACTTTTGCTGTTGATTGTACCATTAGTTAGTGCTAATCGCAGGAACCATTAGGGATACAGCCCATAATAATATAATATAATGTACATAATACATTGCGAATTTGCAATACAATATAGATACTTCGAATAATAAATGTATTATTGTCAGACCAAAACGAAATGTTTCAGTTCACGCAAAAACTACTGAAAGGATTTGAATCGAAATTTGGTGTGGTAGTAGATAAGGCTGAATTGATAAATAGGCTTAGTATGTCTTTACGCTACAAAAGTACAGTGTCCCCGTGGGGTGCAAGAAGGATTTGTTTGTTATGGAAGTCCAAAATTTTTCGGGATAAAAAGTTATCAATAATAACTTTTTATCCCGAAAAATTTTGGACTTTATGCGTGTGTTAAATAAATTGTTATTGATGAAAACTTGTAGATGTCTGTATGACTCTTACGAGCTATACTGAAGCTTCAGATTTATTTGTATATATTTTTTACTTTTTTACAACAATTTAAATAAGAAATTATTTTCCCCAATTTGGTTTGAAACATTTTTGCTATAGAAATTGGGATGTGTATCAATTTAAGCGAAACCAACAGCTTTAAGCCGCACACGCAGGTGAATTTTAAAGCAATAATAAAGCGGTAGAGATAATGAGCTGATTTCGCTCATCGCAGCTCATTGCAGCTCACTGAAACTCATTGGAACTCATTATGCAAAACAAACCGACGGAAAATCGATACCCAAACCGATGTTCGATTGTTTCGGCCGAAGCATGTTACCAGTTTTAATGCTTTGTCTGTGGTGTGTGGTTGGGCCATGAACGACGAAATCAATTTTTGAAATGAGAACTTTTCTAGCAGCATTGTTAAAACCTTTTAACTTAAAAGGTACTGATGATAAAGGCGCACTTTGGTAAAAGGTTATAATTGCATTAGGATAAGTAAATTTAAAATTAAGTCCGCCATTGTGCATTGTGAATAAATAAATAAATCTTATAGTTTCTGCCGCACGTTCAAAATGTTTACTTGCTACTGCTATTTCTTTTTCCCTTCTGTTGGCACTTATAGATTGTTTTTTAGGGTTCCGTACCCAAAGGGTAAAAACGGTACCCTATTATTATGACTGTACTTGGCTGTACCAGGCTGTAGCTCAAGAACCGCTATAGCTAGACTTCTAAAATTTTCACAGATTGTGTATATCTGTTGCCACTATAACAACAAACGTGATTTTTAGCTATTTTTTGCTCGTAATCAATAACGGCAATACATAGGCACTTGAAATATTCACAAAATACTCTATTTAATTCGTACTTTAATAATTTATAATAAAATTTACATAAGTGAAATAATTAAGGGGGGCTCCCATACAAAAAAACACAATTTTCAGTTTTATTTTGCTCTATTGTGGTACGGAACCCTTCGTGCGCGAGTTCAACTCGCACTTTTTAGAGAAGTGGCGACCATAATAATATAATCTTTTATATAAATTATTCCTGAAGGAATGTATTAATTCTGCAATATCTCGAAACGTAATAAACCTTATTTAAAAATATGCCCGTGAAAACCACATACGAGTACCTTGCAATTTGCAAATCAAAAATATCCGCCAAAATACTTACGATGATTTCCATAAAATTCAGCTTACAAACCTTTTAATAACTGTTTTTAGAGCGCGCCGAGTGTTCTCTAAATAATGAAAATGAAAGTTTTTTTTTTGTTCACCTCGCCCTAGCTTGACTTGGCGTTTTCTATGTAGGTACTGGAATAACTGAAAAACTAAGAGGTACATTATTTTAAATTATATGCAAGAGCTTTTTCGCCGTCCTTGGTGTAGTCAGTGTAGTCAGAATGTTTAGGTTAGGTAATAGTAGGTAAAGTCCTACGCTATAATAATCCTACTATGTAAATACGTTTGCATGTTTGTCTGTCTGTTATCTCTTCACACAAAAAAATTACTGAACATATTTATTTCTCAACCGAGGTGAAATTTGGTGGGGTAATAACTTTAGGCTCAATTTCACCAACGTCTGTTATTTAGTTAATGCTCGAATTAGTATCACATTATCTCCTCGTTTTTCATACTAACAAAAGAGAAGACATGACATTTTAACAAGCCATTAACTTAGGCCTAAATTCACCAACAGACGTTGGTGAATTTAGGCCTAAGTCCCGCAAAAGGGAACAAGATTAAAGATAGTTTTGAACCAGTAATTGCAACATTTATAAATGCAAAACGGCTAAGCTTCCTTATTGTGAGTGAAGTACAATAAAAACTTTCAAGTTTCAATAATACTTTCATCGATTCTTTTAAAGTTTGGACTGTCATATCTTTGCTCGTTTGACCCAGTTGAAATGCAAACGACTGCAATTGCCGGCCGACGCGGTCGACTTCATTTGCTGATCTGTCTGGGGATAAGGTATTGGATATAACTGACTTTTTAAAGGTATTGGGGCCTCCATTTTTTAATTTTTGTAATAGTTACTTTATGTTGTATTATTACGCGCCTGTAGGCGTGTGAGAGATGAGATTAGGTATCTAACCATGATAGGTGTAGGGGTGTCAAAAATCGCCCACAATTATTATGCAATTTATAAAGCCCATAATAATAATATAACAATATCTAGGGACGCTTCACACCACGTCAGTCTGGCCCCGTGATAAGTACCTACCTGAAGGACCTGTGTTACCGGTACCAGACAACGGAAATATATTTAATACTTTTATACTATACAGTATACATACATATATTTAAGATTTTTATTACATATACACTTATTTAATACACATCCATGACCCAGGAACTATGAAAACTTTTTGTTCCCTCGGCGGGATTCGAACCCGCGGCTTGAGCTTCCAACGCGCTCACCACTGAACCACAGAGGTCGTCAACCATAATCTTCTTTGTCTATTCTTCCGCACCTCTGGCAAGGAGTCACGCTAAACAAGCTTGTAAAAACTAAGAAGATTGTTAGCCATATCGCAAAAACAGTTTTTTCTAGCTTAAATCAAATACCATAAAATGATTAACTGCTTAATTATTTTATTTGATTTGATAGAATTCAATGAATTTCCAGAATTCCAACGAACGACTTTTACAAATGAAACCGCCTAATCTAAACCAGCGGGTAAATCGCTTTTACCAGTCAAAAATCCTCTCAAACGAATTACAAAGAGACTGGGCGAGCCACAGCTATGTATCTCGGGGCGGTAAACATTTTTTGCAACAGAACTAACCACGTCGGGCTCCGAACAAAATTGAACCAATAAAATTAGACGATTTGTCCGGCTAGGGTTGGCGAATAAATCTGGCTTTTGGTGTTCGGCATTAGATGGATTTTGTAGGGTCTGTAAGAACTATTTTAAAAGCCCTTATGGCCTTGGATTAACAAAAATGATATTACATACATATAAGAAAAAACGTTACTTAGTCATTAACTTATTGGATTTAAATATCGTCAAATTGCGGTATTACAAAAATTTAAAAAATTAATCAAAGTTTAAAATACGCTTGTCATATTTTCTTGAAGCTAACATATCGAATGGATTTAATAAAGCTCTCTATTGACACATAAATTTTACTTTTTCCCAAAAAACTATAGTAATTCCATGGAATACCTACATAATATTCATGTCACTTTTAAATTTAAATACACGGCTATTTCCCAAAGGGCCTGACAAACCTCTATTGAAACTGCAGCCTTCATGGACATTCAACGTCGCTTTTTAAACCCGTCTGCCGAAACGAGAAGATCATTATTCTACGTCTTTCATTATCATACAATGTATAGCCTCTATATTAACCAGCTAAATCATTATCCTACCTCAGTTTTGTGGCTGGTAGCAGCCCTAGGTGCAATGCGATAATCTGATTGGTCCAATTTATACGCTTCTCAAAGCTTTTAAAATAATAAATCAATTATTGCAACGAGATTCTGCAATTATTTCAACCGACAACTTTTATCATGAGATTTTTTAATTAATTTAAGTAGTAGCTTAGAAATGTAATTGTACGTTACTTTGAGAGTGAATTTTGTAAGAAACTATAATTTGCGAAAGGTTATCATTAACTCCGATATAATTAACCTGGGCAAAGTTTGGACTTGCATAAACTTTTGATTTTTATTAGATACAGTCTGTGTATTTTTAAGTAGTAAAATAGTATTTTCACATAATTCCGACCATTCTACGGTAGTACTCAGATACGAGTACACTATACAAGTACTATTAGAATGTTAAAAACAAAGGACGATGAATATTGTATTGTCTTTTTTGCTTGTCGGTAAATTGTTGCATTTTTCAATTGTTTCCTACCTATTTACTTTCGCATACTTTTAAGGTATTAGATTTTTTGTGTTATTTTGCTTAAACTTTACCAGTATTCCTATTCTTATTTAGTCCCTATTGTTTTTCTTTAAGATTTTTTTGGAAAATATTCTTATAATTTTCTGTAGTTCAAAACAATCGTTTATGGCTTAACACCTGAGCTATTGTTTAAAAATTGTAGTGGTAAAAAACAATCAGTACTTACTTCCCTTTTCCACTAACTTATGTTCATATTATAATATTTAAACCTAGTAGGTAAAAGAAGTAATTTTAAATTTAAGAAGATTATTTTCACCCCTTACCCACAGAATATCTTTACTGTTTCAATTTATACTTATTACTGAACACAGGCAACACGAAATTAATTTCCAATAATAAAATTACGCGGCGCAGCGCTTTTTAATATTAACTTACACAAACTGTATAATGAATATTGAAAAGGCACGCTTCAAGCAATTATAGTAGGTATGAAAAAGAACCAAAAGTAATAGACGAGCTAAAACAATGATATTTAAAATTTTATTCACGCTAGGACTATGATTTATGAAAGCTGGTGGTATCATGTTGGCTTCTTAGATTTGAAAGAATAGTTAACTTGATTCTTGATAGTAGATGCTAACATTGTGTGTCTAGAAAATGTATAACTGTTAATATGACACAAGAATAAAATAGTAATATTATTATTATTATTGTTTTATACTATTTGGTTGAAAATTGGTTGTGCTAAAGTGTACTTGTATCTCGATAAAATAAAACTTTACATAAATAATAATTAAATGCTGAAAAAAAATCAAGCACACTAGAATAAACTACATTACGTAGTGTAAAAAATACATTAGATTTTGCCAAATAAAAAGGACCTTTAAGCACACATAAACATTTCTCCTGAAACCTGACTGTACTATAGCTATCCTATGATTTAATGTTAGGAACACTAAATCATAAACCTAAACTTGGACAAACTTTACCGCAGCTTCCTTTCGCCATGGTAATATAGAACTTGGTGCATCGTCTGTGATTTGCGTCTAGTTCATGAATTGTTTGGAACTTTCAGCACAGAATCTTGTAATTCCTACCGCAATTTGATCTGTGCTTATTGTAGGTAAAAACATTCACAAACCCCTATTATTTAAAACAGCTAATAGTAATACCTAGTTCTATTGTTAGGTGCATACACGTTACTTCCTTTGTACAAAAAGTTATATTGGCTATTGTATACCTGCCCTAAAATTTAGGACCTGTGTAAGACGGAGATAGATATTATAACCCGTCCCTTTCACACTAGTGTAGTACAAAAGTATGCGCAAAAGCAGCTGACGAGCATACCGGTTATCGTCCTTGATAAAAGCGGTCGTTAATTTCGTTTGAATTACAGAAATACACGTATCAAGACAGTAATACTAAAATTACCTTTTTAAACTACATGACTGTAAATAAACTGCGTATTACAAGTGTTAAACTGTAGTGTAACTCACACAGAGTGAACTGTTTGTTTATGCCAAAAATTTGGACAAGAAGTGACGAAGTTGACAATTAAAAATAAAGTGATATATAATTTAACAATGGAACCATTGAAGTCCGCAACTCATACTTCGAAACAGGAATTTCCTATGGAGGAATTAAAAGAAACGTTGCACATATGGATCGATATTTTATCAAAATTATTTGAAGACGTGAATAGATTCCTGTACACCGGGTATGAGAGGAGTGGGTTCAGTGATAATGGTATTTTTACGATAATACAATTTTGGGGTGATATCACCAATTACCTCGATGAAAGAGCGGATGGTATAAACGTTGACTATAAAGAGTGGTTGGAGTTGGCAAGTGAAGTGCCAACAGAGGTTTTCGAAAGGTACAACCCACCACTAGTCGATAGAGTATCCACCGAACTTTTAAACTATTTAATATGTGCTATTGCTATCAACTGTGGTGTAGACTCTGCATTATAGACTGTGTTTTAGACTGTGCTTTAGACTGTGCTATAAACTGTGTGATTTAGACTGTGCGATATTATTGGCTAAGCGATAGTGTTTTTTTATATCTGTGTTTGCTTCAATATTGATAAATACTAATATGGAGGTTGATATAAGGTATGTTATCGATATTGATAGCTTCCTCCTTAAAAGCGACATATATTATAAAGAGGTTGGGGTGTATGACATGTGGACTGGGGTGGTGCACCTGCACCATATTAAATTACCCATGTGGTTTCTTCATTCGCAGAAAAGTAGGGAAATCGCATTCTGTGAACGTAATGTTCACGGAATACCTTTCCAAAATGTTGACGGGGATATAACCAAGGAAGATTTAGTGGAGCGTTTGCACACCCTAGATCCAAATAAAGAGCATTTATGGGCTTACAAGAGGGGCACAGTGGAAAAAAAATTATTATCAACATTGGGTTTTAGACATGTAAACATCGAAACATTTGGCTGCCCCAAAGTGGAGATGGTGATTGCAGAGTTAATACGGTATGGTAATTATCCAAAATTATCAAACTGTAATCGTCATACCAAGTTCTCGCCATATTCTGCGTCATCAAAGAGAAGTTGTCACTGCAGCGGGGTTGAGGTGGAAGCTTTCGGTATGTGGCTAAAGGCCAATGTTGATATAGTTAAAAAAATATGATACTTATTATTATTAGGATTAAGAAAAAATTGTACTCTATTAATAAAAACATAATTGTAATACGTATATTATGCTTTCAAGAATTATTGTGTATTGAAAGTAGGTTAAAATTGGGGGTGGGCAACTTTAATAAAATGTACTTATTATTAGGATTAAGAAAAAAATTGTACTCTATTAATAAAACATAATTGTAATACTTATATTATGCTTTCAAGAATTATTGTGTATTGAAAGTAGGTTAAAATTGGGGGTGGGTAACTTTAATAAAATGTACTAGGATAAAGATTATTGTAATTATTGTTGTAAAAAATAAAATAATAAAAAAATGTGTAAGCATTGAAAAAAAATGATTATGTCCTTTTTGTTTTTAATAATTGTATATTGAAAATGATTATTATAATATTGTGTGGGATAGGTTAATGTAGTACGTGTGCTTTTGAAAATATAAAATAATAAAACGTTATTAATTTATTTTGTTGTCTTTATTGATCCAACTAGTTGTATTCAAACCGAACCATTTCACGAGTACTTTATCACCTTTTTTCTTCAACACTTTCTCCACTAGATATACATCGGGATATTTAACTTTTTGTAGTTCTTTTTCATAGAATGAACCCAGTATAGGTTGCTTTTGGTCATCTTGCAACTGATAGGTAACTGGGTTGGTGTTATTCACTTTCACAATTTGAAATATTTCCGAACTCCAATTGCCAGTGTATCCTTTGGAAAAACACGATTTATATTTACTAATTCTTACATAATCGTGACATTTAAATTTAGCTTTACCACGAACCTTGATAAAATTGTAAACATTAGATAATAAGGCATTGGCATATTATTCACATTCACTGGGGCAAGCCCGATTGTGCGATATATTTTGTTGTTATATTTTTTCATGACATCGTATAGTACATGATCAATCCATGTATAAAAACCATTAAAAGTAAATTGTTGCCAAATCCAATTCTTAATAGTTCTAATAAATCTCTCCACAATAGACGCTTTCATAGGGCTGTATGTAGAGTAGTGATGTATACCAAACTTTTCCATTAACGCTTGAAATTTCCCATTGAAAAACTCACGTCCATCGTCTGATTTAATATTTTTCGGTTTTCTATTGAGATTGTTGTTGAGTAGAGCTTGCATGGCTCGTGTTACATCCTCAGCCGATTTACTTTTCACCGGTTGAGCCCACGCGTATTTGGAAAAGGTATCAATACACGCTAAAATGTACTTAAAACCCTTGTTATATTTTGAATACTTTTGCATATCTATCAAATCAATCTGCCAGGTATCATCGAGACCTTTTTGTACCAATCGTCTCCTTGGAAACTTTTTGTTAGCATTCTTATAAATTTCCTTAACGACCTGCCATTTTAAACTCATAATATTTTTATTGTACTACTTTATAACTAGGTTTTAGAGTGTCGTCGTCGGTTAATTGGTTAAATTATGTGATGGATCTTCAGGTTTGTAGACGTCTTTCTTCTTGGGATTTTGAGCTGTTTGAGATTTAGAATTGACTTCCTTAGAGTTCTTGAAGTTTTTACGTGAGGACAACGATGATGACGACGACGACGATGATGACGAGGACGTTGATAATGATGATTCTTGAGGATTATTAGATGTCTTTTTGGGATTTTTATTTATTTGAGGTTTAGAATTCACTTCCGTTTTTAAATTTTTTCGTAATATTTCTTGAAAATGGTTGACCTTCGCTGTGATGTCCTCACACTGTTCATTGAGTTTTTTTCATTTTAGACAAACAAAAGACTGTGGCCTCATCCAATTGAGCTTTTACAATCACATCGTTTTTTTGTATACCTTTACTAACATTTCTTAAGAGTCGTTTTTTAAAGTCCACTTGTCTACTATCGAAACGTAAAGTTTTTATTGATCTCTGACTCAAATTGGTATGTAAATGACGTCCAAACTTATTGATAGGCATAATTATAATAAAGATGTGATTTAATTTTTTTTTTTTTTATTATACAATTATTATGCAATTTATAAAGCCCATAATAATAATATAACAATATCTACGGACGCTTCACACCACGTCAGTCTGGCCCCGTGATAAGTACCTACCTGAAGGACCTGTGTTATCGGTACCAGACAACGGAAATATATTTAATACTTTTATACAATACAGTATACATACATATATTTAAGATTTTTATTACATATACACTTATTTAATACACATCCATGACCCAGGAACTTTGAAAACTTTTTGTTCCCTCGGCGGGATTCGAACCCGCGGCTTGAGCTTCCAACGCGCTCACCACTGAACCACAGAGGTCGTCAACCATAATCTTCTTTGTCCATTCTTCCGCACCAGTGGCAAGGAGTCACGCTAAGCAAGCTTGTAAAAACTAAGAAGATTGTTAGCCATATCGCAAATGATAAACAGTTTTTTCTAGCTTAAATCAAATACCATAAAATGATTAACTGCTTAATTATTTTATTTGATTTGATAGAATTCAATGAACCTATGTATTTTAATTTCCAGAATTCCAACGAACGACTTTTACAAATGAAACCGCCTAAACTAAACCAGCGGGTAAATCGCTTTTACCAGTCAAAAATCCTCTCAAACGAATAACAAAGAGACTGGGCAAGCCACAGCTATGTATCTCGGGGCGGTAAACATTTTTTGCAACAGAACTAACCACGTCGGGCTCCGAACAAAATTGAACCAATAAAATTAGACGATTTGTCCGGCTAGGGTTGGCGAATAAATCTGGCTTTTGGTGTTCGGCATTAGATGGATTTTGTATGGTCTGTAAGAACTATTTTAAAAGCCCTTACAGCCTTGGATTAACAAAAATGATATTATACATATAAGAAAAAACGTTACTTAGTCATTAACTTATTGGATTTAAATATCGTCAAATTGCGGTATTACAAAAATTTAAAAAATTAATCAAAGTTTAAAATACGCTTGTCATATTTTCTTGAAGCTAACATATCGAATGGATTTAATAAAGCTCTCTATTGACACATAAATTATACTTTTTCCCAAAAAACTATAGTAATTCCATGGAATACATAATATTCATGTCACTTTTAAATTTTAATACACGGCTATTTCCCAAAGGGCCTGACAAACCCCTATTGAAACTGCAGCCTTCATGGACATTCAACGTCGCTTTTTAAACCCGTCCGCCGAAACGAGAAGATCATTATTCTACGTCTTTCATTATCATACAATGTATAGCCTCTATATTAACCAGCTAAATCATTATCCTACCTCAGTTTTGTGGCTGGTAGCAGCCCTAGGTGCAATGCGATAATCTGATTGGTCCAATTTATACGCTTCTCAAAGCTTTTAAAATAATAAATCAATTATTGCAACGAGATTCTGCAATTATTTCAACCGACAACTTTTATCATGAGATTTTTTAATTAATTTAAGTAGTAGCTTAGAAATGTATTTGTACGTTACTTTGAGAGTGAATTTTGTAAGAAACTATAATTTGCGAAAGGTTTTCATTAACTCCGATATAATAAACCTGGGGCAAAGTTTGGACTTGCATAAACTTTTGATTTTTAGTAGATACAGTCTGTGTATTTTTAAGTAGTAAAATAGTATTTTCACATAATTCCGACCATTCTACGGTAAGTACTCAGATACGAGTACACTATACAAGTACTATTAGAAAGTTAAAAACAAAGGACAATGAATATTGTATTGTCTTTTTTGCTTGTCGGTAAATTGTTGCATTTTTCAATTGTTTCCTACCTATTTACTTTCGCATACTTTTAAGGTATTAGATTTTTTGTGTTATTTTGCTTAAACTTTACCAGTATTCCTATTCTTATTTAGTCCCTATTGTTTTTCTTTAAGATTATTTTGGAAAATATTCTTATAATTTTCTATAGTTCAAAACAATCGTTTATGGCTTAACACCTGAGCTATTGTTTAAAAATTGTAGTGGTAAGAAACAATCAGTACTTACTTCCCTTTTCCACTAACTTATGTTCATATTATAATATTTAAACCTAGTAGGTAAAAGAAGTAATTTTAAATTTAAGAAGATTATTTTCACCCCTTACCTACAGAATATCTTTACTGTTTCAATTTATACTCATTGCTGAAATTCTCACAGGCAACACGAAATTAATTTCCAATAATAAAATTACGCGGCGCAGCGCTTTTTAATATTAACTTACACAAACTGTATAATGAATATTGAAAAGGCGCGCTTCAAGCAATTATAGTAGGTATGAAAAAGAAACAAAAGTAATAGACGAGCTAAAACAATGATATTTAAAATTTTATTCACGCTAGGATTATGATTTATGAAAGCTGGTGGTATCATGTTGGCTTCTTAGATTTGAAAGAATAGTTAACTTGATTCTTGATAGTAGATGCTAACAATGTGTGTCTAGAAAATGTATAACTGTTAATATGACACAAGAATAAAATAATAATATTATTATTATTCTTGTTTTATACTATTTGGTTGAAAATTGGTTGTGATAAAGTGTACTTGTATCTCGATAAATTAACACTTTACATAAATAATAATTAAATGCTGAAAAAAAAATCAAGCACACTAGAATAAACTACATTACGTAGTGTAAAAAATTCATTAGATTTTGCCAAATAAAAAGGACCTTTAAGCACACATAAATATTTCTCCTGAGTCCTGACTGTACTATAGCTATCCTATGATTTAATGTTAGGAACACTAAATCATAAACCTAAACTTGGACAAACTTTACCGCAGCTTCCTTTCGCCATGGTAATATAGAACTTGGTGCATCGTCTGTGATTTGCGTCTAGTTCATGAATTGTTTGGAACTTTCAGCACAGAATCTTGTAATTCCTACCGCAATTTGATCTGTGCTTATTGTAGGTAAAAACATTCACAAACCCCTATTATTTAAAACAGCTAATAGTAATACCTAGTTCTATTGTTAGGTGCATACACGTTACTTCCTTTGTACAAAAAGTTATATTGGCTATTGTATACCTGCCCTAAAATTTAGGACCTGTGTAAGACGGAGATAGATATTATAACCCGTCCCTTTCACACTAGTGTAGTACAAAAGTATGCGCAAAAGCAGCTGACGAGCATACCGGTTATCGTCCTTGATAAAAGCGGTCGTTAATTTCGTTTGAATTATAAAAATACACGTATCAAGACAGTAATACCAAAATTAACTTTTTAAACTACATTACTGTAAATAAAGTGCGTATTACAAGTGTTAAATGTGTGAGTGAACTGTTTGTTTATGCCAAAAATTCGGGCAAGAAGTAACGAAGTTGACAATTAAAAATAAAGTGATATAATTTAACAATGGAACCATTGAAGTCCGCAACTCATACTTCGAAACAGGAATTTCCTATGGAGAAATTAAAAGAAACGTTGCACATATGGATCGATATTTTATCAAAATTATTTGAAGACGTGAATAGATTGCTGTACACCGGGTATGAGAGGAGTGGGTTCAGTGATAATGGTATTTTTACGATAATACAATTTTGGGGTGATATCACCAATTACCTCGATGAAAGAGCGGATGGTATAAACGTTGACTATAAAGAGTGGTTGGAGTTGACGAGTGAAGTGCCAACAGAGGTTTTCGAAAGGTACAATCCACCACTAGTCGACAGAGTATCCACCGAACTTTTAAACTATTTAATATGTGCTATTGCTATCAACTGTGGTGTAGACTATGCATTATAGACTCTGCATTATAGACTGTGTTTTAGACTGTGCTTTAGACTGTGCTATAAACTGTGTGATTTAGACTGTGCGATATTATTGGCTAAGCGATTATAGTGTTTTTTTAGATCTGTGTTTGCTTCAATATTGATAAATACTAATATGGAGGTTGATATAAGGTATGTTATCGATATTGATGGCTTCCCCCTTAAAAGCGACATATATTATAAAGAGGTTGGGGTGTATATGATATGTGGACTGGGGTGGTGCACCTGCACCATATTAAATTACCCATGTGGTTTCTTCATTCGCAGAAAAGTAGGGAAATCGCATTCTGTGAACGTAATGTTCACGGAATACCTTTCCAAAATGTTGACGGGGATATAACCAAGGAAGATTTAGTGGAGCGTTTGCACACCCTAGATCCAAATAAAGAGCATTTATGGGCTTACAAGGGGGGCACAGTGGAAAAAAAATTATTATCAACATTGGGTTTTAGACATGTAAACATCGAAACATTCGGCTGCCCCAAAGTGGAGATGGTGATTGCAGAGTTAATACGGTATGGTAATTATCCAAAATTATCAAACTGTAATCGTCATACCAAGTTCTCGCCATATTCTGCGTCATCAAAGAGAAGTTGTCACTGCATCGGGGTTGAGTTGGAAGCTTTCGGTATGTGGCTAAAGGCCAATGTTGATATAGTTAAAAAAATATGATACTTATTATTATTAGGATTAAGAAAAAATTGTACTCTATTAATAAAAACATAATTGTAATACGTATATTATGCTTTCAAGAATTATTGTGTATTGAAAGTAGGTTAAAATTGGGGGTGGGCAACTTTAATAAAATGTACTTATTATTAGGATTAAGAAAAAAATTGTACTCTATTAATAAAACATAATTGTAATACTTACATTATGCTTTCAAGAATTATTGTGTATTGAAAGTAGGTTAAAATTGGGGGTGGGTAACTTTAATAAAATGTACTAGGATAAAGATTATTGTAATTGTTGTAAAAAAGAAAATAATAAAAAAATGTGTAAGCATTGAAAAAAAATGATTATTATGTCCTTTTTGTTTTTAATAATTGTATATTGAAAATGATTATTATAATATTGTGTGGGATAGGTTAATGTAGTACGTGTGCTTTTAAAAATATAAAATAATAAAACGTTATTAATTTATTTTGTTTTCTTTATTGATCCAACTAGTTGTATTCAAACCGAACCATTACACGAGTACTTTATCACCTTTCACCATCGGGATATTTAACTTTTTGTAGTTCTTTTTCATAGAATGAACCCAGTATAGGTTGTTTTTGGTCATCTTGCAACTGATAGGTAACTGGGTTGGTGTTATTCACTTTCACATTTGAATTATTTCCGAACTCCAATTGCCAGTGTATCCTTTGGAAAAACACGATTTATATTTACTAATTCTTACATAATCGTGACATTTAAATTTAGCTTTACCACGAACCTTGATAAAATTGTAAACATTAGATAATAAGGCATTGGCATATGATTCACATTCACTGGGGCAAGCCCGATTGTGCGATGTATTTTGTTGTTATATTTTTTCATGACATCGTATAGTACATGATCAATCCATGTATAAGAACCATTAAAAGTAAATTGTTGCCAAATCCAATTCTTAATAGTTCTAATAAATCTCTCCACAATAGACGCTTTCATAGGGCTGTATGTAGAGTAGTGATGTATACCAAACTTTTCCATTAACGCTTGAAATTTCCCATTAAAAAACTCACGTCCATCGTCTGATTGAATATTTTTCGGTTTTCTATTGAGATTGTTGTTGAGTAGAGCTTGCATGGCTCGTGTTACATCCTCAGCCGATTTACTTTTCACCGGTTGAGCCCACGCGTATTTGGAAAAGGTATACACGCTAAAATGTACTTAAAACCCTTGTTATATTTTGAATACTTTTGCATATCTATCAAATCAATCTGCCAGGTATCATCGAGACCTTTTTGTACCAATCGTCTCCTTGGAAACTTTTTGTTAGCATTCTTATAAATTTCCTTAACGACCTGCCATTTTAAACTCATAATATTTTTATTGTACTACTTTATAACTAGGTTTTAGAGTGTCGTCGTCGGTTAATCGGTTAAATTATGTGATGGATCTTCAGGTTTGTAGACGTCTTTCTTCTTGGGATTTTGAGCTGTTTGAGATTTAGAATTGACTTCCTTAGAGGTCTTGAAGTTTTTACGTGAGGACAACGATGATGACGACGACGACGATGATGACGAGGACGTTGATAATGATGATTCTTGAGGATTATTAGATGTCTTTTTGGGATTTTTATTTATTTGAGGTTTAGAATTCACTTCCGGTGGGGTTTTTAAATTTTTTCGTAATATTTCTTGAAAATGGTTGACCTTCGCTGTGATTTTAGACAAACAAAAGACTGTGGCCTCATCCAATTGAGCTTTTATAATCACATCGTTTATTTGTATACCTTTACTAACATTTCTTAAGAGTCGTTTTTTAAAGTCCACTTGTCTACTATCGAAACGTAAAGTTTTTATTGATCTCTGACTCAACTTGGTATGTAAATGACGTCCAAACTTATTGATAGACATAATTATAATAAAGATGTGATTTAATTTTTTTTATTATACAATTATTATGCAATTTATAAAGCCCATAATAATAATATAACAATATCTACGGACGCTTCACACCACGTCAGTCTGGCCCCGTGATAAGTACCTGAAGGACTTGTGTTACAGGTACCAGACAACGGAAATATTATATATTTTAATACTTTTATACTATAAAGTATACATACATATATTTAAGATTTTTATTACATATACACTTACTTAATACACATCCATGACCCAGGAACTTTGAAAACTTTTTGTTCCCTCGGCGGGATTCGAACCCGCGGCTTGAGCTTCCAACGCGCTCACCACTGAACCACAGAGGTCGTCAACCATAATCTTCTTTGTCTATTCTTCCGCACCAGTGGCAAGGAGTCACGCTAAGCAAGCTTGTAAAAACTAAGAAGATTGTTAGCCATATCGCAAATGATAAAATGTTTTTTCTAGCTTAAATCAAATACCATAAAATGATTAACTGCTTAATTATTTTATTTGATTTGATAGAATTCAATGAACCTATGTATTTTAATTTCCAGAATTCCAACGAACGACTTTTACAAATGAAACCGCCTAAACTAAACCAGCGGGTAAATCGCTTTTACCAGTCAAAAATTCTCTCAAACGAATTACAAAGAGATTGGGCAAGCCACAGCTATGTATCTCGGGGCGGTAAACATTTTTTGTAACAGAACTAACCACGTCGGGCTCCGAACAAAATTGAACCAATAAAATTAGACGATTTGTCCGGCTAGGGTTGGCGAATAAATCTGGCTTTTGGTGTTCGGCATTAGATGGATTTTGTAGGGTCTGTAAGAACTATTTTAAAAGCCCTTATGGCCTTGGATTAACAAAAATGATATTACATACATATAAGAAAAAACGTTACTTAGTCATTAACTTATTGGATTTAAATATCGTCAAATTGCGGTATTACAAAAATTTAAAAAATTAATCAAAGTTTAAAATACGCTTGTCATATTTTCTTGAAGCTAACATATCGAATGGATTTAATAAAGCTCTCTATTGACACATAAATTATACTTTTTCCCAAAAAAACTATAGTAATTCCATGGAATACATAATATTCATGTCACTTTTAAATTTTAATACACGGCTATTTCCCAAAGGGCCTGACAAACCCCTATTGAAACTGCAGCCTTCATGGACATTCAACGTCGCTTTTTAAACCCGTCCGCCGAAACGAGAAGATCATTATTCTACGTCATTCATTATCATACAATGTATAGCCTCTATATTAACCAGCTAAATCATTATCCTACCTCAGTTTTGTGGCTGGTAGCAGCCCTAGGTGCAATGCGATAATCTGATTGGTTCAATTTATACGCTTCTCAAAGCTTTTAAAATAATAAATCAATTATTGCAACGAGATTCTGCAATTATTTCAACCGACAACTTTTATCATGAGATTTTTTAATTAATTTAAGTAGTAGCTTAGAAATGCGTTACTTTGAGAGTAAATTTTGTAAGAAACTATAATTTGCGAAAGGTTTTCATTAACTCCGATATAATTAACCTGGGGCAAAGTTTGGACTTGCATAAACTTTTGATTTTTATTAGATACAGTCTGTGTATTTTTAAGTAGTAAAATAGTATTTTCACATAATTCCGACCATTCTACGGTAGTACTCAGATACGAGTATACTATACAAGTACTATTAGAATGTTAAAAACAAAGGACAATGAATATTGTATTGTCTTTTTTGCTTGTCGGTAAATTGTTGCATTTTTCAATTGTTTCCTACCTATTGCTTTCGCATACTTTTAAGGTATTCGATTTTATTGTTATTTTGCTTAGTCTTTCCCAGTATTCCTATTCTTATTTAGTCCCTATTGTTTTTCTTTAAGATTTTTTTGGAAAATATTCTTATAATTTTCTGTAGTTCAAAACAATCGTTTATGGCTTAACACCTGAGCTATTGTTTAAAAATTGTAGTGGTAAGAAACAATCAGTACTTACTTCCCTTTTCCACTAACTTATGTTCATATTATAATATTTAAACCTAGTAGGTAAAAGAAGTGATTTTAAATTTAAGAAGATTATTTTCACCCCTTACCTACAGAATATCTTTACTGTTTCAATTTATACTTATTACTGAACACAGGCAACACGAAATTAATTTCCAATAATAAAATTACGCGGCGCAGCGCTTTTTAATATTAACTTACACAAACTGTATAATGAATATTGAAAAGGCACGCTTCAAGCAATTATAGTAGGTATGAAAAAGAAACAAAAGTAATAGACGAGCTAAAACAATGATATTTAAAATTTTATTCACGCTAGGATTATGATTTATGAAAGCTGGTGGTATCATGTTGGCTTCTTAGATTTGAAAGAATAGTTAACTTGATTCTTGATAGTAGATGCTAACAATGTGTGTCTAGAAAATGTATAACTGTTAATATGACACAAGAATAAAATAATAATATTATTATTATTCTTGTTTTATACTATTTGGTTGAAAATTGGTTGTGATAAAGTGTACTTATATCTCGATAAATTAACACTTTACTTAAATAATAATTAAATGCTGAAAAAAAATCAAACACACTAGAATAAACTACATTACGTAGTGCAAAAAATACATTAGATTTTGCTAAATAAAAAGGACCTTTAAGCATACATAAACATTTCTCCTGAGTCCTGACTGTACTATAGCTATCCTATGATTTAATGTTAGGAACACTAAATCATAAACCTAAACTTGGACAAACTTTACCGCAGCTTCCTTTCGCCATGGTAATATAGAACTTGGTGCATCGTCTGTGATTTGCGTCTAGTTCATGAATTGTTTGGAACTTTCAGCACAGAATCTTGTAATTCCTACCGCAATTTGATCTGTGCTTATTGTAGGTAATAACATTCACAAACCCCTATTATTTAAAACAGCTAATAGTAATGCCTAGTTCTATTGTTAGGTGCATACCCGATACTTCCTTTGTACAAAAAGTTATATTGGCTATTGTATACCTGTCCTAAAATTTAGGAACCTGTGTAAGACGGAGATAGATATTATAACCCGTCCCTTTCACACTAGTGTAGTACAAAAGAATGCGCAAAAGCAGCTGACTTCGCATACCAATTATCGTCCTTGATAAAAGCGGTCGTTAATTTCGTTTGAATTACAAAAATACAAATATCAAGACAAGTAACACTAAAAGTAACTTTTTGAACTACATTACTGTAAATAAATTGCGTTAAAGTTAAATGTGTGTGTGAACTGTTTGTTTAAATGCCAAAAACTCGGGCAAGAAGTAACGAAGTTGACAATTAAAAATAAAGTGATATATAATTTAAAAATGGAACCATTGAAGTCCGCAACTCATACTTCGAAACGGGAATTTCCTACAGAGGAATTAAAAGAAACGTTGCACAAAATGAAAGAAAAGTTTAATATTGATTCCAAAATTAAAGGCAAGGAACAGGCTCAAAAAGAATGTGAGGAGGAAATGAAAAAGAATGGTATAGATGAAGCCGTTGGAAGTCTGATACGTGACACATATTTTGCATTTTTAGTAATAAAGCTTCGTGATGCACTATTTCCAACCGGAGAAGTATCAGAGGAAATCGAAAAAAATTTCGAAAAACCTGCTGCAATTTACATAGTCGATACGGAAAATTGGGAAAACCTTCGTATTTCCATGACAAAAGATGAAATTAAATATACTTCCGCTAAAAAAGTGCGAGGCGAAATAGAAATCAGAACAGAAAATATAATCCAACAACTAGACGTCCTCAGTTACCTGTTGCAAAAAGGTATTGAACATAAAACATTTTTATGTAAAGTTATGGGAGAATTGCCGGAATATTTGCAGGAGATGCGACGAAGAAAAAACAAAGTCCAGCGTGATTGTCAAAAGTATCCATCGCAAGAAAACAAACGGCTATCCAATCAACTCGCTCGAGATATTAAGCGTGAATTAGCTAGTCTTAGATTTAACGAATATGAACAAGTTAAGTGCTCGATTTTAAATTTTAGGGCCAATATTTGTAACAAGGTGTAAGTAAATAATGATTTACTGTAGTATATGTATTTGATTTATTATATATTGATAAAACTAGATCCATACATTTAAGCTACATGGTGTGTCATGCTCTTTATTAAATAAATGTCTCAGAATTCAAATTTTAATCGTTTCAAGTGAAGACAGGTAAAATATTTATCTAAAAGAGATGTTTTTCTAAGACTTTTCAATAACCCTTACCTTTTAGTTTTTAATGAGGCATCGGATTGCTTGTTGACTCTTGCAGGTTTTTAATTATCTGATTACTTAATTACACCAGGTTCCATCTAATTTGCCCACTCTGGTGTGAAAGCGACTTTTTCTCTCCAATTTTTAAACTTGAATTTATAGCCTGTAAATGTAAATTAAATACAGTGTATATTTTTTAATTGTAACCTCTTCACGTTGGCCAATGATGGACCAATAAGCAGTTACGACCATTTAGATTGGTATATTATAATATGTCTATGATTGCCTATAATTGATTATGCATATAATATTATATTATTATACGTCAAGATGTTTCCGACAAAACTGAAAACATGAGTGCCATTTCACACTGTACCTACCATCTTATTGTCAATACCATGTTTTTGCAAATAAACGTTCTTATTCTTACTTATTCTTCAGCATGCCTTTTAAATGATGGCCAACGTGAAGAGAGCCATTTAGACATTAAATCATTTTTAAAGGCGCAAACGTACTGTACCTCATTGAAAATTGTAATACTCATATTATACTTAGTAAAATTCTTAATCTTAACAATAAATTATTTTCATTTTGTACATTTCTTTTTCTTACTCAAAATCCTACGCATACTATAAGTATAACCGTTGGGTAACGCGGAATGCCCTAAACTGTTTACCTGCTTACCATACAATTTCGTCCCTAAACAAATTTACCTCAGTAGGCCAGAGGGCACCTAATCTGGGGCCGTGATAACTTTAAAAGGGACATTTATTGTATACTGAAGCTTCTGGGCCTCTATCATGAGCTCTTAAAGCCAGCCAGAATACTGACTGGCTCGCATTTTGGTACCATGACCTCTATTTTCCAGCCAGTCAGTGGTCACGTGACACCAAACTCACTTCTCCATTGTTAACTGAGTAATAATTTCGAATCATGACAACACTTCTGACATAAGCTCGCTTGCTTTTACGTCAAATACAGCAATTCAATAAACACCAACCAACGAGTAGCTTTTACTGAATAGTTTACATTTTAGTAATTTTATTTATTAATAATACATACTTTTTAGTCTTAAATTATATTGCTATTTAGTTGGTTAGTTACTTAATAAGTTATATTTTAGTCTGTAGCATATATTTTAGTGAAAATAATTCGTTATTAAAACCAAAAAACTTAACATTCGAAGTGTCCAAATTTTTGGAAAACGATTAAGTATTCTCAAGTTAATCACGAACTGATACATAAGTAAAGACGTAGAGACCTTAGTAATCCATTTAGTGTTAGTGAGGTTTCAGAATAATAACATAAGTGAGGTGTAGTATACCTATATGTCTAGTCAACAATAAGGTTTGCATTTGTGCGATGAGCTAAGACTGCATTGATTTAGTACACAAGAAACACATACAAGGTATAAGGAACACAAGTGTTGTGTATAATTACTGTAAAACAAGTATGAATTTTCACCAAAAACCTACAGGTACAATCTTATAGTTGCATTGTAGGTTTTTGTGTTATTTCACAAACTATTTCCTTGTAAACCTGAAGTATTTTGGTATATGCATGATAAACACTGCACCAAAGAGGTAAATAATTCAATATTACTTACTTTTAACAAGAATTTTCAGAACACAACCTTTTAACCTTTAGATGTATGTATAACATGCTCCGGATAAACATTGACACACCTAAACTACTAGAAAAGTTAAATAATTGATATGATATTATCAATCCCAATTAGAAACCCAATTAGCTAAATTCTCATATGAGCACTTTTTCATTTATAACTTCTTCTCTTGACGACAATATAGTATTATATGATGGGAATAGTGTAAATCACTAAATTTTACTCAAAAACAAAAACCTACATTATAGTACTTTTCCAAAAAAGACTTACTTAATAAGAATTGCATAACAAACATATGGAACTTATTGTTCATAAAACATAATATTATCATAGGAACATATATTATTATGTATTACCAAAAATACTTTTGTACTTACCTCAATAATAATAATAAGTATTAGTTTTATATTAAATTAAAACTTACTATGTACTTCTTAGGAACCTATCTTAGGAGCATTTCGTACAATCTTTTGATTGCAGTAGGTCTTTGTGTTATTTCACAAACTATTTCCTTGTAAACCATGCATGATAAACGCTGCACCAAAGAGGTAAATTCAAAGGTATTACTTTCTCAATAACAAGAATTTTGAGAACACAACCTTTGAAACTTTAGATTCAAGTATATTCACGAATAAATATTGACACACACACATACACCTAAACTACTAGAAAAGTTAAATCATTGATAATATAAAATCCAAATTAGCTAAATTCTCATATGCACTTTTTCATTTATAACTTCTCTTGACTACAATATGATATAATATACAATGGGAATAGTCACTAAAACTCAAAAATATAATCCTACATTACTTATAGTACTTTTTCCAAAAAGACATAACAAAAATTGCATAACAAACATACTTATTGTTCATAAAACATAATATTTTCATTGGAACTTATATTATTATTACCAAAAATTCTTTTGTACCTCAATAATAATAATATTAGTTTTATATTACTTATTACATTAAAATTTAAAATACATGAGGACTTTAGTAAGTCCTCATGTATTATACATTTTAAAAAGATGTGGTCGTTTTAGGGACCTATCAGACAGAGTGGTCACGCGTTGAAGCATTTGCGTTGGAGCAGTCAGTGTGTGACTGAGGAGCAATTCTAACACATTCAGAACTCCTCCTGTGTGAGTATATAGAGATACTCACACGGGAGGCATTCTACAACATAATACAACACAAAGAACACAAAACCCTTGACCGCTCTCTGTCTGAGATATCCCAGGCAATTTCCCATAGTTGCAACTTGCAATGCAGTTTCTAATTGTTATTGGTTTGCCAAATAAAAGTCTGAAATTATAATATTGTTTTTATCTTTCATCAAAAGTTGGTATTTGAACTCCTTTAATAATAATAAATTAATATTTACACAAGGGATATTTGATTCATCTTCTTTGATTTTAAGTGACAAGACCTTGTTTAAGATTTCCGCTGTATAAATATTTTTAGAAGTATAATATAAAAGAGATTTAACACTTGCCTATCTGATACTAGGTTGATAATAAGGTGTAAGACAAATGTAGTACCTATTGATGAAAGCTGTGTATGAATATGTATCTAAGGTAGGTATATTTAAGTGAGAAAATAAATGAAAAAACATTTAAAAACGAGTATTTATTAAATTTCTTTTAATTAAAGCTTTTGAGTGAATATATATTATCTTCCTAGGACTTCGTCATCATTACACTTGCTATTCTTTATTATAAAATGTAGTACTTATAGTATCTCAGTGTTAGCAATCATCCTTTATCCTGAAAAATATTTGGTTCAGCGTACACAGTACTAATAATGTAAAATGCCTTACAAGGCACAAAAAGGGGATTATTAAACTTATAAATTGCCTGTTTATGTTACAATAATACCTATTTGAAAGCTCAAAAAAACGTAGGTGTTCAAGAATGAGTTCAAGTTCAACAAACTATGTTCAACTCATGACATCAACTCTGTTGTAATGCATGTAATTGTAATCCACAAGTTTGATGCATTTCTAAGACTTTTTCATGGTAGATTATTTAGCGTAGGTATCAAGTAGGTATAGGATATAATAAACTTATCAATTTCTTGCTTAAAAACATAATCTCTATAAACTTAATAACAATATCCAATTATCTTTTTTTTTTGTCTCCTTCTTCTTCTCTTTTTTAATTGCCGACTCAGTTGCCAATGTCAGAGAATTCTTTCTCCTCTAGATCGCCATGCTTGTGATAATATAAACATGAAGGAGTGTTATTTTCTCAGTGTTTTCATAAAGGGCTTATAAAATACCAAAAAATATAAATAAAACCATTTACACATTTATAATAATTACCTTTAAATACAATAAATCGGTGCAAAAGTAACTATTCCTACATTGACCACGTTTTATATTAGAAAATAGTATATTTTATAATAAAAAATATTAATCTTTTTTTAAACTATATTTTCATCTTGATTTACAATTTTTCCGTTAGTCGTTATGGCTAAGCCATTTCAATTCCTAAAAAAAAAACAATTCCGTTAGTCAAATTTGACGTTCGTGTTTGACATTTCTTAATCCAGTTCAGAGACAAATATTACAGGTTAAAACCATTGAGAAGTAAAAGTGCACATGATACGGAAACATAACCATTCACTTTACAACTGTTTACATACCTGCACGGATTAGCTCAGGTTTTGACAAAGTTAATGATAGGGGGGCAGGTTGTATTATTGGAACGTTCTATTGGTAAAAATGTACAGTTAAGTGCTTAATACAGTATAATAAGATGTTACTTTAAAATCGGAGAATACAGTCTGTCAAGAAAGTAAAAAAATTCAAAAGTGGCAGCATCGTTTTTTTCTTAGATTGATTTGAAAGGGATGACCTACGATGTTGCCACTTTTTAATTTCTTCACTTTCTTGACAAACTATATGTAATAATTGATATGAACTGTGTATTTTATTAGAATTCTTTAGCTTTTAAGATGAAAAAATAAATCACATGATAGTACTATATCAGCGTGACTAATAAATTGTGTGTGCTTTTGTGATAGTGGGCATTGTTGTCATTTATATTGATTTCATATCTTAAAAAAACTATTATTTGGTAATCTCTTCTGTTCAACACATTCCTCCGTACTCACGTAGCAAAGTAGGCTATTCAAACACTAGTAATATAACAAAAAGGTTTAGTCTAAGACCTATGTAATATTTACATGAAAGCTGAAGATATTAAAACTTCTCCATATTCTCGAAGACACAGAGGGAGCGCAGTGTAAATAATAGAATAAGACCCAATTTACATACGGGGCAAATTTGAGGCTGACTTCGAGCAAATACAAGGTAACGTCACAGTATAAATACGCAGTAGAGTGACTTTATGGTGTCTGTTATTAGTTCAGTTAGGAATATAATATTAACGCCTCCGTCCTCGAGTGGTTTGGAGCGTGGCTCTTGACTAGGAGGTCGTGGGTTCGATTGAGATGGAAATATGTTATTTCCAAGTTTGGTTAGGAATGCAGGGTAATCACCTGTCTGACAAGTAAGATGATCCATGCATCGGATGGGCATGTAAAAAGTCGGTCCTGCGCCTGATCTCTCGCTAGTCGTGTTGGCCATCCGTCCCGCTGCCCACTGAGTTTATGAGTAAAGTAAAAGAGAGTGTACTCTTGTGTACTGCGCACACTGCACACACTTGGGCACCATAAAATTACTGCTGCTTAACTGGCATGGTTTCAATGAAACCGGTGTGGGAGTTATTATTATTATTAAGGAATACATTTAAGGTAAGTTTTAAACACATAGGTAATTCATAAGAAAGAAAATAATATTACATAAACTGTTGGTGTATTCATAAAGAAATAAATAATAATAATACCGGTTTCGGTGACGGTGGCCGGTTTTATTGAAACCAGGCCAGGTACGCAGGAGTAATTTTATAATGCCCAAGTGTGTGCGCAGTACACAAGAGCACTCTCTATTCCTTTTACTCTCATAACCCAGTGGGACGGAAGACCGACACGACTGGCGAGAGATCAGGCGCAGGACCAATTTTTTCACATGCCCATCCGACGCATGGATCATCTTACTTGTCAGACAATCAGGTGATCAGCCTGCATTGTCCTAATGGAAATAACATGTTTCCAACGCGGGATTCGAACCCACGACCACCGGAGTCAAGAGCGACGCTCTAACCACTAGACCACGGAGGCGTTCAAAATAATAAATAATAATAAAGAAATAAATAATAATAATATGTCGTGATAGCCCATTGTGTTGCTACTTTATTTAGGATCACGTCAATGTGTGCGTATACCCGATTTAGTCTACTGATCATATTTTATAATATTGTAATTTACAGTTAACGTACAGCTTAAGAGTTAAGCCAGATTGGCTACTTCTATTAGTTTTATTGAAATTTGAAAGACTAATTGTTGCTCGCGACATTATGAAAAATGTGTACTTACAAGTGAATTGTCGCATAAAAAGTCGCAAAGGAATTGTTTATTTTCCAAGAAAAAATAGTCTATTTTCCAGTGACCAGTGCTAAATTTCAACCAAATAAGTTCTATTATAATAAAATAAAAATAGGAAACGTAAGGTAAAAAATAGGTAAAACATTATGTATATTATGGTATTTTAATCATTCCCTTTTCATTGAAACACAGAGAACAATAATTATATTCTTGAAAGTACCACGTAAATATTACTGAGTACTATAAATTTTTTCAAGCGAAAAACTATATCAGCTTCTTTTTTCGTTTAAAAAAGTTGCCTTAATTACCTACTCTTTTGATAAACTATCTTAAAGCGAGGGTTCTTTCAGTAAAAATCTTTTACCTGCAACGGCCCAATTTATTCGCAAATAGCTCGAGTATTGAAAATTTAAATTATTCAAAGGAGAACACTCTATCGGCCTCTTTTAAACTCTCGCGAATAACATATTCAGCTTGGATATTAAAATAACTCCATGAATTAAAGAAAAATTATATTGCTTTATAGATGTCGGTTAAAAGCAGCCTATATTAGGTATGTACTTGATGACGTCTGCAACTCCTTTGCGCCAAAATTCGTCTATCACGCGACACCCTACAATTTTCCGGGATAAAAAGTATACTATGTTTTTTCCCGGGAACTAAACTATCTCCATACTAAATTTCAGCAAAATTGGTTCAGCCGTTTGGGCGTGAAGAGGTAACAGACAGACAGACACAGTTTCGCTTTTATAGTATTAGTATGAACTATTAGTATGTACTACTAGTATGTGCAGTCTCGGTTTTGCAAAAGTAAACTATTTCATTAATATTAAATTAGTTTTAAAAATATAACCTAGAAACTACAACTAGCTTTCAACGATGATGATTTATCTCAAGAGTTTCAAAATCCCATTAAAAGTAAATTCGAAATTTAATAAAGTGTTATATTTTATTGCAAACAGTAAAATGGGTGACGTATATTTTCCTTTAACAATCTGCGTCATGGTCTTAATTAACTCAAAAGTAATATAATGTGCCTGAACATTGAAGCACTGACTGATATTGTAGTAAGGACAGGTTCTACATCAAGGTAATGAGCCATGAGGGACCTATTTCAGTGCCCCCATTGAGTCAACGCGACACGTTTCGTTTCAATTTGTTGAACTTCTATATTTTTGGTTACCCATTCCAGATGTATTAACCACTTTATTCCTCTGAACTATGCTGACAGACTGATGATTTTGTTGCCAAATACCATACGGGATTGGGACGTACGGACAGATTTAAAAATTACGTAATATTATGACTACAGTGTTTAAAGAGTGGTTAAAGCGCTCGAAAAATTCTGAATGGCATGGAAAAAAGGCATTTAATACAGGCAACAAGATTCAAACTATTGCCAGATTAAGCAATGTTTACTAAAAAAATATACGAGAATTAATGCAAATTGTTAATAGGGGCTTATCTTTACTTTGAAATCACACGCATGAAGTAATCAACACCACGCTGAGACAGCAATTTTGTTCATCTATTAAATTGTGTCAGGTGAAGAGATATTTCATGACAATTTGTACGTACCTCTGTTTTGCCTACGTAGTACCCTGATTCTGCTATATTCATCCGACATAGATACAGCGTTAAATTAATGATTTATTTATTTCATAAAATAAGGGGGCAAACGAGCAAACGGGTCACCTGATGGAAAGCAAATACCGTGAACCGTCGCGGGTTGCCCAAGGACGCTCGCAACATCAGAAGAGCTGCAGGTGCGTTGCCGGCCTTTTAAGAGGGAATACGCTCTCTTCTTGAAGGTTTGCAGGTGGTATTACGTATAGGTCCGGAAATACTGCTGGTGGCAGTTCATTCCAGAGTTTTACAGTGTGCGGCAGAAAGTTACGCGAAACACGCACGGTGGAAGACTATGGTCTGTGAAAGACTGAATTTATTAGGATGTAATCTCGGCTTAACAAAAATGGCATACTAAGGTTAAAGTTAACCCCGGATTAAACGTTAACTCTTTCGTCAAATATAATATGAAGAATGTAAGAGATAACGCACAATTTACCCCGGTATTAAGGTGACGCCGGTTTGAAGTAAAAAACCGTGTTGGATATGTTTTAGATTGCAAGACAGCAAAAACTGGAAAGCGCGTAAGCGACAAAATGTCGCGTAATTTAAAAACCATAAATACATTTCATATAAGCTATGGGCAAATTAAAGTGTATACTTGAACCAATTTATGTACAAATTTTGGAAGCTTTAATTACTCTCCTCTGTTGGCAAAATAAGAATCCCTTTTTTTACAGAGGTATTTTTGATTAATTATTATGTGTTATAAAAGTTGACCAATCACGTTATGCTATAGGTAATTCAAAGACAAAGACATGATGAATACTGACAATGAACTTTAATTTCTTAGCTTTAGTCATTGCTGAGAAAAATCGATATCGCTACAGCCAAATTATCAAGATGTCGCCTTAACTTTAACCTGGATCTGAGCAAGTGGACCTTATAAGTTAATGTCAAACCAATGTAAAATTTTTGATTGGTCTAAGCTCCATAAATCAATCTTTGCGGGTTTTTTTTTATTTAGGGACCTCACGTTCCTGTATAGTTCACTGTATAGTACAGGACAATTATTATTATTATTGTTTGCGTTGTTATTTTTTTACATTTTTCAGATTTTTTATTTTGTAACATTTATTACTCCAGTGAGTTGACGTACATAAGAAATATCATTTCGCTGTCCATCCCGACTGGATTAAAGTTGTATTGGCGTTGGATTTGAATACCAAAATCGAGATACTGACCTCAGAGTAAGCTAGTTAGTGGTGAACCTGACATAACGACCCTCACACAACTTACCCGGACAAGACACTTACGTTATGTTTGCGGTTGACGAATAGTATGGTCGAAGACAAACCCGGTGTACAACTTTTCGACATTTAGGGTGAAGCCAAACGAGCGTAATTTGTGAGTCGCAGAATTTCGGCTGGCAGAAATTCTGCTGCATTCAGTTTCATACAAAAGTCGTGTTTGATTCACACGAGCGTAATTTTGTGAGTCATGAATCATGATTTGTATGAAAAGATATTTACGCGACCGAAATTATGCGACTCACTACTCACAAATTACGCTCGTTTAGCTTCACCCTAATACAGTGGTTCTTAACCGGTGGTCCCTGGAGGCATTTCAAGTGGTTCGCGAAGCCATCCTAATAAAATGTGACATGACATATCACGTAATGAGTCGAGTCGAAACAACATTTTGATTTTTGGCAAATAAAAAATAAATTACTGCTAATAAAGTAGTGTTTGTTTAATTTATCAAACGACTATTAATAAAATTTAGGCAAACCAACTGGGTGGTTCCAGGCAAGACAGACATTTGGTAAATGGTCCCTCATGACTAGGTCCCGGAAAAATATATATTAAAAATCCAAAATATGGTCAAAAAAATCAAAAATTTGGAAAAATATGGACTATAAAATAGCAATATGGAAAAAATATGGAGTATAAAATTACAATAATTAAACAATGTTTTAGTGTTGGTAAGAAAAGTGTCACTCGTGACAGTTAACAAAGAGACAGGCCAGAAATATGCTATGCTGGCTTTGCCTTTGCATATTTGGTTTGGGAATAAAAGTCTTTAATATAGGAAATAATTACTGTACGTAGATACAGTAATTATTTCCTATAAGTATTAAAAAAAACCGGCGAAAAACACTGCCGCTGCGCCGCAGTGTGTAAACACGCTAAAAGGTTAAGAACCACTGCCCTAATACATGGCAGTAACGTTTAAAAGTGATACATACCGTCTTCGACTGCAATAAAATTACTTTGTCATTCCTCAGCATACATAGATAGTGTGTCAGCCTGGCTATCTGTTTGTATGTTACATCTTCATGCTGTCAGTCCTGTAACTATTTTATCTAACTTCATAACAAAATCACTTAATCCAGTCCTTTCAAATATGGAGATGCTTTAAGTCTCTGCAGTATGTCCATTAACAAAATTTTTAGACCTTGCATCGTTAGCTTATGTCGATTGTCGGCCCATATTCATGATTTCGTCCCAGCAAAATGTATGATACGAACAAACAAATTTTGGCAGTAGCATCTAATATTTATAATATAATTTCTTTCGATAGTTGATACTTACTTAATAATGTACTTGAATAAACAAAAGGGCCGAGGGATCGAAAATTCTGGAAGCCATTTACCCGGTTTATTTACACTTACCGAAATACCGTTGATTGGATTTTTGTTATATTCAGGATCGTCTGTAAGTATTAAATTCTAAGAATTTGTATTTTCTTAAGCCTTATAAATTGAAGTTTTCCTAGTAACTAATCCAAAGTTTAATTGATGTGAAGGAGTTACAATTAATTCAAAATAGTTTTATATTTATTGTTAATAAGGCAATAAAAATCTTTCTCATCATCACTATTGAGTGCATATTTTCATGAAATTTAAAATTTTATCAATTTACAATTCACTGTTAATGGACCTACAACTTTTGTAAATTATTTGTAATTAGCACTAAACAACATTGTTTAATTATATTATTATTAGATGTTGCTAGCAACTTCGTTACGCCGAAATTTATCGCGGTATCTAGGGTAAGGCGCTTTGCAGACGAAGGGGCGGGGCGGGCCGGTCAGTTTCGCCGCGAACGATAGAACAAAGGGAACCCTAATATATATGTCGCAGCCGACTGGCTTAAATAGCCGTTCAATCAAACAGCTAGCCCTTTGACTGAACAACGCCATTCAATCACACGTCTAGCTTTTATATTGAATATTTTAGTCGCTCAAAACGTTCAACACTACAGCTGATTCAAAAGCCGCCGTCTAATTGAAGTAGTTCAGCGCGCACCGCTGTGGCGCTAGGTGCGTTTTATTTACAATATGGCGTCAACTAGCAGGTGTTTGTTGGTGTTTGTGGTTGTTTTTCGGAAATAAAGTAGAAAATAAAGGTTGTGTTATTAAAGAGACAAAAATTGTGGAGGCACGTATACGAGTGAATCAAAATTTCAACAAATATTCGAGGAGAAATTACGGGATTATGAAATGGATGGACGCAGCCCCCCCGAAAGGGGGGTGGGGGGGCACAGCCCCCCGTCAAAACAAAAACAAACACAATCCAGAAAGTCTTAAAGTTGGTTAGGTTAGGTTAGAACTTAGACCACAACACAGAGGGAGCCGAGCGAGCGCAGCGAGCGTGCTGCTGCGGCAGCCGGCGAACGTCGTCAAATAAAAGGGGGGCTCGGGGGGCGCAGCCCCCCGCCAAAACAAAAACAAACACAATCCAGAAAGTCCAAAAGTAGGTTAGGTTAGAACTGTGACTGTGCTGCGCCTGCGGCAGCAGCCGGCGACCGTCACAAAACACGCCTCAGAATTTTTTATTTTTACTTATTGCATTAAACTTAATCCGAGAATAATCTCTCAATAAAATACAAAAAGATTTCCTATGCTCCCAAATTACTTACATATTAAGCTAATGGTCGCCCTAGTTAATTTGCCACTAAACCAGTTGGCTAAGCGTCGTCTAGCTGTAGTGTTGAACGTTGTAGTCAACAAGTCGGCTAAAGGACGTATAGCCGCGTGATTGAATGGCGTTGTTCAGTCAAAGGGCTAGCTGTTTGATTGAACGGCTATTTAAACCAGTCGGCTGCGACATATATACCAGCAAAAAGACCGCGCCGCAGGTGCCCGGCGGGCACTGGCGGCGGCTGCCCGCAGTGGATCACACAAACCATGTAGCGCTAATTCCGCTGCGAATTCACAGGCGACTTCGCTTGTGACTATTTCAGAATAGCTATACTGTTTACATGCAGTACTGTAACGCAGATGGCATGTGCTTTGTGTACGCGGCGCGGGCAGCCGCAGACATCGACGGGCGGTACGCAGCCCGCCCCGCCCCGTCGTCTGCTAAGCGCCTAAAAAGTCTATCTTATGTCCTTGCAAGGAACTCAAAGTATCTTCACTCCAATTTTGATCTAAATCGCCTCAGCCGCTACCTCAGGTAACACACAAACAGACAATACACACTTTAAACAATAAGCAAGGCGTGTGAAATGTTATAGCTGACTTCGTGGTTTCTATTATAATTTACTAAAATTTAGAGGCTTTTAATTTAGAGTGCGGCAAGTTTGATATGAACATGTAGCGTTACCGGCGAGGTTCGCGGGTCGTTACGGCGGACATGCAGTTAACAATTCATGGCTGGATAGGGTTGCCACTTGCCAGCCAGCTGCTTGGCTTACTGCCTGCCATTTTGCCTTTGCAAAAACTGAAAAAATTAAAAGGGGGAAAAATGAAAAAGCAAAAAATTAAAAAGGGGAAAACACGGGAAAATAACAAGAACTTAATTCGTTAAAGTAAACAAAAGTGGTAAGGTAACTTTTCAAAAAGTTACAGCTACATTTGACTCTTTAAATGACACGACATATTCAATTGCTAGAAGGTGAGCGCGGCTTCGCCCGCAGTCCGAAGACACAGCAACACTGTTCATTTTCTGCGATAAAATAATATTGTAACCTTTCCTACTATTTTCTTATTTTTCTTCTAATTCCGTACGCAGTTTCCATTTACAATTTCCGTTTAAGCTTAAAAAGGTAACAGGCATACACACTTTCTCATTTTTCATATTAGGTATACATTTTAGAAAGGATTTTATCATGTAACTATAATTAGAATGTAACTGTCATTTCTAGATTTTGATATCGCAGCAGCCCTAGCAAAAACCTTATTTTGCGGTTAATATTGACGAGCGAACCTGTGTCAACGGTATTAAATATTTGTATCAATCTAGCGAGTCGTGAATTATTGGCCAGTAATAGCTTTACACCTATATATACGGGACCAATTCTCATTAATCGAATCACGATTCGATCAGCATTTAGCACTATGTTTTACATTAGCAAGACATTTTATATCATTTTAGATCAGCTCAAAAGATTGCAGCGTTGTTACCAGTATTTAATCCGGTCGCATACCCTTAATAAAACTGGTTAAAAAATGTGTGTGTAAGCCAAACCGCTGCCAACTATCCGGGCCGGGACCGGGCCGGGTAATCCAATTTCAAGTTGTCGTAGATCATAATTAACCGGGGACGGTCTATGAATAACTGACGCGTGATGAACACGACTTTTTTAGGGTTAATTTGGTCTTGATGGTTGACATTACGGTACCCAAATTCTACTTTCTAACGCAGCGTGTTTGTTTGTTCGATCCAGTCCAATTAAACAGCAAATTGTATTGCACGTCATAATATTATAAGCATATAAGGGAACATATCCATACTGCGTGACCTATTTAGGGAGGAAGAGGGTCTTACAAATACTACGATCTGTCACAGGAGGGGAGAGGGGGTTTAGAATTTTGTCAAAAAATCTTAAGAAATTGGTCACGTATAGTCGGGGAATTTTAATAAGCCACATTTGACATCTGTCAGATTAATCTCATAGTGAGGTGAGCTGCTTAAAAATATCGATTAAAACGAATAAATCGATACGGACTTGAAATAAAATATTTGAATTTTAATGTTATTTATAAAATCAAAAACGTATTCCTGTCCCGTTATTACTTCTTCTTTTGTAAATTCAAGGCGCAAAATAAGACAAGTAAATAATTTACAAGAAAAATTGCATTTATTCACTTGAACTACACAAACTGTTTAATTTAGTATTATCATTATTCATTTCACATAAATATGTGTTACTTTTCACAACGTGGTTATTAATTTATTGGAATATTTCGTTACAAGTAATCAATGCATCTGATTCTACTTTCTACCCTGTTACGACAGAATGATGCAACCCGGGTTACACCGTTTTGTAATAATATAGTCTAAAATCTACTTAACGTAAGCTTTGTATATCAATGTTATGAAGATGATGACGAAAATTGAAGATGAAATTGCATAGCGTGGACATAGCTATTGCGCTATAACGCATGCCCTTGATTAACAAAAAAAGGCACAGTGTGGACAAAGCTAATCACTCTGTTGCGTCGCCTCAGGCCTCAGGCTAGCCGCTAGAAGATCGTAAGTGACGTGACGTGACGTGACTCAATATAACTAGATATCACTATGTTGATGTGGATGTGGATGTTAGAAATTCAGCTGGTATTGACTATTGACAAATCTATACAACTAGATAACGCCCGCAACTCCGTTGCCTTTGATCAAAGAAATATATTTTGATCGAAGTCCGATGCGCAAGAAATCGTTTATCGCGCGGTAACCGTACATTTTCCGGGATAAAAAGTAGCCTACGCCCTTTCGCGGGACTTAAAGTGTCTTTTGAGGTCTTTTCAGCGGTATACCTGACCTATGTCCTTTCCGGGACTTTTGAGCTCTTTTCTATCTTCAGCGGTTTAGGTGTGAAGAGTAAACAAACAGACAGACACACTGTCTCATTTATAATAGTATAGAAGTAGAGATAAACATAGGATACTTTTATCCTGGAAAATATCAGGTTTCCAAGCGAAAACCTAGTCTAGAATAAATTTTTAAGAATGTGTCGAATGTTCCACATTTTACACATCTGAGAGATATTTCCAAGTCTAATAGAGGTCTGTACCCTGATTCTACTATGCTATAAAGCAACATTACATTAAGTATCAAGTTTCCTAACATACTTCAAAATGTAAAAAAAAACAAAATGTAAAATGTTTTTTTTTTAAAGTAGGTTTGCTTCCTAATCCATTTCTCCGACAACATAATATATTATACAACACAATACATCAGCTGTTTAACGTACTTACATATGAAAATTATATTTGAAGTTTGATAGAAAATGGGCTGTAGATCCAGTTCAATGCTGCATTAATGTTGCTTTAACATAGTATAGAATCGAGGTTCTGGTTAAATTTTACACTAGAGCTACTACAGCACGTCGTAAATAAGACATGTATCCTGGATTTCCCTTTAAATATTAGATACAGGCTACAGCCGAAATATTTCTCTCTGCTTCGAAATAAAATATTCTTTTTGGTACCTGCAGAGACCAGATATTTATTACTCTATGGTACCTGTGTTCTTCTTAAAGGTTTCAGTTTTTTGGGTTCCTTACCCAAAGGGTAAAAAACTAAAAATGGAACCCTATTATTAAGACTTCGCTGTGTGCCCGTCCGTCCGTCCATCTGCCTCCACTCTCCAGGCTGTATCTCCAGAAACGTAATAGCTAGACAATAGACATCTGTAATTTCTGTTGCCACTATAACAAACACTAAAAATAAAATAAATATGTTGGGCTCCCTACAAAAATCGCCGCTTTTGAACATTTTACTCGATTTCAATAGATGTTACCGTACTCTTTGAGTGTGAGTCCGACTTGTAATAGGCCTATTTGTTAATAATCGTAGAATAAATCAAACTAAGGCTTATTATACCATGAATACTAACGTAGATAACTAAGTTTTAATCTAAGCGACTGTGTGCAGTTCAAATGGTTTATGTCTATGTAACAAACACAACAAAACAAGAACGTTAGCGGAATATTAACATGGGACCACTATCAGTTAAAGTTTATCGTGATTTAATATCATGTTTATCTCTCAAAGTCAGTAAAGTTTACTTTATTTATATAAAGTAAACTTTACTGTCGTTGCTCAAATTAGGATATATTATAATATTATAAAAGGCATGATGACTATTTATTTTTTCTTATCGGTAATTGAAAAACACTTAAAAAATAGAAACATCGTTGAAAGAATGACTCTGATAGCTTAAAAATTCACCAAGATATGACAATTCAAATATCTCATAAAAATAACCTGCCCGAAACGCTCCATACAAAGTGCTACGAAAGTATGACGTCAGTCTTTCGTAGTGTGTACGCACCGGGTGACAATTTTGTTCGACAGGTATATTAAATATTGCGTTTATGAAAGTGGTTTCATAACAAAAGTTGCTTTTAATTGCATAAGTTATCGAATTGTATACAAATTTTAAGAAATTTAATTGAAAAAAAAATCGACTTGAATATCCAACTTTGAAGGCGCATTACAAAAAAAATACAAATGCTATCAAGCTGAAATTTTGGGAACACTTATTTTTTACCGTGATTTCTTTATTTTATTAACAAAATTCGCTAATCTTTGACCTTGTCATCATCGCTAATGCGAAAGCGTGACTGTCTGATACTTCTTCATGTTTAAACCTCCAAAGCGATTTGGAGTCCCGGGGCAAAGCATGGCATACTTTTTATCCCAGAAAAATATACGGTTCTCACGCGTTAAGGCGGTCCCCCTATGGAGATGCCGTAATTTACCGCTTTATAGAGCTTTACAACTCATAATTTGAAAGCTACAAAATTATAATAAAAATACACCAATAATCATCGGTATACGAACATTCCTTTCCACGTTATTAATTTCCTGTTTTTACCCGACTGCCGGGAGGGTTATTGTTTATTATGCTCATGATATCAGCTTCCAAAGTAAAACCAATTTATTAAAATTCAAGCATACATTCAGCGTCTCCCTAGTATTTACAAATTACTTTTATTTGAAATACACGCCAATAGATCGACAATATCATAAACTACATATTCCACGTTTTAATTTTTTTAGGTCAATTTTGAACTAAGATAAGTAAAAGAAATAGGGTTTTGGTGCGATCTCGGCAACGCGGCAAATGTATGGTCAAGGTCGTTTGCTCGGGGGACTGCCTTAAAAGAATTTCTGCGCAAGGGAGTTGCGGGCATATGAAACTGGTAGGTTACTATAACTAACTTATTTCATAACTAAATCTTGACCGCAAATTTCTTGCACTGAAATTCGATTGTCGCGCGGAAACCCTAAATTTTTTCTTGATAAAAAATATCCTATGGTTTTCCCTGGGCCTCAAAATATCCTCATTCCAATTTTCTCAAAATCGCTACAGCGGATAAAACGAGAAGCAGTAACCATCAGACACACTTTTGCGTATTTAATATCAGTATGAATAAAATATGTTATATAGCTGAGAATTTAGTGTTTGAGGGTGGGTTGCAACTTGCATCAACTTTAACTATAACTGTAACTTTAACTACAATGTAAAATGTCAAATCTTTGGTTAAAGTTAAAAATGGACGCCATCAAGACGCCATATTTAACCATAACCATAGAGCTCGACAAGGCTTTGAACGCACGTGGCGAAAAAGGGAACTAACGCTGTCATCATACAAAAACGCCATTTTTTACAGTTCTCCTTTACCAGCAGCGCCCCCGCCCACGTTCTTATAAAGCCTTGTCGGACCAGCAACGTCTTCTGTCAAATTCTGTGGTCAAATTTAAGGTTAAAGTTAAAGTTAGCCTTAAATATAACCATAACTTTGACCATAACTTTAACATTAACCACGCCTCTGGTGCAACCCACCCTTAGTGTTTGAATCGACACTCAGCACTAAGAATGACTGTTTTAAATCTATATGAATGTTCCCAGCTTCTGCAGCTTTGTCTGAAATTGTCTGAATCCTGATTTAGTGGGCCGCCTAATCGTTATTTGTGGTGGCTTTGAATATAATTTCGGAAAGCCAGTATCCAGTATCTTTATGATGTACACCAATACGCTCTGTTTCAATTCCGCATGCATGGAATGCAATGAGGATTTTCCCCTGATGTTCTCGAAAAGTTTTCGATATTACATTTGCAGAGGGATGGTAGGTAGGGTGTTTCGTGTCAAACATACATAATATGACAGGTAACTCGTGACTTTTGAAAGCTATTTTATGACATATGACAGCTATTTGACACGACATACCCTACGGCTACATAGCTCCATCTGATGGCAAATGAAATATCAAAAACCCTCATAATGAGGCAAGTTAGAACATAATCCTTCGATCACGGATTCTTGGAAATGCTATTGTATTCTATTGTTGTCGCGATCACCGGTGCTCTTATGGGGCTTGAAGGATAAATAATTAGAGGTTTTTTTAATTAAGAATACGTTAACCTGTTTAGACGCAAATAACTTTTAATGCTAATCAAATTTTAACATGTAATTGCATTCGTAACAAACTAAAACTATTTTCAGTTGTTTTTTAACTTTATCGTTTTTGCTCGTTTTCGCAGTCGGACAGAAGTTAAATGAGAGAGCTAACTAAACTAATGAATCGCAGTTTTTGTGTTTGGCCTGCTTTAATAATAATCGATTTGGTTACTATACTCCGACCACTTAAAGCGTGACTCTCGTAGCATACATTTAGTATGCTACGAAGGTCGCGCTTAAACTGGACGCTCTATAATTATTACGTTTCTGGCCTATGGATGTGGTCAACCGGAGGTTCCGGGGGAGACTCCGGAACGAAGCGAGTCACGTTGCCGGCAACAATATGTGACAGTGTTAGTTTTTAAGTATATATATAAAATATGTATGTTAGATTAAGTACTTGTTATATGGGCCTCTGATGCCCGAAATAAATGATTTGATTTGATGATAAATCCGGATGATCCGGGAAAGGACATAGGATAAGTATGTGCATAATGCATAGGTACAACAACGATTTAGTTCTGTATACATAACAGCAGAATTGCAATACTGCTTGTACTTAATACCTGTAAGTAAACCTTGTATAAAGTACTAGGTAGTACTATTTGTAGTAGAGCGAAAAAAATTAACAAACCTACTTATCATAACTTTAATTTTAATCATTAATAGTTAGGAACATCTCAAATATATTCATTTTCAAGAATATAGGTGCCTATGACTTACAAATCTGTTTCTCATGCCTTCCCTTCAAAACGTCATCCAAGTACCATGTGCAGTCGAAATGAAAATAGTTTTATTTACACACTAGACGTTCCGCGCGGCTTCGCCCGCGTAAATTAGATATTTCACAGACAAATTAGTCCACAAAAAATAGCCTATGATCCTTCACGTAGTCTACTTCTTAATTGTGGCAAATATCAGAAAATTGCTCCAGTGGTTCGTGTGATAAGCCCTTTCAAATAATTTCCTCCATTTTTTCCACATTTTCCTCTATTTCTTCGCTCCTATTAGTCTTAGCGTGATAACATAATTATAGCCAATATCCTTCCTCGATAAATGGACTATCTAACACTGAAAGAATTTTCCAAATCAGACCAGTAGTTCCTGAGATTAGCGGGTTCAAACAAACAAACAAACTCTTCCACTTTATAATATTAATATTATCCTTCCGATTTATAAATCCGAATTACCGGCCTACAAGGCTACAAATTTCGAAAATAACCTTGTAGTGCCAATTGCCATATCATCCATACTAATATTATATGTCTGTCTGCCAGTCTGTTACCTCTTCGCGCCTAAACCCCTGAAACAATTTTGGTGAAATTGTTATAGAGATACTTCGAGTCCCGGGAAAGGACATAAAATAGTTTTTATCCCGGTAAAATGTACGGTTCCCGCGCGATAAACGAATTTAGGCGCAACGGAATTGCGGGCGTCATCTAGTCTATATTTTAGATTCTTTTGAGTATTCGCAAAGTAGATATGCTTGACCTACATAAATGGCAGGAAATTGTGTGACCGAGCTAGGTTCGAATGTCGCTGGATCCTCAAAGGGAAATAATAACTCAGCTCTGGCAAAGGGACTATCTTTGTTGAGTTTGTGCCTAGGCAGTTAAGCTAGGGAAGATTTAGGAAAGTGTCAGATGTGTCCTCGCTTAAGTTAGGGCACATCTGACGGTCAATCTTACTCACTGTAGGAATTGAAAACATAATTAGGTAATAACAGTCGTGCTTAAACTAACTGAGGAGTGAGTAGTGTGGAAATCTGAGTAAATTCAAATTATTTTTAAAGTTAACTTATCAATAACTCAACAAATTCTTTAGACCAACGAAACGTCATAAAATTAAGACTTTGGAGTACAAAGGATTCCAAAGCTGAGAAAAATGACACTTAAATTATAGTTTACGAGCTTTTGCCCGCGGCTTCGCTCACGTTAAGAAGTATTATTATATACAAATTTTCATCCCCTATTTTAACCCCTTGGGGTTGAAATTTATCAAATCCCTTCTTAGAGGATGCCTACGTTGTAACATCTACCTTTGAGTTTTATATATAAATATTGCCTTTGATGTTTTTGATAAAATATGATAAGTCTCATCTACATAATATATTCTTCTTCCGTGCTTCAAACCCAGCGACCACATAATCAAACCAAAGAACAAAAGTTACGGTTTAGACAAATAAATACAGTTCCCACAGTAGTATTTCACATTATGGATGTACTTACTATCAGAGAAGTTGATTCCTAGTGGGCCTGGAGATACTGACACAAAATTCTTGGTCATTTGTACCAGTATGGCGGTTTTACAGGGGTATAATTACGCTAAAAGGAAAATGATGGTCAAAGCGCTCGCACTGGCAGCCCAAACGCGTAGGTGTTAATCGAACGTGCCGGATAAATAACGAGTGTCGAACGATTTGTTCCACAAAAATGCTTGTATTTTCAGATAGTCGAAAAAAAGTAAGTAGGCGAAAGCGTAATGCCATACTTGTCGGGTGCGGCTTACAGCCCGCCATAACAAATACGTTAATTTTAATAAAAAAATTGAACCATTTGTACCAGGCAAATTTTTGCATAGCTAATCATCGTCGAGTAGCCATTCACGAAAATCACCTTGCCATACTTTTCCGACAGCGCCTAATGGCCGCCATACCACTGCAAAGGTGTATTTTTTTTTGTTTTCACCAAACGATTTGTACCACCCTGAAACTTTTTTTAACAGTTCCCTGTATGATCACAAATAGGACCCTGATAATGCCATACCTGTGAGAGGCAGCGAATATGAACAATATTATTTCAAAATCCTAAGTTTTTATTCGTAATTTCAAACGGTTTTTCAAGTATGGCGCCACTTTTTCCGTCTACTACAATTATGGCAAATATAATAATGGTTACATTGTATCGTATAATTTCCAAAAATCCAAATGCCATACTGGTACAAATCGTCCAATTTTTATCACTTTTTTGCTCAAGTCCGAGAGACATCCCGCCCCATGGTTGCAATCTCTAACAATTTTTTTTTGGTACAATTGCCAAATGACGAGACTACAATGATGCCATGATGTAAAAAATGGTTTTACGTATTTTATAGTCGTATTTTTTAAACGTGTCAAATAAATAAGTATTTCAAGTATGGCAGCACTTTTTCCCCCTACTAGAAGTATGGGAAAAATAATAACGGTCATATTTTGTCAAATACTTTCCAAAAATTTAAATGCCATACTGGTACAAATCGTTTGGCGAAAAGAAAAAAAATTACACCTTTGCAGTGGTATGGCGGCCATTAGGCGCTGTCGGAAAAGTATGGCAAGGTGATTTTCGTGAATGGCTACTCGACTATGATTAGCTATGCAAGAATTAGAATTAGAATTAGAAATCATTTATTTGCAGAAATAAGGTACAATATGATGTTATAGTTAGGTGTTAAAGCTCTCTTATTTTGCCTTTGGGTGGCGTGCAAATTTTATACAGTCTTTCAATCTTATACTTTATCTAATACTTATACATAAACAGCTAAGTATGTTTTATAATTAATATACTTATCTTATAAAATTTTCTTATTATCCTTTTTTAATAAATAATAATTATAAATAATTTCTACATGTCAATTTGTGTTTTTTTCAAATATTATTACATCATCTTATTTTGTTTCTGTGTGATTATTATTATTATTCTTATTATATTCTAATAGCTATACTAATATTATGTCGATAATAGTTAATTAGCATTAGCAAAAATTTGCCTGGTACAAATGGTTCAATTTTTTTATTAAAATTGAACGTATTCGCGTCGGTATGGCGGGCTGTAAGCCGCACCCGACAAGTATGGCATTACACTTTCGCCTACTTATTTTTTTTTCGACTATCTGAATATACAAGCATTTTTGTAGAACAAATCGTTCGACACTCGTTATTTATCCGACACGTTCGATTAACGCCCACGCGTTTGGGCTGCCAGTGCGAGCGCTATGACCATCATTTTCCTTTTTGCCTTTATGTAATTATACCCCTGTAAAACCGCCATACTGGTACAAATGACCAAGAATTTTGTGTCAGTATCTCCAGGCCTATAGGCAGATGGCGGACCTATATAATTTGGTCGCGTAACGCGTTACGTCAAACCCATCCGACCGATCACAGCTAACATTGAAATGACATAAGCCGACCAAATGACATGGGTCTGTCAAATGCCTAGAGATAAATTTCCTCGGTGGTACATAACACACATTTTAACTTTAGTACATACATGTATGTAACAGTATTTATCTCCATTCTCCACGTTTCCTGAATCTATGGCAGCTGCAACAAGCTCAAATTAATTATTAAGCTCACAAGCCAGATAGCCTCTTAGTATTTGGATGTTGTGAATGTTTAAAACAGCATAGTGCGGGCAAAACGTGTTCGCCAGAATTTCAGAGCTTATTTAGAACGTGTTTTATTGGGTTATATCGTTTTATTGAGGGTTTACAGCGAGCACGTTACGATTTGATTTTGGTAAATTGGGAGCTGCTGTAAAATTCTGTAATTGGTTCACACAATACCGTGGTTAAGAGTCTCAATTTTATAGGCTTACATGCGTGTTCTGTAGGTACAGTAAAAAGCTATATACGTAGAATAACCTTTACGTCTGTACACAGGATCTTTTTATTGGTATGTAAGAGGCATACGGCATACCGCATAATGAACCCTATGTTCTATAAACAGTAAATTAAGGCGACGGAAATCAAAAAATATCTTCAAACTGAGATCACTACACATCAACCACACCTATTATAAACAGATCCAAGAATTCATCTACTATGAAAAATATAATAAGTATTATCTGCAGACTATCGTAGTTTCAAACCTGTGTAACGAGTTCGACTCAGAGAAAAATGGTTACTTACCATGAAGAGATCGGCGGAAAATGAATAAAGCTAATGTCAAAATATTAATTAAACCATAAAGATAATATACCTAGCGGAATAGAGAAACAAAGGCCTGAGCAAAAGAGATGTCACTATTAGTAACACTGCGTGGTAAGAAGAGACGTGTGATACATGACAGCAGCACTCTTTTTTTGACGTCCAGTCGGCACGTGCCGCACGTTGACAATTTAATCTCATAGAATTCATGTTCAATCATGCTTGTGTAAGTGTATACGTACTTATACATATTTTTCACACAGATAAAACCAATTTCGGTTTCGTTTGACAGCTCGAGATTGTTGCTCTATTCCGGTAGGTATATTAACTTTATGAATTAAACATGAGTTAAGTATAATAAAATCAGTCTGCGTGCAGCCATCAATATAATATTTGTATTATCCATGAGTGTCATTATAGCATCATCGTCTATCAAAAATACGTTAGAATCATCTAGTTATAGCCGTAGGAACTAATTAAAGAATTATAAAAGCGAGCGTATAGTGGAAGACCTTATTAACCTACTTTCGTATTTTGATACTTCACTGCAATGACGCTCTTAGTAAACCTGTTGCTTCCCAAAATCCAGCTAAATGTCAAGGCTAAAACGCACGATTGCATTTAGTTTGCTTTAAAATATGAGAAAAACGACTGCTTATAGGGAAATTTGAGCGTAAAAAGAGCAATTAAAATATTCATGGGCGTACCGAGGTGGGGCAGGGGGGGCAGCTGCCCCCCCTGGATCATATTGACGACACTACTAAGTATATTATCGAGTACTTTTATCTATAAAAATTAAAAATTAAGAAAACTAATTTTTGCCATTTGTTTGCAATACAATATTTTTACAACTAAAAATTAATAATTTTTTATTCTATATAAACACCTAGCTTATAAAAAATCTGATTGCCCCCCCCCCCCCCCCCTGGCCCGAAACCTGGGTAATTTGAACCTGGGTAAAAAAATGGGAAACGACAAACAAGCGCCATCTGTTAAACTTTTTCGAAACTAAACTGGTATAATGCTTTTGCTATCAAACGTGTAAAACGTTTGACAGCAGAAATGCGTAATAGAAAAGTATTAAAGCCATCCAGTATTTAGCAAAACATATATTTAAAAGTAATCTTAGCTAATTTCTGACGAATCATGAAACCTAACCTAACCTAAAGAAAACTCAGAGGTCTCACTCACATGAAAAGCTTTCGATGTTGACTCACAGATGGCGTTGGTAATACTATTTCTATTAAAAAGTAGTTGTATTTAAAAATGTATATATTTAAATATTTTCATAATTTAACATTAAATCTATTGTTACATATAAGTTATTACAAATTATGTCTTCACGTTATTTTAAATTATTTTCGTAATATTGCCCGTGTAAGCTCGCAAATAAAAATATTTATCCAATGGACAACTACGAATATTTTTAAATTGCAATATATAATATTGTTATGAACACAATTTTTAGTTTAATTAGTAATCCAAGGTATAGCTTACACCTTGAATTTGTGATCATTGAAATCCTGGTCCAATATAAAAAAAAACATTTGACAAACAAGATATTCGAGGTACGTAATTTTTTTTATTAGTAAGAGGGGTTAAGTTATCCATGATTCAATTCAGATTTTTACAATTCATGCAATTAAAACACAAGCAAAAACAAAAGTAATAATTATAGCTCATAACTTTAGGGCAGCAGAACTACACCATAATACTTCGGATTGATCAACTGAATAGAATTTATACATTCATTTAACCAAGTCTTACTGACATGTCTAACCTTCTCAGGCACTTTTCTATTCAGCTTCAACATTTGTTTGAACTCAATACTATCTTCATTATGAACTACAAAATCAACATCCATGCGTTTGATAGACTTCACCACTTCACCACCATAGGCAATCCAATGTCTCTCAAAATGAGTGCCCTCCTCTTCAGGTATACTTATAAAATCTGGATAGAAACCTAATCTCTTGTCTTTGAATGCATCTGGTAGTGGATTTTCTGGTTCCGAATAATCTTCATCATCTGGTATTATTTCTTTCGATTCAGCCTTTGTTCTAACTTTCTTGTGTTTTATGTATTTTTCTTTTTTAGGTGATTCTTCTTCATCCACAACCTCAGTTTTTATTTTCTTCTCTAATTTTATTTTCTTTTCTACTTTTGGAGATTCTTCCTTAGGTGATTCTACTTCCTTTTTAATAATTGTTTCAAGTGAGTCATCAATGATTGTATTGTCACTATCAGTAGATTCTTTTCTCTTTCTTTTTTTGTCGCTTGTACGATCTTTTGATTTGGAAGTAGGAGATTCTTTAATATTTTTACTACACGATGGACTATCTATATACACTTTTGTTTCTTTCGTATCAATTTCATCCTCTGAATCAGAAGAAATTGTTTTTCTTTTTCTTTTCTTCTCACTGACTTTATCTTTGTCTTTACTCTTATGGCTTTTAGGACTCTTTTCATCTTTTACAAGGAACTTATCTAAGGTATTTGCTTTTGATGGACTAGCTTTTATTTTCTTTGGCGGTGAATCATCATTTTCAGCGGCTGTCTCAGCTAGTTTATTCAGAAGTGACACATCTGTTTTCTCTTTTGATGTTTTATACAAATGTCTAAGTTCATCTAGATTTGTAGCTGTTTCCCAGTCTTTGTCGTCCCTAATTCGTGTTACTCTGGGAAACCTTACAGATATTCCATCTCCAGTATGCAAATTTGCTTTTGTAAGTTCAGTTCCTGGAAAATATAAAAGAAAATAATAATTTCTGAACTCAAAAATTATATAATGATAACCTAATTACACTTTGTATAAGTACTTACTTACAAGTTTTTTTCTGCAAAAATATTATAACAAAATAATAATTTATTAAAAACATAGATTAGCAAAAAGTTCTTTAATAGACAAGAAATGTGTAAATTCAAGCTTGATAGTTAGTGTCTAAGACTAAACACACTGGGCCGAAGTTACGCGGCGGTAACTCCACATGATTACGCCCGCAATGTCAAACGCATACAATATACGGATGGAAATTTAAATTACATTGCGGTCGTAGTCATGCGGAATTTCCGCCGCGTAACTTAGGCCTAGTGTGTTTAGACACTTAATGCTGCCACTGTCTGAGGACAAAATGTACAAAACTGCCTTCCTTACTCACCTGTAATTTCCCACACAGGTTGCTTTTTAGGATCTGCAGCGATGAAATCAGGTACCATGCCTTTATTACAATCGAGCCAGTGCGGTACCTTGGCATATTCACCGGATATTTTAACCATTTTAGGACCCAGCTCCTTTTGTAACCTCTCCAAAGTCTTATCATCATGGCCCGTATGAACTTTGGTGACTGTCACCCATTTATTTCTCCGCTTATCCAAGCAGCCCATCAAAAACACAGACATCATTCCACCTTTCTTCCCAGTACCTGTAAATCATAATGTTACAGAAATTAGTTTAATAAAAAAAACATCTAAAATTTTTTCATGAAATCTAATAAATAGGTTTATGAAAAAATTTTAGGATCAAGACATTTATGATATCACTGACCTATATTTGTATAATGGAGATCAGTGTATGATATAAAGCATTGAGTATTGACACATAATTAGTATAATGTAGTGCTGGTTATGCCTTTCGGAAACCTTTTATATAGGTACCATCATCTGTCACTCCCATAGAAAAGCCTTGACTACAAGATGATAAGACTGTCTAATATGGAACCAATTAACACTAGATGTTGATCATTATTTCAGTAATAGGCAATCACGCAGGATCTAATTAGCAGCAACTGCAGCAACATAAAGTAGTTTGTGTTATGTTAAAAAATTAAAATTAGTTAAAAAAAATCCTACATTCTTTACTGTATTTGTAATGTTGTGTGGCAATAAGAATTAGGTAAAGAGTTCTTACCATAAAGTTAATATACCTAGTGGAATAGAGCAACAATCTCGAGCTGTCAAACGAAACCGAAATTGGCTTTCATCTGTGTAAAAAATATGTGTTCGTATACACTTACACAAGCTAGATTGAACATGAATTCTATGAGATTAAATTATCAACATGCGGCACGTGCCGACTGGACGTCAAAAAAAGAGTGCTGCTGTCATGTATCACACGTCTCTTTTTACCATGCAGTGTTCTGTGTTACTGATATGACACTGACATCTCTCTTGCTCAGGCCTTTGTTTCTCTATTCCGCTAGGTATATTAACTTTATGGTTCTTACCAAACCATGCGCCCAGCACTACCAAATCAGCGGTGTCGGCCATAGCTCCATCAAAAAGATAATCTTTTTTCACTTTCAACCAATGTCTTTTGCCTGGCTCATATGTGGACTCCAAATCCTTGAGAACAAGTCCTTCTAAGCCCAATTGTAAAACCTGAAACATCATGACATATTTTTTTAGTAAAAAAATAAAGTGAATTTTTTTATAGTATCACACTTTGTTTATTATTTATCCATGGTAACATTTCAATCAGTTGCTGAATTATCTTACGGCCGTTCCCAATATTTGATCTATCTCTGGTTTTGCCCTACTAGAGATAGGAATAACTCACATTAGACATTAGAGACATATATTTTATGTCAATTGTGAGTTATTCCTATCTCTAGAAGGGCAAAACTAGAGATAGATCAAATATTGGGAACGGCAGTTAGTGTAATTTTTCATTGGATAAACATTAAGGTGAGCACACACTGCAATAGTATTTATTTACCTTGGCTATCATATTTGCTAAGTCCGCAGGTTTTCTTATAAGCTGTTGCTCAGAAAACATAACATGATTTTGAATTTCAACCATGATTTCATGTAATATTTGCCGTCTTTTCTTAATTGGTTTGTCTATTAATACTTCTCCATTGTAGTAAAGACAATCAAAGATGTATAGACACACTGATGCATCTTTGAATTCCGACTGCTTATGAATGCCTAGGGTTCCGAAAGGTAATGGTTTGCCGGTGGTCACATCAACCATCAGAACCTCTGCATCCAGTATGAGATCATCACCTTTGGGAAAGGCTTGAGGTAGGTAATCCTTGAAATGGCTCACCTTATGTGCCATAACAGGTTTTAAAGCTCGGGAGAAATATTTGAACTCCTTACCTTTTTTATGGACCTGCACTCTTTCTCCGTCATATTTAATTTCAGAGAACATGCCATTTGGACACTTTTTCATAGCCATTTCAACTGATTTACAGGCCTCAGCCAACATGGGGAGGACGGGTGTCATAAGACTGAGTTTGGCTTGAACATTTTTGTGTATTAAATCTTTATGTTTTACCCCGCTGTTTTGCGGCAAAACTCTCTGCAGGACCATTGTTAAATCCCTACTGGTTTGGAATGCAGTATAGGCATCCGGGTGAACCCCTTCTAATATGTGCTTTGGACCGGCATTAATACGCAAATCACCCTTTATCAATCTGATTAACATTTTCATATCATTCAAATCACATTTCTTTACAATTTTCTTAAAATGATATATTTGCTCCTCTTCTTTAGTCAATTTAGACAAGTCTTCGAGAAAATCTTCCATTTGTTGTATTGTTAATGTACTTTCTGATGCTGGTTGTACAGTAGATTTACTCTTAGAAAAGAAGTGTTGGATTGTATCGGCCACATCCCCTTGTTCTAAATGAGTCAGCATATCATCTTGATCTGTGTTGAATATTCTAGAAAATAACTTCACTAGCTGCTTACTTTTTAGATTGTAAATTCTCTTACATGCCTGTGGTAGCAACAATTTACACCACAGATAAATATCACCTTCGAAAGTGCCATTAATTCCTTTTGTAAAGAAGTTGTTTACTACTGCTGTTTTTTCCGTGTATGCATCAACTTTAGCAATTTTTTGGCAAATTTTATGAAATGTAGAGAATTTATTGTCATCTGTTTCTTTTGTTTTAGCAGCTTCTGCTTCTGGTGGCGGTTTTTGCTTTACAACAGCCTCGTTCTTGATTACTTTCGCAGTGTATTTGCCATTATTTTTTTGTTCATAAAGTTTCTCCATCTCGTTGATCTTTTTTAGCACCAACTCCTGATCCTCTTTGCTGATGTTCTCCCAGTTGCCGATGTCGTTGATAGAATCTATTCTTTTGGTGGTCGGACGTTGTTTTAGCAGGACGTTCATCAAACAATCTATGTGATGCCATGATTTCATCTGCTGGTTTTCACCGTATGGACTATAAACTAATTTTGCTATACGAAGCTCACCAGAAGGACAATTACCTTTGCAACCTTTACATGACGCCCGACTGCCTTTGGCTCGGTCTATGAAGAAAGGTGTTGATTCCGACATGGCTATCAAGTTGCAGGTTACGCCCACGTTAAATTACTACAAAAACACATTATTACTTGCAAAGGCCTCCAAATTTCATTAATTTTAATAGCTTATGAAACAAATTAATAATATATTATGTTCATTTAAAAGAATACACAGAATTTAGGTTACCTACAGTACTGAATTAAAAATAAACAAAAGTGAAAGTTATGAAATATCGTATGTCACTGTCAAAATCATATCATTGTCACTCTGACAAACAATTTTTTTTTAAATAGGCTTAGGGTTTTTATATAAATACTTTGGTTAGGTACTTATATATAATTATTTTGTGAATTTTGTAACCCATCAGCCGAGGAACCGTCCTAACTTCCGACGTATTGATCCATTTTCATATAGGTATAACCTATACCGATTATATAAGCGAATTGACGCATGCGCGCCAGGTCTGTGTTTAAAGTTTAGATAGAGATCTGTCTTAGCCTGACCTTAGAGTTTAGACTAAAGTCTAAAGTTTCCATTAAATATTACATTGAACGTCTTTTTGTATGAAATCCTCGTTGGTGCTACTGTATTATATTTTCTACCACGTTAATTAATACCAGACGAACATAATAATAATTAATATAGCCTACTCCTTTTTGGAAGTCGGTTAAAATTATTATTTACTCAGTTAACTTATAACTTTACAAGTTCCACTTGTTTTTTATTCAACATTGAATATTATGTTTTTTACCAGACCAAGACAGCGGCTTTTGGTTAGTACTTAGTTATAATATTTTTTAAATAATATTGTGGCAACTGGCAAAGCACGCCACCCCGCTAAATGCGCCAATATAGCTATTATTTCATGCTGCTGATTGGATATCTCCAACATTGAGATCTTTATAGACTAGGAGAGAGCCTAAAATATTATATCGATGCAGTGTATAAGCGTGAAAAGCGTGTCAAGTTAGATCCGAGTTACTCGGTCATAACAAAGGAGTCGGTCTGCATATTTCGTGTAATAAAAGTGTAAATAAAGGTTTTTAGTGAACTTTTATGCTAGATATTGTTGAGTTTTGTGGTTCCTCTAAATAATAAACCATAAGAACGGCCAAAGAATGCCACAAACACGTGGATTTAACATTAAATACGTAAGTTTTGAACAAGGTTTTTTTGGATTTTCAATCGGTATATTTATAAGCTAAAAAGATAATTTACAAGTTTCAAAACCCCTGACTCGTGCCATACTCGTTTAAGGCATTAGTGCTAAAATGTCACATCAACTAATTAATTTGGCTACAAAAATTGCATAGCTTTTTACGTGTGTTTAGGGATGCACATTACTTGAACTGTAGTCGACATCGTGAACTAAATGACTTTCTTTTTTTTTAGTATTATAATATGCTTCGAAATGATGGACAAATAGAAATAAGCAAGAAAATAGGTACAAATGGCCATGCGCTGGCGCGGTCGGGCTAAGACTCTATATTCTATTTATAATAATACTTAATTTGTGATCTCCAATCATAATTAATAATAATCTTAGCCATAGATATTACAATATATATTATGGCGCACTTGCCGGGGTAGCGTACTTTTCCACCTCACTAATAATAAGCGCCGAAAATACCTTTAATAAAGAAGGTTTACAATTTTTTATTTTTTTTTGTGCTACCAACTTAATTTTTTCTCTGTTGTTTCAGCTTCATCATGTCATCAGGAGTTCAACAGCGATGGCTCTAAGCACGGCACGCTGACTTCCCCTCACTATCCTCTGGCTTACCCGCCCAACACGCACTGCCACTACGAGTTCTTCGGCCGAGGGAAAGAGAGAGTTAGACTTATATTTCAAGACTTCTTCCTGTACAAATCACCAGATGGCTCTCATGAGTAAGTATGATTCATTGAACCGTAATTTGGGGTGAATAGATAGGTCTTCGAACTTTGGTAATTATTTTCGTAAGGTTGCAGAACGAATACCCACTTTTTTAGTCGTGTATATGTCGCAGCCGACTGGTTTAAATAGCCGTTCAATCAAACAGCTAGCCCTTTGACTGACCAACGCCATTTAATCACACGTCTAGCTTTTATATTGAATATTTTAGTCGCTCAAAACGTTCAACACTACAGCTGATTCAAAAGCTGCCGTCTAATTGAAGTAGTTCAGCACGCACCGCTGCGGCGCTTGGTGCGTTTTATTTACAATATGGCGTCAACTAGCAGGTGTTTGTTGGTGTTTGTGGTTGATTTTCGGAAAGAAAGTAGTTAATAAAAGTTACAAGTGTTATTAAAGAGACAAAAATTGTGGAGGCACATACGAGTGAATCAAAATTTCAACAAATATTCGAGGAGAAATTACGGGATTATGAAATGGATGGACGCAGCTCCGCCAAAAGGGGGGTTAGGTCAGGGGGGGGGGGCTGGGGCACAGCCCCCCCCCGTCAAAACAAAACAAACACAATCCAGAAAGTCCAAAAGTTGGTTAGGTTAGGTTAGAACTTAGAAAACAACACACTACACAGAGGGAGCCGAGCGAGCGCAGCGAGCGTGCTGCGGCAGCATCCGGCGACCGTCATCAAATAAAAGGGGAGCTCGGGGGCGCAACCCCCCGCCAAAACAAAAACAAACACAATCCAGAAATTCCAAAAGTTGGTTAGGTTAGGTTATAACTTAGACCACAACACAGAGGGAGCCGAGCGAGCGCAGCGAGCGTGCTGCGGCAGCAGCCGGCGACCGTCGTCAAATAAAAGGGGGGCTAGGAGGGCGCAGCCCCCCGCCAAAACAAAAACAAACACAATCCAGAAAGTCCAAAAGTAGGTTAGGTTAGGTTATAACTTAGACCACAACACAGAGGGAGCCGAGCGAGCGCAGCGAGCGTGCTGCGGCAGCAGCCGGCGACCGTCGTCAAATAAAAGGGGGGCTAGGAGGGCGCAGCCCCCCGCCAAAACAAAAACAAACACAATCCAGAAAGTCCAAAAGTAGGTTAAGTTAGAACTGTGACTGTGCTGCGGCAGCAGCCGGTGACCGTCACAAAACACGCCTCAGAATTTTTTATTTTTACTTATTGCATTAAACTTTTGGTCACCCCTTAAACTTAATCCGAGAATAATCTTTCAATAAAATACAAAAAGTTTTCCTATTCTCCCAAATTACACATTAAGTCATACATGGTCGCCCTAGTTAATTTGCCATTAAACCAGTTGGCTAAGCATCGTCTAGCTGTAGTGTTGAACATTGTAGTCAACAAGTCGGCTAAAAGGTTGTTCAGTCAAAGGGCTAGCTGTTTGATTGAACGGCTATTTAAACCAGTCGGCTGCGACATATATATTGAGTCTTAGGCCAAACTATTGCTACAAATTTGTTTCTCTTCGGATATGTTTGTAGTTATTAAAAAAAGACACAAAATATACGTAATTTCTAATTACTACTTATCAGGGGACAAAAGACACACCTGAGGGGTGATTGGAAAAATTTCGTATGGCTGTCTCGATTCAGTTTCCCAATATACTCTTTATTGGATAAAGGCAAGCAAACTTGAGAAGGTTTCTTTATTTATTTATTAGTATAAATTAAAAGTAAAATTATATTTATAGTTTCGAGGCATTATTGTATCTGAGAAATAAAACAATGTAAATATTTTTTGATCTTTGACGACCTCTGTGGCTTAGTGGTGAGCGCGTTGGTAGCTCAAGCCGGGGGTCGCGGGTTCGAATCCCGCCGACGGAACAAAAAGTTTTTAATGTTCCCGGGTCTGGATGTGTATTAAATATGTGTATCATATAATAAAAATCTTAAATATATGTATAATATAAAAGTATTAAATATATTTCCGTTGTCTGGTACTTGTAACACAAGTCCTTTAGGTACTTAGCACGGGGCCAGACTGACGTGGTGTGAAGCGTCCATAGATATTATTATTATTATATTATTAACAAAAATAAATGAAATACCTTACTAGTTTATATTATTCTGTTGAGAATGAATTAAATTAAAAAAGATTGAATGGATTTAAAAATAATCTAGAAAATTAAAAACGCTTTAACTAACTAAAAGATAAATTTGAACTGTAGATAACCACAACAAAATTTGTGGCAGCCCTGACATAATCATGGCTAATCACCCCTCTTTGGCTAATGCCCCCTTCAATTCTATTCACCCCGGTTTACCGGAATTGAAACTATTTATATTTTTGGGTGAGAGTGTCAGTTTAACTGCGTTTACCATAAACCTATAATGCTATTAAGTCTATGGCGTTTACAGACAATCCCGTCATTTCTTTTCCAACTATAATTTAATTGTCAACTAAGTCAGTGGTACTCAACCTTTTTTTATACGGGCCACCAACACGTTTTGGTCTTGGTGTCGCGGGCCGCAACCAAAATTTTTAGTAAAATAACGTTCTTCAAAATTAGCCATATACATATAAAGTGAAAAATGTTCACACGACTTTCTCGAAGACTTTGAAGTATTTTCCCTGTGGCTGTCAATTATATCTCTCAAGTAATTATCTTCGTCAAAATAGGTTATTTTCACGCGGGTCTCTGAAAAAGTCCGCATGCGGCCCGCGGGCCAGGTAGTTGAGAACTATACTATACGAATTTGTATTATATTTTTTTGTCTCGTTAAAGTTTGTCGAGTATCCTATTGCCGTATATTTGGCAAAATGCCTAAAAAGCCTGCTAATTGCATTCCCGGTCTACTTTATTACCTTTACGAGTCCTAATGCATTTTACTGTTTCATTTCAGATGCGGGAATGTGGATTCACTCCAAGCATTTATAAATGTGGACGGTCGGTTGGAAAATGTGAAGACTTTTTGCGGTGTCGACCTTCCCAATCCGATCATGTCGAATGGGCCCAAGCTGATGCTCGAATTTAGGGGCACACAATCCTCGAGACACGCGAGAGGCTTCAAGATATCATATTCGTTTGTAGAAAGTAAGTTTTTTGACTAAAAGCAGTCAAATGTCGGCATAACACTATGACAACGAATGAACATTAGGCCACACTGAGGCCTGAGCCTGAGCACAGTCTACAATCTAAATAAATAATAATCCATATTAACCTAAGTTTATTAACAATTCATGGTTTTAAAGAAGTAACTAACATCACAATTACAAGAAAAAGATCGATATTGGTACTGGTACTTTTATTTAAAATTCAGTGGCTAGTAGTAGCAGTAGCTAGTCTCATATTAAAAATATTCAGGGCCCCCAAATGTTAAGCCATGATAATATAAATATTTTTTCCTACACATAGCTGCACACTAGCTATGCCCACGATTAAATTCTGGTACGTAAGCGTAGAATTAACCAGATAATGAATTCCTCCTCACAAACACTTAGCGTATTGTGCAATGCATACAAATAATATTTTATTATGCATATGACATGGCGAAACCACATAATATTCATAACGCTTACTTGCATGACGTTAATGGCTAATGATAATATCCAATATGTTAATTTAAGTAATTAATTATTAATATTGCTATCGTGGCATAATACTACGTTAACTACAAACATTGGCTATGTGGTTGATATTTTAATACGAGTAGATACGTAAGTTCAAGTGTAAGAAGTTAAACGACATTGAATGTAAACAATAAACATGTGTAGTGTTGGCTTTAAAAACTATGTATATCCAAATCTATTAGGAGAATACAATAAAATCCTACATATTAACCCGCTTGCGAATAAAGAGGTAAGCGTGGGCAAGCTTGAGAATTAAGGTACACAGTTATATTATATTTTGTCCATCTTGTGACTTTTTCAATGCGTCAGATAAAAACAAGCAGACCTTGTATAGTTTTTTCTGCTTAGATATTTTTGTCAGGGGATAAAACTATATTCAACTGATTCAAGCTCAACTTAACATCATTAGGGTGAAGCCAAACGAGTGTAATTTGTGAGTTGTGAGTCGCAGAATTTCTGCCGCGGAAATATTTGGTCATACAAATCACGACTCACAAAATTACGCTCGTGTGAATCAAACAGGACTTTTGTATGAAACTGAATGCAGCAGAATTCTGCCCGGCAGAAATTCTGCGACTCAAAACTCACAAATTACGCTCCTTTGGCTTCGCCCTTAGATAACATAAGCAATTATGCATTAAGTAATGTCTTTTTTCGTCACTTTCCAGATTTCGGCATAACCACGGGCCGGCAGCTGAAGGAGTTCCCCTGCGCGTTTGTATATAACAGTAGTGAGGCGCGGAACGGGACCATCGCTTCGCCCAACTCCCCTGGGCCGTATCCCCGGGACACGGAGTGTTCTTACTTCTTCCACGGAGGCCAGACGGAGAAGGTTCATCTGCACTTCACACACTTCGAAGTTGAGGGGGTTCTGCCGTTAGTATTATTTTTTTGAAGCAAATTCCTTGAGAAAGTCCCACAGTATGTTCATCTATTGTTTCAAGTATATTGCTTGAGTTATATTCGGTTGTACAGTTTTTTTGACTGAGTTTGTCCATTTACTAACCTTTGATTGCTTAACATCAAAACATTAACCAATAAACAACGCTGTTGAAAAGATTAACTCCTGTCAAAAGATCTCAGAAATCGGGTGCAATAATAATATTATGGATTATGAAAAACAACTAAAACTGCGCCTATTGTCAAATTTTAAATAATTAAAAACACCTCAAAAAGATGGAAGTACTCAAAGTTATTGTTGTCAGACCTTCGTTTATAATTATTACAATCCTAAAATGTTTACTCACGGAAGGATTTTATGCGTTTACCGCAATCAAATGAGGAATTTAAATATCAAGTATAATAATTAATTAATTACGAGCCATTTTAAGATTATTTTTACAGTAGGAGGCACAAGATGGCCTTGCATAGTGCGCCTACAAATATTTTCGGCCTTGCACTGCCAATATAATGAAATGATATAATATAATTGTAAATTATTGTAATTGATATATCATAAAATTATTGTTACGTTGTATATTGATACTAAATCATATAAGTATTGTATTCTTCGAAGGATTTGGAGAGAAAGACCTGCTGACTCTCTTGAAGACTTTATTTACTAGCACAAAGTCCAACACTAAGCACTAGATCCAATTCACTGAGCACTAGGTCCGAACACTAAGTACTATCACTCTCCTAGGTCGTAGCCAAGTCGTAGGTTCCACTAGAATCACTTTTTGATCACTTGTTTCTCACTTCGAAGTCGCCTTGATGATAGCTGAATTTCGGCCCGTCCTCTTGCGACTATTTATATGGGTCAAGGCGAGCCATAGACTGTACGAGAACATTCCTTCCCGAATGTACACAATTCACTTAAACAAGTAAACAAGTGTGGAATGTTAAACTTTCTACAAAGTTGTAGCATGTTCTCGCGCACCTACCGCCATCTATTATCGAGTAAGGGATTCATGTTGTCTGTGTTCACTCGATAAGTTTAGCTGGTTTGACGCTAGATGGAACTATATGTCGTAGGTCCGTAACACTATTATTATATTATTTCGGTACTAATGAATAGCCAGAACTTAGGATTATAAGGGCCTGTTTCACCACTTTCTGATAAAATGCCGGATAGGATATCCACAACTTTTTTGACAGATGCTCCATACTCTATCTGTCAAGTTAGTTGTAAATGCTGGTAACAGAGACAACGGTCAGAAGACCACGGTAAATAAATTTCAATTCCAGTTTCTTACGACACTTTTTTTTCTTCAGATGCGAAGCGGTCTCGGCAAGCGACTACGTAGAATTTTCAAATTATATGACTGAAGACAATAAGTATGGTAGATACTGCGGACGGATGAAAGAGTTCCACGTGGAATCCGAACGGAATTTCTTTAAAGTGACGTTCCGATCGAATGATCGATTGGATGGAACAGGTTTCAAAGCGATGTATCAATTTTTAGAAGCAACCGACGAGTACAAGGCGCCGATTTACGATAAGGCTTCTAAAACATCGTGTAAGTACTTCAGTTTTAACGGTACGGCATAACACTAATCAGTAATCACTATTGAAGATGTCCGTAAAAGATATGTGGTTCTAAGTTATGCCTTCTAATTACAAGGAATCCGTGGACACTTCAAAATCACAGACAGAAATATGTAGACAATCATTGTAATTTGTAATCTCAAATCAAATCAAGCACAAAAGTATTTTTGTAACTTTCTGCTACGGTCAAATTATTCTGACTGTTGTGAGAAGAAGCAATGGATTTGGAACCAAACCCAAGGCAGTACCTATGAATAATATGTCATGTCAAGAAACCTCTTAAAATAGTTATAGAGGCCGTTGATAAGGTGGCATGTCAAAGATGTCATGATTATTTGTTTAATGTTCCACCTTTCGATCGCGAAAAAACGAGACATAATAGCTTATCTATTGTTATTGTGTCCGGATGTGGCCGCTTGGGGCTACATGAATAAACTACTCAAGATTTTAGTGTTTTCGTCCTGGAAGCATGGTATACGGTACATACTAATATTATGTCTTATTTGTTTTTTTTTTAATTTCAGGTGTGGTGTGGGTGTTGATCCTGGCATCAGTTGGGCAGCTCCATCAGCTATATCATTGAAGTGATACTAGAATAATTATTATAGGCGTATAACCCTGTACATTTGTACTATAGTCTGTGCCATACACTGTAATTAAAATGTAGATGCGATATTTTCTATAAAAAATATGTTTCCTCTAACTATATGCAAACTTAAGCAAATAACACGATACAATTTTACTCACGCAGGCACGTAAATATACAAATAAATATTATATTATACGTGGTATTTTTATTCAATTTCCCTTAAAGGTGAGACCGCACTAGGTGACACTGTACCTGCAGTGCGTACTGCGTAGCGACTAGCGACGCGACACGTCACGTCCAAGTATGTATTACAATTATACTAGACGTTCCGCGCGGCTTCGCCCGCGTATATTAGATATTTCACAGACATATTAGTCCATAAAAATAGCCTGATCCTTTAGGTGGTCTACTTCTTAATCTGTGCCAAATAACAGAATAATTGCTGCAGTAGTCCGTGAGGTAAGCCCTTTCAATAATTTCCCCCGTTTTTTCCACATTTTCTTCTATTATTTCGCTCCTATTAGTCTTAGTGTGATAAAATATAGCCTATAGCCTTCCTCAATAAATGGGCTATCTAACACTGAAAGAATTTTTCAAATCGGACCAGTAGTTTAGCGCGTTTAAATAAGCCCTTTCAAACAATTTCCCCCCGTTTAATCCATATTTTCCTCCTTTTCTTTGCTCCTATTAGTCCTGTTTTTATTGTTCTGTGAATAATATTAATACTTATTTACTCGAGTACCAAGTATTATAATAGCAACGTTTATTCAGTTTCACTGTCATGTCTACATATTATTTTAATGATAATTGATTGATTTAATTTAATTGATTTAATAATTAAAACAATAAATCGAATATTTACAATAATTATGTACTTTCACCTTATTGCCAATATTTACCTATTTAGGTAAGTACTTGTAACTTGACAAAATTATAAAATATTAAATTTAATATTAATTAAAACAATAAATCGAATATTTACAATAATTATGTACTTTCACCTTATTGCCAATATTTACCTATTTAGGTAAGTACTTGTAACTTGACAAAATTATAAAATATTATAATCATAATATGGGCCCATTAATGTACCTACTCTTGCACCGCCACTGGCTGATAACTTTTTATTGCAAGTCAATGTTGCAACTTGCAAGATGTAAGTACTTACTGATTTTTGCATTTTTTTGAGAGAACCCTTGAACGCAGATGAGAATGCAGTACTTATATAATATTCTAATATTTACATTAAAACATAATTAAATATAAAGCTACAAATAATAAAAGAGAATTCCAAAGTTATAAAGATATTTTTTATGAATAATATTATGTCGGCCTTCCGTTTTTGATGCAACTGCACAAAAATATCGCTACCTCTTTTCCTCATACTACGAAATGCAGGTTGTACTCGCGAAGCACACACAGGATTACCGGAACAGGTGTGATAGCGTTGTAGAGCGCTGTCTCGCTCGCACACTCTCCATTTCACTCCGCCGCGAGTCTAGCGCGTGACGTCAGTCCGGTTTCGGTCGCCGTTCACTTTGGAGCGCGCGTGGATTTATTTTGTTTCGTGCCGCGAACTTTTTGATAAGTGAATTAACTTTTATTTGCTTTGTTTTGATAATAAATAGAGTGTTAGCTTAGTTGCAAGTACCGGTGGTGTGTTAGTACTGTGTTGTGATATATCAGGTGTAACATTCCAGTTTGAACACCGTTGAAGCCTCCATAAAGTGTGCCCTATCGTAGGTACTTCGCTTCGTACTTACTAGGTTCATTCATCAGGAGCTGCTTATTTTCTTCTCTGATAACGTAAGTACACTTTGAAAACTGGGAATTAAAATAATAATAAAGCTATGTACAAAGTTAGGTGTGGCCAGGTAAAAAGTTTTCTAAAGCTTGTAAGTACCTACTAGTCGTCGATAGAAGTCGCAATGCCTTGTTGCAACTTCTTATCAGAATGAAAGTGCGTTTTACTCGTTTCCTGTTACAATAATATAATCTTAGAGGTTCATTCTATTCGAAAGCATCAAAAAATTATTGTTCAAGTGCAATTCGTGAGGCTACTTTTGAATGTCACAAAAAGTTCTGGGAAGAGTGTGGAAAGATTTGAATTTAGAATAAAAATTGGCGCCATTTAACACGTTCGTTCCCACTACGACTTTCATGATGTCTTCTCGGATGCCGCCTACATTGTACGGCGGACTCACTAGGTGAGTCGCCGGCACTGCAATATAAATTGAATCGACTCACAATGTGAGTTCACTACGTAAGGGTAAATTCAATTTTTTGTTATTTCTGTGTAACTAAGGTGTTTAACGCAATTAAAAAGTGTTAGGTGTTGTTGTAGGACAATTATTCAGCTTGTAAAAATGGCAAAAAACTCTGGATAAAAAGTAAAAAGTACTTAAGTTTGTTTCGTAATTTACGCAGTGGTTGTCAATCTTTTAAAATTTGGTTATTGTTACTCTCTAAACTCTAGTTAGTTTTTATTGTGTCCGAGATGGCGTTTGAAAAGAAATCCAAGAAATAGGAAATATGACATGAGTGACAACTAAAAAATACATGAAAAATCAAAAAACTAATACTTGAAAATAATAATATCATGTTCGTTTCCTTTGATTCTATTTATTTTTATTTTTATTATCCTATGCCCGACGAAGAAAAATCGGAAAACATGCTTCAGTTATAATTAGTATAACACGACTTTCTTTTTAAATATATATAGATTCTAATGAAACTAGTATGTTGTATATAAGTTCCATATCACAAGTATCTAGGTAGTCCATGCTATTATGTTGACGTCGTTTTCTAACATGTACATATATATTTACAATTTGAGGATCTATGTCCGGGAACTCACCTGGGTAGTTCAAGGCATTGCAGAATCGTTTTTGGTAAATATTCCGTATCGCGCCACCAGCGATTTTGAGGCCGTAAGAAAGTCGACGGAGCCCCGCGCAGCGGGGCTCCTATTTCTGGGTGTTGTGGTCTACGTTCCTACCTAACCTACTTTTAGACTTTCCGGATTGTGTATGTTTGGTTTTAGCGGGGGGCTGAGCCGCCCGAGCCCCCTTTATGGGGGCCTGCGCCCCCCGTCCCACCGCTTCGGTATCCGTGACTGAATAAAAAGGGGGTTGTATTTCTGGGTGTTGTGGTCTACGTTCCTACCTAACCTACTTTTAGACTTTCCGGATTGTGTATGTTTGGTTTTAGCGGGGGGGCTGAGCCGCCCGAGCCCCCTGTATGGGGGCCTGCGCCCCCCGTCCCACCGCTTCGGTATCCGTGACTGAATAAAAAGGGGGTTGTATTTGGGACCGAGGGGGGGGGGGGGGGGGCAGCCCCCCTAAGTAAAGCCCGCCAAAACAAAAACTAACACAATCCAGAAAGTCCAAAAGTAGGTTAGGTTGGAACGTAGAACACAACACCCAGAAATAGGAGCCCCGCGTAGCGGGGCTCCGTCGACTAACTTTGAAAATTGATTTTTTTTAGCCAGAAATAGTCATGCGCCATCATAACAATACTAGTTCTGATGTTTACAGATTATAACGCGACTGTAAAAAAAAAAACGGCCTCAAAATCGCTAGTGGCGCGATACGGAATATTTACCTCGTTTTTTTTCCTTTCAAAAATAAACGGGATTTCCATGCCCGGTCCACCGCATAAATCTTTAGTTTAGCATATATTTAGTCCAAACTATAATTTTGAGCAGAAAATACATTTTGCATTTTGGAAATATTAGTGAAAAACACTGAACTCACCAGGTGAGTCATTGGCACTGGAATCAAATTTACGTGAACTATACAGGGTATTCGGTGGCACTGAACGTGTTAAATAGAGTTATGTGCTTTCTTACCTTCTGTTCTCAGCTTAAAGTATTAAATGACAAACACTAAGCAGTAACATTTTATAACGAAATCACTCCAAACATTTTCTAGAATCTGGATTCTAGCAGCAGTCAAAAGCAACCTATAAAGCCTATTTTAACGAAACTTTCTCAGTTCTTAGATCAATTTATGGCAGTGTAATTTTGTACCAAATTGAAGTAAAATCCGTAGTCGTGACCACGTTATTTTACAAAACTCGTTTTATGTGGTCAAAAATGACCCAGATTATTTTCAAAACGTGTTCGGACTCCACGGTGAAGCCTTTATCGGTTTTCACTACTGGTTTTCGGTTCCATATTGGGCTTTTTACCATATTTTTTTTTAATAACCACGGCAAAATCAGGTTTACTGTTTGTCTGTCCGTAGCATCGATAAAGTAAAGATCCATATTATTATTTATTATATTTGAAAAATGGACCTATTAGAATATCTAATCCAAAAAAATATTTTTGGGGCCATGTTTGAGCTAGTTAGCTACGTTATTAGGTATCATCATATGAAAATTAATGAATAACATAAAGGACCAAGATAATGCCAGTTTCAAAAGAACACTTGGCTTTCAGAAAAACCGGCGTGAAACAACTGGTAATAATTTGTCTTGTATTTTGTCTAACAAGTGATAATATGTTTGTTTTGCTTATTGGTTTACTTAAAAAGTCTACATTTGAGGAAAAATAATTTCGCAATTAAAAATTAATTTCCCTTTCGAAATACAATCCGATTTCCGCTATAAATCTGGTGGTAACTAAAGAAACCTGCCGCTAAAATCATAAACCACAAATATGAGGCTTCTATGCTAATTGGATGATGAGAACAGGTCACAACTCACAGCAGGTTTTATGTTCTTTATTTAAAACTATGTATGAGGTTTATTATCATGAATTAACGAGTTTTTGATACGAATATATTCTGGGGTAATAATAAACTGACGATTCGAATCTCGCAAGTTTTGTTTATTATTGTTCTTGATATTAGGCACAGATGTGACATCGCTGATGCCATGCCATGCTGATTCTGTCAAGTTCCACAGACGTAAAACTTCTTACTCCAGAATTTTTATGAAATTCCAGTTACCACTTACCTATCAGTTACCGGCAAATGATCTGTTAGGTGTAAATAACTATAATTAGACTAAAATATTATTACCAATGTTGTTGTTAAAATTATAAAAATAATGTAGACTTAGCTAAGGTCGATGCTATTGTAGCTATTCTGTAAATAAAATTTTGTTGCCAGTTGCCACTTTGCCAGCCTTAAGTCCTCTTGCGGTCAATCGAATTAAAGTTAATCCTGTGTTAAAATATCGTAGCTTTTCTTTGATATAATATATGCGGAATGGGAGATATAATATTATATTTAATCCAGCTTAGTAGTCAAATTGAATGACTATATGACTATAATATTATGTATAACATAGTATGTCCCAACTCCCAACCATCCACATTAAAATATTGCCTTGTCTTAGTTCTTAGTTTGCAACAACCAACAGCCTAAATATTTGCGTTGCTAATAATTGAACAATAACTCAGTGTTTGTTAAACTCAGGTGACTATATAATTAACAATCGAGAGCAGAGACCTGTTAGCAGTTAGCACCTACGTGTATTATTTGGAGCAAGGACGTTATCGATACGAGACTGTTGATGTGAATGTGATACGCGAAGGAGACACTAAAGGTCGTCGCGTGCCACTTGCGATATTCAAATCCTTAAATTCAGAATAAGGACTCCGACAGCCACACTCAGGCCGGTATAAAAAGTCAGTAATCAAGATGCATCTCGGTCTCAAGACACGGTTCAGGCTCTGTGATTGGTTAGCTGTTAAAATTTTGGACCTCTCACAGAGCCGAACCGCGTCTTGAGACCGGGTCGCCTCTTAAGTACTGACTATTTTAAATACCGGCCTCAGAGACAAGTATTTATTACTTAAATGCTATTAAATGTAATTAAATGAAAATTTTGACTTATGAGTTAAGCCCTACGTCCACCTCTCAAACAGCTCAAACTCTTAATTTAATTATAGTTTTACTATAATTTATTAATTATTATATTCGTCTCTGAGTGAGGCAATGCGGTTATAAAAACATAAATAACTGCCTGTTTAGTTGTTTGATTTAAACGCAGTGGTCCAGTTGTTTGGAACTTTGCTTTACGTTTAGTGATTGTAGGTTCGATTTTCGAAAAATGTTTACGCCGCTACATTTGGTTATTTATGCAACCAGCAAGAGGTACCTGACAAGAGAGATGATTTATGGGTGGAAAAGCCGGAATCATAAAGATACAGAGAATATAGAAAATTAAGACATAACATTATATGTTGTAGCTCTAAAAATGTGTGTTGAGCTGCAGAAAATGTGTGAAGCATCTGCACACATAAATTCACTTCTATGAATATGCATTATATTGACTCTACATTGTATTGAAAAGATTATCTTAGTACGGTCACAGCATTACAATATTTAGTACGGTTGTATTGACGGAACCGCCATTTAGAAGACTTCCCAGTGTACTGAAAAAATTTACAAACATGGCCGGTTTTTGTCAATATTATGGACGTGTAGGTACACGTTTTTGGAGTTTAGAAATTAGACTTAAGATTAACACCTCCATTGTGGGTATACAGACACACTACGCAGACACAATAGATTTTCAATTGTTATGTGGCAGCTGGCTGCCGATTGGGGATTGATATCTATCAATACACCTTAAAGAGTGACTACCCTACAATAACTTAAAAATGTTTTAAAGTACGACGAAGGACGACGGTGCGTTTTGAAGTGGACCGCATATTTTGAATACACTTTTCATGAGCTAAAATATCGCGTAAGTATAGAAAATACACCCTGCTCCTGGACATAATGTGCGCGTATCTCTAGGGAGCAGAATTCAGAAGGTATACCGCTAAGCCCGAGTCGGAGTGACAACGCCTTTCTTGCGTCATACCAAAGGATTAATATTGCCAAGTATGGGTGATTTAATAAAACCTTTCAGCACTAAGTGTATTTGGTAAAATCAAATTATGTTGGACCACGATTTTAGTTCGCATTGTCATAATCTGAGTCAGAAATGTGGGTTTGTACCCCTATTCTACTTTTATGCAACAGCATTCCTTGTGCGATCCAGTTCGTCTCTTACGCAACATCAAAATAGCATTTAAATGGCCATAAAGAGTTCACAAAAATTGAGAGCGCTGGTCACATTTTTGACGTAAAATACGAATGGAAGGAATGGAATGAAAAAGACGTATGGAAGTAAGCCATTTCATGTTAAAATTTCGGTGACCTGCAGGACAGGCTCAGCCTAGTGCAGGCGCCAATGCAACACAATACCTTAAAAATCTGTTACTTTTAAATGAAAATCCACACAATTTGTGCTGTACTTGTCGTATTTTGTAACATATTATGTAAAGTTGTTAATAAACTATTTTTCTTCTTTTCTTTTTTTTCTTCAATTCTGTATTGAATATTTTTAGTTCCACTTTAAATAATTTCTATTTTCTACACTTCTTGGCCATTTAGAAGTTCGATAGGAAACAAACTGAGTCGGACAATTAACGAAGCTGCATTGATATGTCATTGAAATAGTAGAATTGAGGTACTGGTATCTTATTTAATTAAATTGGGTGGGTTAGAGGTCGTTTAGCCAAAACTCAAAATGTGTTTGGTTTGATTGAAAGTTGACACGGTCGAAATTGTTGCAAATATTTGTGGTCGCGAAGGATTATTTCTTTTAATTATTGCTCGGTCTCTGAGATGTTTTTGACAAAGTAAGGTTTTGACGTAAGTTAAGACAAAAGTGCTAGTCAAAAGGTAAAATTTAATAAAAAATCGGCCAAGTGCGAGTCGGGCTTGGTTCCGTACCGTTATAGAGCAAAAATAGGCAAATAAATTGTGTTTTTTGTATGGGATTTTTATTTTAATATTGTTATTTTTAATTATTAAAGTACGGATTAATAAAAAGGCATTTTTGGAAATTTCAACTGCTTACCTGTTTCCATTAATTATTAATAATGAACAAAAAAGGCAAAAAAAACACGTTTGTTGTATGGGAGCCCCCCTTCAATATTAATTTTATTTTGTTTTTAGTATCTTATATCTTTTAACGAGCAATTCTTGTATATATATACAAGAAACAGCTAGTTTATTGTTATAGCGGCAACAGATATTATACACAACCTGTGAAAATTTCAGAAGTCTAGCTTTAGCGGTTCTTGATACGGCCTGGAGACACAGAGTGGACGGACGGACGGATGGACAGATGGACAGACAACGAAGTCTTAGTAATAGGGTCCCGTTTTTACCCTTTGGGTATGGAACCCTAAAAAACGGGGCATTAATCATGCAGTAAGTTACATATATTGCAAAACTGTGATAAGCGCCAGCCATTAAGGCAAGTTGTTCGATATTAATATTACGCTACATTAACAAAAGCCTTCATAATTTATGAGATGTTATCAAAAAGCAGCGACTCCACAAATCTCCATTTGCGTCTGTAGTCTGTACCCTAAGCTGAGATACCATCAAAATGCCTAGCTTAGCAAAAAGGCCCTTTTTACTCGAGGCTAAAAAGAGAAAGCTTTCGCTCTTCTAAAAAACATCTAACGACTCAGATAATAAGGTCCTAATCTCGCTGTGTCAGGTTTTTTTCTTTTTCTTTATGAACCGATGCATACTGTTGGATGTTTCAGCCATATCATTTTATTAAATAATGTGTTATTAGTGTCTGGCTTAATAAAATATTTTGATGTGTTGTTTAAAAGAATGCTGACTTGTTGTTGAACAATATAAATATTTTAGTCGACATGCAAACACGAAACAATCAATTGTAGCAATTGATTATTCAGTACGATTGTTTTAAATTCTACACATGTATCTATACTAATAATATTATAATTCTGCAGAGTTTGTTAGTTAGTTAGTTTGTTTGTTTGTTTGTTTGAACGCGCTAATCTCAGGAACTACTGATTTGAAAAATTCTTTCAGTGTTAGATAGCCTATTTATCGAGGAAGGCTAAAGGCTATATTTTATCACGCTAAGACTAATAGAAGCGAAGAAATAGAGGAAAATGTAGAAAAAACGGGGGGAAATTATTTGAACGCGCTAATCTCAGGAACTACTGGTCTGATTTGAAAAATTCTTTCAGTGTTAGCCCATTGATCGAGGAGGGCTATAGGCTATATTTTATCATGCTAAGACTAATAAGAGCGAAGAAATAGAGGAAAATGTGTAAAAAACGGAGGAACTTCTATAAAAGGGCTTATTTGAACGCGCTAATCTCAGGAACTACTGGTCCGATTTAAAAAAATCTTTCAGTGTTAGATAGCCCATTTTTTGAGAAAGGTTATAGGCTATATTTTATCACGCTAAAACTAATAATAGCGAAGAAATAGAGGAAAGTGTGGAAAAAAAGGGGGGGAAATTATTTTAAAGGGCTTATTTGAACGCGCTAATCTCAGGAACTACTGGTCCGATTTAAAAATTATTTCAGTGTTTGATAGCCTATTTATCGAGGAAGGCTATAAGCTATATTTTATTATTCTAAGACTTATATTTTTGTTATTTGGCAAACATGAAGAAAGACCACGTTAAGGGACATAGGCTATTTTTTTGCGAAAAAATGTATGGTCGCGTGAAATTCCTAAATTACGCAAGCGAAGCTGCGCGGAACATCTATATATTATAATAAAATCGTAGGAAAGTCAATTCTGTACATTGAATATTTTTGTACAATAAATAATACTTGGGACGTGATCTACTATACTAACGCAGACGAAGTCGCGGGCAACAGCTAGTGATACTATATGCAAGGAATACGCAAGGAATATAATAATAATAATTTAGACGTGGAAGAGCCATGCTTTGTCACGAATGGGCCGGCTTGACCGGAGAAATACCACGTTCTCACAGAAAACCGGCGTGAAACAGCGCTTGCGCTGTGTTTCGCCGAGTGAGTGAGTTTACCGGAGGTCCAATCCCCTACCCTATTCCCTTCCCTACCCTCCCCTATTCCCTTTCCTATCCTCCCCTATTCCCTTCCCTACCCTCCCATATTACCCTATTCCCTCTTAAAAGGCCGGCAACGCACCTTCAGCTCTTCTGATGCTGCGAGTGTCCACGGGCGACGGAAATTGCTTTCCATCACCCGTTTGCTCGTTTTCCCCCCTATGTCATGAAAAAAAAAGAATATGTACTTGTTAAAATATTGCAATCCATACTAATTTTGTATATTTGCGACATTATCTATCAGTTAGGTACCTTTTACACAAGCCGCTGTTTTGATGGAATTTGTTATGAAGATGCTTTGAGCTTCTGGAAAGGACATAAACGAATTTTGGCCCAACGGATTTGCGGGCGTCATCTAGTAATTTATAAATTTGTCATAAAGGAACTTGCGGATACAAAATGGTTTGTTAATAAATCCCTAGGAATTTATTAACAATAAATACTAAAAATACTGGGCCTAGGCCCAGGAAAGTCTAATAAGTACTTCATGATTAATTTACATTATAATAATGCACTGCCAGACTTGGATGAATGATGAAGACGCTAAGAACTATTTGCGTAATATGTTGTATAGGCAGTTTATTATAAACATTCATTATGTTAGCCAATGGGCTAAGCAAACACAATGGTGCTTACTCAGGTAAGTTCCTCATTATAGCCCCGTGAAAGACATTTTGGGGTTTCACATTTCAGTATGTATTGCAGAAAGTGAGGATATAGATATAGTTATAAATTTTAATTAAATGTAATGGATAGGCCTACAGGCCTATGTACAGAACAAAGGCTAGGCTTGTTTTCCGAGGGCTTTCTGTTTCATGAAAAAAGCAACTTAATAAAGAAACTCTTTATTTTCAAGTACTTTCTCTAATTTCTGGTAAATAGCATAATAGCTATTATGACAAGCGACAATGGCTTTGTATAACAAAAATATTGGACACTATTAAAAAGATATTGTAAAAGAGATAGGGGTGTCGCCATAAAAATAAATATAAAGTTATTCACAAAATTGTAAAGGAGATTGGGAGTTACTGCAAGAACATCCAAATTCAAAATATTAACATTTCAACAGGCAGGCCTCATTCAAAGGACCGTATTCCAAATTCATAATTTATCTAATCTAATTAGATTTCAACGTGTTCAAAGGACATTAAGGGCTTTATGAGAAAGGCTCTGCGGTTTGAGCACGTCAGGATGACAAATTAGGCAATTAGTCGCAATCACGACGTTGCCTAATGAACTGGTTTACGAATGACGATTCTTTGTCAGGTTTAGAATTCGAGGGAATCTCTCTGGTATTGACTCATAATGAATACATGCTATTAAAGACTAATATTGTAACATAGAGACGTAGACATCTTGAGTTAAAGTAGTTCTCAATCTTTAAGAGCACTTTCAAGTAAAGCATTTTATTGCCGTCCTATTTGTAATAAATAACAACAATCAAAGTAACTAAGATAATGTGTACACTGCACAACATTTAACACTCCTGTAAAGTCTTTTTATAAGCTCATATTATATTTGTATGCTTTGATATGTTTTGTGATTTCTCTGCACCACTCAGTGCTTCCTTCGCTGCCCTAGTTTGGGGACCTCTTAGAGTTAAATCTGACAAACTAGCAGAAAAAGCCTTAAGTGGCCGTATCGTGTAACGATAAAACGGCTTTCAGTTAAGTTGCACTGTTTTACGTGCGAATAGAGAGTTCAAGGTTCTTAAGATTTCCCTCGGTATTACCATAATCTCATATCAAGGATGGTGAATGTAGTTGATTAATAGGAGATGGACGACCTACATTTGGTCGGGTTATGTCAATTCAATGCTATATTCTACTTATACAGATATGTTACGTCCATACTATTTTCCGGATTAAATCTCTTCCGAACAATTTTCAAATTCAAAATTGCAAACATTGACAAATTTGACAGATAAGTGAAACAAAAGATACGAAAAACCATTTACATAAAAGAGACAGTTCTATTTTTTAACGTCGTATTTTATCGCTGTCTCTTTCTTCGCCTGAGCTATGACGAAAATTAATTTTTTTCCAGATTGTTCGAAAAAATTATTGAAAATATAAATAATCGAGGTATTTATTGCAATCAAGACATGTGGTAAGAGATTCCATGTGTTTTGTTTACTGTCGAGTCATAATTGGCACATTTTCGAAACACGCACGACGTCATTTTCAATTTATTTAGGTGGGACAAGACGCGGCACGTTCGTGACTGCGCTCGATGCAGACTAAATAACAGACGGCCCAATTGGGCCGTATTTGAATCTTCACAACGCGCGCGGTAGTAACATATCTTTTAGTTTTTCATCATTGATTCAATGTGTCAATTATTCAAACCGCAACGTGACGCGTAGATATATATGCATTTCTAAATTTATATGGGTTTGACAGATTTGCGAGCCGTCTCACGCAATTGAAATCTGTCAATTCGGTACTTTGGAAATTTGGGATAAAAAGTACCCCATGACCGTTCCCGGGACCCAAAGTACCTCAGTAAAATCGGTTTAGCTGTTTAGGTAGCAGAGAGACAGAAACACGCTTTTGCATTTATAATATTAGTATGAATGGCGAACCTACAATATTTGGTGCGGTTTTATCAATTCAATTTGTGTCAATAGTGATGTCGTCTGAGTTTGACATTTATAAGGCGACTAAAGGTCTGCCATCCTCCTATGAATCAACTTCTCTTTCCAATAAGCAATTATTTAATCCCAAGTCCCTTAAATTCAATACATAATACGGGCAAATTGTCTAACCTTTAATTCAGGGCGTGCAAACTGCCTCTTATTACATAGGTGAGATGGAATGCGCGGCGATAGTTGTCGGCCTTATAGAGGCATCTGATAGGACACTCACTTCATCCTTTTTGTTTCGGTTATTGACTCAGTTGATTTAATGCGGGTACCGAAAGATAAGGTTGCTTTTTTAAACCGATTTATCGTGGTTTCAATGAGGTTTCTATATTGTGTATTTTTATTTAAGTAGGTAGGTAGGTGCTGACTAAACATTAAAACGCAATTTAAGTATTGTGTTCATTTTTTTTTTAATTCAATAATGTGATTTTTTTCCTAGTTAATTTGCTTGTAGTCAAATAGCTAAAATTTCTAGAAAATTAAGGAAAGCAATTCAATTTAAAAATTAATGTCTCAAGCTTTCTTCCATTCTCTACATTTTTTTTCAATAACTGCCGCACCCAGGGACATTTAACGATGATTAAACTTCAATTTTATGAAGAGTTTGAGTTTTGACAGATAATGTATCGGGATATATTTGACAGACAATGTAGAGTTAAGTAATATTTGTCTCTGAGTGCGCCAGTGTCATAATTCAATTTAACAGTATTAATTCATCGCATTTTAACGAAACTAATGATATTCAAATACATTCACATTTTAGTTTACTAACAGACAGACAGCAATCCGCCTCAGTCGTGAGTGTCCTGTCCTTGTCCGCTGGTGATGGCTTGACAAATGAATTGACTATTTAACAGTCACTCCAACTGTTCTGCTTCCTGAAATGAAATGGAGGTAAGGAGGAACTGTACGTTTATTTCACGTACAATGTACGTGAAATAAACGTACAGTCAAATATGACTGAACGTAAAAACGTTAAGCTAAAAAATAGGTACCTAGATGCTTACTTACTAGCTGCTCAGGTTATTTTAGAGTATGTACTTTATTATTATTATTGTTATTAAATAATGTTACATGTTTGTCATCGACATTGACTTCTTCTATTACAAAATATCCTTGACGATGCCAATTTCCTGATTGTCTATCAAATATCTTAAATTTGCATCGGCCCTTCGTCTCGTTTCAGTGTAATCTGACCCTTAGTTGAAGTTTTAAATAAAATATGTATTATATTATATATATATGTCATATAACATTTATTTTCTAACCAACAATTACTTTTATTAGGTGTTGGTGAAATTGGCACTTAGATAGTTTTAAAGCCTATCTACAGTCAGGTTGAATTAAAATTATCTGTTTTCATTAGATCTTGTAGTCGTGTCTAACTCAGCCTGTGTCGTTAAACCTAAGACGCTGTTCGACCATAAAAGGTAAAAAGATGTTAAATTAAATTAAAACTTTAAACCAGACATTTTACGTATCCGGCTCAAGCGTTATTCGAGAATGTGCTTAAATCTTTACTTTTAAGTACCAAATAAAATGTAAGTTCTATGTTGGTGGTAATTTTGTATAACGCAATTACTGAAATAAAAAGCTCGTGCGCACCGTTCTCGTGCCTACCTGCCGTTGAAATTTTGATTTGGAAATAACTATACTAGTTACTTCAGAGACTTTACTTATCTACAGTGATTTTTGTAACTGTATTCCTATCGGCTTTACTTAGGTACTCCTTACATTTTGAAGTTAGGCAACTAAATCTTTACTAGTTTTATCTAGGCTAGAGCTTTCATCTGAGAACGAACTACTAAAAATTATTGTTTTATTTCTGAATTTTGAAACAAATATTTTCAGAACGTCCTACGTGTTGCCTACCACCGGTTCGGGAACTAGGTAGGAAACGTAAGAAACTCGCTTTCTTACGCCGGGTTAGTTTTTCTTTTTACCAAACGCCTTTTACCGAAAAGTGGGAAAAGTTCACATTTTTGAAAATGAAATTCAATAGGGATGTTGACAAGGTCAAAGATTAGCGAATTTTGTTAATAAAATAAAGAAATCACGGTAAAAAATAAGTGTTCCCAAAATTTCAGCTTGATAGCATTTGTATTTTTTTGTTATGCGCCTTCAAAGTTGGATATTCAAGTTGAATTTTTTTTCAATTAAATTTCTTAATATTTGTATACACTTCGATAACTTATGCAATTAAAAGCAACTATTGTTATGAAACCGCTTTCATAAACGCAATATTTAATATACCTGTCGAACAAAGTTGTCTCCCGATGCGTACAAACTACGAAAGACTGACGTCATACTTTCGTAGCACTTTGTATGGAGCTTTTCGGGAAGGTCTTTTTTATGAGATATTTGAATTGTCATATCTTGGTGAATTTTTAAGCTATCAGAGTCATTCTTTCAACGATGATTCTATTTTTTAAGTGTCTTTCAATTACCGATAAGAAAAAAAATAGTCATCATGCCTATTACTCTTTGCCACTACTACTTAGTTCCTAGTTCATAATTTCCTTAGTTAAATTATGCAATTGAAATAGCCATTATTACAGTAGTCTACAGTTTTTGCGAATGCGTGAGTCCCAAGATAAGATCACTCACAGATTCTAAGAACGGCTCGTGAATCATAAGACGTGACTATTGTATGACTTTGGTTCACCTTAACTTTTTTTTCTATTTATAGACCTCGATATCTCATACTTAAGTTTTATTGTGGTAAATTATAAAAATGCAACTAACTTTTAAGTTTTTTTCTGCTTTAAAACATATTATAAATTATAATTTATTGGTGCAGCTAAGACAGAATCGCCTTGGAACATTTTCGATTAAAAAAAGTTGACTGAGGTTACCTACTACTACTATCAACTACTTTTTAGTCTCCTGCCCTGTTGGTTTTTAATGCTATTTCCTCATATTTTTAAACAAAATGTACTTATTTAAAAAATCAAACAACAACATACTCGTAGATTGCTTGTATAAATAATTTCTAAGTAACAAATTCCCATCAAAAACACATTCCTCGTTACAATTCAAAAATCCCACCATGTCACAGGGGTGTAACTCGCTGGGAACCGACAGAAAAAAGTATGGTAACAAAAACCCTCGCTGCGAGCGTGTGTACGGGCCCTAATTATCTCTATAATGTCCTACGGCATTCTTTGTTCTGTTCTCGTCCGCAATATAATGATGTATCTCTGCTATCTGCGATGATTATTATATGATTTTGAAATACTCTTTTAACCGACTGCGATAATGTGCAGCTAAAAAGAAAGGAAATAAGTAATGCTTTATTTTTTTCGTTACATAGGTAGGTACCTACTACCTAAATACTTCAGAAATTATTTAATGAGGACGAACTAGTTACTTAATTAAGCAAATTGTAATATGTAGATGTATCATCATCAGTCAGTCAAGGTGTGAAGACGCGAGTCCTCACAAAGCTCGGCTTTTAGCTAGTAATATCGTGATGTCTTAGAAGAATATTATGAAGAGTTCATACGAGAAGAAAATAATCATGTTTTAAATGATAAAAATGCTACAATCTTGGTAAGCCGTACTCAAGGTGTTTATCAGTTAAAGTTTCATCCGAATCGGTCAAATCATTTCGTCGATTAACCGTAACAGACAGACTAAATCGTGTTAGAGATAATCGCGTAACATTGAGACTTGCGCCCGTTGATGTCTAATGTATGACCGCCCGAAACTCGTTTCTACCGTGTCATCGGATTAAAGTTCAAAAGACAGACAGTTTCATTAAAAGTTAGCTAGGTTTTTACTGTTCATAATCTTTATTTAAATATAATTTTAGTGTACGTATGTCACTGAACTCTTAAACGGCTGGACCGATTTGAATGATTTGCGTGTCGCTTCATATGGTTTAGATTCACAAATCAGCCAGATTTGGAAATATCTTGCAGGACAACATCTGCCGGATTTGCTAGTAGAATTATGAATATCGCATCCCGGACCAGTTTCGGTGATATAGAGTTAGAGAGCCGCAGCTGATAGCGTAGACCAGCGGAGCTAAAATGGTCACATTTATCAATTCCTCTCAATCAATTCAGCAAATGAATTGTCAAAACTGTCAAACCATGACGAATGTCAAATTTATATGAATTGCTAGACATGAATTGCAAGCAGAGTGACCATATTGCAATTAAAAAATGAATCATATTATGATTCATAATAATAATTATGATTCTAGAAAGCGACCATTTTAGCCCCGCAGGTACGTTAGGACATTGGCTGCTTTTTACCCCTGGATGAAAATGCACGGTTCCTGCATGATTTTATAATGAAATGCCGTCGGTGACTCATAAGTGCGCTAGTAAGTAATTAGTTTATAACCTCATATGACCAATACATGATCAAAGCTTTTGCCGTCCATCTTTTCAAACGCATTGCATAATTCGTCATCGTCGGGCATTTGTATAAGAAACGTTACGTAACGTAAACGATTTCCGCGTTACGTGTCGGGACAATTCGCTAAGTCTTGCGGTCGTCATGTCGCTTGTAACCCTAACAACTATAATAAGATCTAAAAGTTTAGGGTCACATTGCAAAATCGAGGTGTTGCATTTTGAACAGAGCTATTCCATCTTTGAAAAGGCAGCGTGTCTATTGAAAATGTCACGAATTACTACTTAACTTACCTACTTTACTTTACACAAAATAGGAACCGTACATTAAACATTTTAATATTGCCTATTTTTTTTTCCACTTGTCTCGCTCCAGCGCCACCGTTGGCCAGCCGTGGTACCAGCTGGTACGCCTCCAGCTCATCGCGCCATCTTTTCCTAATTTTTTTCATCTTGCTCTCTTTAATTGCCTATATCAATTATTATATCGATCGATGTTTTAAATTTCGTTACAATCGTTTCATTAGTTTCTGAGATTATTCAATGCGAAACCTTCCTTTCAGAAAATCTGTATAATATGTTAAGTACCTACATGTATTATGTTAAAACTAAAAAAAAAACAACAATACATAAAAGACACATCATATTCAAGAATAATTTAATGAAGTCATTGAATTCAAAATTGAGTCATCGTTAAAGACCTTTTGATGATTTATTAACGATCTCACGATTTACAAAAGTTTACGAGTAATTTACTCAAATTATGTTGGGAATCGTTAACAATAACCTCAAAGAAAAAATAACGCTCATAAATAGTATAATATTGTTGTCTGTCTGTTATTTGATGACGCTGAAATAGAAATGGTTTGGATGAAATTTGCTTTGAGTCCCCACACTTGAAGGTAGTAACTTTGTATAATAATGTATTTCTTGACTGGAAATTGTATGACAAGCCTCGACCATACTTGTAACAGGTAGAACTGATCTTCATTCTCAACACAAAGAAGACGCAATTATGTTGAACTATTGAAGCATGAAAAGTGAACGTGCATACGCAACGCCCAACTTAATTAAACGACTGATTTATATAATTAAACATTTTACAATACTTTCTATTCAATGTTCCGTCCAGAGGCGGTTCGACGGAGATGTTGCCTGAAGGCTTTTCAAAAATGTCACTAAATCTTAACATTAAAATCGGATTGCTACTGCGATGTTACAAAAGATCATACTAATAAAATATTTTATACAGCGCGTTTATATTGGTAAGAAATATAATATGGCTACCTGTACTTTAAGTAACTACTATTTAATAATTCTTTGTGTACTTTGAGTAGGTACTTTAAATTCTCTCCTCTTTTTGGAAATATAAAAAGGCCTACAGCCATTTTTATATTTCCGAAATTGGTAATAAAAATTTCCGTCTTTTAAAGCCGCCCTAGGGCCATTCAACTTGCTGCTAAATCCGCCACTGGTTGTGATCCATTGCTCAATAATATAATTAATTGTCACCGATTTAGTTCATTGAGCATTCAGCGTTCGGAAAATTGGTGGAAGTTGGAAGTGGGACAAAAATATTGTTCATAACAAGCCCTTATGTAATGTCGCGGTTTACTGCATCAGATTTATGACCAGTTTCTGATTTTTGATAAAATAAAATAAAACAAAATATTATTTTGCCTAGCATCCAAGATTATATTGAACTTACCTTCGTTTTGAAGGTAAGTCACGAGGGTGGTACTATTTTACACATGACACAAAGTTTTTATTTAACTTACTTTTTTAATAATTCACTCATAATTTTGATTTGACGAGACAGGAGTCTAATATTAATTATTATTAATCATAATTTCCAGCTATTCCACACAAGAAACTGCCAGCAAAAGGTAGCCAAGAATAAAACAAACATCGATTAAAAAGCGTTGCATGACCATCCCAGGTGTAAAAACGTGTTCCGATAATCAGGGTAGTTCCGTCGCGATGGTATCTCGGTGCCTTTGAGCGCGCCGTAACTTTGCCCCTCTTTGTCCTCCCCGTTTGTCCCCTGCCCCCACATTATAATACAGTAGATCATCTCTACTTGGTCGCCTGAATCAGGGGCGTAGGGGTACGCCCCTGATTCTGATTCTTCTAAAGAATAATACACTTTCGCGTTTAAAATTGTCTCTGTATGGATGGAGTAGAACTTGACCATCTCAATCAAGTGATTTGCGAGATTTCTAAAAAATCTCAAGTAACAAAATAATGGAGGACTAGGAACTCGTCGTAGAAAATCTGCGTTAAACAAAGATTTCTTTTACACGTCTGAGTTACTCTGCTGTGTGATATTTATATTTTGCATTCCCTCTCGCATCCCCTCTTATGGCTGGTTTACACGTATTAGGTAAGTTGATAAGTAGTTAAATAAATTTTAACTTATTTTAAGTTATTAATTGCATGTAAACACAAAATTTAGTAGCAAGTAGCAAGTTCAATATTATCTACTTAATACGTGTTAACCAGCCATAAGAGAGGATGCGAGAGGGAATGCCAAACCAGCCATTAGGGACTATCCCTAATTTTACTTAAAGCAGAACAATAACTGTATTGTTTTCTTTGAGCTATAACGCACACAAAACTTTTCTCTATATTGAGCTACTATTTTATAACACGGCTGTTACTCTACTGTATGATATTTACATTATGCTTCCCCTCTCGGAACCACAGGTCCACGGCCGATCTTTTGTTTGTAGAACGCACTAGCTCACGTTCACGGAATAAGGTTTTTTCATTACCTTTTAAAGGGATTATAGTGTAAGGTCAGCGTATGTTCGGTAGAGTTTTTTTAGCAGGTAACTTTGTACAAGGCAGACTTTGTATGTAATTGTAGGTATTTATTATACAGGGTGTAACAAAAATAAGTGATATTACTTTAGGGTGTGTACGTGTTCCTTATAGAGAGTTCACTGTGAAAGTAGCAGCGTTGAAAGACCAAATTTTTTTTTCACTTTTGTATGGGGAAACTCGTGAAGCTCGGGCCCTTGCCCATACAACAAAAAAAAATGTTGGCCTTTCAGCGCTGCTACTTTCACAGTGAACTCTTTACAAGGAACACGTACACACCCTAAAGTATTATCACTTATTTTTGTTACACACTGTATACTAAAGACGCCATCAACTCCGTTGCGCCTTTGTTTATCGCGCGGGAACGGTACATTTTTTCGGAATACAAAGTATCCTATCCTTTTCCGGGACTCAAAGGATCTCCATACCAAACATCACAATCGGTTCAGCGGTTTGGGCAAAAAGAGCTATCAGACAGACACACAATTTCGTATTTATAATATTTAAAGTAATAAGTATGAATAAAATGGTGTGGTAAAATTAAAAATAACTGCGCTGGATACTTAGCGAATGATGATTTAGTGCTTTATTGTACTTAAAGTTAGACTATAGAGGCTTAGTTGAAAAAATATTGTCATACAAGGACTCATAGGTGTATAGTGTACCTATACATTCATAATAATATATGGTCAATAGAGGTATTAAAATGTTATCTTCGCAATCATTTCTATTTAATGGATTTTTTTAGAATGACCATTAATTTTCTGCCTAAAAGTCTACTTAAGCTGTAGAATTATATATTAGCTATGTTAAATCATATTCGATTTCATTCATAATTAAGGTTGTATGAGATCATCTTCATGTTTTTATCAAAGCGAATTATAGCGGCAAACTTGAATGTTGAATAATATTAATCATTTGAATATGACGTTAGCAACAAATGAATTTAATGTTACTAGATTGTCTATAGACTAGTGACTTTTAGCGCTTAAAATAACCAGTTTAAAATAACATGTTTGTGCAAAATTTGAGACTAAGAAAATTCACAATATGCACAGTATACAGAATATAATTACTACCAGTTTAGAGTTTTAATTTAGCTAAATCTTGCTATGTATTCGAAATAACAAGCTCTGTTTTATTAGAGGTTTTTTACAGGTCAAATGGTTCAAAACATGAGGCCTATTAGTTATTAATAAAATTTTGACATTTTATTAATTACCCATATTTTAAAGTTTTTTTGGCTTGTATCTTGGGCGAGGCTATAGGAGATGCAATATTAATATGCTCCATGTATTCTTAGTACCATGAAAGAAATGAATTCATAGGCAGATTACGTAATTTGTTCGAGTCATGTCAAACCCAATCGATAGATCAACACTAACTATTTCATGCTTTTTAATCCCGTTAAACTTCTACCTTCGTTCAGGATGTGTGCCGTAGCTACCTAATAAGGTAAAGGGTACAAGATTGTGTGTTTTACTGCGTGTGTGTGTGTGTAAGACAGGTATTGTGTTGATACAGTTGTTCTCCGTTTTCGGCGTGAATAGCTTAAGAGGATAATAGATTCATGCATGCATATTTAAACATGCCTTATGCTTTAGTACCTCCATTATGGATGGCTGGAATACTTAACATTGTTAGAACTAGAATAACTTGCGGGCTAAGCGGTGTTTTCCTAGTTAAGCATTTTTGAATTGAAAATATTCATAAAACATTTAAATGTAAATCGTTATAGCGCTATACAAATGCAAGAATGTGCTTCGGAAATTAAGGTTAATTTAGGAGAATTAATATGCTAATAAGCAACTTAATCTTCCGAAAAAGATGTTTCTCAAAATAAACGTTTGACCCAAAAGCGTTCAGCCCTAAGCCTGACCAGTTTTGGGCCAAACTTCTCGAATTTCGATTTGTTTATTGCGCTAGACCTTATTCGCTTCCCTACCTTAACAAAATGTTAGTTAAAATATTTTTCATCCAACCTTACCATTGATAGATAATCGCGTAGTAGTCCTTTTGTCCAGTAAATAAAAGAACCTATAATCCTCTGGTTAAAACTATGGTCCTCTGGTCATGAAGAAGTGGGCGTTGAGATATATGGATTTGTAAATTATTGCTCCGATCCCTATCATTACCTGACGTATGGCTGCCGGCCAGTTTCTTTCAATATTTTGATTGTTTTATTACCAGTGCGTGAGAAAGTACACGCAGTAATTTTTAACTAAAAAAAAAAGGAAGGTTATATTATTCACTGTAGATTAAAAATAAAAGTAGATGGCTAAAGCTGAAAACTTTATTTGATTTGTGTTTTTAGCTTTGTAAGTTTTCCTTCTAAACGAAACTTAATGATGCGAGATTCAAAATAATTGAAGTTTTGTATTAGCCTAGTAGTTGAAAGATTTAGCATGATTATCACCTAAATCATACAGGCTACGTTATTCACATACAACGCATTGCGCAACACAATATTGCCGTGAAGGAAATAAATTAGGGGCCCATCTTTCATAAAAAAAGAATTAACTGTGCCAAAAGCTAAGTTTTAAAGGAGATGAATGATGAAAATAGTATGAAAATGGATTCTCGCTTTACCTTCATGTTCAGGGCCCGAATTACAAAACTGACTGTACCAGAAGTTTTAAAGAGACCTTTAGATGTAACGCTTCTCGATCGTCCCTGACTTTCTCGTGTAGTGAACCGCAGCTGGCATACGAGCCTCCGGATGTGGCGATGGTATCGAGTGGCGGACCTGTTCACACACCTGCCTGCGACAATTGTGAATATATTTTGTGTACTGACGTTATATCTCATCTCCTGCGGGTCAGCATTGCCAAAGAAGAAATGAGAGAGAATTGAAACGCTGACAGTTTTGCAGACGAACAGATTGCCTGTTAATCCATCACTTTGTCTACGTTACCGTAAGAATAAACCTTTCTTTTGTGGCCATGCTGAGCCTTCTGGACGTTGCTCGCAATTTTGTTTGTCGAGAGCGGTTTACCCCGCTTTTTCGTACTTAATCTAATGTCCTTTGCTGGTTTCGAAGTATCACGATACCATACTTCATCTAAAGCAAATCATAGTTGCATTCATCTATCATGTTTCAACGTGATAAGATTCCCTAAAAACGTATCTAGAAAATGTAAAGTGCCTTAAGTTTAAATTTTTTGTCGTTTGCTATAAAAACTGAACCCTCTCAAGAGTCAAGCCCTTCGCGAACCCACAAAAAATACTAAAAGTAAAAACAGATACACGTTAAAATTACGGTTTGAAGCTAACGGTAAATGTCACTACGCATTTCTTATAACTACTTTAACCACTTGATTCCGTTTAACTACAAAACAAACAGGCCCGTTTGAATTTGCAACGCAAAGTGATGGCAAAATGCTTTGTTCTGTTGAAGTGGGAGCTGTCTCGTGGGAGAGGGAATGTGGAGCATGTGAACGATATTGTTTGTAATAAAGCATCGAGCCGTGCTAATAAATGAGCTATTACGATGTGTCTGTCAGTAACTTTTGATTAAAGAGAAGAAGGGTTTACTCGAGAGACTAGAAACGGGACGTAGGCAACGAAATCTCAGTATTGTAAAATATGTGACTTTTGACTGAAATTTTGCTGCCCCCAAACGTAAAATAATGGCAACAGAAGTAATGAAACGAATAAACTAAATATATTTCAAGACATCATTACATCAAAAAGACTAAATTAACGCCTCCGTGGTCTAGTGGCATAGAGCGCGGCTCTTGACTCGGAGGTCGTGGGTTCGATTCCCGCGTTGGAAACATGTTATTTCCAAGTTTGGTTAGGACAATACAGGCTGATCACCTGATTGTCTGACAAGTAAGATGATCCATGCGTCAGATGGGCATGTAAAAAGTCGGTCCTGCGCCTGATCTCTCGCCGGTCGGTGTCGGTCTTCCGTCCCACTGGGATCATATGAGAGTAATGGAATAGAGAGTGCTCTTGTGTACTGCGCACACACTTGGGCACTATAAAATTACTCCTGCGTAACTGGCCTAGTTTCAATGAAACCGGCCACCGTCACCGAAACCGGTGTGGGAGCTATTATTATTATTATATACATAAAAAAGAAACGTTGAATGTAATTATCAATATATTATGATCATTGATTTAGACCCTGGGCCCGTACCACGAAACGGTTTTGAGACTCAAACAAACGGACGAGAATGCCACGTCCTGCTCTAACAACGTCATTTCACGTTTGTTAGAGTAGGACGCAACATTCTCGTACGATTGTTTGAGTCTCAAAACCGTTTCACGAAACGGTACGGGCCCTGTGTCGGGAATCCAAGAGATATAGTATGGCTAAAATGTCATCTTTTTAAGCTATATCAAATATGAATTCTGTGGCTATAACAGAAAATTCTCACAAGGAGCTTTCCTTCAGTAGAATCGCCTTAAGTATAGCTAAGACACCACTTACTTACCATCTTATTTAAGTCGTTTTTATAGACGCCTCAAAGGCTTCAAATAAATTACACGTCACACATGTAGGTCTGTAAAACTATCAATCTTCTATGAATAGGTAATCATATGCGTTGACCAGTCACCGCTAACGGTCCGCGTTAATGAACGTGCAAAAACGTACCTAAAATCCGCTGGGGTTATCGCGTAATTCAATCTGACATTCCTTTGAACGTTAAGAGGGTAGATTTTATATTTTTTTTTAAAAATCGTGCCTTTATAAAATGAAGATTTCATGAAAGCTTAAATTAAATTATTATTTTGTATACAAAACATACAAAGGCATTCAATACAACTATGTAGTAAGATTTATAAGGCTGCGCATCGCGTATCTCAGAATTTAATTATTGTAAGTTCTATATATTTTGGACGGCAGGCTATGCAATATGCATTTAGATACGTCCTAAATTACCCTAGTTTTCAAGTAACATGATATGTACAGCAGGGTTCTAACTTATATCCCCCGTTTTACTTGTTATATAGAATAGGCTTTCGCAATGCCTTTTGCATACCAACGAGTATTATAACGGTGCTAATGTCACGATCGTGTGAAGCCATTACGACATCGATTATCGTTTTTATCAATAACACCTTACATTCCCAGGCATTACGTTCGGCGACGGATAACACTAACCTGCTATTCCAAAGAGGTTTCGTAGAGTTTTGAATAGATGCAACTTTATTACAGTAGTTAATGGAATAAGGCGTTACTTTGCGGAAATCCATAGCTTAAAATTTAGTTTGTTATTATTTTTAGCAATATTCCGCGAAATAATAAAAAAAAGAGTGTACGCATGGGCATGCGTATCTACAGCACCTCCCATTTTTGTATATTTCGCGGAATATTGCTAACAATAATAACAAACAAATTTTTTTTATTACAGTATTGTACAATTGGAATTTAATTTACTATTTATTGCAATTCTATTTTTAGTTATTTCATTAATATTTAAAATAATCGGTTAAATTATATTTACTTTCTTTTTCTTTCTGCCTCGTGGACGTTCAACACGAACAGCGAAATATTAGAAGAGCCTACTTTACATGGCCAGTCAGCGCACGTATTATGTTTCTTGCTAGACGATACGCCTGTATTGTTTAAGCCGACTTAAAAATAGCGCTCCATCTTGCTATGGTGATATACTTTAATGTTAGACTAAAAAGAGTGATTATAGGCTTCTACGAACTAAACTATTTAAAGTCGTGTGCGGTCAAAACTACGCTCGCCGTGTGTAACTAACTATCATCACGCATACACGCATACGTAAACGAAACTACGCCTTGCTGTTGTGGTGTGTGATATTTAAATGTGGTGCGTTACACACGCTCTACATAATCATGGCCTTAGTCTTTCTTTGACAAAGCTGAATCTTCACTTTTTTGTTGGTATGAGGTTAAAAGTTGATGGTGTGTGGAGATTTGAAACTAAACAATGCCGTGTAAAATAATTAATGATTCCAACTATGACGGTTGCTATTAAAACAATGTAAGTAGTAAGAGTAAAAGCCTCCATTTTTGTTTTATTTTCACGCGGTCAAAGTTGTGATTTATCTTACTTTCACTCAAAGTACTTTCACCTTTGCCTTTTATCATTTTTAAGTAAACGCAATTTATGTCCTTTTTATCAGTTAACAAGCTATCGAAAACTTTCTACAACGGCAACATAATTTGGTACAAGCAAAGATATATCTTTCTGTTTTTCGATATCTGCTGTTTCTCAAATTAAGCAAAGTCTTAGAAAATGTGCATAATATCTTCACTAGGGTAATAGGAATGTAAGATAGTGACTATAAGTGCAATATAATTTTATTCTGTTTAAGGTTAATGACCATGGATGGATCCACGTAGTGATTATATTCTCTTTGGATGGATCTATGAATAGTTTTTATTTTTTGCGTAAGGATGAAGCCAAACGAGCATATTTTGTGAGTTGTGAGTCGCAGAATTTCGACTGGCAGAAATTTTGCTGCATTGGCTTTACCCTAAAAGCAAGCGTTAATTTAGGTACGCTATTAAAGCTTTTGAATCTTAGCTTGGCAACTTTTATCCCGAAAACAGCTTAAGTCAACAAACAGCTTACGTGGAAGAGCCATGCTTCGGCACGAATGGGCCGGCTTGACCGGAGAACTACCACGTTCTCACAGAAAACCGGTGTGAAACAGCGCTTGCGCTGTGTTTCGCCGAGTAAGTGAGTTTACCGGAGGCCCAATCCCCTACCCTATTCCCTTCCCTTCCCATCCCTACCCTCCCCTATTACCCTATTCCCTCTTAAAAGGCCGGCAACGCACCTGCAGCTCTTCTGATGCTGCGAGTGTCCATGGGCGACGGAAGTTGCTTTCCATCAGGTGACCCGTTATGCTCGTTTGCCCCCATAATTCATAAAAAAAGTCAGTATGTGAATATTGCCAACAAATACCATAAACTTAACAAGTATTAGGTATGTACTGTTAAAAATGGTTCAATCAAGATTTAAGCTAACCCTATTCTGATTTCCGCGTCGGGCGCCATTAGATCTGTTACCTCCGGCTAAACCTAGTTTACTGTTACTTGCTCCAGCTACTGGAAAATTACTTTATTTGTATATTTAATTGCATAAGTTTGTACTAAAATATACTAAGTTTTACCTTGTTAATGTGAAGTATTTAAGTTATCCTGTAAAACCTATTACATTCCATTAAACCTTAATAAATAATATATTTAAGTTAATTGATAACCTTAGATACAAAATATAAGGTCGTCGGCTCTGTTTGATCCGCTGGAAACATCACTTGCCACACAAAAATCTCAAAGTCTGCAAAAATATATCTTCTATATAAAACTTTATTAGTAAAGAAACTTGCTAGTTTAGGCCAACTCCTTTAGTTTTTACCAAAGAAGCCTATTCTAAATGTGTATAAATATACTAATGTTTTTATTTTATTTTTCAGGTATGTACTACGGAGTATTAGTGGTAACATAGACTTTACCTAATTTAAATCTTGCAAGACAAGACGAATATTTAAATATTTTGTTGCAAACACCCTATGTGAGTAAGATTATGTAATTATTATGTGACAAATCTCTGTATTTAATCAGTTATTGTAGTCGGCTCACTGACATGTTATTTCTCCCAGGGTGCAGCTATTTATTAGCTTGTCGTGTTATTAATCCAGTGCCAAGGCAAACGCCTGCTTTCTGCTAAAAGGTCATACTAATAAACCCCGATACTGGAGGTGGAATATAATTCCCTTCATCATCAGGTTATAGTTTATTTTGACTTATGCAAATAATAGGCAAAAGTTGATATCAGCTCCAAAACAGTTTTTTTTTATTTCTTATAACCTTCGAGTTAGCTCGTACTCTCTGCTGAAGATGGGAGAACTAGTTAAGACGAGCTCCAAAAAAATTAAGAAAAACAATCACTACGGTCTATTTGATATTTTAAGAACAACAATTTTTATTTGGCAATTAATTTTTACGACTTCTTTGGTTTCTTTAAGTTTTTGTTTAAAAAAAAAACATAAGTCTCAGGTCTCTGCGCAGCTTACTGCATGATGTGGGCTTAAAAAAAAACTCTGATATAATAAAGTTTACATTGGCGTACTTTCGTGGGTGTAAAATGTGCCGGTGCGACAATCAAAAGTTCACAGTCGACATGCCCACAAATTCCAACTAAATGTCTACATTTACCTGATTTCGTATTGAATTGATAACTAAATCTAGTTTATTAAGGTAATTATCGTTCGCGTTCTAGTTACCGTCAATATTTATTCAATACTCCATCGATATAAAAATAAAGATATTTAATAAAAAAATGTTATTGATTTCGGAAATAGGTACATAGCTGTCGCATTGACGTATTTATTTGCATCCGCTTTCGTTTCTTTAATTGTTTAATTAATCATATAATTGACACTATTTTATTAATTGGCACCATTAAAATTAGTTTCAATTTCTCTATTTCCATCGTCTTTCTAAAATATTTTATTTATATAATTCGACGGTCTGTATATTTTTATTGATTTTTAAACAAGCTACCAATTTGACCATTTGTAGTTGTAAAGCTTTAGGTGGGTAATTTTAAAGGCAAAATAAGTTCGTAAGTACTTACAATAATAGTACATGTTTCGATACTCCTTTATTTGTTAAGTTTTCTTCTATTTTGCATGCCGCGAAGTATCAATGTCACAATAAATAACGTTGATGCGTATCCTGCGGCTCGGGCGAGCGGACGAGTAAAAAACCCGCGCCATTCATATGTCAATGGCACGCTGTGCGAAACGCTTTATCTAGATATTATTTTACATCCATACATATTGCATATAGGGCTTATTTAAAATGAACTGAGGAATGCTCGGTTTTGTATAAAGGTATTATTCCAAACTCCTGAAGGTTCTAATAGATGAAGTAGCAAAGAATGCGTAACAAAAAAAAGTTCTAATTACAATTTTATTTTTATCACCAAAATATGCTGAGCTAGCTACTTACAGAAATTTGCTTCATTTTCATGTAAAAAATATTCCTTAATTAATACATAATATGTATTAAGGAATATTTTTTACATGAAAATGAAGCAAATTTCTGGTTATTGTTTAACACAAATTACATGAAAATCGAATCAGCAATTAAGGCATGTAATATAATTTCGCATTTATACTCAGAATTATGCGGTTTTCGATATTGTTATTAAAATAAACCGATATTGCTGTGTCGCGTTAATCAAACTGTAACTCGAGTCGATTTACATTCGATTGCGAAATCGGGAAGCCAGAATGCATTTACTGCTTTTGGAGAGCGTAGGACTCGTAATTACCCAACCTCCTTTACAAATAAAAATATTTAAACCGTTGATCATTCAGTGTCCTCATTATTTTCTGTCTATAGAATTTCATGAGCTCTCATTTCATCCAAAAAGGCAGCTACTCTTTACGTATCAAACCAATAAAACATTATTAGCTTATGTCGTTTAAATATTTTTATTTGTAAAAGGGTATTGTGTGACGTTTTTGAGTATTATTAACTCCTAAAGTCCAAATGACGAATCGAGACACAAAGTTTCATATAAAATCTTAAAATTTGCATAAACTGTGCCTTGTTATTTTGATTTACTGCAGTCTAGTCAAGCTTCAAATTCACGCAAAAGCTATCTTATGAATACTCCTGAAATATGTAACAGTGTTTCCGTAGGATGCTCTATATCACGTGGGTAAAACGGCAAGTAAAACCGTGGCACATTATTAATATTATGTCTACACTCAACTTTAAACAGAATTAGTTTCTTATGGCAATATCCAGTAATTTTCTAGAAGCTCTGCATCAATTTCTATGATTAGACACCATAATCGTTATAAGAGAATTACATAGACTTATAGGGAAGCTGCTTTAAAAAGTTCAAAGGCTTCGGGAAAATACAATTTGTAGTGTTCGACCGAGGCCGAAGCCGACACCGATTAATAGGTTACCACCATAACCGTCTCAGCGAAAAGTTTTGAATCTAAGCAATTTTAAGCCATTTGATTTGATAATATAATATTTTTTTAATAATATTTATGAACGCTTCACACCACGTCAGTCTGGCCCCGTGCTAAGTACCTAAAGGACTTGTGTAACAGGTACCAGACAACGGAAATATATTTAATACTTTTATACTATACATATATTTAAGATTTTTATTATATCATACACATATTTAATACACATCCAGACCCGGGAACAAATTTTTTATTGTTCCGTTGGCGGGATTCGAACCCGCGACCCCCGGCTTGAGCTACCAACGCGCTCACCACTGAGCCACAGAGGTCGTCGAATAATGTATCATCGTGCTCAACGGTAGGGACGGATTCCATACAAAAATTCCCCTTGTTCTTTTTCAATCGAGGTGATTCGATAAATAACAATAAATAATAAAAACCTATAACAAAAATTATTTTTTAATTTTGTTACTCTCGCTAGAACTCGAACGTCCGAACCGATTTGGTCCATTTTAGTCTTTAAATATTCCTAGAAGTACAGATAAGGTTTCCATTAGGAGGAAGTGATGGTCATCTAGTTTAAATGCTAAATATTTCTTTTATTTGATTACGATTTTGAATTTGACCAAAGATGACCGAAGCTGGCCGAAGTTAAAGCCGAAGCGTCGCGCGTCGGTCGGACACTAGGTTTATTACACCTGTAGTGCTAGCACGGCGACCAGCGGAAATGCGAAAGTATGGACAAACTGTGGAAATAAACCTAAGGTGCCGTTCCGATCTTTTTTCGTTCCGAAAAATTCAATTAAAAAGCCACTTTCTGACAGACTATAGTCACAAACTGTGGAGATGAACTTAAGGTGCCGTTCCGATCTTTTTTAGTTCCGAATAATTCAATTAAAAAGCCACTTTATGACAGACTATAGTTCCAAAAATTCAAATAATATCCTACATTATGACATATACTATAGTGTGTCATAAAGTGGCATTTTAATTGAATTTTTCGGAACGAAAAAAGATCGGAACGGCACCTTAGGTTTATTTCCACAGTTTGTCCATACTTTCGCATTTCCGCTGGTCGCCGTGCTAACGCTACAGGAAACACGTAGAATATGCACAACCAATAGGCAATTTATCGAAGACGTGTCTGAACCTTTAACGTCGGACTTGAAGCAAACAGGAGTTATAAATCTATTCCTATGATTGCCTTAGATGAGCATTATCCATACGTATTAATAATGAAGACATGAGTGGAAGAAGCAGGTAAGTAACAGTTAAAAATTGACGTTTATCCATTTAAACGTGGACTTTAGGGCCGGGAAAATTATTTGAAATAAAAAAATGTGGATTTTATGTGTAGCCAGATATATAAGTATTAGCTACATGATAAAGTAGGTAAGTTACAAGGTTTGTTTCAATTTTAAGGTAAAAAATAAGCAGGTACTTATTATCCTTATGTTATAAAATTTTAGTTATCTGGTTCTACTCACGTCTTTAATTATAAGACCTTTGTTGCTTCTTTATGCTAAAAGGCTGAACCCAGATAGGATGTCTTTAACCGTCTATTAGATGAGTGCAGACATCATAATATTTTCCTACCTACTTTGAGTCTCGGATGGGGTAGTTTTGTATGGAATATCATATATAATTTTCATTTCAAATTTCCACAGTGAAATTGATGAAGGCATCTTGTCTATGGGCCTTGTCAATATAACAGTCCAAGTTGCCTTAGAGAAGCAGCTTTAGTATTGTTCGAACAACCGACCTAGACAACATATTCAGTATTCACGTCACGTGTATTGTGAATTGTGATGCATACCGCATGCTAGTGACAGTTTTATCACTTTCGATACAGCTATTTATAGTTATGATTTATTGTAACGGACGAGTGGAGAATATTAATAAAATGTTATGTGAACTTACCGTTCTTGATAGGTGCCAATAAGTAATAGAAGTTGCACGTAACTTATGGTCCTTTCCAAAGACTCAAAAAATCCCCATACCAAATTTCAAGAAAATCGGTTCTATGTACGTTCTATGTATGTCGTTCTATTTAAGCGTGAATAAGTGACAGACAGACAAACACAAAAAATCCTAACTACATTGATTAACATTTTCTTCAGTCTATGCAAACTAAGTTTGAAGTCAATAATTGTAGAAAATCACATAATTAGTAGGCATTAACTTTCTTTGGTTTGTTTTTATATAATGTATTGTGTTTAACTAATAACTAACAGGACCGACATGTATTGCTATAAAGGTCCTATAAATAAAATAGAATAAAAAAATAATAATTGTAGAAACTTCGCTTGTTTTATCGTACTTACGATTTGACGATTTTTTTTTAAATCTTCAAGTTTTGTTAATTTCGTGTTCAAGTATGATCGTAAATCAAAATTATAGCAAGCTGGTGAAGTTTCGACTCCCTACTGCCAACGCCATGGTCTAATGCACACCCTATGCTCGTTAAAAAGAAATTAAATATAGAATGTTGTCAAGTGTTAACAATAAAACTTCGTACGGAAGTTAATTAGAGAGCATAAAGAATAAATAGTGATTTTTAGTAATTGAAGAATATCCTAGATGACGCCCGCAACTCCGTTGTGCCAATATTCGAATATCGTGCGGGAACCGTACATTTTTCTGGGATAAAAAGTATCCTAAAGTATGTCCTTTCCCGGGACTCAAAGTATCTCCATTCTCCATACCAAATTTCAGCAAAATCGGTTCAGCGGTTTGGCCGTGAAGAGGTAACAGAGAAAAATAGACTGACAGACTGACAGACTGACAGACTGACAGACTGACAGACTGACAGACTGATAGACTGATAGACTGATAGACTGACAGACAGACAGACAGACAGACACACTTTCGCATTTATAATATTAAGTACCTATATGGATTCAGTGAAATTGTTGTTAACTCTATACTCGTTGCTGTCTTTTTACCATTTTTTGTTCTCAAACTTTTTCGGAATATGTTCTTTCCTAAAGATTTTGCAAAGGACTTGGTCAAAGTATAAAAAAATATAGGAATGTAGATTAGGTTATTTTTTCTTCAATGTTTACTTAGGTAGTCATTGAGTTAGAATATGAATGGCCTGTTTCACCACTTTCTGATAAAGTGCCAAATAGGCTATTCACAACTTTTTTGACAGATTCTCCATACTTCATCTGTCAAGTTAAGTGGTGAATAGCCTATCAGGAAGTGGTGAAAAAGGCCCTTAAAATAATAAATCATCAGAATGCATTCCTAACGCTTACTTTGGTAATAATGATGAATAATGAAACTATTATGTTAATATTAATTTTACATTAGTTATTTAATCTTTATTAATGATATTGGTCTTAAGCATCTTTATTACATGATTTCTTATGTGGGATTTTCATCATATTTATTTTAAAATATGATTTATTAAAGCTTTGATGCTATTATTTAGTAATCTGTATTTATTATTTGACTATAATTGGTTATATGCAGACGTTTCGACCATCCACCTTTATTTACAAACATAAGTAAAGAACATTATGCTTGCGATTTTTACTCTCATAGCAATAAAGCCTATAAATAAAGTAATTTTGATTCTAAAGTACCTGCCACATTTAAGAAAAGCTTGCTTAATCTTATCAAAGCTTGTGCAACATAATAGTTGGGGAGGGGAAGAGGGGATTTCGGGACAAGCTCGAGCGTGTCAGATTAAGCTTGCATAGGCTTCCGACATGTGTCTAGTTATCATGGTATATACTCGTAAACAGGACCCGATCTAGCCATTTAGCCGCTCCAGGCAAAGATCATTTTCGTCGCCGCCGCCCCTTAACATATACAGGAAACATATTTGTTGGGGGAAAATGGGAGAAATATTTATGTAAAATACTCAAATATTTCCACTAGCAAACTTAAGCTAGGTTAGCTGGTAAAATTCTCAAAGTTAAGTGGTGGATGGCTAGGTTGGAAGATAGGAATAAGTCAATATCGCCGCCCCTCATTTTTACCGCTCTGGGCAAATGCCCGGCTCGCCCTCCCTTAGATCGGGCCCTCTATATAAGGGTCGATCAACTTTTATTGGTCCGACGGTACACGCATCATGTCCCTGAACGATAATTAATAAATATTAAATCATAAAGAGTTAAATTGGTTTTAATTATATTCCTTTTAATATTTTCTAGCATTATTGTGAACAATATTTTACTTGTTTTATTAATTTGTGCGTAGTTTAATGGTTGTCCGACAGACTATATGCAATTTTCCAGTACTATCACATTTGTCCCCAAGCCACAATGCATTAACAAACTTCGCATCACGAAAAACATACTATCACGACCATAAATACCAAATACATTTCTTGTTTCAGTTCATAATTGTTGACATCAAAACATACAAACATTTTTTTTTTATTGGATATAATAAAATTTTCAGGCATTTTACTTTTGTCCCCATAAATCACCAACATGGCACAGGTCTCACGGACAACCGTAATTTAGTTATGGAACCAAAACACAGGTGGCGCGGTAGACTCCTAAACAACAAGCCAAACACAATAGTTAACTGTCGGGCTCAAACGCCATTTTGATTTGTATAAAATCACGGCGACAATCGTCCGAGCGACGTGGGTGAGTGTGGGTGGCTTTTTTGTCAGTCCGTCGGACAACTGTGATTAAAACGTAAGTACTTGATGCATTGTTATCAATTATACTACACGAGATGCGCTTTCGTCTATATTTTAGTATGAGCTGAGATTAATATATAAAATAACAATAGTATTTGCTTGGCGGCTCAAAATTTTAAAAATGTCCCGCGGACAACCAGTCACTTGGACAACTAAAGTGGTTGTCCCGTGGACAATTTGGTTGTACCTAGGACAATAATTATTTAAAACTTACTTTAACAGTTAAATAGTTGATGTTTTGTTTATTACTCAGCTGTTTCGGGAATACATTTTTATTACGCGATTTTATGTCTAGTTTAATTGTGATTTTTAATTTTTTTAGATAAGACAATGGGATTGTCGGAGAAAGAAAAGTCAAGACACTACAGAGAAAGGCTTAAAGCAGACCCAGATAAATTGGCTGAACGGAAAAGAAAAAAAAGGGAAAGTTATCACATAAATAAAAAGTTAGTTGCGAATATGGAGCCGGAGGAAAAAATAACTGCAGAATAATTTGGAAATCGTTTGGACAAACAAATAATGTCCCATGGACAACCAAATATGTCTTCTGGACAACTAAGATGTCCCCATATGAAAATCACATTATACTTCATTCATTCAGTTTTATCGAGAATCAGTTCATTTCAATTTAGTAAAATCTATAATACAATACGTAACAACCTCGCCTTAATAGTTTTTTGTTAAAAAAATATCACTATTTCCGCTTTACTTATTTTTTTATATTAGAAACATAATTTGGTTGTCCAAAAGACATCATTCGTTTCAATTTTAATAAAAATATTTCGTATTTTGGGTGTACATAGAACAAATATTAAAATATTATTTATTATTTAATATTAGAAGAATTTGTTTTAATTCTTAAGGGCATTTAACATTTAAAAAAGTACTACTGTGTAAGTTGTCCAAAGGACATTATTTCCCGTGAAAAGATCGGTTAGTGAAGTTAAATCCACAAATGTGTTTAATCAACATAACTGCTGCTTATATAATCTTAATCTACGAAGAATCCTCTTCTAAATGAAATAATAAAATGCTGAAAAAGAAGCACAAAAAAAAAATAGCAGAAAATTAAGATCGGGACCTTTAAAAATTGATTGACCCACAAATCAGATTTCTCACATGGTGGGTTAATTTTTTTTTTATATTGAAATGTCATCGGATCTGTCAGATTAAAATAGGGGATGTTTAGTATAAATACCCCAAAGAAGCTTCCATATAAAGCGCTGACGATTCAAAGGTGAGGTAAGCCTGTAGAGACATTTTAAAATAAAAAAAATACAGCTTCAGATTTTCCTAATTAAGCTTCGCAGATATTTTATTTTGCACTAAATTAAATGATTTAGTCCTTGTTGTCTAAAATATATTTATAATTAAACTAAATAAGCAATTTTCTGGATATATTTTCTTTCTCAAAACTTTAAAATGGCTGCAGTTTCTGAACCCACCGCTAAAATAAAAAACGCTCTTATTATTTTTTATCAGTTTTACCTAATCTAAAAAGCCTACTAGGTCTCCATGACGCTCGAGTGACTACAAAATTAGCACCTTCCGGAGGGGAAGATAAGAGCCTACCATAAAGCTTCATGATTAAATAAGCCATTCAAAACTAGAGGTAAAGCTAATTAACTATATTATATAAAAAGATACACATTGTAAGACTTGACGCTCGACGCTCGGCATGCTTGTTCCAATTTTAAAATGCATCTCATCGACGCGTCACTTTGCGAACTGACTTTAATAACTCCGTTTGCACCTATGACCTAGCATAAACGCGAACAAACTAATAATATTTAGCACGGTCGTAACTCTCCCAGGTCAGCCAGTCGATAACAATTCGTTCCATTTCTCACGCAGAGGTCAGGATGGCGTAACGCTCTCAAAAATTACCCGTGAGTAATTGTATTTTTTTTAATGAAAAAAAGGGGCAAACGAGCAAACGGGTCACCTGATGGAACTCGCAGCATCATAAGAGCTGCATGTGCGTTGCCGGCCTTTTAAGAGGGAACAGGGTAATAGAGGAGGGTAGGGATGGGAAAGGAAGGGAAGGGAGTAGGGGAGGATAGGAAAGGGGATTGGGCCTCCGGTAAACTCACTCACTCGGCGAAACACAGCGCAAGCGCTGTTTCACGCCGGTTTTCTGTGAGAACGTGGTATTTCTCCGGTCGAGCCGGCCCATTCGTGCCGAAGCATGGCTCTCCCACGTAGAATGTGTATGTGAGTGAATAGGGCTACTTTTGAGTTTTGTGTAGGTGTTGTCCGCTACTTCGTGTGGCAGGAATCACGCGGAACCATTAAATATTATGTTGATCTTAAAAAGCCCTTTGATTTTTCCCGTGGTCTAACTATATCTGTTACTCTATCTAGACAGATATTTGCCAATTGCTTATTAAAATGGACCAACATTTTTAAAATCTATTCAAAAAAATTAATAAATTTTTTCAATATGAGTTTAAGTAGAAATATCAGACTAAAATTGAAACTAAAATTGGAGCCTATTTAAAATTAACAAAGAACAAGTCTTACTAGTCACTTCTCAATATGCTGTATAATAGAATAACAACAGCAAGAAGCAACCAGAAGGTGTGAAAATGATTTAAGGATACTAGAGATCGCCCAATGGTCGAAATTCGACCTTACTTGCAACGACTTTTATTTGTTGAAAATATATATGATAAAAGCATAATTTTAAAATAATATTAGCTCGATGTACTCCTTCACCATATGAACTATAACTGTGCGAAATTTCATGCACCTACGTTTCCCCATTTTTCGTAAAAGGGTTACAAAGTTTTTCTCTCACGTATTAATATATAGATGACTTAACTATATCTTTTTTTTATGTTATTGGGTATATATTATTATATTATGCGCTAGCTGCTGAATGCGACTTCGTTCGCGTCATAGTAGTATAATAACAAAGATGGGATAGTCCGCTAACAAATATGAAAAAAGTAAAATATAACCTCCTCTTTTTTGGAAGTCGGTTAAAAAGTAGCCTAAGTTACAACTTACTACATCAGCTATCTACCAAAAAAAAGTCCCGGCAAAATAGCTCCAGCCGTTTCAGAGATTAGCCGGAACAAACAGACAGACAGACAGATGTACAGACAAAAATTGTAAAAAAAATTGTTTTGGTGTATGTAGCGTATATAGATTCATATGCATGTAGAAAAAAACTGTTCTTTCAATATTACAAACAGACACTTCAATTTTATTTATATGTAGGTATAGATTTAAGACGAACCGTACAAGATAAAACACTGACCGAATCCAGCTATAGGTATGTACTTCCATTAACTTAATTTTTTCTCTCTCTCCAATAGATGACAACAGTAGTACAGTAATTAATACGCATACCGCGTTCGGGTCAGTGCCCGTGAACTGAACTTCCTCTACATGGTTATTATTTGGGGCGTGACAGGCCTAAATCTAACCTGCAAAGGGTCCTAAACCCTACTGGCCTTGTGGTAAATGAGGCTTAGCAGAATTCGCAAAAAGGGATGTCTTTATTAACCTTGTACAAAAGTTATTTAATGGAACGATGTAGACTCCAATTCCATGTTTAAATATCGCCACATTTCATCACAAAGGAAAAAAATCATAAAACCTTAGTATAAAATGAATAAAAAGATGTTAAACTATTTTCAGAAGTCTTGTTAGTTATACCTAAAGTAGGCACATGGTACTACAATTCACTTCTAATTTCATATTAGGAAAAACGCAACTTAAAAACTACTTATATAACGCACTTACTCTGGAAATAGAACTTGGACAAAACACGTTATTCGCTTTAAATTTTAAATTTTTTTTTTAAATATTATTAAAAAAAAAGCTAAACACATAGGTATTTATTGTATGAGCTATAAATATAAATACTGTGGTGCGAACGCTCCTAATCACCAGCTCTTTATCTTAACAATCAACGGCACTTTAAATCAAATAGAAAGTGTATTTCACAGTGAAACATATCAAGCGAAGACTTTATCTCCACCCTGTCTTGTTCATCTTAATGAGTATTTATCGCGGACTTAATATACAATTATAATTTATTGTTGCGTAGGTAATTTGAGATGTAAGATAATCCAAAAATATGAATTGCAAAAGGATAATGGCAAATAATGTATGTGTTGTGGACATCAAACAACAAACATTGAATAATTGCAGGCTATTTACCGCGGTAAATGTAAGTTCTTTAATTAATAAATTATTCCGTTAGCCTAAATAGTTATAGATTATAGGTTAAAGTAATTAAAAACAAATTATAATACTTCCTTTTCAAATTAATAACGTATACCCAAATGTGATGGAGGCCACATAAAACTGGAATATTAATAAAACCTCTCAATTAAAGGTTTTAACTTGAATTACTACAAGAGTTAATTAACTCAATCATAATCATTATTCATTAGTAACTTGTCACAAGAATCTACTACATCACTAATCATACAATGCATCTAATGAATTGACCTTTAGTAACAAATGAGGGTAATTTGTAAATTTTGAACAATACTTGGCCGCCGGAAAGTAAAAGCGTTTGACAGGTCGCCATCTTGGTCTTCCATTTTGAATGTCAGAGGTCAGTTTCACCCGATGATTCGCACGCGATCGTTAGATACCCCGTATACGTAATGAGAGATGTTCAATTGAGAAATACACTACCATACAAACGTCTACCAAATTGACATTTTCCATTTTACGCAAGTTTTCCTTTGATTTAAGCTATCATTGTGCTATGGGAGTAAGTATATTGTTTAGTATTGCAGGGATTTTTATGGGTAGAGCGTCTATCTTGGCTTTGGGACGCTCTCGGGAAGAACCAGCCATCGCTGCTAGTACTGATGGGGTAAGTGGGCATTCCTAACCTACCTTCCTACGTTTTAACTGGTACATGATTATAATATTACAATCATAATAACTTTATTTCCCGAAAGTAACAAAACTGTTAAGTAATTTATTGAAGCTTAAAAGTTAAAACATTTCAACCGTTTAAATGGAATGCTAATGTTCAAAATTAAATTAAGCATAACATTCGTTCGTTTAGGTTTACAATTCAATAAAATTAACTCCGGAAGCGAATTGTTACAAAAACATCGGAATTCGACGGAAGTATATTTGGATCATTAGTCAGCGGAAATCAGTGTAACGTGAAAAATCCGATTAATAGGAAACATTCGAAGTATGTAATAGATGACACGCATGAAAACTAAATAAATGTTAGGTGTGTAACCTAGAAACCCGTAAAATGTGTTACAGCAAAGTTGGTCACTCTTACTGTTATTCCGAGGTATGGTGGTATTCCATATATGGAGGTATTCCATAACATGGTCGGTATTTTGTTTCTAAAATTCATCAATTGAATATTTATATTGTAGCTTCATACAATGCGTACATTTTATGCATAAGTTATTTTTTGTAAAACATGATTTACACTCGCGCTCGAGCCGCGAGCCGAGCCGCGAGACGCGCCACGAGCCGAGCGCGAGCGAACGAGATGCGAGTATAAATCTATTATTATCTATACTTCTATAGTAGTTTCTATATACTAATAATATTATAATACTAATAATACTCATCTCGTATAATTGGGAAGAGTTTGTTTGTTTGTTTGAATGCGCTAATCTCAGGAACTACTGGTCCGATTTGAAAAATTATTTCAGTGTTAGATAGCCTACTTGTCGAGAAAGGCTATAGGCTATATTTTATCGCGCTAAGACTAATAGGAGCGAAGAAATGGAGGAAAGGATGGAAAAAACGGGAGAAATTATTTGAAATGGCTTATTTGAACGCGCTAATCTCAGGAACTACTGGTCCGATTTGAAAAATTCTTTCAGTGTTAGATAGCCTACTTATCGAGAAAGGCTATAGGCTATATTTTATCACGCTAAGACTAATAGGAGCGAAGAAATAGAGGAAAGTGTGGAAAAAACAAGGGAAATTATTTGAAAGGGCTTATTTGAACGTACTGGAGCAATTTTTATGTTATTTGGCACATGTGAAGAATAGACCACGGGAAAGGACATATAGGTTTCTTTTTTTACGTAAAAATGTATGGTTTCCGTGACATTCCTAAATTACGCGGGCGAAGCCGCGCGGAACATCTCTAAAGGATATAATTATAGAGACTTACTTGAGTAAGGTATGAAAAAACTGAGTTTCATCTGCTCTGGGCAGAACTTAGATTTTACAGCATCGCATCCTTACAAGAAAGTTTAAAATTATTAGTGTTTGCGTAAAGACATTGCAAATATACAAACTTGCCTTTATGATATTAGTAATCATAAGGCTTCTTTAGAAATCCACAACCAAAGTGCAAGAGACATTTTAAAATAAACAGTCTCTACTTTGACACAGCTATTTCGTGGGCTTAAGTGTAACGTCATAGACAGGCGAGATTACAACTTATGGGATGCATTTTGAATAACCGACCCATTTCAACACTCACAACGGCAGTATCTTTGTCTTTCATTCACAGATACCGTCGGAGTAGAATTACAAATGGCCCAGATTGTGGGGCAGATAGCGTAAATGAAAATATTATACCATGGTGTCGATAGCTGCCGAAATATATCAAGCCTTTGGCAGGTTTTGAAACACGATGTATTTGTACTCAGGAAATGGTATCATTTATGGTAAAATAATTCTAAGCGTTCTTGTTTGACTGCATCAAATTATGTATCAGTAAATTGTTTTGCTAATCCTTATAAGACTTAAGAGGATGCCGCGATTTTTGTATATGATGATATTCTTTAAAATCATTCATCTTAGTCATTTCCGTTTCATTATTTAGAAAAAGAAATTATTCAGAATATGACGCAGCTTTTGTATCTTTAGAATTAAAAAATCCATTTGCACCAGTGATTTGCAATATTGTATTCAAATGTGAAAAGCGTTATTACTCATCGAAAAAATCTATTCAGTCGTATAAAGGCATAAATTGAGTTAAAATGTTCATACAATATGCATGTAAGTATTGTTATTGCAACTGCGATTCATCACTCGCATTGGCTCCGATTCAAATATTTAACTTGGTTCATTGACTTTAGATCGGCAAGATATGCTTGAAATAAGACCGGTAGATAAACAATCGCAAGTCCACTTCCTATTAATAGTAGGTATATGATACACTAGCTGTTGCCCGCGACATCGTCCGCGTCAGCAAAATGTGATAACAAAGATAAAAAAAAATATAAAAAATCCCCTTTTTAAGGTTTCTTTATAAAAAAAGTAAAATATATCCTCCGCCTTTTCGGAAGTTAGCTAAAAAGTAGCCTAAGTTATTCCTTACTACATCAGCTATGTGCCTAAAAAATCCCGTCAAAATCGCTCCAGCCATTTCAAAGATAGCCGGAACAAACAGACAGTCAGACATACAGACAAAAATTGTAAGAAATGTTGTTTTTGTGTCTGTACCCTATAAACATGCATATGCATTTTGTAAAAAACGGTTCTTTCAATATTACAAACAGACACTCCAATCTTATTTATATGTAAAGATGTATATTAGTATAATGCTAAGTACTCACATACGGTTTTACTCGATAGTTTTACTCCAAATCGACTAAAAACCACAGTGTGGACCGCAAAACTCACAGCTCGAAGGCTCGCATCGAGCCGGCTCGATGGAATTAAATATATCTAATTTCCTTCGATTTGGAGTAAAACTATCGAGCAATGCTGAATGTGTGGACGAAAGCCCGAGCCGTGGTTTACTCTACGTGATTGCTCGATCGAGCAAAACCGTATGTGAGTAACCGGATGCTCTCCACTTAAGCCCGGCCGCACATTATCCGAAATTTCTGATCAGAAAAATTCGGACGCCCGCCGGAACGCACTCTGTTCATACATTTTATTGTAGACCCCGAACACTATCAGAATTTCTTACGTGTCAAAATGTATGAGCGGGGCGCGGGCGGGGCGTCCCAATATTTCTGATCAGAAATTCGGAAAATGTGCGGCCGGGCTTAGCCGAACGATCTTTAAATTTTGCGCAGCCTATGTTGTCGATGTTATAAATGGGTATTGCATCATAAAACAGCCGGGATTAGCGTGATAGATTCCCAAGTCATCCAATTCACAATACATAATTATAATACTAACTGTTGCCCGCGACTTCGTCCGCGTGGACTTCAGTTTATAGCGCGCGGTGTCGCGCAAAATTGGTGTCAAAAGCTTTTTAAAACCCTGGTACCCCTTAAATCAAAATACCCAAAACAGCCGTGTAGTGTGCACATAATATGATTTTTTTTAATTAAACTTTTTTATATCAATTTTTAAAGCTTATTTAGCGTTACACAACTTAGCTGCATAATGCATTACACAACTTTAGCTTTGCCCAATGCCTATTTAGTATTTATTATTGGGAGACTTGTTTCTGATATCTATGTTGGTAGGTGAGTTATTTAATAACATGTATAACAATCGAAAGAATCGAAAATATTAACTCAACATGGTACTACCTCTTATAGGAATACATATGAGCAAGCGATAGCGCGATCTAGGCGACTCTTGGCGCCATCTGTTCCAGTTTTTGGAACTTAATTTGAACAAATTTACGCATAAACACCCCCTTACAACCCCTTTTTCCAGTAAGAAGTAACCTATGTCCTTTCTCAGGCTTTAGACTATCTATGTACAAAATTTAATTACAATCGGTTCAGTAGTTTTGGCTTGGCGCTGTTGTTTTTGAATTTGATATCTAAGGTGGTCGGCGAGTTATTAGTTAATAACGTGTATAACAATCGAAAGAATCGAAGAACCTATTTCAACAAGGTACCACCTCTTATAGAAATACATATTATGAGCAAGCGATAGCGCGATCTAGGCGACTCTTGGCGCCATCTGTTCCAGTTTTTGGAACTTAATTTGAACAAATTTACGCATAAACACCCCCTTACAACCCCTTTTTCCAGATAAAAAGTAGCCTATGTCCTATATGGCTTTATGGCTTTAGACTATCTGTGTACAAAATTTCATTACAATCGGTTCAGTAGTTTTGGCGTGAAAGCGAGACAGACAGACAGACAGACAGATACTTTCGCATTTATAATATTAGTATAGATTAGGTACTGCCCGTACTCCTAATTTTCAAGGTTTTAGGGGTTAAATAAAATGCGATCTCAAGAATTTTTGAATCGGATATGAAATGGAGCGTTAGGAGTTGTTTCATCATTGCCGGCTTCATTATTGATTTTTCTTCCACTTTATTTTAAGTTTTAACCCCTTGACCCGTTTTTGGTAACCACGTTTTGTGACACAAGGGCAGGAAATCTTTGGGTTCAAAATCTGACTACCTAGTGCGTATAAATAATAATTTACGCCATTATGCCTTACTCATTTTTTTTTAAATGGTTTAAATAACGTTATCTTAATTAATGATTGCTTAAGTAACCTGTAGCATGATGGCTAAATATCCAAATCATTTGTCATTGAGTTCACCCACATTCCGGCTGCTGCTTGGACGTAGATGGAGAGATAAACGTTCCGCTCAGAGTTATAGAACCTTTATGTCTATGACTTAAGATTCAGTTTTATATTATTCAAAGGTAAATTAATTCTGAATGAGCACTTGAGTTGCCTAATAGGATCATGAGAACTTTTAGACCATTGTTTGTTAACGTGACGTTGATTAAGGAATTTTAGATTTGTTAAGACAATCTAATATTGTAATTCCTTTTCGAGACGTATAATGAATGCACTTCTGAATCAAAGAAACTTTCAATGGCAGCCAGCATCTTTTCTACTTGAAATAAAGATGCCACGCTGCTCCATACATCAAGTATTTGAAAAATGTGTCTTCTAATGGAGGGATGGCGGCTGCTCAAGAATGCCCAATGCTCGGTTTGTGCTATTTGGGAGAACTATCAGCATAAATTGGCTGATGATGATGGTCCCAGGTTGTGTTTAACCGTCGTGTAATTTCGATCAGGCAGAATCTATCGGCCATTATCTTGGCAACGGTGAAGATGAACGCGGCACGATGAGTTATACGAGGCCGGATGCTGGGGATAAATCATCACCATCTTAGATCTTAAATATCAAGGGGTCTGGAAAGTTTCAGAGTAGGTATCTGTTGTTATATAAGGCTCATGTACCTGCTATCGGAGGATGGTGGATCTTAGTAATTCGATCTGGTCGAGGAGATGCCTACGCCCATTTATCAATCAAAGTCGAATGATTTAAATTTTGTAAGAAAATATGTAGTTATTTTTTTTTCATTAACTGAAGTTTTCAGAAGTAAAAATGATAGCAACATTCCGGAACATAATTATTATATTTCGAGGTTTTCGAAGTAAAAATTCGCCGAGCGCTGGGTTTAAACGTGATTATTTCAGCCAAGGGTATACCAAGCAAAAACTTCGGACTCTATATATACCTATACAAGTAAAAATAGAATCATTGATTGTAATATGCAACACTATATCCCTGAATATAATATATATTCTATTCAGACTTTTTTATAACTACCTCGCAAACGCTTCATATGGCGCCGCTATCGAATATCGGTATGAAAAAACCTCACTTCCATAGTGGCGGGATTGACGCAGAATAGGCGTCATATTGACAGCGCAAAACAAGCGGATGATCAATGTTGATTATTTTTGTTCTGGCTGCGTTTTTACAGTATCCGATACGATATCGGTTTCAGTAGCCACTCACCAATATCGGGTCAAGTGATCACCAACACCGGAGTGTCTGAAAGCATAAGCTAAGGATAGATTCGTTGTAATTTATTATATCACACCGTAAAGAACATAGTTTTCAATAAGATCTACTTGTCACCATACGATTCTATATTACAGTTGCATATACGTCGGTATCAGTGGCAAAGTCTGGTTTCCATATTAGTATGCCCCAGGTCATGTTAATAGGTGGGTATTTGCCATTTGGTGAGGTGTGCCAAATGTAAAGGAATATAAAACCGATAATATGAATAAAGTTATATGAATCCCACGCCAGTGGTTGGGACAGCAATATCGTATCGGATGTTATGAAAAGTTTTAAACGCTCTTATGGTGTGGCCGGGAAATTATTCATACATTAATGCGTGCGCGCAGACATAAATATTTATTAACAGTTTAAGATAGAGCATCCCGAGTCCTTACCGTGTAGTAGAATGTTTATTAGAATACCACATTTGAATAATACATAACCTAGGTGAGCGTAAAATTTTTGATTATGCTTTCTAGATTAGTATCTGGGGGCACGGAACCGATAAGATGAGCCAATCTTTAGTTATAAGAGAAAACTAAGGTGGGAAATAAAAAAGGGAGCAGACAAAGTTCTGATCTGAACAATACATCAATACGAGCTGCCACTTTTTTCTTCTCGAAAATCTTGGCTTTTAATCACCCCAGAGCTCTAAAGCACAACAGCTAACACAAAAATGTAGGTAGGTACTGAAAATTCTTTCCCATCTGGTCCTTCGAGACTTTCGCAATTACTCAAGAGCTACAAGCTAAGACATGGTTACTCGTACCATGCGAAGTCTCCCACAAACCACGACCTTGCTATAGTGGGTTTAAGGTTTAAAATGTACTGGTATTTTCTGTATGTTAGCTGTCAGGAACAACAGTAGGTACATGCCAGTTCACGCGTAGCCTAAGAAGGCTTTGTTGTGGATATTAATGAGAAAGGCTCAAAAGGCCAACATGCATTTCCTTTATACGCAAGATAAATACTCAAGATATTGCTAATATGTCTGTGACTGTACCTAGTGATGTCATTGACCTGTTGCCACATAATTAACTTTTGAACTAATTATTATTTTAAGTAAATGATTTGCGAAATGCAAATAATAATAAAAATGCGAACGTGTCTTTCTAACCTCTTCGCTTAAACCGCTGAAGCGAAGACAGGAACGATAAAGTCCTAAGCCACATGGCGGGTAGATTCGACACAGAACGATATCTCTTTAACACCCTAAAAACTCCAGCCAGCTTGAGTGACCCTTCTCCACCAAGCCAATGTCACAACATCTAAAGGCAAAGGGTGGAGCAGCATAAAATCTAAGGAAATCGGAAAATGTCGGATCTACTTTAACTTTACCCACGTCTCTGGTGCAACCCAGTCTAATATTAATTCAATTATCCTTGGTGCGAAAAATGTAAATAATAAAATAACAAAAAAAGGATATGGACGAACAGTCCATAGCCGGCCCCAATTTTATAAAAAAAACAAAAAAAAAAAAAAAGCCGCTGAAGGAATTTTAATGAAATTTAGTATTGATATTCATATTCGAACGGTAGCCGTACATTATTCCAAGACAAAATTATCCTATATATTTCCCGGGATTCAAAGTATACATACCAAATTATAAGTAAGAGTAATTTAAAAAAAAAAAATCCCTTTGAGCCAATCAGAACTTTTCTACGAGGTGTATGGAAAGTAGCAACGAATTTTACAACCTTTTGCTATATTTTAATACCCAATGCCCACACTTACGGATTTTGTCGCGGAGCACTTTTATTAATCCCGACGTTTCGGCTACTTTACAGCGGCCGTGGTCACGGGTGGACTGAAGTCAGTCAGTCCACCCGTGACAAAATCCGTGTGTTTGAACCTTGTATAATATAATGAGTGATACTCGCGTACACCTAAGAAATCATTATGCCCATGTATTGACATCTTATAGGCCATTAGAAAGACAATTATACGTAATATGACACAAAAAGTTATAGAGGAAATAATCATTATGTCTTTAGTACTAATGACTACATTAGAAAATAGAGTATTGTGTATTTAAACAACTCTAAAGAGAACTTATGAGATTCTCACGTAAGAACATACTAAGACATGTTTTAAATGAACTCGTTTCATAATACTAGGTAAATATTTATGTTGTCTGTCCCTTTGTGTACATTATAGTTTACGCATATCATTTTGAAAGAAATTTGGAAATTGGTTTTACGTGACCAGTCATACGTTATTCAACACAATAGGCAATATTAAACTGTTCTTTACAGTCGTGACCTGTTTCGGTGTTAAGCAACGATAGCACTATGACTGCTAAGGAAAATGTTTCTGAGATTGAATTCTTAAGTTAATCCCAATCTCCATTGGATACACCTCATAAATTGTTATTTTTTTCATCACTTTCTTGGATCTTTTTGTTTAATGTATGTATTAGCGCTATTTATTCGATATCGCGCCAAAAAGAGCGTTAATGAGCGGTACTCGGTGGTACCGAATAGCGTTAAAGTTTTTTTTTTCACGGAAAGTAACATCGGCCAGGCTATGCGGATCTCCCCAGTAGGAGTGGAGCTGCATGGGGTTTCAGTGGGTATTAAAACCTAAACCTACAGCTCTAAAACCCAATGGTATTCAACTCCCCGTTTAAGGCAGAGTTGAGGCAACCCCAACTTTGCCTTAAACGGGGAGGACTGCCCAGTCTTAACTCTTAGGGCCTGTTTCACTACTTTCTGATAAAGTGCCGAATAGGCTATTCACAGCTTTTTTGACAGATTCTCTATATCTACTACTTCATCTGTCAAGTTAAGTCGTGGATAGCCTATTCGACACTTATCAGGAAGTGGTGAAACAGGCTCTTAGTCTCTAAGGGTGAAGCCAAACGAGCGTAATTTGTGAGTTGTGAGTCGCAGAATTTCGGTCGCGTAAATATCTTTTCATAATAATCATGACTCACAAAATTACGTTCGTGTGAATCAAACAGAACTTTTGTATGAAACTAAATGCAGCAGAATTTCTGCCAGCTGAAATTCTGCGACTCACAACTCACAAATTACGCTCGTTTGACTTCACCCGTAGCCTTAAAGCCAGCAACAACTGGCTAAAGGCAAAGAGTTAAGACTAATTTATTTTCCAAAACTGAAACTACGAAATAAAACATTAAAGAATAGAACAAGAACTAGGTTTCTACTTAAAACTAAACAATTATTTAAAAAATCTTACATAAGCTGCAACAATAAATGCAAAAATCTAATCTTAAAAGACCTTGTCTTGGGAAGAAATAATTTCTCACAGCAAAATTACATGTGAAAGACCTGTACCTTGATTCTACTATTGAAAGAAACATATTTTATGCAGCTTTACTTTGTTCGATCAGTTAAACAATTTAGACAAATCGAAGTTCATTTCATTCTCATGAATGGTTTGTCATTTTAGCGGGCCCTTAAACGATCAATTTTATTGTGCAATATCACGTATTGTGCAATATTATTGACCGTCTAAGGTTGATATTGAACGCGCCCGCCTTTAGTATTCAACAACTTATTGTCAAATAAATTGTTCAATACTATTGTTCAATGTTATAGAACAATAAAAATGATCATCTTGGGACCCACTAAGAGATGAACGTTTGAAACGTTTTGACGTGCAAGTCCTTTAAGTTATATCGCCAAGTTTTTATTTTAATTCGTTATGTAACGTCGATTTTTAGTAGCGCTGCTGTCGCACTACAAGCGTCTTCATGTGAAGGCACCCTATAAGAAAATTTTTTTTGCTGTTTGATAGGTAAGTATTAGTTTACGCTAACTGGATCGAATAAAATACAAAGCTGCATAAAAAAGTAGAATTGAGGTACTGATTCCAACAAAACAGGAGCCGAGATTATGGAGATAAGTTCAAGTAAGACATTACCTTAAAATGTTAGCATTAGTTTTTATATTATCCGTTGTAAAATCTTACTTTTCTTGGAATTTTATGTTAAGCTCTTAGCTTTAAAATCTGTGAATGTTTCTTAAGCGCCAATCCCATTGCAGTTTCGCGAAAAGGTTTAAAATTGTATTTATTTCAATAAACTTAAGTGAACAGTTACAATATTATAGAAGGATTTAAAAAAATCTATAGGTAACGAACATATTTTTGACACGATATTAAATTGATCTACTTTTTAAAACATACCCAGAATAAACTTTTAAGCTTATTAAAATATTTGAGAAATCTGAAATCAAATTATATTCTTTATAATTATTGTTCTTAATAAACTTCTCTTGGGCCGAATAAACTTCTATTATAAAGTTGTAAGAGTCATGTAAAATGCGCAAAATATCTGTAATTGATGGTACTAAGGCTTTAAATAAGAGTATTGATATAGGTCGAAACGTACGTGCCACAGATATTTTAAATGCTATATTTTAACTTATATTTTTTTTTATGAAATAAGGGGGCAAACGAGCAAACGGGTCACCTGATGGAAAGCAACTTCCGTCGCCCATGGACACTCGCAGCATCAGAAGAGCTGCAGGTGCGTTGCCGGCCTTTTAAGAGGGAATAAAATAGGGGAGGGTAGGGATGGGAAGGGAAGCGAATAGGGGAGGGTAGGGAAGGGAATAGGCTAGGGGATTGGGCCTCCGGTAAACTCACTCACCCGGCGAAACACAGCGCAAGCGCTGTTTCACGCCGGTTTTCTGTGAGAACGTGGTATTTCTCCGGTCGAGCCGGCCCATTCGTGCCGAAGCATGGCTCTCCCACGTATATATCACAATATTATTATAATGCTCTATTTTATAGAGCAGCAGTGTTTTTCCTATTTGTACATTTTTTAATAGCAACTTCTCAGAATCAATATCAAGCAGCAAGAACAAAATTGCAATATTGTTTCTTTTTCGCCTTCACTTTCAAGATCATTTTACTTTCGAATTTATTAAGCGGTTCTTTGTTATGGGTTTACATTAAAAGTGTATGTGTTTACAATTTTACATTATATAATATAATTACAATGAATTGCCAATCGGCCTTATTTATTTCTGAGACTTTTATGTAAGAACTTTATAAATGTGTCAAATTTTCGCCTTACAATTTGTATGTTTATAATTATATAAGTATTTTATAACCTGAAAAGCTTAATTGTTATTTAATATTTAATTTTGTTACAGGTAAGTTTTGCTCATGGCAGGATTTTCTTGAAGTCATGTTGTAAGTAAATTGTGTTCCTGTTTTTTAAAGGTAAGTTTTTACGAATATCCAAACTATAGGAAAAAGTATCTCGTAATAAAATCAATACAAAGTATAATAATTTTATGTAGTTGTTGTCCATATCCGGATTTTTGAGTATCCGTATGCCAAACAACAATCAGTACGGTTAACCGAGTTCCTACTGTGTTATGCTTCATATTATTTCAATCATATTAGCATGCACCTTTGTTTATGTACGTGACTCTACTATACCGTTCATTCAGCAATGCTCCTATTGCTATAACGTGCCAGTAATAATAAAAATATTTATGTAAATTCGCCTCTCCGTACCAGCCTGAGGCAAATTTTTCGCCATTCCCAAGCCATTTTATAACATTAAACCATTATTACAGCCGCATCAACATAAAGTACCGCGGGATATTCGACATTTTATTTAAGTAATTTATAATGACAAGTATATCTGTTTGACAAGCTACGTTCAAGCGTGGCAACTGTGTAAAAGGGTATAACTAATAATGGTGCTGTTGGAATTGAATTTTAATAAGTTAGGAATAGAGATGGGTTTGTAATCTGTGGGTGTGGAGATGGGTCGTTCTGCGGCGCCGCGCGGTCCCGTTATGCGATCACCTGCGCCCGCGCTTCTCTAGTTATGCTAATAGTTGAACCCTACAGAGATCCACATTCACTGGATGGTTATGGGATCCATTTTGATTTATTCATAGGAGTTTGTAATAAAATACAATTATTAAACTATTGCCAAAGTTTACTTCTATTTAACTCTAAGTTTAGATGTTATGTGTGAGTCTGCCTTACATCTTCGATTTAGATAACATTTGGCATGGAGATACGCTAACAGATAAAATAGGGCATATGGTATCTTTTTTATGTAATAAGGGGGCAAACGAGCAAGCGGGTCACCTGATGGAAAGCAGCTTCCGTCGCCCATGGACACTCGCAGCATCAGAAGAGCTGCAGGTGCGTTACCGGCCTTTTAAGAGGGGATAAGGTAATAGGGGAGGGGAGGGTAGGGAAGGGAAAAGAGTAGGGGTTTGGGCCTCCGGTAAACTCACTCAATCGGCGAAACAAAGCGCAAGCGCTGTTTCTCGTCGGTTTTCTGTGAGCCCGTGGTATTTCTCCGGTCGAGCCGGCTCATTCGTGCCGAAGCATGGCTCTCCCACGTTATCGAATTTAGTCACGACGCGATCGCGGGAATCATCATAAATATGCTGTCAAAGGTTTTGTACCAATTCATTTCTTCTATTGAACCTTTTTATTTACCACCTAAAAGCTTTTCTAGTAGTTTATTACTTAACTCTTAAAATGTTCCAGCGTAGAAGCCATCCTCGGCGCGATAGACCCGTGGGTGGATTTATAGGGAAATACGACGAATTCTCCGGGGTTAAGGGTTTCGAGATTAAGATGTCTGACAACCGAGACTGAATTAAACATGTTAATTACCACGTTTACCTTAAACCCAGAGTTAAATTCTCGTAATTTAAACTGTTCGATTTGCAATACTATGTAGAATGTAATGATCGGTTTCTCAGGTTATTTGAAATTAAGGTTTATTATATTTAAGTACATTAATGGCCTGTTTCATCACTTCTTTATAAGTGCCGGATAGGCTATCCACCACTTAACTTTACAGATAGAGTATGGAGAATCTATCAAAAAAGTTATGGATAGCCTATCCGGCACTTTATCAGGAAGTGGTGAAACAGGCCCTAAACATGAACCGATTAACGATAATTTTGAATAGCTAAGTCGTAAGCTCCTGTCAAAAACCACAAAAGTTGGTTGTTGGTGAAAATGTTGAAATTCTACTACTTGTACCACCGTACTTAAGTTCTGCAATAGAAGCTATTTAAAAGGTAAGAGTATAGTACAAACAGAGATCATTATAGAAACTAAGCATAGAGAAGTCATCGGTGAAGATGTTTAAATATGTCGCTTGTTACCCCTATAAATCACAAATAGAAGCCATTTTCGTATTAAAGTATTAGAAGTAGTATAAATAGAGTAGGCAACAAATCGTGCGTGTGTGAGTGCTTTAATTACGAAATGTGGCTAATAGAAAACTTGAGAAATTAATCACAATAAAGTGGACTTTCAAAGTAAAAAGTGTGGGACCTATGAAGTCCATTATCACGTCATAACTCATAGCCGACGTATGATAAGATAGTAAGTGCTTCTGTCAATCTGACAGCTCTTATCAGAAACATTAATATGAATCAATTTACGGCCCATCGCCTTCGAATGGTGCAAGTGGTTTTTGTCAAAGAATCTTTGTAGTTTTGTGTTATAGCTTTGGTGATGGTAATTCTTTTTTGGGTTTAATCTTATATTTGACACTTCGTCATTGAAAACGTAACATTAAGGACGCTATCACAAAAATTATAACAAAAATTAGCAGGCCAGTACGAATATCGACGTTAAGGACATTAAAATAACATTCAATATCAGCGCGCCTTGTACAGTGGCGGTTACGACGCCGCGCTCGCCGCGTTATTGATAGGGCGAAAATGTATGAAGAAATTTGAGAGCGTTTCTTATTTTTCTTATAAATGGAAATGTTATTTATTTTTATATAAAATGTTTAGCTATTCGTACAGGGAACTAATTAAGCAACAATTTTTTTGTATATTTATTTTCTTTAGTTCAGTGTATTTAGCTATAATGGTACCTAATCAAACCCCATTTTTTTAAATCTTTTGCGAGTATTTATGTGAAAATTTTGTATGCGGCTATAACATTTTTATAGTATAGACGTGGAGATGAATATATTTTCTTTCATTTGAAACCAAAATATCCTCGCAGTTTGACTCCTAATTCTTTAAAATGGTACCTAAAAATCGCTGACATTTGTGAAAAAATGTGATAGCGTCCTTAAGTAAATAATAAATTATTTTGGCTTTTGGCCGAACCCAAGTAACTATGCTGCGAAGCCAAGTTTGGGAATCACTGCTTTAGAGCTTAGATTTTTCGACTGGGCGTGAAAATTGATAACAATTAATAATTTATAAAGCCATTTTAAAACTTTAATACAACAAGGCAATAATTACCAGTCTCCCAGGTCTGGGAGACTGGTAATTATTGCCTTGTTTCCCTTAAATGTACGATTGTCTCCTTGTAAGTATAAATACTTACATAATTGTACTTTCAAGGAGACAGATATAATATAAATACTTATTTAGGTAATTCCATGTCCCGGTTTCCAGGTACCATCATGTCGTGAAGCGTGCTAGATTTCATTATTACGGAACCGCGTTACAAATTCGTTCCGTTCTGGTCACATATTGTCTTAAGTAACAATATTGACTTACATTCTCTTTACATTATGGGTTGCATGGTTATTTTATAAGCGTTGACAACAATTCTGACTACATGAGGTGAGAGGAACAAACGATCTCTTCTCTCGAAAAATATATATTGAAATTATAATTATCTTAAAAATAATATTATGTGTCAGTTGTTAAGACGCTCCCCCTATGGAGATGCCGTAATTTAGAGCCTTATTATCTCACAATTTGAAAGCTACAAAATTGTAATAAAAATACAGCAATAATCTTCAGTATATGAACGTTCCTTTTATAGTTATTACTTATTAATTTCCTATTTTTGTTTTCATACTCATGATATCAGCTTCCAAAGTAATACCAATTTATTTAAATCGAAGCATACATTCAGTATCTCCCTAGTATTTACAAATTACGGTTATTTGAAACACACGTCAATAGATCGACAATTTCACTACATACTGGACTTTTGATTTTTTTAGGTCAATTTTGAACTAAGATAAGTAAATAAATATAGGATTTTGGCGCGATCTCGGCAACGCGGCAAATGTATGGTCAAGGTCGTTTGCTCGGGGGATGGCCTTAAGGCTCAATTATAATTTGTAATGAAACTTGCACTTTTTTATAACATACAAAGTAAATATTAGCATTATCTAAGTAAATAATTCACGCTTGGCCGACATAGTTAACATCCATGAAATTATACATATTTTATTAAAATCTAATGTAATGCAGACAACTTATTAATTGATGCAAAATAATTCATATCTCACAGTATTACATGTTATTCATTACCATTGTTAATAAAATTCTCATAATAGTAAAATGTCGAGTATTATCTTTGCTTCGTTTTCAAAATAAATGTTTTGAAATTTTATTTGTTACATGGCCATGACCTTAATAAACACTGAATATTAAGTTTTAAATTATGTGGTAGCCCTTAAGGCGCAGTGGTTGTTGCAACTACGTAAAATGAGTTTTTTAAATCATGTTTTTCGTAAAGAAAAGTCATTAATTAAGTATAAAAAACGTACCGTTTTAAAATTGAGAAAATTTCCTATACGCAAAGGTATATCAGTACACAATTTGAAAAATTTTGCTCGATAGAAAAAAATCTCAAATATGACTGTTATAACGCTGTTTTTCATAATTAATTTTATGGCTAAATTACACACTTTCTAGTAAAAACAAAAAATGTAGTACAGTTGTTGTAACCTAACCTAAACGATTTGATATATTTGAATTGTGTAATACTAAAAACAAAAGGTTTTTTCTCCTATTTCCTATTATCAAGGCACGCGGCGAGGGCGTAACAGCCACTGTACAAGGCGCGCTGATATGAATGTTATTTTAATGTCCTTTACGTCGATATTCGTACTGACAGACATCGACCTGCTTATTTTAGGGACTACTGGGCCTTAAGTCAGGGACCAACACAGAGGCGCGGTTTACAAATACGATTGTCGACAAAAAAATAAACTACTTACTAGAAAAATTACTAATAACGAATAAGAAGCTTCACGCCAAAAAATATCATATTTAAATGGTACTTATAATAAATAGTTACATTAAAACCGTTGTCCTAATTCGATAACCTAAGTATCATAATTGGACCCCCATTCTTAAACGATACTTTCAAAGCTAAAACTGTACTTTAAAGTTTATAATTTGATTGGTGGTCGTGTCTCCTGGGTTCCGCTAGCCGATGGCTGATTGCTCGAACATGCAACTGGCCAGCCAATAAGGGTTCTAGGGTGTACTAATTTAACGGCCGTGCTTGCTCTGGATATAAACGGTTTAGTGTTCAACGGAAAAGGAAAGGATCAGAGTATAAATACTACATGTTGCCTAACCAGAAAAGTTGGATAAGTCAGTTTTATAAGAATAAGCAAAGAGACCATAGACCAGGGGTCACCAATTAGTTTCGCTCGGGGTCCGTTTTAAGACATGAAACGACCTTCGCGGTCCACACAATGTAAGTAATTACGAAAATTACAAAGGTGTTTTAAGATATCAATGAGAAAAGTTACCATTTTTTGTAGCTAATTATCACTCTGAACTCTGAAGTTTGGAGTGAAATATTGGTGCTAGAATATAGATATTGACATTAATTTCTGGAGATGTTCAAGTCCTAAGATGAACGATGATCATCTTCGAACATGCTTAGTCTGCACACAATAGGTCGGCGGTCCGGATGCGGACCGCGGTCCGCCATTTGGTGACCCCTGCCATAGACTATTTATCTACCCTAACAAGTTTCTTCCATCTTATCTTCAATCTTCATCCATCACCTTATTTGGATTTTAAATGTGTGGATCATTTTCCATTTTCCTTTTCATTCGTCTTCTTTCACTCTATGACCTATGTGACGAGTGATGACTGATGTACTATTAGAGAAGTTGATTCCTAGGCAGATGGCGGACCTAAGTAATTTGGTCGAGTTAAGTCAAAACTCCTTATCCGACCGATCACAGCTAACGTTGAATTGACATACGCCGACCAAATGACGTAGGTCCGTCAACTGCCTAGGAATCAATTTCCTCGATGGTACCTACATTAGATGTAGCATTCATTGAAAACAATCAATTGGATGAGCCATCTTCTTTACGTGGGAGAGCCATGCTTCGGCACGAATGGGCCGGCTCGACCGGAGAAATACCACGGGCACACAGAAAAGCGTCTTTAAACAACGCCTGTGTTACGCTGAGTGAAAGGACGGCAACGCGCCTGCAGCTCTTCTGATGCTGCGAGTGTCCATGGACGACGGAAGTTGATTTCCATTAGGTGACCCGTTTGCTCGTTTGCAGGGGGCAAACTTATATTTCATTAAAAAAATAGGTTTATAGATTTAACGTTGCATCCCAGTTAACGGCAATTTACGTATGTACAAATTACATTAAGTTAATGGCATGGAAAAGATAAAATTTATGATTCGCTAATTGCAATTAAAATTTTAATTTAACTGTCATAATTAAAAGCAAACACTTGTCAGTTATATCGCAATGGAGCTGTATTTCACGAGCTATTGCAGCTATAGTAATCCAATTAAGCTGTAACAAATACCGAGAACTCAATTTTTTACGATGTACGTTTATGTGTTGTCTTTCTTAACAAAAATCCTATCCTAGACTCTACAATTTTTAGGGTTCCGTAGCCAAATGGCGAAAAACGGAACCCTTATAGATTCGTTATGTCTGTCTGTCTGTCCGTCCGCATGTCATATCCACTTCTCTCCGAAACCATAAGAGCTATACTATTGAAACTTGGTAAGTAGATGTAGTCTGTGAACCGCTTTAAGATTTTGATACAAAAATGGAAAAATTATAAAAAATTTTAGGGGTCCCCATAGATACAACTGAAATAGAAAAAAAATTTTTTTCATCTAACCTATGCGTATGGGGTATCTATGGATAGGTCTTCAAAAATCATATTGAGGTTTCTAAAATCATTTTTTTAACCTGAATAGTTTCCGAGAGACACTCTTCCAAAGTGGTAAAATATACATTTTACCCTCTAACATTTAAAATAGTAACATGATAAGTCTAAAAAAATATATTATGATGTACATTACTACAAAAACTACCAACGAAAATTGGTTCGAATGACATCTAGCCTGTAGTTTTTTTTATACGTCATAAATGGTAAATCTTAATTTAACTTTTATTAAATCAACTGAAATATGGAAATAAATCAAAAATCTCTTAATTTCATAAAAAATAAACCTTATTGCTGCTGCAAAAAGGGTTCCTCATGGGCGAGTCCAACTCGCACTTGGCCGGTTTTGCAAAGTATCCACGCAACGCTACGCATATCCTGCGTTTCCGTCGGATATCCTCACAATAACAGACTTAACATGTTATAAAACCAAAAATAGCAGTTAAATGTTACCCATTATTATAATGTTACCGTTTCTGACGCATAATAACTGTCAAAAATAGTAATCGCGTTACGGTCTTTGACGTTGTGCCCGCTACGTCAAATGACGTTCGTGACTAGATGTAGATGTCGTGAGCTCGGCCCACCCATTGGATTATTGGGCCTTGAAATATCTAGATATGTCACTGCCAAGTTATTGTCATTATGACACCATTTTGATGTAATTATGACGATATCCATAATTTGCCCTGCCTCAAGTAGTAGGTACGTGGCGACTTAACTTCAAGTTTTTTTATAGAGCCTACTATAAATCATCTACTCTTGATGCACTTATGTCACATTTGGCATAAATGTCCCATCCTATATAATATGTAGACTGTAGAGAATATGTTAGTGAAATAAGCGACATATCTTGTAGTTTTTCAGTCTATGGTCATTAGGGTGTCCCAAGCTATAAGGGCGAAATTTTTTTTTGTGAATTTGGGTACGCATACCCGCTATATTTTTTCGATTTGACCCTTAAGGCTTAAATATGAAATATTATTGCAATCGGATGATGATAACCCGTGCCGACTTAGCACCAAAGTTTGAACCTGAAAGTTAGTATGGAGAAATATAGGAGAATTTAATAACTTAATTTTAATTCAGTTAATAAAACAAATTTTTATCAGTAACTTGTATTATTCTCATAATAAACATAAACAGGGCTTTATTTTTCATATTTTCTTTTCAATGTTTGCTTTTTACAGTCCGGATACATTAATTGCCTGTGTTCTTGTACGCAACGTAGTAGAAATTGCTTTTGTTCCTCTTCGACAGTGACCAAGCCATGAAAGTCTTGCATTAACTTGACTGCTCTTTCGGCGGTATCGTTTACTGCTCTTAAGGTCTGTACTTTCATTTTAGCCTGTTGAAACGAAGAGTTATTTGACCACAAAGAGGGAGACTCGTTAAGAAAGCTGTCATCAAGTTTTAGGCGAATAAACAAAGATTTGCTCTTGACAGAAATAAAGTCTTCGAGGCTTTTCTCGTAAAGTGGGCCACAGAGTTCTTGTTTTGATGGCATGTAGCGCTTACCATGAGCTGATGGAATTGTGTTGGATAAGTTAGCAACCATTTTAGTTTTAGTTTCTTGGTCTACATCATCATCAAAAAGAGACAAAATAGTCACCTCATCGGTCAAATACCACAGGTGCTGACAGAACTTCTGTAAAGCTGCCTTTGAGATGCTTTTGTCAACTGCTTCGTAGGCCTTCATGGCTTTTAAAAAGCAGAGGTCTTGGTAAGGCGCTTTCACTGCCAAAATACATTGCAACCAAGGTTTGACATAAGATGTGACGATGAATAGACAGACGTCGAGGAGGGCTTCTTTTTCCTTTTTTGCTATTCTGCATTGCGAGCTTAGAAATGATATTTTGAGAGAGTAAATAGCTCTTGCTATCCACCTAGCTTGGTGCATAGCGCCTGGAGGCCGGATTTTAAATTTATTTTCTGTATCACCGTCAAGAAATTTTATTGAAAGCTCTATTAATTCGCGATAGTCATCTCTAACAATATCTTTAGTTAATTCTCTCCGGTAAAACTCTAACAGTTCCTTAATCTTTGCATCACTCAGGCATGATAGCTTTTCTTTGTGACTCTCTATTCTCTCAGAATTTATGTTTTTCCAGTTTTCTCGGAATTTTTTGAACAATGGGATGTCAGGGCTCGTCGTAACTTGGTTGATTTTAGCTTCAAATACGCCTTTCAATACTAATTCATAAACATGATGCCGACAAGCAAATATGAGTATTTCTCTGTTTAATTTCTGTTCCAGGAGCACACAGGCGCCATTAATTCGACCTGTGTTTGAAGCAGTAGTATCACAACAGAGCATCTGCACTTTGTCCTCAAGATTCCAGTCCAACAGAGCATTCCAAACCGCTTCTGCTTGTTCACGACCTGAAGAGTTGTCCAATTTAGGCACAGCAAGAAGTTGTTCTTTATCATCATATGAAATAAGTATTGGAAGTCGTTCTTCTTTACATTTTCGTGAATCTAAAGCGGGTAAAAGCTTTCCGTCCCAATGAACAGTTACAGTATCTGGTACTTTGTTCTGGAAATCAGCTTTAATTGCTTCTGCGCGCTCCGTTCGCTTTTCCGTGCGAATTCTTTGAATGGTCGACTTACTAATTGGAAATTCGTCAATGTTATGCCCAAGAGCTTCAATAGTTGCTTCTATAATGTAAACAGAATTCCTCATACTTATCTGACACCGATCTAATGCAGCAACCAGTTTTGGAGTTATGAAACTTTTCCTTACAGAAATATTAGACTCGGATCGTGAGCTCAAGGGTGCATGAAAAATTTCTTGTGAACTGTTTTTTTCAGAATCAGATGATGAATCTTCTTGAGGAATATAAGATGAAGTTGAAGGCGCCAGAATTGAATAGTGTTTAGCACGCCGTTTTTGCTCTTCGATGCTTCTAACGCGCGCCTTTTCTTCTTTTTCAGCCAGTTTTTTGTCTACTCCAGCTAAGTGACCAGGCCGACCTGGTTCTCTCTGTCGTTGTAAGAAGATCCTATCTTCGTCAATCTTAATTAATTGCAGCGCATCGGCATGTGCAATATCAAATAAGTTGTCTAAATTTGTAACAAACTCCTGTCTACGCTGCTGAAATACATTTTGCGTCTTATTAGCATTCTTTTGCAAATCCCTCCAAACTTGGTACAAATTCACTAGTTTCTTAACGCAGTTAGGAAAAGATTTAGTTGGAATTCGTGCCTTTTCCCAATAAATAATGCACTCGCGAATAGCCAGATTCGCACTTTCACTTACACTTAAATTCACTTCACGAATATTGTAGAATAGAACTGCGAGTATTTGTCCATTTGAGGGAAGTTTTGAACCAGTAATTTGGTGTTTTACGTTCCCTATTAAAAAAATATCCTTTTTTGAACTGCGTAACTCGACCGACATCTTGATTGTACAAAAATAATGCGTTCACTGATTAAACAAACAAGTAATAACATGAATATCGGTACGATCGCTGCCGCGCGCCTAGTAAACAAGTACCCACATGTTTCGATGTAAGTCGGCACGGGTTGCCGTGTTTCAAATGACATGAAATTTTATATACGGTAGTTTTGACATTATTCGAACAAAATAAGAGGGTATGCGTTATAAAAAAACAACTTTATTTTTTTTGGGACACCCTAATGGTCATAACAGTATTAGATTCCATCCCTCGGAACAAGTACTAGACGCCGTTAGCACACGTGCCAATTATTTCTCGAAATGTTCGTAATAACATCGATCTATTGAAATATGGAATCAATATGACAGATGAGGATTTTTTTCGTTCGCGCCTGTCATGGCTCATAAATCAAGTGGCTACCTGTCATCACTATTGATGATGTGGTCAATAGGCGTACTTTAAAAATGACAAGTCATTCGCAAGCTATTTATAATGTTGGATGTTGGATGATGATGATGGCGATGATGATGATGATGGTGTTGATGGCGTTGTGACGATGATGTGTGTGATGACAAAGGCTACGATGGTGTTGTTGTTGATGATGACGATGGTGATGATTTTGGTGTTGATGAATTTAATCCTGCTGGTGATGATGATGCTGCAGTCGATGATGAAAGTAACCGTAAAGACGAAAAGGTTTGTAGGTCAGGAACTTAACAATTTGCTAAAAGTACGGCTATCGCATTATCATTTGACCTTGTGTAGAGATGCGGCCGATGACCGATGTCGATAAAATTCATTCATGATTTTTCATTTTTTGTATGAATGGAATATTCCTTTTACCTCACTGTGCCGAAAGTGGGTAATGTTTTTCGACAGTTTGTATACAGTATGAATGATTGTTTGATACGCTCTGCAGCCTAAACAGTTTGACGGATTTGAGCGGTGTCGTTAGACTCGTGTTCACTGATAGTAATTAGCAACATTGGGTATAATATGTCAATGCAGTCCGGTTTTTTAGTTTTTTTTTTTATATCTGCTCTTAGTAGAATTAGTTGTCAACAGTTATCAACGCGATAATCTTAAAAGATGGCTATCTTATTCTGAAACTTCGTTAGTTAAAACTCGGTTTATAGTGTGTGAATCATAAATTATTTATTCGATTATAAATATTAAACAGCCTAGGCCTACTAAAACGGGAGCTGGACAGGACTGAATTTGTAATAAGTCTTTAGACTGGTACAGCGTTTCCTATACCGTGTTTACAGATTACTACTTGTTCTAAGATTTCATTTGCATAAGCAAGGGCTGGCTTATTAAAAGCGACTATAAGTTTAATGATTCATCCAACGTGTGGTCCTATATTGCTTTGCATTCATTAGTAGGTAGTTACTTTCTAACAGTTATTTTATTAGTGATTTAATTACGAAGAAAATGTCTAATGGCCTATTATATTCTGCCACCTTAGTTTAATGTTGAATGCTACGAATAATAATAGTTTTTATTATTCGCAGGTTGAATGTCTTGACAATACCTTTAAAACTACTATTCGCTGCAGTACTGCTTTGAATGTAACATTAAGAAGCTCCCCCTACGAAGATGCCGTTATTTACCGTTTTTAGAGTCTTATTAACTCATAATTTGAAAGCTACAAAATTATAATAAAAATACAGCATTAATCTTCAGCATATAAATATTGAACATTCCTTTCTCTGTTATCAATTTCATATTTTTGTTTATTACACTCATGATATCAGCTTCCAAAGAAATACCAATTTATTTAAATTCAAGCAAACATTCAGTATCTCCCTAGTACTTACAAATTACGTTTATTTGAAACATACGCCAATAGATCGACAATTTAATTAACTACATATTATTAGCTGTTTGAATTTTTTAAAGTCAATTTTGAACTAAGATAAGTAAAAAAATTGGATTTTGGTGCGATCTCGGAAACGCGGCAAATCTATGGTCAAGGTTGTTTGCTCAGGGGATGGCCTTAAATAAAGGAAATAAATATGATGATTTTTAAAATGGTGACATTAAGTGAATCATGCAATATTTTGGAAGAACTTGCTCCACAATTACTTACCATTAACCTAATTTGAAATTTTAGCAGCCCATCTTATATAAAACAATAAAAATTATTGAAATAAGTGTGTTGTAACATTTGAGATAAAATAAAAGATTGAACGAAACTACTACTTGAGACCAGCTGCTCTTTAAAAAACCTATCTACAAAACCAACAATAGTGTTGTAAGTAACGTGACGAATCTCCCGGGAAATCGGTTATGGTGTTTCTGCCCCACGTCCATAGAAATGGTGCCGGCGAACCGGTCCCAACGAGAACAACAGAAGATCCGTAACTGACAGGACATTCTTCGATGCATAAAGCTAATAAGAAATAGCTCTGCGATCTGTATCACATAGTAAAAAAACACTTCCATTATTTGTAATCATCTGTCCCATTCGTTTTGGCACATTTAGAACGAAACATCATTAGTTTTATTGCTTTGGGCAAAAAACTGTGCCTGAACGGTGTCTTAAATTATAAATACTCAACTACCTTTTTGACAAACTCATCCATCAAGCAAAAACTAAATCAAAAGTAAATTTAGCTGTTATCGATATCGAATCGATGACACCGATAATAAGCTTATAATTCGCATCACTAATTCGAAATTTAAAATATTGCTAATTTTGCTATTGAGACATAACTTCGAGCAAGAACAGTAAATTCAAAACACAATTAGCTTAGGGTATAAGGGTCAATTCATACTAGGTTAGAGACGCAGCGCAGCTAAATAAATCCACTAGTATTTTAAACCCTAAACTAGTAGTATTGTAAATCCAAAACTCTCATTCGATTTTGATAAAATTTAGATATTTTATATATAAACATATTTTATATAATTTATATAAAGAACGAAACATGATAATAATATTATGTTACTTTTCATTCCGGAAAAATGTTCTTTAGCAACGCGATAAACGATTTTCGCCGTATAGGAAAACTAAATGTTGAGCACATAATATTGTAGTAGTTCAATAAAACAAATTGGCCCTTATGTTTTACAATGATGAGTAGTGCCTAGTGCCTACATTATTATTTAAGTTTGAAACTTGAGGAATAGCGAAATCGTTTACATTCACGTGTTTTTTTAAACTTACCCTTACCTTAGAATGCTCTTAAATCATGTTGTGCGTTGCCTCAAAGATGATTTTGCTTAAGAGGGCGACTAACCCCAAAAATCAAACATCGTCCTTCTCTCTTCACACTCACGCCCGTCTTTCATATGCCAGGTGAAAAAGAACGACGCGGATTCATCGTCAAATTAGTTTTTCTCAATAACTCGATAAATATACAACATTTTAAAAATCCGCTAGGTCGATCTCTCAATGATAGAATTTTATACAATGTATTAAAATATTAACTTAGTTCAATGCACGGTTATGGTAATAAATGAAAAATTCGTGAAAATTAGATTAGATGCATTAGATTAGAATTAGATGCATCTTTGTGATTTTTTTCTATCGAGAAAATTTTAAGATATCGTGTTTTTGCTCAGATCGAATTCTCGGAAATATAATGTAGTATCTAATTTTTGAAAATGAAACAATTCGGGGCTTATTTTCAAGTATGAAAATGAATTATAAAATAGACACTTTAGGGTTAGTCGCCTCCTTAAGACCATCCCCTGAGCAAACGACCTTGACCATACATTTGCCGCGTTGCCGAGATCACGCCAAAATTCTAGTTTTTTACATATTATCTTAGTTCAAAATTGACCTAAAAAATTCAAACGTTCAGTATGTAGTTAATGAAATTGTTGATCTATTGGCGTGTGTTTCAAATAAAAAATCACCGTAATTTGTAAATACTAGAGAGATGCTGAATGTATGCTCGAATTTAAATAAATTGGTTTTCCTTTGGAAGCTGATATCATGAGTAAGTATAATAAACAAAAATAGGAAATTAATAACTATAAAAGGAACGTTCAAATTATACTGAAGATTATTGCTGTATTTTTATTATAATTTTGTAGCTTTCAAATTATGAGTTAATAAGGCTCTAAAAATCGGCCAAGTGCGAGTTGGACTCGCGCATGAAGGGTTCCGTACCACAATAGAGCAAAAATAGGCTGAAAATTGTGTTTTTTGTATGGGAGCACCCCTTAATATTTTAATTTACTTAATTTTTATTATTAATTATAAAAGTACAAATACAAATGTGTATTTCGTCAATATTTCTTCCTATGTATTGCCGTTATTGATATCGAGCAAAAATAGCAAAAATTGTTAGTATTGGCTATTATAGCGGTAACAGATATACACAATCTGTGAAAATTTCAGAAGTCCAGCTAAAGCGATTCTTGAGTTACAGCCTGGAGACACACAGACATACAGACGGACAAACGGACAGGTATCTAAGTCTTAGTAATAGGGACCCGTTTTTACCCTTTGGGTACGGAACCCTAAAAACGGTAAATTACGGCATCTCCGTAGGGGGAGCGCCTTAATTACTATTTCAAAATCACGCTTCGTCGCGCTTCGCGTTAGTATGAATTGAACCTAAGCAGCTAGAATCGAGATGTGCCATTGACCCACAACAACTTTTTGTGCATATAACGGGACGGCACTGGTGATTTCTTATTGACACTGCTTAATGGTCGTCGAGTATGGTTTCCTATTGGCACATGGACATGCTAAGTTACTTTTTAAATGATTCCCGAGAGAGAGAGAGAGAAATATATTTTTTAGATCATAACGGACAAATCGATTTGAGATGAGAGATGACACATCAATTGAAATTGTATTTCGATAATTTTACTAACCGACTTCCAAAAAACGAGGAGGTTATATTATGTTCGGCTGTGGATATTATTATTTTTTATTTGTTACAATAACATACAGTACAGTACGCCCAAATTAATAATGCGCATGGAAATCTTCGTCGTAATCACGAAAACGCCCGAATCTATGAAACTTGAATTTTGCACCTTGTTCAAAGGAAATAGAAGTAAATATCATATAGCCGGTGGCTATCCGCTGTCGCTAACTCACCGCGAAGTCATCGCGGCATTACCATGGTAACGTCCAAGCAACGTCAAGCGCCTCTACGTCGCTGCAAAGCGCTGTTTTTCTTAAAGTTAAGTTTAAAACAGCGCTTGCAGCGATGTCTTCCGACGCTCGGGAAATACGATCGTTGCCGAAAAATTACGACTATGCGCATTATCACTTTGGGAGCACTGTATTTTGTACCAACATCAAGTGAGTAGTAAGGGCATGAAAACCCGGACCCAATTTTCAAAGCTAATTGAAACAAATATACGATTATCAGCTGTACGTGGTCGTAATCGTATGGTCCAACTTTGCTACGTGGAACAGCCGCAAAAAACAGATAATATATCGAGTTACCTTATGCCTTGACTACACCAACCGAGTAGAGTGGTGACACCGAGCACCGAGTGCTCTGCCGAGGGCACTGTCTCGCCAGTTGCCACTCTACTCGGTAGGTGTAATCAGGCCCTTAAGTTTTACTCGTGTTCAGTCAGAATAAGGTGTCATCTTACAGTTTTTGCAGTTCTGGTCATTACCCCTGAGCAATGTCGTTGACCTAACTATTGAATTAGCTGACTTGTCGGTTCCGTGGGATAATTACTTATCGGTTGACTGATTTTTAATTAAAGCTAAACAGACTATCAAACTGATTGGATGCTGCAAATTGGCTTACGTTTAATAATGTTGGAATTTATTAATAGTAAAACTTTATCGTTACTATTTCTGAGGCCTTTCCTCAATACAAGGAGGAAGTTATTTGTATGGACCTAGGCCTTTTCTCGGTGGGGCTGACCCCTAGATGGACAGTCAAGCCACGACGGTCTTCTTCCGATTCTGAAGCGATCTGTGCTCTTCTAGAGCCCACGGTAAATGTGCTCTATCATAGAGCATCTGTCCATGTCGCACACTTTGGCAATTCTATTACCATCTGGAAAAAGATCTTTAGTAGTAGTTATTGAATATAAAAAATCATTTTTTCTCTCCAGCCATTTCATATATTTTTATTCATGCCATTTAATGATCACAAAGTTTCCACAAAAACACATATAGGTTTAAATAAGTCTCGTTTCATTTTTAGACAAGTTTTTTGCGCAAGCGGAACACCTGGCAGATTTGATAAACGACTTCGGAGCCTCTGACGTAATCCCAAAAAGTCAACAAATCGATACTTTCTAATTGATTTTACTAAATTTATGGCCATACACACGATCTTCGACGGCCAAGCCCCATCAGTCATTTTATAAAACGGCGATATCAAACGTGTTTTAAATTTAGTTTTGTGGATTTCCCTTTTAATAAACTGTCAATTTTCGACGATTAGGATTAGTTATGCTCGTCGTATAATTAGTCTGTCAGCCGTTATGTTCAAATTATGTCTATTATCAAAATATCGGTTTCTTTGTTTTTATCACTTTCTTAATTTTCTTTTTTCTTTGGATGGGTGCTATTTGGTCTTCGTTTATTTAGCTATGGTATTTACTTAGAACATTGTATGGTTCTATCTTTTATAGTTTAGGCAGCGTACGCAAAATAAGTAAATTTTCTGGTTGTTTCCGATAAACTGAAATATCTTACGGAACCCTATATTTTCCAAAATAAAAAAAAAATGGTGAAAGATTTTTTAAAATCGGTCCAGTAGTTTTTGAGCCTATGCATTACAAACAAACAGTTTAGTTTTGGAGTAGGTACTCGCCGACAAAATGACCCTTATTAAAACTAGCTTCTATGAGCAAACATCATTCACTGATTACATATATGCAAAAGTTTGTCTGTCTGTTGGCTTTTGATATATAGATCTTAGTGTCTTAGAAAAGAATTTGGCATAGTTTTAATTAGGGAAAAATGTAGCGTTCTCGCACGATAATTTCTTTTTCTACTGCTCTTTCACGTTTTGTGTACTATATTTGTCTCTCTCTAGCCACCTAAGCATATTAAAATATGATTGTTTCACCACAGCCTCATAAACATTCCGCCCGGTATCTGATACGTCGGTATAAATTTTACTCCAAAGCCTGATCGCTGATAATTTCGCTTTTCATCGGCTGCAATTGTTATACAATTAATTTAATAGTGCCGTTTTGTTCTTATCAACTGTTTCCGTCAAATATAAATTTTTGCACTACCCAGTAAACAATTAATGGAATCAGCTATTAATTACATCACTATCAATTTGCCTTAAACTTGTTAAAGTAATTATTTGTAGATAATTTTGCGCTATATTAACTAAATCGCTATCAGCATTTAGCTTATAATATCTAGAATCATTTAATGGGAAGTCTAGACTAACTTTAAGGCCTACCTACACTATCTGTAGTTAACCTGGGTTAAATATTATAATGTTATCTGTCTCATTCTTCGTGTTTCTGAAGGCCTAATACATATATAATTTAACCCACATTTTTTGTTTCGATCAAAACTAGAACTGGGCTTTATTATTTCTTTCATTCATGACGTATAAAACCCTGGATTAAATATAAGTAGGTACTTACTACCTATAAGTTAAGCTTGGGTTAAATAAGTAACTACTTTATATAATATGTAACCTAAAGTTAATTTTAACCCAGGCCAGTGAAATAATATGCAACGATTCGCGAAATAATAAACCTGAGTTCCTTGTATATTGCACAAGGTGTCATCTTTGGTGTATGTAAGCGAAATTGTTACGATCGACTTCTCGAGAAGGCTCGGAGTTGTATTTCTTTGGACGCAAGACTGCAATAAACTTTAGACTTGGCATTCTAGAGAATTTAAGGAACGTACGGCAATAAAGTCATTATTCCAACGTCGTACAATTGGACTCCAAGTACTAACTTGACTTTGGATTTGATGGCGGCTAGAAACACCAGTCAGTCAGATTTTACACTAAAAACTGTCTGCATAATATGATACCACTATGTATAGTGGTGTCATATTATTATGTTGAAGAGCTTAAAACTTTTACAGAGAACTCCACATAAGGGACACATACATTCAAACCTAATACTTACCGTATCGAATTTAAAAAAATCGGTTCATCGGTTCGGTGGTTTGGGCGTGAAGATGTAACGGACAGACAGACACACATTCGCTTAATTATAATATTGTTAATATGGATGATCATTCCTTTGACTTGAGCTACTAAATGTATCGTTTTCACTGTTTTAGCTACAAGCGAAACCTTTACAAGCAGCCTTTCTCGCATCTGATATTTGTAAGTTCTCAGGCTTTTAGTTGTAAGTTAGTATCGTGAAACAGTAAGCTGAGATAAGCGATAGGGCGTGGATCCCGGTCACCTCAGATTCGCGCTATCTATGTACTAGTGTGTAATTAGCCTTATCTTACATGTGCCTGTAAAAATTTAAAGCTTGGAGATACGCGGTTTTGTATGTAAAGTAGAGAATCATTATTTGTCATCATTAGTGCAACGTTTTGCCATGGATTTTGTTCTAGGTAAAGAGGATTACCTCTTACATTTCTTATGTAGAATGAAACTTCCAATAGTTTTGAAAGTAGAATCTAAAGTTAAACACACCATGCCGAAGTTCCGCCGCGGAAATTTGCATGATTACGTCAGCAATGTCAAACGCATACAATATAACGCGACGGAATTTCGGCATGGTGTTATCGATAAATTAAAATACATTGCAGGCGGAATCAAGCCGAACTTCCGCCGCGGAAATTCGGCATAGTGTGTTTAGACACTTTATAATCATGTAGCTCTATAATTTATTTTCAAAAGTAATAAGTAATATCTTTATTTAAATCTTTTAGCATCTGTTACATAAGGTTATCAATATGGTATTTCAAAACTTTTTCATTTTTTTTAATTCGGTGGCTTAACATGAGCTAGTGATTACCGAAATTGTTCTTCGCTTGCAGTCTTGGTCTTGCTTGGTCTTGGAAAAAAAGCAAAGAATAGAAAAGTGATCGATTTTAGGGACGAATCGATTTCCTTTGTGAATCTGTCTCTAAGTATATTTTCGCAAAAATAAACTCTTTTTACGGTAGCCGTGCGAAGAGTTAAAAAATTGCAATTCCCAGGAAACTATATCTTTCAAACTTATCTAAAAATGTTATCTGCGTTCGTTAGTGTAATGCAAAATAGGTGCACGAAGTATGTTTGAATTTTCCAGATTCCATCTCACATTAGAGAATATACGACCAGAGATACTTTTTACAACCTCCGGCTGTATCGAAGGAAATCTACTTGCATAGCTTAATTGCTAGAAGTTAAAAAGTTACGCTATATAACTTACTATGTGCAGTGACAAGCAGGACAGACGGGGTTTATTTTTAATATATATTCTATATTCAATTTAATGAAGAATGTAGATTGTAGAGGTTTCTAAATCCTACGTATTTATAACTCGTCCTTATAGGGATCATCTAGATTCAAGATGTTGAAAGAAAGAACTTTATTTGGTAGAAATAATTGTACATTAAAAGAGGAAATAAAACATTTGAATACCGTATCTACCAAATTGGTGCTTACTCAGCATGTGTTGCGATCATAGTCGCAACGCTGATTTTCAGTAAGCGCCTTGTACTTTTAAATAAGTAATAATATAAAATAAATGTTGGGCACCATACTGAGAAATATGATTGCAAAAAAAAAGTATGTCTATCAGTCACCTTCCTCACGCTTAGCGTTATGTACCTAATATAGTAGTATTATAGTATATAGTATATACGTGGGAGAGCCATGCTTCGGCACGAATGGGCCGGCTCGACCGGATAAATACCACGTTCTCATAGAAAACCGGCGTGAAACAGCGCTTGCGCTGTGTTTCGCCGAGTGAGTGAGTTTACCGGAGGCCCAATCCCCTTACCCCTACCCTATTCCCTTCCTTACCCTCAACAATTCCCTTCCCTTCCCTTCCCTACCCTCCCCTATTACCCTATTCCCTCTTAAAAGGCCGGCAACACACTTGCAGCACTTCTGATGCTGCGAGTGTCCATGGGCGACGGAAGTTGCTTTCCATCAGGTGACCCGTTTGCTCGTTTGCCCCCTTATTTCATAAAAAAAAAGTAGGTATGGAGATATCTTGAGATTGCCAGAAAATTGGCACGAATTTCGGCGCTAATAAAATTGGGGGCAACTTAAGTTTCATAAAATATTATAATATTATCTTCTACATAATAATATCGTATCTCCACCTATAGTTGGGCCTGTTTCACCACTTCCTGATAAAGTGCCGGTTAGGCTATCCACAACTTATCTTGACAGATAGAGTATGGAGAATCTGTCAAAAAAGTTGTGGATAGCCTATCCGGCACTTATCAGGAAGTGATGAAACAGGCCCTAAGTCTCTCTTTACAGAAGCCAGATCTTATGTAAATACACCGTAACAAAGCACTACTGTGGTCCTTTATGAATTGAATCTGATAGAGCTCGCGTGTGCGCGGGCCCTAACCGAGTTCGTGCTTTACAACTATTTAGAAAAGCGATAAAATTAACGATTAACATAATAAGTCGGTTGCCTCAGCGCTTAGCTTTATCTGCGTTGCGAAAATCCTAATGGTTTATGAGATGGTAATTTTGGTGCGATTTTCGTGTTGCTCGGATACGTTTTGTGCTATTGTGGTATCTTTTGTATTCATTTCGTGACAGGCTCCTGTAATAATTGCAAGATTTCTGATACATTTAGAAGTATCTACTTGGTAAGCCGAGCATTGGCGAAGATTAAAAAATCGGCCAAGAGCTAGTTGGATTGGCGCACATTCAGAGAAATTTGGCAAAAATTATATTTTTTGTATATTTAATTTATTTTGTGTTATATATATGTATGTATATATATATATATATATATATATATATATATATATATATATATATATATATATATATATATATATATATACATATTTTGTTGTTATACCGGCAACAGAAATACAGGATATCTGTGAAAATTTCAGATGTCTAGCTATAGTGGTTCTTGAGATACAGTCTAGAGACAGACAGACAGACAGACAGACTACGAGGTCTTAGTAATAGAGTCCCGATTTTACCCTTTGGGTAGGTACGGAACCCTAAAACTGTTTTTCTTCTTAATAACGAGATCACGTGCCTTGATGTTTTTTAAATGTTTTTATCCACAAAAAAGCTCGCAAGGCTGCGCCGGTAAAGGGAAACCTTTAAATGACTTGTATAATGTATTTGGTTTCCGTTGGGAGATCTATTGAGCCTGTGTGGTCGGAAATGTATTAGCACATCGGACAGTGTTTACTTCGTGTTATTGAACCGACTTTGCTGTTTTGAATTTACATATTATACAGTGTGTATTCTAATTTTTAACTATATAATTAGGTAAATATTTATTCTAAAACATATTATATTACAAGTTTTTATTGTTCTACTTGACAAGATATAAAGTAACATATTTGCCATAAAATAACAATAATGTAGATATTTTATGTATTACTGAACATTGGTTCAAGAAAAATGAAATAATGTTAAATTATAGTATGCACCAGCTGGCAAGTTCTTTCTGCAGAGAAAAAGCCATAAGAGGTGGTTCACTCATACTAATTAACAAGAATTTAAAATATAAAGAACGTAAGGACTTAGTGAGCCTCTCTACAGAACGAACAACTGAAATAGCCTGCGTAGAGGTGGGAAACTTTATTATTATATGTGTATACAGGCCTCCACTAGGATTATATGATATATTTGAAAAGGACATGGAGATTTTATTAACAAAAATAAGTGCATCTAACAAACACATTTTACTTTGTGGTGATTTTAATATAAATATTTTAGACAATAATTCAACCACTGTTAGATTCACTTCTTTGTTAAGATCATATAATTTGACAAATTTGTTTTATGAACCCACAAGGATCAGTGGCAACTCTGCTACATGCATTGATAATATTTTTACCAATATAGACTCCTTTAAGAAGGAAGTCTTAAACATACTAAGCTCTGATCACTGTGGACAACGAGCTATTTTCCCCATGAACAAGAATTTCAAAAAAGTATGTAAAAACAAAAGTACTTGTATTCCAATTAATGATAAACGTATTGAGAAGTTTAGGGGTGAAATTATATCTAAGATTGGAAATTTAGAATATCATAGTAGTCCAGATATGACATTTGGTAATCTTTTCAAATTAATTAAAAACCATTTTGATACTACCTTCACCTCTAAGACAGTTGGAAAAAACAATAAGAGTAAATTTAGTGAATGGGCTACACCAGGTATTATGAAAAGCAGATTAAAACTGTATGACCTTTATAATGAAAGAACTATAAATCAAAGTGAACACTTTATAAACTATGTAAGATTATATTCAAAAATATTTAAACAAGTCTGCAGGGCTGCCAAATCTATTCACATTAGAAATAAAATTAAGAATTCAAAAAATAAAGTAAAGACAACGTGGCAAATAATAGCAAGTGAAACTGGAAGAGTCGCCAGTCACAACTCAGATTTTAAATTAAATATAGATAACAAAAATATAACTTCCGACAATGATGTTGCGACTGCTTTTGAGAAATTTTTCGCTGACATTCCAGTTTCAATTACAAGTAACCTAAAGGACTCTCCTGATGATGCTATATTGTTACTTAAAGAAAATGTAAATGAATGTGATATCGACTTTAGATTTAAAGAAGTAGGTCCTGAAGACATTTTAAAAACTTTCAATTTACTAAATATTAAGAACACTACTGATTTGTGGGGCCTATCAATGAAAGTTATTAAATCTATAATCGATGTTATCGCGCCCTACTTAGCGACTATATTTAATGATTGTATAAAAAGTGGCGTATTTCCTGATCTAATGAAACACAGTAAAGTTTTACCTCTTTTTAAATCTGGTAGTAAGTTGGACCCGTCTAATTTCCGACCTATATCTATTTTACCGACATTGAGTAAAATTTATGAAAAGATAATACTGAATCAATTACTAACGCACTTTAATATAAATAATATTTTACATAATAAACAATTTGGATTTACAAAGGGACGGTCTACTACAGACGCAGGCGTTGAATTGATCAGTAGTATTTTTAATGCCTGGGAGACGTCGCAGGATGCTCTAGGAGTTTTTTGCGATCTCTCAAAGGCCTTTGATTGCGTGCAACACAAAACATTGGTCAGGAAACTCTGTCACTATGGCATAAAAGGCACAGCACTCGCCCTCCTAAAATCGTACTTGTCAAATAGAACTCAGAGGGTTGAGATAAATGGTAAAAAATCTGCTGGTGCAAAAATTGAAATGGGGGTCCCACAGGGGTCTATATTAGGACCCTTCCTGTTTCTTATTTATATAAATGACCTGCCATTCTTAATTAAAGATAAACATGGGATAGTATTATTTGCTGATGATACATCTCTTACATTCAATGTCAAACGGCTTAATGCGTGTTATGACGAAGTAAATAATGCTCTCTCAAAGATTGTACATTGGTTTAGTGTTAATAATCTTTTACTTAATAGTAAAAAAACAAAATGTATTAAATTCAAATTGCCCAATGTAAGGCAAACGGAAACCAATGTGCTTTTAAATGGTGATGTTATGGAGCTAGTGGATACAGCTGTATTTTTAGGTATTACACTAGACTCCAAGCTTCAGTGGGGCCCTCATATTGCTGGGTTGGCCGACAGACTCAGTTCAGCAGCATATGCAGTAAGTAAGATTAGACAATTTTCAGATGAAACAACAGCACGTCTAGTGTATTTTAGTTACTTTCATAGTATTATGTCCTACGGCATTTTGCTGTGGGGCAATGCTGCAGATATAAATACAATTTTTGTGCTGCAGAAGCGAGCTGTGCGGGCAATCTACAAGTTGGCCCGTAATACTTCACTTAGAGAAAAATTTAAGGAAACTGGAATCTTAACTGTTGCTTCTCAATATGTCCTATCAAATGTATTATATGTTAAAAAGAATATATATCAATTCACGAAAAAATGTGATACCCATGGGAGAAATACTCGTAATAAACATAAGCTTGAAATTCCGGTGACTAGACTTACTAAAGTCAAAAATTCTTTTAAAGGTCAATGTATACGCCTTTATAATAGGATCCCAGAAAGCGTTCAAAATCTCTCAATTAATAGATTTAAAAAAGTTGTTAAAGAACGTTTGTGTACCAAAGCGTACTATAAAGTTACTGATTTCATGAATGATAGTACGCCATGGGAATAAGGTCGCCCCCTGCAGAGCTGTTTCATTATAATATGTATAATAATTGTACATTCGTTGTATTTTATTTAGTCATAATGACACTGTTATTTTATAATATATTTTTTGTAATTTTCCATCTTTTTAGAAAAAGATGGCCCCGTGCGAGTTTCTTACGCCGGTTCTTCTCGCCGGGTTAGTTCCCGAACCGGTGGTAGGCATCTGTGTAGCCCCGACGTTCAGAGAATATTTGAAAAAATTTATTCTGAATAAAAAATTTTGAGTTTGAGTTTGAGTTTGAGTTTGAATCCTTTACTATCTGTATATGATTTGACTTGGGTTTATTCTAAGAATAGTCATGATGAAGTGGCTTCAGCTTTCTTTACGCGACTATTTGTTTTAAATTCGTTCGTGAAACGTAATGTTTCTATGGATAACATAACTATTCTATATCGTACATTCGTACCCGTGCGCGTAGGCGTATATCCATACGCCTAATTTCAACAAAATTGCTACCACCGTGCACCGGTCATAAAGACATTTTTCGTAATTTATAATTTCAGGACGGGTTACAACGAATTATAACTATACTTTAATATATCTTGAACATTCTAATAACATAATCAGTCACTTATCAATACTTAATTACCGTTTCCTTATTGTTCTGGGCTATATTAATTTTGTTTTAACATAATTCATCATGCATCCCATCAGCATAATAGTACGTCTTGATTGATTTGATTTATAGTCGTGAGCTTGTATGAGAATATCGATTTTCGATACGACGGTACATCACTAAATATGAAGGCATGTGAACGAGTTTTTGCTTAGGTTATTAAAAATCTTTAAGAAGTATGCATCAAATATCTCGTTGTGTGTATAATAATCAATAAGTAAGTGTCAAGATTTCTGTATATCAGTAGTATAGGTAGAGACTAGAGATTAATTGTAAAGTGATCGAAACTAATTATTTCATTAATGCAATTAAAAATATAATTTAATAGAGTAGTAGGTACATTTTAAAATACGTAAATTAACAAAAATAACTAACATATTATACTTTTTAAAAGTTTGCGTAAGAGTCTTGTAAATATACGTCTTGTATACCTGTTTGTTATTGAATATCACTAATGGCTTAGGTTTAGTGAAAGTAAACCTAAAAACAATTATAATAGGCAGATTAAATGAGGCAAGTACCGTTGTCTATTCAATATCATTATAATTATAACGCGAAATTCAGTAGTCAACTTGTTCCCTAATGAACCGAGACACAAATAGATGTTGTAGATAAGGCTGCTTTGGAAATTCCGACTTGCTTTTTAATAAGCTAACGGCTAACCGTTTACCTGATAGTATTTACCCTATCTTAGCTTAAAATGTAGTAATGATCCTGGATAGTTTTTTTACTCATTTTAAAACAATTTTATAATTAGGTGCTTAAGCGTCTCTACTTTTTTGCTTTACTTGAGTTTTTTCGAGTCTTTCAAAGACTCCACGTAAGGCCTTAACCATGATTGCCATCAGGATTGCAAGGCAAAGAATGAACAATTATATTATTATATAATATATACGAATTAAAGTAATTATACTACTTTTTCATAGAATATATACGAATATTATACTGCTTTTTCATCCAGGTTCAACATAGAGAGCCTATAAAGTACGCATTAAAGTAGCATATTGGTCATGTCTACACAGTGACACTACCAAGAAGGACCTACATCACCTTGAAAAAAGATTTCAGAGAATGACAAAAACAATAAAATCCTACGTTAGAAAGGGACAGAAACCCGGATTTGTGTGGTCAGCTAATCATACCTGCATTTGAATTCAGCATTATAACGAGTTGCATTTTTCCTTGTATTAACAAGCGCGGGAATGTAGCAACAACTCTATTAGCATTTGTCATTCACAACCAGTCACCGCAGGTAGGTGCAGGTGGATGGTGAGACATTGAAGTTATCGCTTTTAGTAGCTTGTTATCCTTAAGGAATACAAAATCTGATTAACAGTTTATTTTTTTATTTTTTTTAGAGTGAAGAGTCTATGACTGTATGTCGTACAATACGTTTCCGTAGATATCCAAATGCTTACGATACGTAAGCATTTGGATTTCTACGGAAATGCTTTGCAGAGGAAAGTTCACTCTAAAAAACGAAAGATTAAAAAAAGGGAAAAATTTTATTTAACTGTTCGAGGACCAATTTCCACAATATGAAAAATTATTCTGAATAATGAAAGTGAAGATTTGTCTTCAAAGACTTGAGAGGATTGAGCCCACGTCTCTTTACGTTGATCGCAACCATCGATCGATAAAGAGGATCGCGACCATGAATCTGGAACGAACTGTCACCAGCAGTATTTCTGGACCAATACGACCTGCAAACCTTCAAGAATTAGGAAGAGTATTCCCTCTTAAAGGCCGGCAACGCACCTGCTGCTCTTCTAATGTTGCGAGTGTCCATGGGCGACGGTACTTGCTTTCCGTCAGTCGACCCGTTTGCTCGTTTTCCCTTATTTTATAAAAAAAATAAAAACTGTTTTACAGATGTCATCATTTTTTCTGCACTGTCGAAATCGATCATAGGCAATATTAGATGAATATTCTACACGTTCAAAATCGTCTGTGTTTGTTCATCCTGCGCCGACGTAGAGAGGCCGAGACGTGTTTGTTCAGTAAACATTTCGATCTCGAAATCCCGTTTTAATCTCGCCACACGCTTTCTCTCGACTTATGGTATAATTTTCTTAACAAATGTCGCGCACAACAGGAAGAAAATTGAGTTAGCTGACGAATGTGCCGCGTGAGGCAACTAAATGCTCGCCTGCGTGATATTGTTATTATAATAGTGGGACAGACCGCCCGTGCTTGGGTTTACACCGTTATAGCCTTTATGAGACTTTTCATACCTTCTGGTTACCGGCACCTGCTACCCGGCGGCATTATGATGGTCATGTACTATCAGATAAAATGATGAGAAGATGGCAGATGGCGTCGACCTACATTATTTGGTCGCCGCCCGCCGGTCGGGTCATGTTAAGTTCAGCCAAGAGTACAGCGGGGCTAAAATGGTCGCTTTGAAGAATCATAATAATATGATTCATTTTTCTATAATCGCAAAATGCAACTCTGCTTGCAATTCATTTCTGTATTTTTGTACTGTTTTGTCATTTGTCAGTTTGATAGTTTTGACAATTCATTTGCTGAATTGACTGAGAGGAATTGCTAAATGTGACCATTTTAGCCCCGCAGATCACAACTGGACGCTGTTGAGCATTCGTGTACTAACCCACAACAGATTTACGTATTGCTATGAATTATAGATCATTTAGAACAAGACTGCATTCAAAATTCAACAAATGTTTTTTTGTGGGTTAGAACACAAATGCAGCGACCAACTAACATTGACTTGACGTAAATTAACCAAACACCGTCGGTACGAAAACTGTCCTTAGAAGAGTAAAACAGATGTCTCTCGGGTAACAGTTTTGAATATGATGGCGCGGTAATTCTTCTAGCCATCCGCTGGCTGAGCCTTGTCACAGTATAGCAATATGACATATCCCTAGGGACTAATATTGCTATACTGTGGGCCTTGTAGAGTTATTTGACAAGAAGAACAAGAATACAGTGTGAAGACATACAAAAAATAAAGCCTCAAAATATGCTCACAAGAAGTCGTCAGAACTTATCATTAATCGTCCATCGCTTGTAAGTGTGTAAGTAAAATCCGGAATTAAACACTTTATCGCATTATGCTGCGGCCGCCGCTAATGCCTTTTTATCGATAGAGGCGTCATAACATTAGTTACTGATACCGATGACAGATGAATATTATCGTACTTTGGCTACTCAATGTTTTAACCGACGTTGCGTTGATGTTTCATGTTTTGTGCAACTTATAAGTAAAATAAATTGAGGAATTCTGATTCTTTAAGCACCATCGGTGGCTTCATCATGGCTCCGAAAACTGTTTATTAGAATTTTCCGACATTCCAGCTGCTACCATGCGGTTTTTTTCGGGTTTTTGTGTCAAGTTACTCGCATATGTCACAAACTAAAAACCTCATTGGTGGTAATTCTCCTGACATAATATCCGTCTGGCGTTCACGTACCTCACTTATACGGATATTCGCCAACAGATCCGCTGTTTTGAACCTTATGGCCTTGTAATAACGGGGTACGGAGCTCTGGACATTTGATGGGTTTCAGTGCACCATATTTCAAGGGCTACCCGCTGACGCCTTCGCCTGATGCGAAGCTCTAAGTATACACTATACACTCAACACATATGAGGGTATATTAGATATCATTTCAAATATACGTGGAAGAGCCATGCTTCGACACGAATGGGCTGGCTCGACCGGAGAAATACCACGTTCTCACAGAAAACCGGCGTGAAACAGCGCTTAGGCTGTGTTTCGCCGAGTGAGTGAGTTTACCGGAGGCCCAATCCCCTACCGTATTCCCTTCCTTACCCTCTCCTATTCCCTTCCCTTCCCATCCCTACCCTCCCCTTCCCATCCCTACCCTCCCCTATTACCCTATTCCCTCTTAAAAGGCCGGCAACGCACCTGTGGCTCTTATGATGCTGCGAGTGTCTTTCCATCAGGGGACTCGTTTGCTCGTTTGCCCTCTTATTTCATAAAAAAAATATACAGGGTGTAACAAAAACAAGTGATAATACTTTAGGGTGTGTATGTGTTCCTTATAGAGAGTTCACTGTGAAAGTAGCAGCGCTGAAAGACCAAAATTTTTTTTCACTTTTGTATAGGCAAGCGCCCGAACGTCACGAGTTTCCCCATACAAAAGTGAAAAAGAAATTTGGTCTTTCAGCGCTGCTACTTTCACAGTGAACTCTCTACAAGGAACACGTACACACCCTAAAGTATTATCACTTATTTTTATTACACCCTGTATATTACCGAATAACCAATCTAATTATAACTACCTTTTACTAATTACGATCATCTTACTTCGTATTGAACGTAATATTGAAATCGCGTTGAAATTGTATATTTTGTAGATCTTTTGTCGTGTGTCAATTATACAAGGTGTAACAAAAATAAGTGATATAGGGTGGGTATGTGTTCCTTATAGAGAGTTCACTGTGAAAGTAGCAGCGCTGAAAGACCAATTTTTTTTTTTTCACTTTTGTATGGGGAAACTCGTGACGTTCGGGAGCTTGCGCATACAAAAGTGAAAAAAAAATTTGGTCCTTCAGCGCTGCTACTTTCACAGTGAACTCTCTATAAGAAACACATACACACCCTAAAGTATTATCACTTATTTTTGTTACACCCTGTAGAGTTATATAACCTTAGTCACATATTAAAGAACTAACAAATCAGCTGATACCAACCGATATCCATCACACGTAATACCTCCCAGTTTAGCCATACGATTGTTTACATTAAGTTGCGTTAGGCACGTACGTGCGCTCACGAAGGCACGATCAAGATCTAAGTTTTGCAAATGGCCGCGCCCGGCTGATAAGTTATCTCTACCGTTTTTAGTTCTGAATAGATATCCGAACAGCTGTGTTTCATAGCTTTTGCATTAAACATTGGTGTCGTCTGTTTATTCTGCATAATTTGTAATATGAAATGCTGTTGGTGGTGAATTGCTAACAGGCCAATACGTTACCAGTCCTGTGAGTATATCCAATTTTCTCGTACGTGTATTTTCCTATTTAAATTATTTACTCTTCTTTAATTAGACATTACTAATAGTAGGTCAAAATATTCTACTAAAGTATTTCACGTCTAATGCTTTAGTTGGAAGACTCATAAATATTCTGTGTCTTTTGACATGATCGTGATGAATGATTACGTTATATTACGTGCAGTTATTGTATAAAATGTCTGTAAAAATTCTGGGTGAGGTCAATTAAAATATTCTCAACGTGACGTGCACGAGTTTACTTAACAGTCATTTAAAGTTAAATCATACGTTAAATAATAATTATTACTATACGTTACGTATTAAACTACGTCGTTAAAGTGCCATAGTAGTGTGTAGTGTCAAAATTATTGGATTGATTTTGATAAAAATTCTGTTATTGTAAGTAGCATTTTACATTTAAAATATGTACCATAACAACTTCGGTTTTCGTATAATTTAAGACCTTTTATATCTTTTCATTTTAGCACTGTCATAATTATGTATACATTGTAATTTTATTCCATGCAGTATTCTATAATGATTTCACTTTCATCTTGTAATAATTCGATGCAACCAATAAACGTATGATACGCGCCTACGCACGTATTCGATTTTGCAGTTTCATTAGAATCTCGGATTCTTATCTAAATTAGGGCTGAGATTGTATCAAGATATCGATATCCGAGATATTGATATCCGAGACATCAATGTCGATAAGTGACAGCTCTCGATGTCGATTTTTTTTGTGTTTGGCTCTAGAATAGTCGGGGAAAAGATGTAAGTTGAATTTTCATTTTTTTTTCGTTTTGTGTGGGGTATTCAGCTGTATCTCCCGTTAGCATAAGGATTCAAGTGTGAAGGGGTAACAAACAGACCAACTCATAATTTATAATATTGGTACGTAATTATTAGTATGTATGAAATACATTCATGTTATCATACGATAAAGCCTATAATAGATCTATAGTAGAGAATTCGCCATTCAATACGCATCTTATTGTATCTCTCGAAATATCGACTTTCTTTGCCCATCCCTATAAATTGCGCGATTTATCGATATCAAGCTATAAATTGAGGTGCATCAGGTACGATTTGAATAGTACAATTACTTACGTGAAGGAATTTAGCAGATTGTAGATTGCTCTTAGTAGCATGTGAATGACATTTCTGAGTGAATCATCTTGAGGTTATGGCTTGAAAACCATAAGTTGGATCAGATAAATGTGATCCTTTGGTACATCACAACTTCCTTAGATGTGGCAGTATTTAATAAATATTATATGCAGGCTAGACGATGTATTGGTGCGTGGATGATATTGTCATGGCCGTGTGAAATACAACAAAATTATTTGATGACTAACAAAATGGGTTTGAAACAGCTGTCTTTCAAGGAGAGTTAGTTTTAATTTTAGCATAAAGATCCCAGTAGATTTATTACTGGAACAAGTTGGTTGATCAAAAAATTGACAGTTTTAAGCAACACGTAGAAATGTATTTTATGCCCAAAAATATTAATTTTAAACTTATTGTATTTTCAGGAGGTTAATAATCTATTATCTATGTTTTTAGTGACTATTACGTAAGGATCTAATCTTATTGTGTTTTGTCCACAGATTTCAAAATGCGGTTATGAAGAAAAGTGAACATTTAGGTGAGTAGAAAATTAGCATAAGCTTATTAAAGCTCTATTTTATGGCTTATCTTCGATCTATACAAAGGATCGTTAGAGAAAGGTGTGGCTTGTAGGCTATGGAAGTGGCAAGATATGGCAGATCTAGATCAAGTCTGCAAGTAATTTAGGTACTAATTTTGTATATTTAGTTTCTCATTAGTCATTCTGGGAGCGTCTACTTGAGTTTGTGTACAGTCGAATGCGGTTTAACATCTCAGCCACGGGCGTAGCCAGGGGGAGGGTTTTGGGGGTTCAAACCCCACCCCAAAAAGTTAAGATATTAACATTCTTAACACGTTAACTGCGTAGACCCAAATCCTTAACCTAAATTTAAGTGCGTTACGGGGATGAGCACGCCCCTTTATGAAATTAATTATTATGCGTTACGGGTGCAAAAGTGCCCCGTACACCCGACTTCATTTAAACCCCTCTAAAATTGTCAAAAATAGTATTATCATTGTTTTTCTTATACCATTTCAAAGAGTATTAACTGAACTACACTCTCCTTACTCCGCATGTAGGTACAATAAAAACAAAAATATATATAATGAAAAATAAAGTACGGGGTGCTTCTATCCCTGTAACGCAATTAAAAACAAAAAATACGGGATTCCAAAAACCCCTTAACGCACAGAATACATTTTTATTGATAAAATGTTAGTGATGGGAGTAAAAAAATTAAAACTATCGATATTTTAAATAGATGATACTCGTATTTATTTATTCATAATAATTATAAGAATGACTTTAGGAAACATTCCAAACAAACATATTTTTATATAAAAAATAAATTGTCTTAGAATTACTTAACACTTCGTTAATGCGAATAACCGATAGTATAGAAAAAAACTTAGGTTTCGCTGAAGGACCTTGCGGAATAATGGTGATGATGGTGGTCGTCGGGATAATCGTGAAGATGTTGATACATCATGCTCATCGGCTTCTTCATTATTTTTACCATGAGATAATTCCAACATACGCCGCGAACGCTTCATTTTGAAAAATAGTCGATAAACACTTTGCTTCTTAGGACACGCCTACGCAATGAGCTCATCACCCCGTACGGGGTAAGCAATAATCTGTACGGGGTGATATAGACCCCGTAGACGCACTTAATTACAATTTTTACTCGCTGGTCGCAACGGGGCTCAAGAAACCCCGTAGATTATTATACCGATTCTTGATTCAATTTCAAGCCAGGAACATAAATATCTATTCATCTCATTCATACAACAAAAATCCTCAAAAATACAATCCCCGCAAGAACGAGTAGACACTACTTTTTCAGCACCGCACTGACTGATGTCAACGTACGGGGCGCGAAAGTACCCGTAACGCAGTGAACGTGTTAAAAGTAAAATAAGGACAGGCGTGCGGCATATCTCATTTATTACTAACTATTGCACTAAAAAAAACATTTTACATCTTTAATATTTTTCTTATGAATATAAGGGTTATTTCATGTACTTACTTTTATTCCTTATATTTTCTTGAACCCCCCCCCCCCCCCCCCCCCCCCCCCCTTTGTAAATGAAGCCTTACATCCGCGCCAAAAAATTGTAATGATTACTTTAAGCAAATAGCTATAATATTTTGTAAAAACCTTCACTAAGTAACTGCTTAAGTAATCATTATAATGTCTTTAAGAACGCATTTACTTAGTTCAATATTATGATCCGTGGCTCGTGGTACTTCTATTGGACTCCTTGGTCTGCAACTCTTTGCCGCGGCTGGTCAGCCTACGCATAGGTAATAGAATTATTATGTGAATATTTTGAATTTGATTTATGTTATCCTCTAACGTATAAGGAAATGATGGTCACACTTACCAGCTAGATTTTTACAATGGATTATCTAAATCTGTATTATGGGGAGAGAATGTATGACTTTGTAACCACTGGTCTTACTCTTAAATAAACAGATGTAATGATGTTATGGGTGTGCTTTTACTATGGAATAGTAAAAGCCTCAGAACATCATGAGATAATCGTCTACGAGAACAGAGGGGATGACCTAAGCTTCCTCAAAAAGAATCGTGATGATCAGCCAGCAACGTCCCAACCCAGCAATAAGGCGAACTCATCCTCCGCAAGTGAACGACTCCAAGCATCACGGGAGACCAAAAAAGAGGATGAGAAAGAGAGAAATAAAAATGAAATTAAGAAGTCTCTAAACTCAACGGCCAAATTAAAAGCGTTTGTGGGCTCCATCAAAAAAGTACTTCATCGTGAAAGAATGATCGAGGATAAAAACACCCTTTCTCGGATCAAGGCTTCGTCACAAACAAATCGGCAGGCTTTAGCAATGGAGGCTTTTTTGAGGGAACCATCTACACAAACACCGGCAAATAAAAACAAAAGATATAGGGCCGATCTCGGGCAAGTGCTCCCGCCAAAACTCAGACTGGCCCAGAGCCCCGAAGATCATATAATAAATGCCTTCCTCGAGTTCCAGGCGATAATAAGAGCAAATAAGACCATAAAGCTCTTGACCTGCAATAAGATCATGCAGGCCTATCAGCGGAAAAATCAAAAGCTGTTAGAAGTGAGACTCGAGGATGCAAAAGCTGCCATATACGACAATGTCACCTCCACAATAATTGCCGGGGCGATGACAGGGCAGTATATGGCGGCGTTAAGTGCCGACTGCGGATTCGTGGTTCTGGACGAGGATGAGACAAAACGCACGGGAACTCTCAAATTTATCACAAAATCTGAGGATCCAATAGTGGTAATAGCGGAATGTACCAGAATAATGCTGGAAGACAGGATACTAGAAATGGCAGAAGTCCTATCTGGGGACCCCGAATCCAGCATGGACTGGGATATATTCGCGAAACCTATCAACTACTCGTGGGTCAATGGGGTTCCTGGATGTGGGAAGACAACTTGGATCATTAATAACTTCAATGAGGAAACAGACGTTATAATAACAACGACAATCGAAGCAGCCGAGGATCTAAAGCAAAGGCTATCGCTACGAACTGGCAACAAAGTTAAAGATAAAGTTCGTACCATGGCCTCTTTGCTGGTAAATGGGACAAAAGAAACCTACAAAAGGTTGATAGTTGACGAGGCCCTCATGAACCATTTCGGCTCAATCGTCATGGCGAATCAGTTAACAGGCGCCAACGATGTTATCCTCATTGGAGATATTAACCAACTCCCGTTTATAGAGCGTGAAAACCTCTTTAAACTTAATTACACTCGTCCAAACCTGGTAACCAGCATCACCCAGGAGTTGTCTTGCACACACAGGAGCCCTATGGATGTGGCATACGCCTTAAGCATGGTCTATAATAACATCTATTCATCGAAGGAAATAGTGCGGTCCCTAAAGCTAATGAAGTATTCAGGAGCGAGAATACCTAAAACCAATCTAAATACCCTGTATCTTGTCCACACACAAGAGGAGAAAGCAGCCCTCACTAATACAGGCTATGGATCGGGAACGGACTCTCGCGTCCTCACAATCCATGAAGCTCAGGGATTAACGAGTCCCTCGGTGATCATCATACAGACCAAGTCCCGAAAGCTGGCAATCCATGACAGCGTTCCTCATGCAGTTGTAGCCATATCCCGGCACACTAACACCTGTGTCTATTACACTGACGGAGACGCTGTGGCAAGCTTCATAAAAAGAGCCACGGAGGTGTCAACCGAACACATAAGAGATTATAATATAAAAATGGCTATAAAAGACAGGAACGATAAAGTCCTAAGCCACATGGCGGGTAGATTCGACACAGAACGATGTCTTTTTAACAACCTAGAAACTCCACCCAGCTTGAGTGACCCCTCTCCACCAAGCCAATGTCACAACATCTAAAGGCAAAGGGTGGAGCAGCATAAAATCTAAGGAAATCGGAAAATGTCGGATCTACTGGCCGCCACACCGACTGGGACCTCACCGTTCAAAACATTAATATTATTATTATGCAATTTATAAAACAATAAATGTATATATTTATTTATTATATGTATAACATATTATACTCTATTCTATTAAATATACATATACACATATATATATATAAAAAAAAAAAAAAAAAAAAAAAAAAAAAAAAAAAAAAAAAAAGTGTCCATGGCGTGATGGACCACAATTAATTAAAATTCATAATATTATTTCAATTATCCTTGGTGCGAAAAATCTAAATAATAAAATAACAAAAAAAGGATATGGACGAACAGTCTATAGACGGCCCCAATTTTATAATAAAAAAAAAAAAAAAAAAAAATGATGTTATGGGACGATTGCCATCTATGGGGTAGCTTACCCTATAACGCCTTAGTTCTTTAAAATGCTGACTCAAACCTATTACAACCCTCTATCTCCATATGCAATTGCATCGAGTTTAAAAACATAACAATAAGTGGGATACGATAATGCATGCAAATGAACGTGACCGACTTGAATGCTCATGCAACAGGTAGAGTCATCTCACATGACCTTTATAACGACAGCATAAGGATCAAATTCGTGAACCCCGAGGTAAAGTAAGTTTAAACGTTGAGTTGTTTGCGTCACATAACTCACTATTCCACGCCAACAAATTTCACATCACGTATTGATCACGAAATTGTTGGGAAAATAACGTTTTCTCAATAAATCCACATAATGTGTTGTGTCGTTAACGTTTTCTAGGTGAATGTGATGTATCTTTTGTACACACTTTTTAATGAAATGGATCGAAACGAGCAGACGTATCGTAAGATAGGTAGGCAGTCGTCTAGCATCGTGCAATCCCTCTGCTGGTGGTAATCACCACCTATAGAACTGTTTGTAACTCTGAAGTCTTCTTTATAGCTAGCTGCACACAGTGAGCTTAGTTTTTCTTACTTAGCCCATCCTGTTCTTCTGATAGGTAAATGCCTCCAAAAGGTCTTCAATTTAATTAGGTCCTGTACCATTTTTACCTACCTAGTCTGTCTGTCTATCTTGGTATTTGCGCCATCTTCCTAAAGCGGCCTTTGCCCTGCAGTCGAGATGCATAGTGCATACAGCATGATAGATGCGGCTTATGCGATAACTCCAATCCCATTTCGTTGTTTTGTCATCATTTCATTCCTTTCGCATTTACGCTTAAAAAGTTTCTTAGTTTATATTGAAATCAAAATGATTCAATAAACCGTTTTATTAGTTTTATTGCTTGACCTCCGACCGTATTTCGACATACACACTTAAGCAAATAGAAAAGTGGGCTGAGATGCGCAAATAATTAGCAATGGAATGTAGGTTGCGGTGACATTTCAAAGGTTGTAGCAATGTTTGAGGATGTGCTTCTAGGTTAATTAATAAATACGCAGTTTAATCTGAGCAATTTTCATCCTACATAAACTGGTTGCTATAAAATTATCGCTTACCTAACTGCTGCACTCAAAGAAATATTTTAATGATAACTTTAGTGAACTAGATGCGTTTGATAAAGAGTGGCCAACAACTTCACAGGATCGTGAACTTTGGAAAGAGAGAGGGGAGGCCTTTGCCCAGCAGTGGGACACTGTAGGCTGATAATAATAATAATAATAATAATAACTTTAGTGAAGAGTTTAAAAAAGAAAATGTGTAGAGGTGATGTCAAAATCTTCATTAAATTAAATTAGGCATGAAATCTCTTAAAATTCAAACGTATCAGCACTAGTTTTACTTCCAGGCTTTACTTCTATCCCACTTTTAAAAAGAAAAGGATAAAGAGATTTCGTTTGGCTTTAACTTGGCCTTCTCCTTTTAGATCGATCTAAGTTTTATTCGTGACTCTATATATCTGAATCTTTATAAAAACCTTATTCACATTCAAATATACGGTATTGAAATCGGTCCATTGACTACCAAATGTCGACCACACATTGTAAATCTCACAGGACATGGGTCTCGCCGCTAATAAGGTCTTTAACACTTGGATACGCAGCTCACGTACTTTATTAAGATGGTATTTACATATTCTTTTGTGGCTTGTGTGTTGAAATGAAGATGGAATCGGGGTTGCTTTATTTTTGAGGCTTTTTATTGGCTTAGTATCCGATACTTATTGGAGCTTTCAATCAAAGTAGCGAGCCGGCGCTATTCAGTTTTTTTGCATGTTGCAGTTTTGAATTGAGTTTTTTTTATAAAATAAGGGGGCAAACGAGCAAACGGGTCACCTGATGGAAAGCAACTTCCGTCGCCCATGGACACTCGCAACACGCATCGCATGCAGGTGCGTTGCCGGCCTTTTAAGAGGGAATAGGGGAGGGTAAGGTAGGGGATTAGGCCTTCGGTAAACTCACTCAGTCGGCGAAACACAGCGCAAGCGCTGTTTCACGCCGGCTTAGTGCAGTTTTTGCTCGTCATTTCCTATAACCTAGGCTTCTGCTGTAAAGCGGTTTTGATTTCCCAATACCCATATCAAAGACTTATCACAGCCCAATATACCTCTAGGTAAGCAATAAGTTTAGACCATTGAGCAAAACCTGTACCTACGTTACGCCTGGGCGGCAGATAAAACTAACATGACGGGCCTCGACGCTATAAATAATACGCTTAATTTGATTAAAATTGGTTAAAATCACAACGTAGGTACCATCTCAAGTTATATACCAGTCATAACTTCCTGAACATAGCTCGTGCGCCGTGTACTTAACGGTACGCCGACCCAGTTCAATGTGATAATGCCTGCGCAAACGTTTGATTAGATGCTTCATTAGATGAGGTCGTATAAAATCGTACTGCCTTTTGTCAGGGTATAAATTTGGTGTGGTATACTTGGAGTTTACTGTAACTCCATAAAGGATAAGTACTACTAAAATGTTTGGAGACCTATTTTGATAGAGAAAACACACGCCTACAGCTCTTTTGCCGTGATTTCTTCACTAAGTTCCAAATACCTTTTGGCCGTGCGAGATATAATCCGACGCTTATCAGGGACGTCCATCAAACAAATGAGTGCCCTGATTATTATTTTAAAATTAAAACTTTATGCAGCCTTATGTCCCACTAGGATTGTGTTAATTATAATTCATAACTTAACTTCAATTATATTTTAAACTCCATACATTTTCTGAGAAACTCATTGTAACTCATCAACTCATACACTAAAGAAATCAAATTTAAAGTTACATAATTATTATATATCTCTGAGTGTGGCATTTCGATTCGAACTGTCCAAAACCTTAACGTTAGTACAGTGAATTGAAATTCTCGAATTAGGGTTTTATATTCGATAGAGAACACGTTTGCCAATCCTGACATAACTGTATCACCCATCTCATGTAAGGTTTACTTGTGGGCGTCCATATTACCGACAATAAATGGTTATTGGTTACGGTGTACATGTGTGGTGTGTCATAGTGTCATGTAACAGGTATGTCGTGTAATAAGAAAGTGTAGTGGATGTTTCTATTAGCTTCGCTGTATTAAATAGAGAAGTTATGACGTTGAACTTGTTTAAGGATTTGTCACTGCTTTTATATTGTGTTATAGGAGAATCATTTTACAGTAGTATAATTTATTAAATCTTCTAGTTTTGTTTGTAGAAAATTAAAAAAGTAGTTTAAAAATATAGCAAAATAATACTACGTACTTACCTTAATAATGATTATGTAGTCTTTACTTGTTAAAAATCTGATGATGAAAAAAAATAACGTTAGTGATGTACTAGCGCGTTATCGATAATCATATTATCGATATCAACACTTTTTTTATATAATTAGGTATTATCATAAAAATACATAATTATTTATTAAACACACATTTTTCCGGAGGTTTGTTTGTTACGGCTTTAACTTATTCTTGTTTTTCATTACTTTTTTTAAAAGCCAATGAAATGTCATTTGGCAGTAAACTTTAAACAATCTTCAGTGACACTAAATGCCTCAATTAGTGGTGATAGCGGTATCGCGCTGAATCGTGGTGATTTCAGATAACTTTACCGTTGGCCTAAGTTATGGCTCACGTTTCGCTACTGGCGCCATTTTTGTTACGGTACACCTTGACAACTGACGTTAATGACTTTTGCTGAAAGGTGGTAAATTGCTGTAAATGATAAACCTATTTTCTTATCTGTTATAACAATAGGGTGTCTTCTACGATCTAAACTATAGATCAAATGTATGATTTTGATCTACTTTGCCAATAAAAACTTCTAAAAGTATTATAATTAATTTTGGTAAAAATAAGGCAATAATGAAAATGATAACAATGGGTGTTTTATCGACTGAACAAAATATAATTCTAAAATCAAAAGATTTTTTTATATCAGAACAACAAGGGCTTTAATCTTACAAAGTTAACACCAAAAATAGCCGTCTTTCAAATATTCAATCGATAGGTTGAGTCCTTAGTAAAATATCGATGAAAACATAACGGCGCCAAACCAGCAACTAGGATCTGAGTCCGACCATTAGACGTTATGAAACCCATAGTGTTGTGATTATCGATATTCCAGGGGTGCTCGTTAATGTTGTGCCAACACCGTTACAGCGCCGCATTGTATTTGTCGATACTTGTAATAAATCTGAAGTAATAACACCATTATTCTATTGTTGGTCGGTGCTGGCTGACGTTAATTTCGTGCAATGAAATATCGTGTAGAACATTGCTAGTGATGGGCTATACGACAACTCCTTTATTGCTGACACTATTGACTTTAAGAGCCGAATAGACAGAAATGGTCTTGCCATAATTCACAAATTATTGTGAAGCTACAGATGACACAAAAACAAAATTGTATTCCATATTTGTTTACTTTCCTCTATTAATGTCATACTAGCTATTTTAAAGCTACTTTTTTGCTTTTAGCTACTTTAAAGATATAAGATACATTATATCTTTCTATCTTTCTCGTTCTTCGGTTATCTTGTACAATAGAAGATTTTTATGCCCTTACAAATTACGTAATCGATAGTCTATTAAAGCGATTATGAAAATTTCCTTAATTTTTTTCTACAAAATCGTCAAAGACAGCTTAAGCCATTCATCACTTTTTTTACTTTAAAATGTAATATACCTTAACAAAATTATTCCCTCATAAAACACCATTTTAAGCTAGATTCCTGTCATTGCGCAATCAAGATAGACTAGAAAATAACGAATCCAATAATGTATAGCTAAAAACCTCGTTTGCTACATTGAAATGGTAATCGCGTGGTGTCGGCGCTTTATTATTTATTTATTACGACATCCAAGCCTAGCTGAGATCTAGACGCATTGCGTAAAGCATAGTATTTAACTTGACGACGATTTTACAAGAATTTCTAATTTAGAAACACTTATTTCAGTACTATTTGCTAATCTTTCTAAAAAATGCTGTGAAGTGCAATTAAAATGTTTGATGATAAGCGCAAACTTTTTCGCTAAAAAGAATAATTCTAGCGAGACAGAAGATAGGCAGTAAAAAAAGACCTATAAAAGATCTTGAATTAAAATATGCCAGAAAAGATATTCTTTGCCATGATTGTAAAGCATTTGACTAGATCTTAAAGTGTAATTTATACTAAATATGAATATTATAATGCCTTAAGTGGGCAATTTCCATGGGACAGAATAAACAGACAGCAAAATAGACAGTTTGGGTAGACATAAATTCATTAATTAAATGATGTGGTAATTTATCGATGCTTGTTCTCATACAACTGTCATAGCTATAAACAGTGGCTAACAAGACCTACGATATATGGTTAAGATAAATAGAATTAGGCATTTGAAAGTTAAGATAAACTAAGAGTATGCAGCAGTGTATAACTTCTAAAACCAAATTTTTGGAGATTTGAAATGAAATGGAATAAATTGGTTTTGAATGGCCAATCGCCGATTCGAAGACTAATCCGGCGAGAAGAACCAGCGTGAGGAACACGCACGGGCCACCTTTTAGCAAAAAGATGGCATCTGTTAAAAATACTCAACTTGACTAAAGGGTCTGAACGATAATAATGCATCTTCGACACATCTATTCCAAAACAAAATGCATGATTTGACATGAGGCATCGCAAACTCTATGCTTCTCTTCAGACAAATGACGCTTGTCGACACATGTCGTCGACAAAAGCCTCCCTACTTTTCATTCCTCGCGCTTTAAGATCCGACGCAAATCCCATAGGTTGTTCTTACTCCTCTATTAAAATCATCACTTGCATCAAGACCCAGTCGCATGCATTCGACCCATGCAAACTGCAAGATCCAGTCCCATGCATTCGAGCCATTCAAACTGCATGACGTCATTGACCAACTAGCGTCAAAGGTGGTATACGGTTATGCGGTTTGCGTGTATATGGTAATTCCCTGATATCGTGTACCGCTTACCGTATCTCAATATCGGTTCCTGGTGGCCCTATTAGGTAATTACTATTAATGTTCTACAGATGTTTTCGATTTGATCTGGATTGATCGATTACGGTTTAGGGTCTAGAGTCAGGTTCTATTTGGGTTATTTTCTAGTATAGTTGGTATTTAAATGCTAAATGCAGTAATTCTTAAAGTTTGCTCCTGGGCTCGGAAAATGCCTTGTATGGGCTAAGCAAGTGATACACAAATTGTTTTCAGAAATGTTATCTGACACCAGCATGGAGACAATTCATTCAAAGACAAAAGCAATTTTTTGGGGTCCGTCAAAAATTTCACTTCTCAAAAGGGTTCCGCCACCAACAAAGTTTGAAGAACCGTTGATCTAGACTATTTAGAGTCAGGTTCTATTTGGTATTTTATCTACCTCTGGTAAGAATAGTTGGTATATTATAGTGATTAAAAAGGAAAAAACTAATATGGCTTATCTTATACCTTTAAGCGAGCAATTCTTGTATATATAATTTATATATATATATATTTATAATTGGAATCTCGGAATCGGCTCCAACGATTTTCATGAAATTTAGTATATAGGGGGTTTCGGGGGCGATAAATCGATCTAGCTAGGAATCATTTTTAGAAAATGCCTTTTTATTCATGTTTTATCGATAATCGATAAACTGAAAAATATGACTCTTCCTGACATCTATTGGCGAATAATAATACTATTTTGTGAGCAACTAATTGCTTTAACGACACAACAACAGCTAAAGCTATTCCAGCAGATGGCGTTGTTAAGTAACACGAAGTCAATGAGTGTTTGCTATACCATATACACGCTTTACGTCACTCCAAAGATCAGGCGTTACTCGATTTTGCGGAATAAATTTTAAATTAAGTGTCTGCCAAAAGGGATAGACTGTTATCAGTTGAGTTTAGATGAGGGCTGCTACAAAGTAAGCGACCCAAAACAGACATTTCGGCAAATATTTCCTGACTTTTTATTAGATCAGGCACATAAATATCTACTAAAATGCTGCTCTACTAAAATGGAGCTATTAAGCCTACCAGATAATTTACAAGTTAAACCCAGAACATCAATTCACTCGACGTTTGAAACACAAATAAATTTGAATTGAACAAACATGACTTTCTATGAGTTCATTTGTATAACCAGTAGTCCATTGTGTTTGGACGACACCTTCGAATTTGTACAATCGAACAGGTTCCTATAGAAACCTAAATGAGTTGAAATCAGCTTTTCATTCCAGCTAACTGTTCCATAGTCCGTGCTCGGGATGCTCATCAAATGAGCTTTTCATCCTAGTTAACTATTCCATAGTTCGAATTTTGAGCTTGTTGTAATAATGTGTTTGTTCCGTTTCATACCTAGTCATGCCTGTTAATATTAGGTATAAGAAAAATATAGATATCGTTAAGTGTTAACTGTAAAAATTGATAAGAAAATCATGGAGGAGAATCTCTTAAAAAAGAAAAAAAAGCTTGAAAAAAAAAACTTGAGAGGTGTCAACTGTCAAGGGACACCCGAATGGAACGAAGTTATTTCTTATGTTCTAAAAACCTGTATACATACATTATGCATACACTAAAAAAAATATGAAAAAAACGCCACCTAGTTGACGCACAGGAATACTATCAATGTCCTCTGCCCCTACCATGCAGGTACTAATAAAAAAGTGTCGATGTCAAATATATCGTTCTGTCTATCCGTTACGTCGAACGCGCGATAAGGAACTTCGTCCCCAAAAAAAGAAGTGTTTATAGGGCGCAATCCAATGTAAATAAATATTGAATGTTATTGTCACTGTTTAGCAGAATGACTAGAATATCAGCTAGTCGCTACTTGAGCACCACTTAATTAAATTATCGATTTAGCATAAGACCGTTTAACTATAAGAACGGTTTCAACAGTTTTAATTCCCTTAAATCTGATTACCGTCTTACATAAATGACGCCAAAACTGCGACAGCGTTATAATTATTGAACGTTCAGTGTGATATAAGTTTACAAAAAATCTACTCGACAAAAGCAGCTAGCCTATTATTATTTGATACTATAAGACATGATGCAGGCTTAAACTCAAGCTAGGAAAGTGTATTGACGCGTTCCAATGAACCGTTGTGAAGACCCGCCAGGAAGATACTTGAGCTACAAAGCACCGCCTACGTTAACTCGCCTATATAAATTGCGATTCGCTATGCAGAGCGACGGGCAGGCAGGTGGCCTGGTTAAGTGCCGTGCTCACTAAGGTCGCGGCGCAACAGGATAATATACGTTGTGTGTTGGGAAACTTAAGGTTTTTTCTCAGTTGGGAAGCAGAGGGCTGATCAATGGATTTCCCCCAATAGGAATAGGTACAAGGTTTAGGAGTAGTGTAGTAGATATAATATGGTTACCTGTAGCTGGTTTGCCACTTTTTTGCAAGATTATTTATATTAGGGACACGCCCGTTCTTGGATAAGGAAGTAGGGTGGAAGTACGTAAACTTGTACAGAATCAACACGCTTTTTGATGAAATGATGTTTCGTTTTGCACCGTAGCGCTCTCATGCAAGAACGTTAATACCGCAAGTCGCAACATACGGTAGCGTAACAAAACGCTGCGACATTCGTGCGTCGCTTCATCTAATGCACAGCCCTCTTTAAGCTCTCTGTAGTGGAATCCGCTTGTTGGTTTTTACACCATGTCTAGAGCGAAGGAATTTATTGAATGTTGGTGATAAAAAGTGAACGTGTCAATGGGCCCGTTGACATTTTTATGCAATTTTAAACGGATCCGTTAGTAGGTCGTGTGTTTTATGACCGTCTAAAGCAGAAAAAAAATCTAGTAGCAGTGATTGGGGTTCCTGCAACTCCATTCCTAACGTCTTCTCTTTGCTCTAGTGATGAGCAAAATTGGTATTGGTCTTCAAAAAAGCAAGATCAAGACTAAATTTGTCTGTCACTACTTTGTTCTTGTATGGTTAAGATCTAAATCTATATTATCTATTATACAGACTGGGCCTTCCCGCTTAAAAAAAGAACTAAAAGGATAAACATTTTTTTATAATCAGTACCCGGCCTATATTATTGAAAATGAGCAAACAGAAAAGATCCTCTAGAAACTCCAGGTCTCTTTAAAAAACAGAGTTCTGTTATTGAGTGCTCTTGAGACGTAACAATGTATCGAAGGTTCAGTAACTTTATTTGAAGTCATAATAAAAAGTGCAACGCAACAGATGAACTGCGTAGAGTTTGATGCAAGTCCAAAACCACAAAAGAACAGTTTTATGCAATTTTCAAGAAAACCACAGTGGATCCGTTTCTTCAACTTAATTTGAATTTGCTCATCGCACTTCAACCGTGTAATGAGCTGTTATAAAATGACCAGGTCGTTTTAGGTGCTAAAACCAAAATGTTTATTTTTATTTTTCTATGAAACAGCATCAGTATGACCGCCATAAAAAGGTTCAATTTTTCGGAAGAATAGACAAAGTGACACAAACAAAAATCATTATTTGTCCCTTAAACCTGTTACTCCTTCAATCTTTTACATTTCTACTATAGTCATACATAAAAAAAACAGTAGATTAAAAATGTTCAATGAAGCCAGCAGTTTCCATTAGCACAATTTTATCTCCAGGATTCCAACCAATAAATCAAGTTGAATACTCATTCATCAGGATCTGATTACTCTGTACTCTAAGGATTAATAAGCAGGTGACGAAAGATATGATCCATCTTTATTACAGCAATAAAATATGGTGGCTATCGCGGTTTCATAACATGCTGTAAGAATGTCGACCAAAAAAGCCCCAACTGACACTTCAATGCGAACTCTAGACAAAAACTGCGCGTTGTCAGATCTATACCACCATTCAGAGATATTTCACCTTACTTTAGAGTTTAGACCGTATGTCATCGGCGTAAGAGTCCGATAGAGGTAAAATAAAATTGAATGTACTCGAATGAAATAATATGACGCTGGTTTATTTATTGGACTGTTAGCGGAATGGTACCAGTCGGATTCAATGTACAATCGGATATAAATATTATATTTCTCGTGTAGGTGTATTCACACGCTGGTGTCATTTACTATCGTCAGAAGTTGATTTCTACGCCTTTCTACCTGATATGTAGTTGATGTTTGAATCGTAAATATTTATGTTTCTCGTTTATTTTGTTTACTAGATTCCAGTAGCGAAGGCACATTCCTTTGCTCCGTAGCGGCTAGCCTGGACGATTACAAAGTTCAACATAGGCATAGCATTTTTATGCGTTAATCTTATTAGATCTACAATCAAAGATTAAAACAAATCCAGCCCCGAAGAAACAGGATTATCTGGCAAAGCAAAAATGGATTTTGGATGACCATCTCCAAAATATAAGAGGTCAAAAGCTGAGTTACTCTACGCCACTACTAGCTACACTTTGCGAAACGTTTTTAACGCGAGTGTGGTTTTTGCGACATTTTTAGAGGCGTACCAATCGTGATTTTCCGCTATTTAATTACGGTCCACTTTTATGTAAAACTGACAAAACTAAGTTGAAAAGTCATGGTCACTTGAAATTATGCCTTGTATTTTTAAGACCAGCGCAGCGGCAGTCGTATAGAAAAGTTTAATGTTTTATCTTATATCTTTAAACGAGCAGTTCTTGTATATAATATATGTATATATAATCAATTGTAATCTCGGAATCGGCTCCAACGATTTTAATGAGTATATAGGAGGTTTCGGGGGCGATAAATCGATCTACCTAGCTAAGAATCAATTATAGAAAATGTCATTTTATTCGTGTTTTATCGAATATCGAGCAAAGCTCGGTCAAATAGCTGGTGTAGAGTTGGTGCGCAAATGCGTCATTATTAAAATATCTTTTTCTGATAGCGCAAAAAAGCCTTATGTTTACCGTAGGTAGGTACATTATAATTATATTCCGAAGGTTCTAATGTACGCTGTTCCGATGGTCAAACAGCTGGTCTTGGTAGTAAGAATGACCATGCAGGGCACATCGCAAACATCGCAGAGTTTATTGGTGTAAAACATGCGCTTCCGCGCGTAACAAGCCTGAAATTAAAGCGCCTTATTCACAAGACTCACAAGCTTCCATGTTACTAACATTCGAAAATGTATCCTTTATCGAATTGATTGGCTTATCGATTGTATATCGGACATGATCGTGTTCGTTCGTTAGCGAATTGCGCAATGCTCTGTTCAGGGTAATTTATATTAATTATACTTTTAACAGCTATAAACTCAATTACGACTGGTTCGGATATGTCATATAACATATTGTATAGGCTCTAGAAATCTCATAAATCGTTGTTGACATAGTGATTGAAATACATGACTATTTCCTACATAGCTATTAGTTGCAGGTAAACCATGTATCTAAACAACCTATTAAATCTTCGTCTACCCACAGGTTATGTAATAATGAAACTACAATTTACATGTTTAATAGTTTATTTCAATGAATTTCTCCTAGTTAATAAGTTTAACAGACGATTAAAATCTTCATATTTAATTTAACTCTGGAACAAACTGTCACCGGCAGTATTTCCGGACCTATACGACCTGCAAATCTTCAAGAAATGAGCGTATGCCCTCTTAAAAGGCCGGCAACGCACCAGCAGCTCTTCTGATGTTGCGAGTGTCTGTGGGCGACGGTAGTTGCTTTCCATCAGGAGACCCGTTTGCTCGTTTTTTTCATAAAAAAATATATTCCGCCATAAGTGGGAAACGAGAACACTTGCATTCGATGTTGTCGAAGTGGCATAGCTTTTTAGACAGGAAAGTACAGAAATGAAAATCGTACTTATAATGGGACATAAGGCATCGGCCTTATGTCCCATTATACGTTTTTCATTTCTGTACTTTCCTGTCGAAATGATATGATCTGAAATTGCATTCGCAAAAGGTATCGTTTTCGGTCTCGTTTCATCCAAAAAACGGGCCTAAACGGGCGAGGTCAGATGACGAAAGTCACGACCGACACACTAAAGAAAAATATTCAAATCGCCGATCAACTGTGACGAAATCATAATCGTTGCGTTAGAAATCGAGTTTTTAGTCTAGACTTGATGAAATACTTTTTGTGATTAGCACTAGCATCTAGCCCTAGAGAAAAAACTATTTGTGAAATGGATTAACGAAAAGAGTTCAGGAAAATCTTTTGCCAGGTCACTAAGTCAAAAGATTGCCTTGGCAATCACATCATAATACATACATATGACATACATTTTTGTGATGTGTTTGCTAATAATTTTTAGGGTTCCGTACCCAAAGGGTAAAAACGGGACCCTATTACTGAGACTTCGATGTCTGTCCGTCCGTCTGTCTGTCTGTCTCCAGGCTGTAACTCAAGAACGGTATTAGCTAGAGAGTTGAAATTTTCACAGATTTGCTTTAATATTTAATGATAAAATTTTAATTAAATAAATAATTAAGGGGGCTCCCATACAAAAAAACACCATTTTTTCCCTACTTTCGCTCTATTCGAACGCGAACCTTTCGTGCGCGAGTCCTACTCGCACTTGGCCGATTTTATTATTACTTATCAGTACATCCAAGTTCCAAGTCGTGTTGAAAGAAAGCACTTTAGATTAGTTTAGAGGTTTTGGTTACCTACAACAAAATATTGTAAGTGCCTACGATGTTATCTACATTTGAATAAAGAGCGCCAAAATATGCTTATTTATACAAGCCTTCACACTTCTTTAAGTATGTAGAGACTACTTTTGCTATAGCTAATATTTAAGAGAGCTTCTGTTTACTATGCCTTAATTTTAGATACAATTATTCGCAACTTAACCTTAGCGAAAGTTCGAATTTCCATTGAGATTTTAATAATTTTCACGATAACCCCAAAACATATGGCGTATTTTTAGGGTTCCTTACCCAAAGGGTAAAAACGGGACCCTATTACTGAGACTTCGATGTCTGTCCGTCTGTCCGTCTATCTGTCTGTCTCTCTGTCTATCTGTCTCTCTGTCTGTCTGTCTGTCTGTCTCCAGACTGTATCTGAAGAACCGCTATAGCTAGACTTCTGAAATAATGAAAATAGAAAGTAGGTTTGGTAATATATTTTTACCTCAGAAGAGATGAGAGTGTTTATTATCGACCAAAAATCCTGAATGAACTATATCTGTCGCAGCCGACTGGTTTAAATAGCCGTTCAATCAAACAGCTAGCCCTTTGACTGAACAACGCCATTCAATCACACGGCTATACGTCGTTTAGCCGACTTGTTGACTACAACGTTCAACACTACAGCTAGACGACGCTTAGCCTACTGGTTTAATGGCAAATTAACTAGGGCGACCTTTAGCTTAATATGTAATTTGGGAGAATAGGAAAACTTTTTGTATTTTATTGAAAGATTATTCTCGGATTAAGTTTAAGGGGTGACCAAAAGTTTAATGCAATAAGTAAAAATAAAAAAATCTGAGGCGTGTTTTGTGACACGCAATCACAGTTCTAACCGGACCTAACCTACTTTTGGACTTTCTGGATTGTTTTTGTTTTTGTTTTGGCTTTTATTGAGCCCCCCTTTTATTTGACGACGGTCGCCGGCTGCTGCCGCAGCACGCTCGCTGCGCTCGCTCGGCTCCCTATGTGTTGTGGTGTAAGTTCTAACCTAACCTAACCAACTTTTGGACTTTCTGGATTGTGTTTTTGTTTTGACGGGGGGCCGTCCATCAATTTCATAATCCCGTAATTTCTCCTCGAATATTTGTTGAAATTTTGATTCACTCGTATGTGCCTCCACAATTAGTTGTAACTTTTATTAACTACTTTCTTTCCGAAAAACAACCACAAACACCTGCTAGTTGACGCCATATTGTAAATAAAACGCACCTAGCGCCGCAGCGGTGCGCGCTGAACTACTTCAATTATACGGCGGCTTTTGAATCAGCTGTAGTGTTGAACGTTTTGAGCGACTAAAATATTCAATCTAAAAGCTAGACGTGTGATTGAATGGCGTTGTTCAGTCAAAGGGTTTTGTTTGATTGAACGGCTATTTAAACCAGTCGGCTGCGACATATCCACATCAAAACACATAGCCTGAGAGTAACCAATGTGATTTCAGATACCTTAAATAAAACTTGTCTGTCTTGATTTCACGGATACCGCTGACTCTACTTTAAGGTACACTGTGGTATGTCCGTTACAATATTTTCCGTTCGTGACGTCACGATCCGGTGACCTTGAGCTGAACCCGTGACTCGGACCTATAGATTACTTTCCCTGATGTCGAGATAGCCGCACCAAATTGCTATAAAACTATTGGTTTTGCTGTGAGGTCACAGTACTCACGATACTTAGTAAAGGAGAAACTATCTAATAAGAGTGATCGCTAGTCTTGTTGTATGGAAATGGCAGATTTGACCAGAGGCCTTCCGAAACTGGAGATCTACTCCGAAGTGCTCAATATTTCGGCCGAATGATCGGGCCCTTTCCTACTCCGAAATACTTTAGTTTGAAAGTTCGGGACTCAGGCCGACCGAAGTCTGTCACGTGCCTCCGAAGCCCACGTGACATTTTTCACGAATACGATAGACGATGTAACTTCAGAGAATAGAATAATAGAATAGAATTTTGGAGCCGTTTTGGAGTAATAGTAACACAATAAAGAACAGAAGGCCTATAACTGTATCTAGAATTTCTAGATACAATTTCGATTTACGAGCCCGAGTCCGAGTCGAGTCATAAACCTATAAACATACATAATTCTATTGTTTATCCGGAAAAAACTGAACTCAATGAAGCATGCAGTCGGTATCTTTGAGGAGTTTCCCCACTTGTTTGAGCATCATTAAGCAAAGTATGTGATAATCGCAGTAAGAACGAATTATTATACGATCTAGACTCTAGTTCCTGAAACTTACACAACAAATATCTCCTGCTTCTCATTTTTTTTATATTTTCTGTCGAACTGAAGAACAAGACAAATCTGTCTTCAAATATTTTGTCTTGTCCTTCGGTCAACTCTGAGAGCTTATCAAAATTCAAGGGGTTTTTATAGTTGGTTACCTATGTTGATCCTAGCGAGGAGTTGCAGTGGTGGCCAAATATATAAAAAGTATGGAATATGTTATGTCCAAATTGCCTGCTAAAAATCAAGTTCTTCACTTAGTTGCTGACTAGATGACGCCCGCAACTACATTGCGCCAAAATTCTTTTATCGGACGGGAACCGCCCTTTTTCCGGAATGAAAAGTATCCTATGTCCTTGCAGTATCTCCATAGCTTTTGTCAGAATCGGTTCAGCGGTTTGGGCATGAAGAGATAACAGATAGACAGACACTTTCGGATTGATAATATTAGTATGGATTTCTAGAATTATTAAAGCGATTACGAAAGTCATATTGCGGAAAATACTGAAGAAATACTGACAACTTAGCCTTTGATTCGATTGATATTTCTATTGTAAATTGAAACAGCCATTAAAATTTAATAGGACAGTTTTGAACTGTACTCGTATCGATTTGAAAAGTGGACAAGAGACAAGAGTGCGTGGCGTCACATAAGTTTAGTTCCGTATAGTTCTTCACTTGCTTAGAAGTCTTTCTTCTCAAAGGAAGAAAAGACAAAATATTTTTAGTCTGCCTCGTTAGCTTGAAGACATTTCTAAATTATATTGCATATCTAAAAATATATGTACCTAATGATATAATAATAATGATAACAGAAATAACATCATAGAAATAAAGTTTTTGATCCACTATTCAATTCAACGTTTGGCAAAGTTAATGGATTCCTACTTCACCTTAGCTAAACCTCCCACGGAACCCAAAGGCACATTGCTTGATGGAAACATTTTGTACCGGAGATTTATTGCTTGTTACATTGTTAAATGCTTTATAAATGTTTATGATATGAAAATACATCCAAGTAGGGATAGATTTATTGAACGCATTCGAAGATGGCTCGCCGAAGAAATGTCAGTGGGTCTCGACTCGACCCGGGGTTATCAGGCGACATTTACTATGGGATTGGAAAAACAATGGAAATATTGCCAACATTTTTCAGACTACGTGGGAATTTAGCGCACTCCTGTTTGCTTCTGTGTCCCTGGTATTTAATATGGACAATTATTTTGTAAGTCTCATGACTCATGTATGGGGGTAGGAAAACAATGGAAATATTGGCAACATTTTTCAGACGACCTGGGAATTTAGCGCAGGTAGCGTGTCCAGCCAAGTTCCATAATGTCTTCGTACATATTTCATTAAAGTCGTTGAAATCTTTTGTATGCCGTTTTTAGCTTGGCATATAGACGGAGCGATATCTAAATTAGACTTGGTTATGAGGTTTCTTGACAGGTTCATATTTTCACTAGCGTTGTTGATTGATTAACTTTTTGACGTTAACCAATGAAAAGCGCGCGATATTGAATAAAGTCCTGACAAAAATTACTTAGTTGGGAAAACTGGGAATTAGTCAAGTGTACAATTAAAAACCTCACTTTTATAGCCATTCAAAAATGACAAAGTGTCGACTGTAAATCACTATCCATTTAGTACTTTTATCAAACTTTTATGCCCGAGTAGACACTTAAAAGTTATCAAGTCGGTATTCGTAATTATATTTAATTGCCGTCGGTAAAGCCGCTTTAACTGACAGCAAAAACTAAAAGTGAACGTAGCCTCAAGCTCACGATTAATTACATAATTTGATTTTTAATTTAATGGTATTAACTAATTAAAAAGTTTGGTTAAATTAATAGGTGTGTTCGTATTTGGATTCAGAGAGTAAGAATTGCTTAGTCGTTTGTTCGGTCTAATGCAGTTTATTGGTTATTCTGTAATTTATTGACTTAATAGGTAGTAGGCGTAATTTTATCGAAAGCTATAATTGTTTAATTTGTAATTATTAGCTTACACTGTAATAGACTTGCTTAATCATAATTATTGTAGGATTGTAAAATTGTTACCTTTTTAGCCTCAGGTTTAATCAGCCTAGGTTGAATAAATCAGCCTATATTCGTTCAGCAGTGGACGAATATAGGCTGATTGAACCCCTTTTACCACTGAGCCGTCCGTTGAAACTAAATATTATGTACTGTACATAATATAACTTCACATGTAAAAAGGTCCAAGTTATTTTCAACGCCATACAAAATAGACGTTTTAGCCGTGTTTTATACGCTTTTGGACTACGAACACGCCATATTTCCTAAATACGATGAATCAGAGAGGTTACATGACATTTTATTCGCCACTCACTATAACCTATTCTTTATAGAGTCTTAACTATGGAAAGGGGATTATAAGTCCTTATAAAAACCGATGATGTTCAATAACGCGAGAACGCGTGAACCGCGATCATCCGTGAAGTCGCCGTCGACACCTTGCACGATCGGTGTCACCTCCTGACATTAATCCTATGTTCTAAATTGTTCTATGTCGGTTATGCATTTATGATATTATCTAAAGAGGGTTTTACACGGGTGACTAAAGCCGCCCAACTTTGGCCGCACGGCGCAAATCGACGGTCTAGATGGCAAAAGATTGCTTTCTGTTCGTTGAAGTTTGTATTGGTCAAGTAAAAACGAAACTCAATTTCTGTACTTAAGAGCCTATCCCTATCCCAGTGATCCCACTGCTGGGCAAAGGCCTTCTATCTTTTCTTCTCAAGGTCTACTATCTCCTTTTGTAGTTATTTACTATACATATTTTTCCTCGTAAGGTGGATATTGTATAGATTTCCCTTAGCACCTTGCTAAGTAATAAAGCCAATGTCCTAATGAATCTAACACAACTATCGCTTGTGTTTATGACCCGCTAACTCCGCATCCGGGATCGAACGCTATCGTAAAATTAAACTACTCGGGACCCACTGGGGTGAAGATTGAAAACTAATTTTCTTACCTTTTTCAAGATATCACAGTATTGTTTATGGAGTTATAATGACATCGATGTTTAATTTATCACTCAGCTTGTCTTTAGCAATTGAGTAGATACTACAAATAAGTGTAAGTATAGATCGCGCAATACGTTAAGACTTTAGATTGCTCGATGGAGCCTGAGGATAGCAATCTGCGCACGTATGCGTCTATCGTCATAATGTCACTCTTTCTGATCGTATTCTGCCGTTAACGACCCATCCAATCACCGATCTACCTACCAAAAGCTTTCTAAAAAGGAAGAGACTAAAATCTATCTCCCTTTCTGTCGAACGATTTTCGAGATGTGGTGCCTTAAAACCGAAAGACACAGTCTCGCTTTTGGCACCGCCCGCGCCGTCACCAATATAAAATTTATTGCATACATACATTAAAACTAAATGTCACAATAAAGACCCTTTAGGATTACCTCACAGGTTTCCAGCGCGCCATATTGTCTGCTTGCACAAGCCATTCTGCCAACCTGTTCTTTTGGGTGTCGCCCACCGCCCACGCGGCGAAAGTGGACTAATGTGTCATGTTTATTTAGAATTAGCATTACAATATTAATCAATAGTCCCGTTAACTGGGTCTTAGAAGAAGTTACTAAATATAGCTAAGCCTTAAAGAACCTTAAGTAGTCAGAAGTCTTAAGAGGATACAACAGCGGCTAGAGAAATGAAAAAAAAGTACGTGTAATATCTATAGTTGTCTCCCTTACCTCAAGCCTATACCGCAGAACGCGATAGAGACAACTGCAGAAAATCCAGAAAATCAACGATTCGTTGTCCCCTGATTCCTTCTCCAAAACTTAACCGATTTAAGTACTTTTTTCATTAAAGATTAAAAAAAGGCTTGAGCTGTGTTCCTATGTTTTGCTTTTTTTGTATAATCTAGCCAAATCTGTTTTCTGGACGTTTGAACACAGTGGAAAATCTGGCCATTTTTTTGGGTTTTTGAACGTTCATATCTTATTTAATAATTAAATTATGAAAAAAAAAGAAAACATAGGGACATTGTATTAGTGGCCGTAGATATTCAGGAAAAAAATTATAAATCTACTAGCATTATCCAGGGAGGAAACAGGGGACAACGTTTGTATGGAAAAAAGGGCGGTGTGGAATCCTCTTAAGCTAGGAAATATTGTAAGGTTTCCTAGCGCAGAAAAGAGCAGTTGTTATATCTATATATTAATACGTGAGAGAAAAACTTTGTAACCCTTTTTACGAAAAATGGGGAAACGTAGGTGCATGAAATTTCGCACAGTTATAGTTTATATGGTAAAGGAGTGCATCGAGCTAATATTATTCTAAAATTATGCTTTTATCATATATATTTTTAACAAATAAAACGTTACACACACTACGACGCTACTACTAGGAAAAATGACAGATTTTTGAGTGACAAGCCTATACATACGAATTATACTCTTTTATTTATGGTTGAAGTCTGTTGACAACAAGGTGACAAATTGAAAATGGATTATAGTTTTTTTTATTGAATCTCAGATACTATTAGACAATGCTTACACGGCCAGTCTGAGATCAGCGGAGTCCCAGAGACAAGTGTTGAAAAAAATATGAGAAAGCCAATATATTTTTTTACAAAATATAGGTACTTAGTAGTCCTAATGTCGTTGAAACTAAGGTCGAATTTCGACCATTGGGCGATCTCTAGTATACTGAATTCTAAATGGGTCAACTCAGGTCGAGAGACTGAGACTGCATCCGAAATCGAGATCCCACTCTTACAGGAGGTTCCGAGGACGACTTCCGAACACGTCGCGCCCCACGTCGCAGACGATACGTGTTTAGTGTTAGTTTAAGTATAAATGTATGTATGTTAGTCTATAAGGTATTTATAATATAGGCCAAGATGCCTGATATAATAAATAAATAAATTACCCCTATTAGTATCAATATTTATTAGACGCGAACGTTAATCTTAGGCACTACTATTACGGTCACATAAATAAGCATAAGACATGACATGAAGTAATTAATGTTAACAATATGCTCCGTAAGGCATTACCTATTTCCTGCAAGTTATTTCTAATAATGTTAGAAAACTTTAGCCCATCCTAATGTGGCTTTAATTCATCGCAAATTTCACCATGCATATGGTTCCGTATATGCATGATGAAATTCTATATATAATCACATAAAAATTGTATCGTCTAGAAGCATGTCCATGTGCATTATTATTCTACTAACCTCCTTACTATATGCTACGCGAAATTGGTCCTGCAAAACTATGTTGCAGGCGGGCGCCTCAAGTCATTGATCGAACATTACTCAATTCATTCATGTTCCGATAAGTACCGCTTGCTCTAGTATTGTTCTACGTTAATGTCACTTGTAAGATAAAACGCTTCCTTGTTAATCCATAAAAGTGTAGTTTATGACCTGCCAGACTCGACGATTACGGATATTTGTCAATTTGTTACATTACTTCAGAGATATTTAGAAGGGGACTGAGTTATCTATCTTATTACCCAAGGAGGGTAAAATTTTCGAATATTTCCTTATGGTTGGTTGATTGATTTCAGCTTGAGACTCTAAAGTTCAGAGAAATCATAATATTCCTCTTGGTTATCAGAGTGACTCGTATTAAAATTGTAGGCAATCGGGCTTTCCAACAAATATATTAACTTACCATCATTAAAGTGTAACTTGCTGATATTCAGTCTATTCTCTATTATTATATTCGCCCTTGTTACCCTTGTATTACCTTGTATAGTAATAATAATAATAATAATAAAAATTTTATTCAAACATAAATACAATACACTGCACACACTAAAGCAAAAAAAAAAAAAGCAAAAAATAAACCAAAAGAAAAAATAAAACAAACAACAAACTACAAAAAAAAAATATGGCATCATTAGGCAGTGCATTGTATAATGCCGAAAAGGATACCCACTAAGGCCATTTAGCCGAAACTTTTTCGTTTTCGCTTCGTAATAGAATCGCCGATCAAAATGTATGGAATTGACATAAGACGCGTCGAACGTCAACGTCATATTAACGAACGCTTATGTCAATTCCATACATTTTCATCGGCGATTCTATAACGAAGCGAAAACGAAAAGATTTTGGCACACCCCCCAGGTGTATTACCACGGCGCAGAACACTGCACCGCGGTACCTGATCTTCCGTGGTTCCTATACATATTACGCCTGACGCACGACAGATTCAACATAAATAATAATAATAATATATAATAATACTGTACATAATATAATAATACAATAAAATAATAAAACATCATTTAGCATACTTAAATAAGAGTACGGTAGCTGCTATTTACGATACGGCACGGCATAACACCCGCACCTGTGACGCAACGACATTCCAGAATCCAGCTTCAGGAGATAAGTGCCTATTTCCCGCGCTTCAGTGCCTGAAACGAAGTTGTACGGGGAGCACGCGCAGGTGTGCGCTCGCGCCGACCTCCTGTGACCTACATAATTATAGCTCGAAGGACCATAGATGTAAACGTATAAAGGACATAATATTTTCTACAATAACTATTCAGACACCAGTTAATATAATCTGTCGGTAACTCGGTACCATTACCTGATCTGCGATAAATTAAACCAGAACTAATAAATACTCCTACATTGACTTTACTGGAGGTATTTATTGCTCTAGTTTGTATGTTGATTTTTATCTTGGTGATTAGCAAATGCGAATATTGCTGAATTTGGTAAACCGTCCCATTCATATTAATGATGTGGTGTTTTATGAGTTGTTGGCATGTAAAATCGATCTTCATCATCATCATTATTGGCTTCACACGATAGCCTAGCAAATTGTCAAGCGCGGGTACTGTTGCACAATGGCATTAAGCAGAAAAGAGATAGTATCATGGTGTGCTAAGCGAAAGATTGTTCTACCGAATATCCTCAAGTTTCTTCTTAATTCTCCAAAGTATCAAATAGGTTGAGCATCTTAAGGCCATCCCCCGAGCAAACGACCTTGACCATACATTTGACGCGTTACCGAGATCGCACCAAAATCCTATTTTTTTTACTTATCTTAGTACAAAATTGATTAAAAAAAAATTCTAACGGGGAATATGTAGTTAATGAAATTGTCTATTGTCCTGTGTTTCAAATAAACGTAATTTGTAAGTACTAGTGAAATACTGAAAGTATGCTTCAATTTTAATAAATTGGTATTACTTTGGAAGCTAATATCATGAGTATAATAAACAAAAATAGGAAATTAATAAGGGGAAAGGAATGTTGATATACTAAAAATTATTGCCGTATTTTTATTATAACTTTGTAGCTTTCAAATTATGAGTTTATAAGGCTCTAAATACGGTAAATTACGGCATCTCCGTAGGGGGAGCGCCTTAAGCGTGACGACGAAACAGTTAACGAACACACACCTACGCATTTACTATAACATATCAAGAAATTATTTTATTTGTTAATTGTTGAGGTCAGCTCCACAAATACACCTCTACTGACCTTTTGTAAGAAAAAAAGTCACGTTATGTAAATAATTTAATTAAGTAACCGGAACTGTGCTGACCAGCATGGGTGTGACTCACAGAACCAGTCGCTTCACCCACACACTTTCATAAGTTATCGGCTATTCTGTTTGGATGCTGCTTAATTGATAGTGAATAGATTATTTGAAACTGCTGGAAAATCTTGGTATTGTGTGAGATTTTGTTAAATATATGTTAGTTCTATTAAAATAATCTTTATGTTTAAACATCTATAATGTTATAAACATTTCTCCGACTTAAAAATTAAGAGGTTCAACACTTGGATTTTTTTGAATGTTCATTGATTTTTCCATCGTCTGTAAACTGATTGTTTAAATTCTGTTGTTCTCGTATAAGACTAATTTCAAAGTTTCTTTTGATATTTTGGTGTAGAGTAGGTATAGACCTAAGGATGAAGAGGGATGTTGCCTGATACAGGCTAAACCTACTAGGTAGCTTCCATCACTGTACTTTTACTGTAACTTTTGTACTTAAATGAAATAAAAATTATTTATTTATTATTTATTTATTTAATGATGATCTTTGCGGAATCGAGAGAACTTCTCTTAAATAATGGTCATAGTAAACCATCAATTCTTCTTGTTTCTAGATTTCAAGATGCTCAAATAAAAACCTACGTAAATAATACATAACACGTAGAAAGTAACAATATAATATTATGTTATATATCACATGGGTTTTTATGCTCGGCTAATCCGATACTAATGACACCTCATGCATCAAAATCTGTCAAGTCGTTTAGTGAGTGCGCCTTTCACGTAATTAAAAGTATCAACATACTGACAATTAAGAAATACTAACCAAATTTTGTAACGTTGTTTGCTATAATAAATTACTATTCGTTATAATTGAACATAACTTGTTTGGTTAATGTTAATTATATTGTTGTCGGTAATAATATGTCTTGATATGTTAACAATTGATTTTAATGATTTCATGTCCGAACCGGAAACGTAATGATTGAGATATGAAATATAACTTATTTATTTTCATAAAAATTGATGGCCAAGAAATTGTATTTCTTATACTTTAATTTCTCTCACAAAGTTTATCTTTTGTTGATTTGTTTACTGTTTGCCGTTGGTCAATGAAGTACCCTGGTAGCAAGACAAGCTCATGTTCAAAAACCCAGAAATCGGGCATGAAGATGAACTACGAGTAATTTTAGGTACCGACTTTTTTTTAATCTAACCGCCGTACTCAGAGACATTAACGGCCATTCCCAATATTTGATCTATCTCTGGTTTTGCCCTACTAGAGATAGGAATAGCTCACAATTGACATAAAATATATGTCTCTAATGTCAGCTATTCCTATCTCTAGTAGGGCAAAACCAGAGATAGATCAAATATTGGGAACGGCCGTTAGTTATGATTAACCTTCAATTAAATGAAGAGTTTGACAGATAATGTATGGAGCTTATGTCAAAATTTTGAATGGGAAATAATAAAACGAGCGAATAAAAAATTACTTTGCGACTGATGTAATTGTAACTAAAAAAAAGTGATGATGATTTTAATAACATGAGCGGTATTAATTGGACTAAGCGAAAAATAAACTAAAGTAACGACTAATATTGATTTATAATAAAATCTAGAACGAGCTTACAAAACGTGGATTGCAATTAATCTATTTCAGATATTAAAATTCTATCCGAGCGACTATATTACTAAGTGAGCGACTGGAAATACATAGCGGGCAACCATGTCACCATGGCAACGTCCATCCGTCCCGTCGCACAAACAATGGTCGCCGTCAGTCTCGAGTTGTAATAATTTACTATTATTTATTCAAAAAATGCACTTATCAATATAAAAAGTACCCAGTAGCCGATTCTCAGACCCACTGAATATGCATATAAAATTTGGTTAAAATCAGTAAAGCCGTTTCGGAGGAGTACGCGGCCTAACATTGTGATACGAGAATTTTATATATAAGAAGATGATCACACCTTCCGAGCAGAGTGCTCGGCCAAGAGCACTGTCTCGCCACTATTATTACTCGGTAGGTGCAATCAGGCCCTTGTTAAATCCCTTATATTAATACCCTAGTGGGATTTGATACCATAACATAGGCTTCCAGGCATGTAAAAACTGGTTGTACCCTCCATCATCATATGCTTTCTCCAGTGTTTATCGTGCAAGATTCTAGCACACCACAAAACATAATTACTACAATAATTACAAGACGCACTTAATTGCTATTCCCGGAGGTTCACGGACAATGCACAAAGATAGCATTCCGATGTTTAGAATTTCATACGTTTATTTGTTAGCTAATCAATAGGAAACAATAAGAGGGGTGAATATGTGCTAATTGTGCATTGTTCGCCATTGTGGGAGACAATGTTGGGAGCTGTGCTGACCTCAGATAAGATGCAATGCTTTTTGTACCGCAACTTTTGTTGGCTAACTTGTTGCCACGATATAAACATACGGTAGAGTAAATCTGTTTTAACGTTAAAATCGGATTATTGACGTTACTGAAGAACTATCCTATATTTTGGTCACATAATTTGCTGATAACAAGACAGAAAAGTTGGTTGTGATGTGAAATTTTTTAAGGGAAATCACAGTTCAATCACCTACTACTACTAAGCTCCTGTTATGACTTAATTACGACTTTCACTAGACTAACAATAACAGCTGCCCTTTAAGACGCAGAAGAACAAGGCGTCTAGTTACCATAATAATTATTATTATGATGGGAGTATGGGACTACAAGCATAGTACAGCGTGACTGGTGAGGCATGATCAATACTTAGGGAGAGTACTCGGTACTCGATTCTCATTATAATTATGTAATAAAATTAGGTACTTAATTTCTGACCAAATTCCCTTTAAATAAATGAACCATGGACACTTAGTAAATTACTATGCGGCTGGCGCCCCGCGCCGCGCGCTACCCCTACGTCCTCGAGTATTGAACATGTCTCACTCATGCTGTATAAGTCTTATTTTGAAGTCCTTTTTGTTTCATTAAAATACTTCCAGACACAAACAAAACATGGAATTTTATTAGCATATCTTACATTATATTGTAATTTGAATTATCATGTTTTTATGTCAAGGTCTACATAATCTTATGTAATTGTTACAGATGGAGTCTAGAGACAGGTGATATGAGGAATGCGAAAACATCGGAGTAAGAACTGCTGCGTGAGTACTTTTATTTATATTACCTTTACTGGATGTACTCGGCCAAGGGCACTGTACAAAACATACAGAGTGCTCGGCCGAGAGCACTGTCTCGCCACTCTACTCTGAGGCTGGTATAAATAGTCAGCACTCAAGATGCGTCTCGGTCTCAAGACACGGTTCAGGCTCTGTGATTGGTTGGCTGCCAACATTTGGACCAATCATAGAGCCGAACCGCGTCTTGAGACCGAGATGCATCTTGAGTACTGACTATTTATACCGGCCTAAAGGTGTAATCAATGCATAATTCTAACACCTCTGCAGCCATTTTATTTACTACCTTGCCTCTATGTGACTATTTAGATTGTAGAACAATTAAATTATATCAAATAATGACACTTAAAATTCTATTCTGCTATTTAATTTCCATTTAAGGTTAAAGTATTCAGTTATTCACAAACCAAAATATGCATTTATTCAAAAAACGTGTCAACTAGTTAACAAGATTATTTATAGTTATTAAAATAAAATTAAGATAATTTAAATTAAGCGGTTTTGATATCTAAGGGAGTCTAGTAAGATGTCTCCTGTTTGTGTATATGTTTTAATCATTAAAAATAACATAAATTAAATTTAATGTCTTCATTGCTTGTAATTGATAAGAATTTATTACTTACATCTTCTACATGGGTTATTTATTACTGTGGTCTCTTGTGTAATCAATTTCCTGTAACACAAGTATAAAGCTAGAGATAAACAGTTATAGTAATGGAAAAGCTGAAAACTAGAAAATTCATTCGTGGGAGAGCCATGCTTCGGCACGAATGGGCCGGCTCGACCGAATAAATACCACGTTCTCACAGAAAACCGGCGTGAAACAGCGCTTGCACTGTGTTTCGCCGAGTGAGTGAGTTTACCGGAAGCCCAATCCCCTAACCCCTACCCTATTCCCTTCCCTACCCTCAACTTTTCCCTTCCCTTCCCTACCCTCCCCTATTACCCTATTCCCTCTTAAAAGGCCGGCAACGCACTTGCAGCTCTTCTGATGCTGCGAGTGTCCATGGGCGACGGAAGTTGCTTTCCATCAGGTGACCCGTTTGCTCGTTTGCCCCCTTATTTCATAAAAAAAAGACTCAAGTTGCGAATTTAAATGTTACCCAAGAGGCCAATTATATTGATGACTTAAAATTTAGACTCTCATTAAAATCGGATTTGCCGCTGTTGTTGAAACAAACTAACATACCCCTGTCTTAAAGGCTTTTCCTCGTATATAAAATATAGAAATATTAATTTTACTTCAAAGTGTATATTATACATGTAATGAAGCCGGTGGAAATAACGCTGTGTTAATGTCGCAGCCAACTGGTTTAAATAGCCGTTCAATCAAATAGCTAGCCCTTTGACTGAACAACACCATTTAATCACACGTCTAGCTTTTTAATTGAATATTTTAGTCGCTCAAAACGTTCAACACTACAGCTGATTCAAAAGCCGTTTGATTGAATTAGTTTAGCGCTCACCACTGCAGCGCTAGGTGCGTTTTGTTTACAATATGGCGTCAGCTAACCGGTGTTTTGTGGTTGTATTAAGATATTTTTCGTAAATATAGTGTTCAAAATGAGTTAGAATACAATGAATCTGCTTGTTATCATTACGCTTGTGTAATAATAGAACTAAACGAATGGTCACCTTAGTTAATTTACCATTTAACCAGTTGGCTAAGCGTCATCTTGCTGTAGTGTTGAACGTTGCAGTCAACATGTCGGCTAAACGACGTATAGCCGTGTGATTGAATGACGTTGTTCAGTTAAAGGGCTAGCTGTTTGATGGAATGGCTTTTTTAACCAGTCGACTGCGACATAAACACCACTGACGGGCGCACTCAAACACATAAATTAAAGATTTCCTACTTAACTTTAATTTACTGAAGATTTTTAGATGATAAGTATTATATAGCTTATTAATTTAAAATCTTCATTAAATTAAAGCTAAGTATTCTAAGTAATCATTAAAGGTGTGAAAGGGTGGCAATGATTTTCATATTTAAAAAAAATATACTTCCTTTTTGCATCAAGTCAGATAAAAATCTGTCCACATCTTGTTTCACAACATTTCCCACAGTCTCCCATTCCAGTAATTCCATACTGTGTGACTGTTATGTAAAAGACCGCAGACCATGAGAATCCTCCATTGTTCCAAGCCGCAGCTTTACAAACCGCACTTGAAGCTGTTTGGTTAGCATTTATCATCATGAACTTAGTTATAATTACTTTTGAAGCTTAAGCATGATGACCATAGAAATGCGAAAGATTAAAAAAAACTATTAGAAGGTTTTATTTTTTATTTTGTCAATCTGGGACTATTTCTATTCTTAAAAAATCTTTCTGTAGTAACCATGCTAGTAGTATTGAACCTTGGAGGAAAAGAGAGTCTAGTAAAGGGTAAAGCTTTTCTTAAAGCACTGAACCCAAGTTACGAAGGCTCAAGGATAGTTTCCTAAACTATCCTTGAGCCTTCGTAACTTGGGTTCGGTTGCTAGGATCATTTTTTCATACATTATTTACAATAAGCTAAAAACTCATTTTTTTATTGAGATGTTAAACTAAAAACGATTATCAGAATATAGTGTTCTTACCATTTTTGACTCTTTTAAAACGTTTCCACCTCTGTATGAATTCTATAAAAGGGATGCATAAACTGTATACAATATTATGTTAACAATAAAATACACAAACGAGATTATTAAACAGAACTGCGTACAGAGAAAAAATATCAACACGGCAAATGGTTTGTGAGTTCTGGATGTGGTTTTAAAAGGCTTTAAGAGTGTTTCACACTATCTGCTAACTTTCAGCCCATTCTTTTACTTTAATATATTAAAAAAATTGAAATGCCCAAACTTTAAACCCGACATTTATCACAAAAGTCGTACGAAAAAGTGTTGAAATATTATTTTTTGTAGAGTACAACTTTGTCTAACTTACTTTTACGATAAAGGGGTATAAAGATTTTTCTATGGAGCTTGTCCGCCATTGTGGTTTTCCACGTTCGCGAATATTTTTTTCAAAAATGTTCAGCTAACATCAATACAAACAAAAAATAATCTTGGACGAAACCGCGTAAAGTAAACAACTTTGGCAGCTCAAATCTTTGAAATGTGACACTTTACGCGGATTCGTCCAAGATTATTTTTTGTTCGTATTGATGTTAGCTATCCATTTTTGAAAAAAATATTCGTGAACGTGAAAAAATACAATTCCGGACGGTAGGTTGGCCAAAATTTTCATACCCCTTTGTCGTCTTCGAGGAAAACGGGAAAAGCATCAATTTCGTACATTTGACCTTAAATAAATTTTTTTGCTCGAGGATTTTTAAGGATTAACGTCTCTGGCCTCTGCCAATATTCAGCTCTATGCGATTTTTTCCTAGGCTACGACTTATTTGTGGCTAATAAGTCTGGGCTCATTGCTTACTAATGTATAAGCAACCTTAACAATGTAAACCTCATGCGGCCTACAAATCGCTTATTCAACAAAATGGCGAACTTATGTTCATCGAAACAAAGTCTTATCGACCGGTTACAAAATGACACCACTCCACTAAGTGGGCTTATAACCAGTTTATTGTTGAGTATTACTTATTTAATAGGGAAAGGCTTTCAATCGAAAGTTTACGGATTATCGAAGTAATGATCGTATTATTGGCTATTGACCATTGTATATTATAAGATTAAACCAACGGCAGTACGGGCAGTTATCGTCGCATAATAATAGTAATAGATTTAGATGTGAATTGATAGAATAGAAGAGCTGCTGAGTCTTATTAGAGAGCCAATGATTACTATAAGTAACGTTAGTTTTCATAGTTGAGTTCTCTACCCTTTTTCTTACATCCGTGGGTAGATCTTTGACTTTAATCATTCGGGACTCGTGTTTCTGGACTATGCATAAAAGTTACACCCATAGAAATATAAAAATTACTTTAATATTTTTGTGAAAATGTTCATTACAGTTAAGTCATAATTAAATGTCTCTGAGCGGGATCGTTAGATTTTTATTGTCTTCAAAGTACTATGGCATTGTATGCTATTCCCATAGTCTTCTAGTCAGTTGCGACTTGCGATATATGCGTTAATGATAGCAAACATAACTGCCCTCCTTCGTTTTATGTAAAATCGATTATAAATCCCAATGTGACCAGTAAAACGGAATGTCATAATATTACATAATCGATAATCTATTTTATCGTTACTAACTAGTAACACAAGTAGAAATACTTGAGTTATCAAATTACCCACCAAAACCCGGGTTAAAATATTCATATTGCGTTACGCATATCTTAATATCCAATAACCGTATTTTATATTGTTTAGTACTACCTACATTCGATATATCAAACAGCGAGAGTCGAGACCACAGACTTATAAAGGGTTGACATGCCTCTTAGGGCAGGAGTTCCCAATCTTTTTCAGCCTACGGCACAATCACATCACACGTCACAATATTTTGTCACGGCGCCCTACTCTGCCTAGCTATTACAAAAATATACACAAAAAAAAAATACGCCTGCCAAGTCCGGCGGCGCAAGCCCGAAATTCTAGAGTCTAGTGGCTTGAGAATTTAATTCGATTTTTTTTTCGGACATTTCATTATTATTAAAAAAGACGTTTCATTATTACAATGAGTGCTATTTCATATTGTAACATATTTTTGTCAATACCATGTACCGGTGGTAGGCAACGTAGTTTCTTCGTTCGACTTTCAAAAAGTGTATCATGATACCCATTTTGAATAAAAAGATATTTTATTTTATTTATCATGTTTTTGCAAATAAACGTTCTTCTTATGACCTTCACTTCAAATTCAAATTGGTAGCATTTTTGCTTTGATGCATTCATTGTATACTAGTTTTTCCATATCGAAAATAATTTACTTAACTATAATATCAGAAAGATCTATCGTCATTTTGTGCCACGAACACACATACCGAAGAGCATTCTTATAAATAATATAATCTAACGGTATGTCTTCTCTTTACTACCCTATTGGTTGCACTCAAAGGTTGCACCTTACTTTCGGCCATTGATGTGCAATAAAATAGAGCATCATAAATTGGAGTGTTTTTGTAAATCATTGTAACTTTTAGGTAACTCATAACAGTAACAGCAGTTCGAAGCGTTTAAGGTTCTGTTAATGTAACGAAAAATGTTATGAATATGTATTGATGTTTTAAAATTCTTCGTCTACATCTCACTGATAACTTTTTTTATAGAGTAATTACAACAAAACATGTCGATTCTACGTATATTCTTAAACCATGTTCAAACGCAGACTATAATTATTTAAGCAGACAATCTGACAAGCTATGCCAAGAAATACGCGAAATCCAATCTGCCATAATATTTAGCTATTTGGAATTCCCCTCTTCTCTGTCTTTAGACAAATAATAACTGCTATCCGTCTTTGTATCCGTTTCTGGGCAGAGCATAACTCATAAAGTTATGCAACTAAAGTAAAAAGTAAACACCTGTTCGGTAGGTGGGCTCGACGGGTGGCGCAGTGGAAATAGTTTTATTATATTACTGCTTATTATACAGTTAATATCCAGATATTATTTATCGATGGTCATTTAGAAATTAATTGTATTGAATTAAGTTTGTATTAGGTATGCAATTATTCATCATTTTAGATCTAGTTACTGACACTTTTAGACTGGACTCTACTGTAGAGTTTTGTGCTATGTAATATAATTTATTTAAATTCGAAGTTGGATGTCTAGACAGTACATGTACTATCAGAAAAGTTGATTCCTAGGCAGATGGGGCCTGGGGGCCTACCTAGTTTGGTCGCTTTACGTCAAACCCAGGCGACAGATCACAATTAACATTGAATTGACATGATCCGACCAAATGACGTTGGTCTGTTAACTGCCTAGGAATCTATTTACTCGATGGTACATTGTACACCTTATACAGTTGCTTAGTGGTTACCTAAACAAAAAAGCTAAAATAAAAATAAAATTGAAACTAAAGCTAAAATAAAAAATAAAAAAAATTAAGATTTCAGCGTAAACTTAAAGTTATGTGTCTCGATCGTGCTAGTTTAATCCGACATCAATACAGCTTTGATCCACTCCGGACTTCATCGAAAAGCAAAAGCGTATTCAGAAACGTCAAATAAAAGAGACAGCATAGATTTATGGAGTTTCGACAAAAGAACGTTTTATATTAATAGTATCTATACTGCCTCTAAAGTCTAAACAGTGTTAAAATTAATGTGACTTTAAATTATCTAAATCAGGGAATAGTTCTCAGAAGAATTCGAACCAATACAACCTAACCTGATACATTCGTCTTGTAACTGACAAAATTTCTTGCGAGGTATTTAAATGTAATTCCTGTGTCGTTCACACCCACCAAAATGTATTGTTTCTATGGTCAATATTACCTAAACAATATAACAGAAACAGAGGTCATTTGTCACAGTGTAACATTTGATTACTAGTGAAAATACATGTATCAGTTAGTATAATTTGACCAAACAACATGCTACATAGGACATTCCAGAAAGGGCCGTTTCGACATAGCCACATTCCAGCTCAAGGTAGTTTAGATTACCTTTAGTGTTTAAAGTGAACTCTATGTTTAAAGCATAAAGGTCTAGTCCTGGGTAAAATATTTATGAACTGACCGAGGTGCCGGAAGAGTGAATTACACGCTGCGAAATTGTGAAGAGGTAACGTCTTCCTTAAACTGACCAGAGCCGTCCGTTAAGTTAACGGAGTTCCTATATTAAATTGACGATATTATAAATTAAAAATAATGTTTTTACATTGCAAAGACGTCATTTGGTATGATGAACTGTTTCTTTTTTTCTTGGCTAGCCTTCTATATACAGCTATTGATAATTTTGTGTTTGTTATTTTGTGTAACCTTCGCACCCATTTCATAATAATTCATAAAAGTATCAAAACGTTAACAGCGGATTTTTTTATTGCAACTTTGAATAAGATAAAGTGCATTTACAAGCCATTCCAATAAATTAAACTAAAAGACTTTAGAGTAACAGTAATAATTATTGCAGTCAAGACAAGCACGCTATGTAACCGGTAGTTATTATTAAATTCAATCTACTATCATGTAAAGAAATTAATTTAACTTTTCATTTAAAATCTACCGTGTACCGCCTACAGGTGTGTTTTAATCGCGCTATCTTTAGAACGAAGCCAACAGTGGGAACTTGTGTTTAAAACATAAGAAAGGACTTATATACGTGGAAGAGCCATGCTTCGGCACGAATGGGCCGGCTCGACCGGAGAAATACCACGTTCTCACAGAAAACCGGCGTGAAACAGCGCTTGCGCTGTTTCGCCGAGTGAGTGAGTTTACCGGAGGCCCAATCCCCTACCCTATTCCCTTCCCTTCCCTTCCTTACCCTCCCCTATTACCCTATTCCCTCTTAAAAGGCCGGCAACGCATCTGCAGCTCTTCTGATGCTGCGCGTGTCCATGGGCGACGGAAGTTGCTTTCCATCAAGTGACCCGTTTGCTGGTTTGCCCCCTTATTTCATAAAAAAAAAAATTGCTCATGTAAATTCGCTGCGCCGAAATCCGCACGGGAACCGTACATTTTCAGGAATAAGAGCTTACCTGTGTCCTTTTCCTGGACTTAAAGTATCTTAATATCAAAATTTCACCAAAATTGACTGTACGTACGGCTTAACCGTGAAGAGGTAACAAATATACTTTTTCGAATTCATACTTCCATTATTGTAAATGCGAAAGTGTGTCTGTCTATCTGTCTGTCTGTTTCCTCTTAACGCCCAAACCGCTAAACAGATTTTTCTGAAATTTAGTATGGAGATACTTTGAGTCCCGGGAAAGAACATAGGATACTTTTTATCCCGGAAAAGTTTACGGTTTTCGCGTGAAAAACGAAATGGCGCAACGAAGTTGCGGTCGTTATATAGTTAAAAATATTTATATTTGTATTTTTATCCAATTACTAAAGTAGTAAATTAAATACTAATAGGTAACGAACGGCCTCCGCAATTCAAATCACATTTATAATGACTGCAATAACTATTACTGAAAACAAAAGTATAATGGAGTCCATTATACGGAGTGGCCCAGTCATCTGGGCCACTCGATCTAGTTGGTCAGATTACGGGCACGGGTAGCACGTTTGACCCAGACGAGACCTTGATGGGTTTTAATCAAACCCTTATTACCATCTTGATTGGTTATCCAAATTGGACTCATGACATAGCGAACCAGACTTTACAACCTTTCATCAAGTTAATACAAAAATATGAAGACATTCGTATTAATAAGGCCTATTCTTTGCTAACCCACCCTTTCAATGTTTTTTTTTTAATGGAAAAGTTTCCGGTTAAAAAAATATAAAATTCGCGCCTGGACACTCGTCATACTAGGTCTTTTTAGTCGTGTAACTAACACGACTAGCTAAGACTCTACTCATTTATTTCACAAAGTCTTTTGTCTCATTTTATAATGTGTTTTGAGTATATTATTATGGCGGAATATACCGAAATTTTCATTAAAACTGTCACTCATAACGTTCTTTTTCCATTATTCAATCCAGATCTTTCTCAATCTTTTCAGCGATTCTAGACGTTAACATATACAAATTACAGGCTGTTCGGGTGATCACCGTTATCCTTAAAACCATTAATGAGCCCGTCAAAATGAACAACTTTTTCTATGAGAAACCAACCCATACAAATTGCTGATCCGGGCAATTTGTATGGGTATGAAGGCATTTTTTTTGAGTTCCCAGCATTGTTCATAGAATATTTGTCATAGAAAAAGTTGTTCATTTTGACGGGCTCATTTGATGGTTTTAAGGATAACGGTGTTCACCCGAACAACCTGTATACGTACTAGTTACTACACATTTATAACATTTCTATAGTATAGCAAATAAGTTTCTGTATAAACTTTATTAAAATTATCTTCTGAGTTCTAACCCCACGGTACTCGCAGGGTATACTTATCCCGATTAGATAACGGGATAGGAACAAAGTTGCAGGGTATCGCTGCAGATAAAATTACACACTCGGTTTCCTTTACGTTTTCATTATGTCTTTTAACTTATATTTAAATTATTTACAATTTTCTAGCAGGAACCCCTTACTGTAGTTTTCAATTATTATTTAATTTATGTGGAGAAAAGGATTGGTTAATAACTAGCACTGAATAGTGAATAATTTCGTATGCCACGCGTACATTTACAGTTATCAATTTTCTTGTTTAATACAAAAAAATATTGTTTGCACATAATAAATATCTTCATCTTATAAACTAAACACTAATGGTCTTACTACAAAATATTTAAACAACTGTTGAACAGTTGATTAGAAAAAAATCAGTGCAAAATAAATCAGTACAAAATGGTCCCAAACAACTGTTCAATAGATTAAACACCTTTTGTGGTAAGACCGTATATTATTTTACTGTTAAGTGTGAAAGTCAAGACTGGAGAAGGTGTCAAAATAACAATCAATGCACACATTAGTTATGATAATCCGTGTTGATGATAATAATTAAGCTGTTCGCTTGTTTTTCTTTCAGTAATAGTTACTGAAAGAACTATTACTGAAAGAAAAACTAAAATTTTACAGGAATTGGGCGCACGCATCAGCGTGATTTGAGAAAACTTAAGAAAGCAGAACAACGCAGTTTAACGCTTTTAAAACTTGTGTCGCGCAAACCTCTTTGAGTTGCAATTAAAATTGTTACGCTACTATATTTATTTGTATTGTGGCAACTGCTATCACGCATCAGTTAATTATTTTAAACGGTGCAGTTAAACATTTCTCAAGTCCCACGTTATGCTACTGGCATATTTTGCTTTTCTCACGGAAGGAGGACTTTTTGTTTAAATTATAAGTTTTTTAGTTTAAATTGACAAGGCTGTGTAGAGCTTGTCCGGATTAAAATAAAGCGCCCCTCTTTTGTATTTATATTATAAAAATATCCAAAGACGAACTCTCCTTTTAAAAAATTACATTCATGCCAGCTATTCAAGTACCTAATGGCTGCCATACACGCTACGGTTTACCGGAGAGGTCCACCTGTGCAGGTATGCCTGCGCAGGCAGACCGGATTTTGTGTGGGAATAGACCTACAGTGCAGTTTTTAGGCCTGCGCAGTCGACCGGCGCAAAATCGAAAATCAATTCTTTCGAGTGACTCTTGCTCAGGCACCTGCACAGGTGGACCTCTCCGGTAGACCGTAGCGTGGATGGCAGCCATTACTTGAATAGCTGGCATAAATGTAATTTTTTAAAAAAAGAGTTCATCTTTGGATATTTTTATAATATAAATACAAGAGAGGGGCGCTTTATTTTAATCTGGACAAGCTCTACACAGCCTTGTCAATTAAAACTAAAAAACTTATAATTTAAACAAAAAGTCCTCCTTCCGTGAGAAAAGCAAAATATGCCAGTAGCATAACGTGGGACTTGAGAAATGTTTAACTGCACTTTTCTACTACTCTACTACTGATATGTTGATTTTGTGATCAAACTAAGTTCGGTGAAAATGTTTTCTTAGATTTACGCGAATATTTTGAGCGAAGTAGTGCTCAAACTATAAACAAAATTCGTATAAACTACCTAAATTCTAAGTATACTACAAGCAACTGATAGTTATAGTCACTGACAATTTAAGCTATGCTATGCAGTGAGAGTTATAGTCTTCGTTAGGTATAGTAGGTAAGGATGGCGCCAGCAACTTTCGCATTTTTAATATAAGTTTGGACGCCTCCGTGGTCTAGTGGTATAGAGCGCGGCTCTTGACTCGGATGTCGTGGGTTCGATTCATGTTATTCATTTTCACATTCATGAAACATGTTATTTCCAAGTTTGGTTAGGACAATGCAGGCTGATCACCTGATTGTCTGACAAGTAAGATGATCCATGCGTCGGATGGGCATGTAAAAAGTCGGTCCTGCGCCTGATCTCTCGCCAGTCGTGTCGGTCGTCCGTCCCATTGGGTTATGAGAGTAGAGGAATATACACACACACTTGGGCACTATAAAATTACTTCTGCGTAGCTGGCCTGGTTTCAATGAAACCGGCCACCGTCACCGAAACCGGTGTGGGAGCTATTATTATTATTATTATAAGTTTGGATATAACTTTATTATAAACAGTATAAAGTAGAACTCATTCTACAAAATATGCAATAATTCTTAATAATCTGCATATTGATATGTAATTAAAATATTAGTGGGTGGCTTATCTCCAAATCTGCATACTTTATGGTTGAGATGAATCTTCCTAGAAGAATCGCGTATATCGAGGTTATCACCACGCCTATAGAAAGTTCAAACATCCGCGTGTTTTGTTTGCTGTTTCAATTGTTACTAGACAGTAGACTCCTAGTGGCTAGTCATAAGGTATGTGTCATAAAGTTATTTATTGGATAAACCTTGCTTTAGATCTCATATTGAAAGTAGTTTCAGACTGAAATTATATTCATTGAAAAAAAAAGAGCCTTCCAATTATTTACAGCAGTTAAAATTTTTAACTTCACTAAATAAGGGCAACATTGTATTTCTTTTATATCGTGGTAATTACATCGGTAGCGTTATATCCATCTGTATATAGCAGGGGCTTCCAAACTGTGCGCCGCGGCGCCCTGGTGCGCCGTGGAAAGGCAAAAGGCCGTGAGTCGATCCTCCATCATTATCCGAAACCACAAATATTATAAAATAAAATTATAAAATGAATTAGACAAAGCAGGCAGATGATTAAATATTTGTTTATTATTATTTACCTGCTTTACCTTACTAATTACTACAATCATTAAATGTGTTTATTTATGTATCTTTTTCTAATAGATACCTAGCTAGTAGGGCGCCGTAACAAAATATTGAGACGTGTAACTGCGCCGCCGGCTGAAAAAGATTGGGAATCCCTGGTATATAGCTTTAATTATAATATAGACTATAGATAGAGTATACAACTATACAGGCTGATACGGAAAGGCCGATCGTGCAAGTCGGACTGCTCGCGGCTTGTTTTGTGCACGGCACATATAACGTACAATTCCGGCCAGGTTGGCCTGTCTGCGTATGAAGCCTTTACAGAATCATGAGAAAAGAAACAGTGACATAAGAATCCCTAAATTTGAGTATGCTTCTATGCCATATCTCATCAACAATACAAATCATTATGTAAGACTGTTTATAGGAAGCCACATCATTACTTTATATGTTCACAATAAATCTGAACCGGCAGTATGTTGTAATATTTTCCTTTATAACTCCATACAAATGTCTCGTATTACATAAATAAATACCTTTTAACATATAAATCAAATGCCTTTCACTTGGAAATGTAGCTAGCTCATCTTTTGTTTTACTACCTATTAAATCTAACTGTAGTATCGGTTACTGTTTTAGCTCTCGGTGATTTAGTATTATGGATTTGGTCCCAATTTTGTATTATTGTTCGTTACGTCTATAATATTTTTATATATCACTTAAAGGTTAATGTAAAAATTTGATATCCGTGAGAGTAGCTACTATATCTGATTTTATTTAACAGTACCAGCTTTAAAGAAAGTTTGTAGCCTATCCAGGCATCATGTTACCTTACGTTATCTTTGCTTTTGGCTCTTATAACCCAAGTGGTGTATTATATTCTTACCTTCCGTATTAATTAATATTAATTTAAGTTATTATCCCACATACCATTATTTACAATTAGAATACAAATAAAATATAGCCTCATCTTTAATTATCCCAGCATAATGTGTAAGTTGCGCAATCGTGTAGGTCTCGTTCTTTTTAATGACACTATTAATATACGTTCATATCCTAATAGTGTTGTTACAATGCGATCTCAGATGTATCGATAAATCTGTTAGTGATGTAACGCTATAATTGATAGTTTTCACTTGTATTTGGGTCCGTTTGTGGGCGACAAACTCATTAGTTTGTGCCCCGAGGCGACAGTCAGGGCACCAGTTAGAGAACGTTAAAATTTCAAGTCTAATTCAATATTATAGCGTTGTCTTTGATTTGGGAATTAGTTAAGTAATTATATCTACCATAGTAGAAAGGCTGTATCTAAAAACTCATAAATATTAAAATTACAATTTGATAATACATATTATATTTGCCTATGTCTAGGCTTTTTGAATGTCTTTTTTTATCATATTATCTTTAATATATATTATACTACACTTACTGAAGACTGAATTTACTTATACTGAAGAATGAATTTGCAGTAGGTACAATTCATTTTCTTCGATACTATTCAATCTCAGTGATCGCCAATCGGAGTATATATCGCGATAAATCTACCTTTATTTCTTTTGTCATTAACGGTGCCATTAGCTATAGAAAATTTAATGCCATTTTAATGACAATTAGGTTACATCCGCGAGATAAAATAAACATTCGAATGCATTAAAGTAATGGAATAAACCACGCATCGTAAACGTATGATATAATTTACTTTCACATAAAAATGTTTCGATGTCGATGGCACTATTAGTTTATTGCTTGTCGTGGTTTAATTTTATTCAACTGTTATGTTTTATAGATCAATGGCGATGGAGATGGTATGGTATTATACCATAAATTGTATTCATGTTTATTAACTTAAACTGTTGTTTAACTCGATAAAGGAGACGATTGTAAAAAAAAAACAAATCATTTATTGCATTACTGATTAAAAGTAATTATCGTTTTTCGATAAATAAATATTATAGACTCGGACATCAGTAATTTCAGATTTATAAAAAAAAAATAAACTTCTTGGGCTGATCTTTAAAAACCTAGTGTGACTTTCATTGCGTATGATCTGACTTTTTAAATCGACATTTTAATGTTAAAGCCTTTTCCTGCTTTTATTTAATATTCATTACAACTAGACCCTGCTGAGCTTTCAATACGGAAATCATGAGTAATCACATACGCAGCAAGAAACTGTTTTATTATGAAACATTAAACGAATTAGTGCAAATAGCTAGATGCTTTTTGTTTATGGTGTTAGTACAGTCAGCATGAACATAATATAGACATATAAGGTTTAAATAAACGTGGCGAAAAAAGGAACTAAAGTCGCCACTCGCCATCATACAAAAACCCCATTTTTAACATGTTTTTGACAGTTCTCCTTTACCGGCAGTGCCCCCGCCTACGTTCATTTAAAACCTTGTCGGTCTGTATCCGTGGCCTTGTGGTATAGAGTGTGGCTCTTGACTCGGAGCTCGTGGCTTCGATTCCCGCGTTGGAAAAATGTGGTTTACAATTTTCAATTTTGACTAGGACAATGCAGGGTGAACAGCTGTTTTTCTGTCAAGAAAGATGATCTATGCTTCGGATGGGCATGTAAAAAGTCGGTTCTGCGCCTGATCATGTGCCATCCGTCCTACTAGATTAATATTATGAGAGTAGAGGAAGAAAGTACGCTCTTGTGTACTGCGCACACTTTGGCTCTATAAAATCACTTCTGCGCAACTGATTTCTATGAAACTGGCTACAGTCACCGAAACCGTTGTAGGATGAACCTGTCTCATACAATTTCATATGTTTGGCTGTAACGTGTAACGTTGCTACATTTTGGCTCTATAAAATTACTTCTGCGCAACTGACTTCTTTGGAACCGGATACAGTTACTGAAACCGTTATTTGATGAATGTGTCCTGCCATGAAACCTATGCCTTATGGCTTATACAATTTCATACAAACAATATTTGACTGCATATCGTGTAAGGGTTGATTCAGACCGCAACGCGACGCGTAGATACATTTCTATATGGATTTGACAGACTTGCAAGACGTCTCACGCAATTGAAATCTGTCAAATCCATACAAATTTATGCCACGCCGCGCCTCGCCTCGCCTCGTCACGTTGCGGTCTGAATTGACCCTAACGTTGTTCCGTTGTAGTGTTGACACGCTATAAGTGCGGTTTCGCCTTTTTACTTACATCATATATCAAACTATATCCCCAGTATCTTACCAGCTTCAAACCTGCGACATATTCCGACCGTACCTGCATAAGTCCATAATTACCCCGCTGAGCGGATAACTGATGAACCATTTGTCAGTGATTTAACTTGTTTGTCACTATGTGGTAGCTGTTGCGTAACCACTAACCAGTCATTAACCAGTACAGTAATATGTCCATGTATATTCAACTAGGTGACCACAGCGCAATAAGAAATTAACATCCGTAGAAATGCGTTTGTTTTATAAATATAATCTGTTATTACTTCTTCGGTTTACTAGACCATCTTTACTAATATTATAAATGCGAAAGTGTGTCTGTCTGTCTTGAGTCTTGACGCCCAAACCGCTGAACCGATTTTGCTGAAATTGGAGATACTTTGAGTCCCGGGAAAGGACATAGGATACTTTTCATATTTACGGTTCTCGTTCGATTAACGAATTTTGGCGCAACAGAGTTGCGGGCGTCATTGCGATACGCAAAGAGTCACTATTACATTTTTTTAATCCTATATCCTTTCCCAGTCCAAAAAGTATCTACATTCTACATAGCGTAGCGAATTTCATGCAAATAAGTTCAGAGGTTTAAGCGTGAACAGGTAACAGACAAACAGACATACTTTCGAACAAAACTTTAGCAAATTGTCGTTTACCCGTTTACGTGTAAACCCCGAAGCGAACGCACATTATTCCAGTCACTCGTAAACTAAATTGCTTTACTTTAACCACTATAAACGTTGCCATAAAAGAACGCCACAAGAAACGGTTTACAAGATACTAGACTAATAAATTCGCGATTTACTTTAAGGTGTAAAGTGCGGCGAACATACAGAATTACCATCGAATACGCCGTAGAAAGTATAATTGTGCACAAACAGGTGATAAAAATTCATTTCTTTACTGTACACTGTACAGTCTAGTGTCACCGCGTTTCCGCATGTAAAGAGTAGTAAGGGTTTATAATATACACTATGTATTAAACCCTGCTCTCTTTTTTTTCTTTTTTTTATGTAATACGGGGGCAAACGAGCAAACGGGTCACCTGATGGAAAGCAACTTCCGTCGCCCATGGACACTCGCAGCATCAGAAGAGCTGCAGGTGCGTTGCCGGCTTTTTAAGAGGGAATAGGGTAATAGCGGAGGGTAGGGATGGGAAGGGAAAGGAAGGGAATAGGGGAGGGTAGGGAAGGGAATAGGGTAGGAGATTGGGCCTCCGGTAAACTCACTCACTCGGCGAAACACAGCGCAAGCGCTGTTTTATTACACAGGCAACTTGTAAGGAGAGCAATGTTAATCTTAACATGTCCCTTGGTTTGAAAAATCACAAGGTTTATTATGTTATAAAATAGAGGGTTATAAAATATGTCCACAGGATGATCCACGCGACATTTAACGTAACGTAACGCTAAGACACTTTAGTTAAATGAGGATAAATGTCTTGTGATTTTTAAACCACGGGACGTATTATTATAAAGGTTGCATTACCAGAGAGATACTTACCCCTGAAATATTACCTCACTTCCGAGTTTTAATATAGTCTCTCTAATGATTTTGCTTGAATTAAAATATTTAATTTGAGAAACGGTAAGTCATGAATTGAGTACTTGTTTTATACATTCATTTTATCTATGATAAAATATATAGATAAAATTGACGAAAAAATAACAGAATCTGACATTTTGTAATAGGATAAGGATGCGGTCGTAGGTCGAGAAATGTCAAAATACTCGTAAACATATCTCGTAAAAAACTAATATTTGTTTTTTTATTTGTAGAGTTATAGAATAAAGCTTCGATTAGGGGCGTAAATCAGAACACTTCCTACTCACATTTCTGATTAATTTCGTTTCTAGTCCCGAGATTTGATTAATTGTCCTTCGGACTCTTTGAAATACTACCAAATTGTAGTACTAAGTACAAAGAGTCCGTGGGTTTACAATGAATTACAGGAGTTGCAGTCATGGGATATATGGTGCCTCAAAGTTCGGTAAAAATTAAAGAGATGCTTAAACATCCCAAAAAAAATAAATAAAAAAAAAGTTCCACATTATGAATACCAGACTTATTGTTACAGAGTTATGGTTTTACTACGTTTTGTCAATGTCTGATACGTTAGAAAAGCCTCTTGTCAGACAGTTTAACGGTAACGTCCATAAGTCTTCAACGATGTGTGCTTCACTTTATAGTAGTCCTTTCGCGGATGGTGCGATTACCGAGACGCGTAGGAGAATATATTGCTACATAGTACATGCTGACGTTAATGTCCGTATAAATGCCGTATAAGATCGCATCGTTTGTATCGGTATTGTTATCATCATCAGCGTTTGTGAAGCTGAATTCGGTTGATAATAAACAGACGAACATATTATCACCTCCTCCTTTTTGGCAGTCGGTTAAAAAATATTTAAGCTTTTGATATTTACTTTATAGATATCAAAACCTAGATTGTCCCACTTTATAGATTGATATCTACTATCTACCAATCTATGCTAATATTTTAAATTCGAAAGTGTATCTGTCTGTTTGACTGTCTGTCAGTTACGGCGGTAAACGGCTGACTGTTTAGACGTGACCGATTTATCTGAAATTTAGTGTAGAGATACTTTGAGTCCCAGGAAAGGACATAGGATACTTTTTATCCGCGAAAAATGTACGGTTCGACGTGATTAACGAACTTTAGCGCAGCGCCGCTTAAACGTTTTCACTTCAAGAATACCATCAGCCTTAAGATATTGCAGACTGTGATAAAGAAAATAGACGTGTAATAAAAATCGTCCTAGTTAAACCAGAAACGAGGTAATACCAGGTTTGCAAGATGTATGATGTCTCTGAACCCTGAGCTATGTGAATGGATATTTATGGGAACAGGATCAGCTACTTGTATGCTAAATTGGTATCAAACTTGTCATGTTATCAATGGGATTCGCTTGTTACGTATAGGGAGTGTTCCGAAATTATAACAGTACACTGTGTAGTCCGATTTGGCGACATTTGATTGGCTACCGAAACATCAGATGACACTGTAAAAATAGATTTTGTACACGCTTGGTTGTATCTAGCTCAAAATTGGAGAACAGTGTACCATAAGCTATCATGACCTTTCTAATGAAGTATACTTTACTTTACTTTTAATAGCCATTGGCTAGATTTCGATACAGTTGACGTGCAAGGGCGCGGGATTTTCTGATTTAAGTTCTGAATTTCTTTCAGACTTGTCTTCTTTCTCTTCTTAAGAAGCCATATTCATAAGCATATTTTATCCAAATAAACATAATTTCATTTCAAGAGAAAGATCATGCTAGCTAATCCACGATTAACATTAGCCTGAACAAGCGAAAGTGGCCTGCCAAGTATAGGAGTCCATCTAATATTTTGCGAAAATTGATTGCCTCTATCTCCAATTTCGGGTCATTTATATCTTTATCGTTATAAAGTATCGTTTTCACTATTATCATGTAAATTTTTAAAACCAGTCCATATTAATAAAGTAATATATATTTCGCACTGTATTGACCAGATGCGTTATATATTTGGACATAATCGTGTCATTATGTAAATCGAGTAACTGGGTATGGCGGAGACAAATTTGTTATAGCTGGTTTTATATTTTTTGTAAAATAAAGCCTATTGTTAGAAAAAGAAAGTAGTAAACTATTTTTCTCCTATTATTAATAACTGCCTCATTTTTATTTATTCATATTTTTATATCACATTTATAATATGCTGTTCTAGATACTACTGACTTTATTATTATAACTTACTGTTATAAATTACTAGCTGTCCCGGCAAACATTGCTTTGCCATAATAATATAGTATTTCGAGAGATTTCGAGCATATTATTATTTTATTAAAGTGACTAAATAAGTATGTTACCATGGCAACGTCCCGTCCCGTCCCGTCGCACAAACAATGGTCGCCGTCAGTCTCGAGTTGTAATAATTTACTATTATTTAATCAACAAATGCACTTATCAATATAAAAAGTACCCAGTAGCCGATTCTCAGACCCACTGAATATGCATATAAAATTTGGTTAAAATCAGTAAAGCCGTTTCGGAGGAGTACGCGGACTAACATTGTGACACGAGAATGTTATATATAAGATAATAATAAAGTCAGTTTATTGCCCACTTCTACGTTTGGTTTACGGATATTTTTTCGTGACGTTCGTTGTTTCTTATCAAAAGTGATTTGGCGGCTTATTCGTAAAGTAACAAATAGACACTTTTTCGCATTAATAATATAATCGTATGTGTCTAGTAATGAATAGGTAGACGGATCCGTTACTAATCTCATAAAATGTTACAATGTTATATCGAAGCCTCACTGGAACTCAATTAGGTAAAGTCAATTTAAATAACCTTTGGATTACCTAATAGTAATGGAATGTGATCTAGATTTTATGGCTATCTTGGACGCTCCTTGATATTTCGAAATTAATTTTTACATAACGAAATAACGGATACATTAAGATTTTTGCAATTTTGCCACTTAACGTAACACCTCCATAATGGATGTAGAGATTTCGGAAGTCCTGCTTCACTCACTCAAGCTAATTTAATTTTATAGAACTGTCTACTGTATTAGAATTAAGATTACTGTGTCATGCAAGCTGTACCATACAAATCAACGAAATGCTGACAATTTCGATGCAGTGGGACGTGCATAATTTCGTTTAAAATACATAATATATATTCTGTCTTCTTTTGGCCCCTTTGTCAAAATTTTTATATTCTACCTTCCAGTTCCAACCAGTTTCTATTAGTTTAAAAAATCAAATTCCAATTTAAAACTTAGCGAAAATCGCTCAATTATAAAAACACGAAAAACGATATTTAGGGCAGGTTTCATCACGTCCTGATAAAGTGCCGAATCAGGAATCAGGTGTATGCACAACTTATTTGACAGATTCTTCATAATCTATCTGTCAAGTTCAATGCCTGTCTCACCACTTCCTAATAAGGTGCCGGATAGGCTATACACAACTTATTTGACAGATGTTTGTGTGCTCAGTATCTGTCAAGTTGTGGATAGCCTATCCGGAACTCATCAGGGAGTGGTGAAACAGCCCCATAGTATTGCAATTTAAATATTGCATACCAAGTAGCACCTGTAGCGACGGATTACTGAGACCAGGCGGGGTCACCGACCGAAGGGGACTACATTGTCTGTTATTTATGTACAATTGTTATGTGACGGAAACAAATATTAGCTTATAGTCCCGTGTGGGGTGGCCACAATATCCATAAACTTTGATTGATGTTTGAGTTTGAGGTGTTGCTATTAGTTTTGAACGGTAACTGGAGTCACAAAACGTATTAACACGACAGAAAGACAGTATTTCTAGACTATAAGGTTTTCATGCCTTGTACAACGCTCTAATCTATATTTGAGGTCCTTGAATCGGGTTTCGGGTCGCGGCCATTAAAAATTATAATTTAACCCGTAAAGGTTTTTATCATAATTTTAAAGTCAAGTCAAAAGACATAATTTTTATTAAGTTTGTGCCACATCTCACAGTTTTGATTATACAGACACATAAATATATTAGGTAACTCCAATAACAATTACATGTTATTTTACATAATATTTTAACCGCCAGTTCTTACCCAATACCCTACTCAGTACACAGTGTTCCCTTAAGCTATCTTCTGTTATGAATTAAGATTATATCATAATACACACAATTCAAGAATCTTATACCGTTATAAATTTAAGCATCGCTATTTGCTACTACAGGTTAAATGTTAAGCTACGTCCAGAGATGCGTTTATGGGAACTCTTTAAACAAATTAATACCTTACATAACTATATTTTAAAATATGTTGTAAAATAAGGCGTATTATTATATTGTCAACACGTTTTTTACACATAAAAAGTTAAAAAAATCAGCTTGTCTAAAGTATAGTACTTACTAAGGATTCTCTGAACCAACGACTACGATATTTTGTTTAATGACTTATAATTTGTAAGCTTAATTATAATAATAATAGCTCCCACACCGGTTTCTGTGACGGTGGCCGGTTTCATTGAAAACAGGCCAGCTACGCAGGAGTAATTTTATAGTGCCCAAGTGTGTGCGCAGTACACAAGAGCACTCTCTATTCCTTTACTCTCATAACCCAGTGGGACGGAAGACCGACACGACCGGTGAGAGATCAGGCGCAGGACCGACTTTTTACATGCCCATCCGACGCATGGATCATATTACTTGTCAGGTGATCAGCCTGCATTGTCCTAACCAAACTTGGAAATAACATGTTTCCAACGCGGGAATCGAACCCACGACCTCCGAGTCAAGCCGCGCTCTATACCACTAGACCACGGAGGCGTTAAGCTAAATTACTAGGTATACAAAAGACGCATTTTTATATTATGTGAACTCAAATAAGTGCTAAAAAGAGACGCGTATTACGCGCGTGCGACTTTATACTCTATAGCAGGAGTTCCCAAACTTATTTTGTCTACTGTCCACTTTGAGAACAAATTATGTTTTAGCGCCCCTTTTGTTTCAATTTATAGTAAATCCAGATTAATTAAATCACCCCCAAGCCTCTACATAACGCCCCCATTTTTTTAGGGTCCCACTGGGTCACAAGGGCCCTTCAGCGGCCACAAGGGCGTTATTGCCCACTTTAGAAAGGCTGCTCTATAGAATCTATATTATTATATCTTTAGGCAGCAGACTCTCTTAAAGTTATCTGATTTATGTGTGCGTGTGCTTGTTTTGGACGATCTACTTCTGTATTCGTTGATCGCGCGGGTACATTTTTTCGGGATGAAAGGTATACAACGTCCTTTCCCGGAACTCCAAGTATCTCCATACCAAATTCCAGAAAAAATGGTTCAGCGGTTTGGGCGTGAAGAGGTAACCGACAGACAGGCAATCAAACTTCGCATTTATAATATTAGTATGGAAGTATGGATACACTTGTTTAAACTATTTCTGTGTGATGCCGGCCTATTGCTATTATAAGCGTACACACGAGGCATTTGTTCGTAGATCGGGATCAGAAACAGGTCCTAACAAATTATACAGCCTTAGACCTAGACGTCTGCCAATAAATTATAGGCTTTCGAAAACTTAGATTCAATATGTAGACAACATGACATGGTTTTTAGCGGATAATTGGAGACTAACTTTTTGTTAGCTTAGATCTAGAATATTCTATGAGGAAATTAAATAATGTAAAAAAAAATAGATACAAATATTGCCCGGTGTCGCAGGTTTTTAACAGGTTGTTGATGTTTGTTTTTGAAGAAGAGTTGAGAGTTGTAAGGAACAAAATGTTCATGTAAAAGAGTTCAACGATCGACGCAGTTCGACTAATATTTGATCCAACTTAAAATTTTTGACAAGACTTTAACTTTCAAAAGAATTGTCAATAAGTTCAATTTGTTTAATTGATAAGAATAAGAGTTTTAATGATTATTTAACTTTAATTTAATAAATATTTTGACATAAACTACACAACTACAATTTTACATTAAATAAAAGTAAAGTAATAATAATAAAAGGTATCTGAGTAGTGAGTATCGCCGTTAGTGCGGCTGTTAATTATTATTTATCTACTCTAACAAAGTTGTGCAAACTAAAACATCAATAATTTTAGTCTAGTGAGAAACATCCTGCTCTAGCGTAAAATACAACGCATTATATGGATATGGAGAAGGCTTTATGTAAGAATGTAGGCCATAAATTCGCTATAGTAGCGTAATTACAGCGTAAGACCTGTTTCCATTAGATAATCTGTATAAGGTGCATCTCCATAAATTTTATAGGCGCATACGTCATGAAGGGTTCGTGTCGGAAATCGGAATGAAATTACTACCTGCTTAGGGCTGCCTAGCATAAGCCTGTGTTTCAGTGCTAAGGATATATTTTATTCTATCTGCAAACCTAGCACACATGTAACCATAGAAGCATTATTTCTTCCCAAGAAAAGGTAAGGTATATTTACAAAGGAATCTGTTATGTTGTCTCTTATCTGTCAATGCTTCTATTCTTTTGTTCTTTTGCATAATTCAACTGTTGCCATGCTAATTGCTAAGCCACTGTCACATCACACTTACTAGATCTTGTGGCACTTAGATTATACAAGGACGTGGATGCAAGAAATGTGTCATAAATAGTAAAATAAGTAAAAGTGATCCAAATAGCTACTTTTTCGCAGTCCATAATTAATTAATATGGACCTTAAAAATGATAAGTATAAAATATAACATCCTTATGATAGTGTTGCATATTATGAATGGAACTGGTATTGCGAAAGCGGTCATTCTATACCCACTGCACCTGCCAGGCTTTACGTCGACAAGTGGCAACCCTAGTCCATGGGATAATGAGCGAGCTAACTGGAGCTTTGTGTGGAATGTTCTTGTGAAGACAAAATCTATTGGCTATTAAATTGAATGCAACGCTATCGGGTAAGAAATCTTTGCGGTGCACAATTAATTCAATGAATGAATATTTCAAATGTTCTGATGGTAATTGAACGGGAGAGTGAACGAGGAATGTAAATACTTATAAAGTTGCAATGAGTCATTAGTGCAAATGTAATGACTCAAGTTGGGGTCACAGCATTTCAAATAGTAATTATGACATTTTTACGCTGAGAATACCCAGTATTTAAAATATTGGGTTGATAGTTCTACAAGGCCCACCTGCAGCTCTTCTAATGTTACGAGTATCCATACTCCATAGGCGACGGTATTTGCTTTCCATCAGGTGACCCGTTTGCTCGTTTGCCCCATTATTTTTTCCACCGCATTATTAATTCCACCGCATTTTATAATGTATCACATCAAGGATGCTTTTTCATATAACTCATCCTGTCAAAGTCATTCAAGTGCTACATGATCCTTTTAGGTCTGCAGGTATTGTAGTTAAACTTGTTAGTGAAAATAATGCAGAGCAGATACTAATAGGAGTAAATTTAAAACCTACAACAGTCAAAATCAACTAGGCACCTGCTTCCATAGAGTCTCCTTATGACTCGCTTAGTTATGCGTGTTATACCAGATCTACCAAAGAGAATAGCTTACAATATTTAATCCATATCAGTCGTTCGACGCCTGCAAACGTAAAATCTAGCATCTAAAGTCTTGTAATATCCATTCACCTATCAAAGCTTGAGATGCATCTCATAAATATTTACGTAATCTATAATCTGCAAAATGAAATGACGCTTAGTACTATTACTTTAAATGGCAAATTACCGTCCAGTTATAAGATTAGAACTTAGTTATAAGGCGACAACGTGCGTAATCCCATAACAACCATAGGTACTATCAGAGAAGTTGATTCCTATGCAAATCGGGGACCTAAGTAGTTTGGTCGCGTTACTTCAAATCCAGCTGACAAATCACAATTAACATTGAATTGACATATTCGACCAAATATAGTTGGTCTGTCAATTGCATAGGAATCAACTTCCTCGATGGTACATTTTCCCGCGAATAAAAAAGCCTTCATCGATCTCGGTAGTCTATTCTATAGAAAATTCATTAAGATCGGTCCAGTATATTTGGAGCCTTTTCGATGCAAATATTTCCTCTTTATAATATTAGCAAGATTATACATCTCGACCTAACCTTAAGCGTAAGATTAGTTCTTGCAACACAATCGTAAATATTCCGATTCGTCAATTACTCGATTTTCAATCGATCGAAATTTAATTCGTATGCATAATACATCTGTTCCTGTTGGATTGTTTGCAAATTTCATATCGGTTCGGACATTTTCACTTGCGGCATGGTAATGTGGTTTCATAATGTCGACATAATGTGAATTAGCAAGCTCGTCGTTCGTATACTTGAAACATTACGTGGCGACCTAAGTGATTGATACTGTAGTTGATGACGATCACTTTCAGATGCATGTATTATGTTATATCAGAATAGATGATCACTTTCAAAAGCATGATGTTTTTGTAAACATTCAAATATTCTTTAAATTCAACAGCGAAAAAAAAATCATTAAAAGGGCGACTAACGCAAAAAATCAAACATAGTTCTTCTCTCTTCCCACTCGCCCGTCTTTCATATGCCAGGTGAAAAAGGATGACGCGGAATCATCGCCAAGTTAGTGTTTAACTCGATAAATATACAATATTTTAAAAATCCGCCAGGTCAGTGTCTCTATGATAGAATTTTATACATTATGAAAAATTCGTGAAAATTAGATGCATCTTTGTGATTTTTTTCTATCGAGAAAATTTTAAGATACTTATCGTATTTTCGCTCAGATCAAATTATTGGAAATTTATTGTAGTATCTATGTTTAGAAAATAAAACAATTCGGTGCTCATTTTCAAGTATAAAATCGATAATTTTGGGTTTGTCGCCCCCTTAAGCATCAATTGCAGTATATCGCATATTGCCGCACTTAGAGATATTTAATAATAATCTAACTTCAATTTAATAATGAGTTTTACATGTAATTTATGGGGCTTATGTCAAAATCTTCATTTAATTACAGTTAAGTAATTAATGTTATCTCTTAATCTCATACATTTTTGCCTTTTGACTTCACTTTGTCGTAACTTGATATAACTTCTCTAACTTATGAAGGCATAAAGGAAGTATTTCTTTAGAACATCCAATCACTTTTTTAAAGCTTCTATCCTCAGAAATACACAGTGCAGAAACCGATTAACTGCACAATTAAATTAGTTTTATTGGTTAAATCTCGTTACTTACACAATAAACTGTAATAATGTCAGTAGCCTAATAAAAGGCATAAAACGGTATTACTTTCGCCGCCTATGAAGTTATGAAAAAATTACGCCTGTTACGTGGCAAACATAACCAATGACGACTCACGAGCCATCACGCCGTGAAATTGTAGAGAACGTAACAAGCGACGGTCGATTTGCCAGGACATTAACTTGTTACGAGCTGACAATTTCGTTTGTTCTTTTGGAAAACTAACCCTTTGATGATTATGTAGGCTTGATTGCTTTAATGTAAAGGCTCATTTACGTTGGACTATCATTGATAATCATGGTCCAACATTTTTTTTCATTTGTATTCTACAAACCATCCTATCACCACCAAACCATCCGTACCATCGAGGAAATTTATTCATAAGACAGACCTACGTCATTTGGTCGCATTATGTCAATTCAATAGTCATGATTTGTCGACTGATTTTGACATAAAGCGATCAATTTTGAACTTCCGTAGGTCCGCAATCTGCCTATGAATCAACTTCTCTTATAGTACATTGTACGTGGTCAATCATAGGCGTATATTATACGCTCTACATGTTTATTTCCGCATGTATCGTTCATCATGTGCATGGCACGATGGCCAACGCACAAAAGCAACTTAAACTTTCGAAGTTAGTAAAGTCAGTGAGACAATATCATAAGATCTGAAATGGCTGAAGTGTCGACCTGACCAAGCATACCATCACGCTCACTTAGAAAATCTTTCATTTAGGGTTTCTATACTCATATTCCCACAAGTTCAATGCAAACAAATGCAAATTATACGTGGGAGAGCCATGCTTCGGCACGAATGGGCCGGCTCGACCGGAGAAATACCACGTTCTCACAGAAAACCGGCGTGAAACAGCGCTTGCGCTGTGTTTCGCCGAGTGAGTGAGTTTACCGGAGGCCCAATCCCCTACCCTAATCCCTTCCCTACCCTCCCCTTTTCCCTTCCTTTCCCATCCCTACCCACCCCTATTACCCTATTCCCTCTTAAAAGGCCGGCAACGCACCTGCAGCTCTTCTGATGCTGCGAGTGTCCATGGGCGACGGAAGTTGCTTTCCATCAGGTGACCCGTTTGCTCGTTTGCCCCCCTTATTTCATAAAATAAAAACAACACGGCAGTCTTTTTATATTAGACTTAATGTTAAGATGGAGTTCATTTCCAAATTCCAGGGCCCTGAATTTGATGCTTCCAAGAAGCTTACTGGATTACCCAGTATAATTTGAATCATATTACTTGCACAAGAATACGCCCAAGACTACGACTAGAACCAAGAAACTAGCGAGTCTTAGGTCTAATGATTAATGTTTTATCCCCGGCCAGTTATCAGCGGCTAACGTTTATTACAGTTTATCTGTAGCTAACTACGTCCAGACTTATTCTTCCCGTAGAGTTGGTTATAATACTCCTTATGTCATCGATATAAGAGTTATCTCAGAAGCAAATTAACTTTGAATACCGTATTGAAACCCCGTAATTGAATGTCAGGTAGAAGTTGGGACGTAAATACTGGATATAATTCTAGTATCGTCGCTGTACTGTATATTTATACTCGCTCTATGGAAATATATTTAGTTTAATTAGAGGTGGAGGTAGCCAATGGCCGTAACTAACAATGTTGCCTCCCACATCTGGTGACTGTGGCTACAACGTTGGTTTCATTGAAACCGACCACAAATTATTCCTGCACAGCGTTCGTCGCTATTTGTAGTGCCAGAGTGTGTGCGCTGTACACACGAGCACTCTCTCTTCCTTACCCTCGCAATCTAGTGATACAAATTATCGACTGCAAGTGGTCAGACGCACTTACAAGACCAAATTTTTACTCGTCCATCTAACGTAAACTGTAACATACTATATTATGCAGATATATTCAGACACTCGCTCATTCGTAATATTATTGATATGAGAGTGGTTTTAAGCCTTCCCCAAATACACTATACAGTCTATCTTTCTATCTATCTTTGATTTTTGATGCAACTATGTGAAGACCTTGTTGCATTGAAGGCGAAGATTTCACTAACGGATAGGCAGGGATCCTATTCTTATACTTTGAAGTTCGAATAACTCACCCGCGCGCACACATGCTTTCCTTACGCTACAGCCTGCGATCACACCTTTGAGGCATAAGAATGCCCTACACTATCTCACGCGATAGTGACGGTATTCTGAGTCCCGTGAATGATATAGCCTGCGACTCGAGGCATTCGAGGTGTAAGAATCAAGCCCCAGATTCTCAACTTGAACTTGATCGTTCCGGTGGCGATGTCCGATAGCATCGCGTGCCGATCGCATCGCCGTAATGAGCACTTCGAATACTTTGGTAGTCACTGATCCTTATGCTATTGACGTAAAGGTCCTGTGAGAGGGAAAATAAATGTGTACGAGTGCCAACACTTGGAGGCACGTACACCTCAAGTTCTTTGGAAGTCAGTGATCCTTATGCCAACAGCATAAAGGTCCTGATAGGGGAAGAATAACTCTGAACGAGTGCCAACACTTGAAGCGTCGTAGTTTTAAGCCGGCTCAGAGTCTGCGAAATGTAGTGTTTAGCTAGATTAACAGAATAAAGTCGGTTCAGCCCTAGCAGATAAGTGGCAAGCGATTTTCGTAAACGCTAACAAAATGTATGCGATTTGACATATTAAGTCATCGCTTCGCTAGCGAATACTAATGTCAAATCCCATATATTTTGTGGCGTTGGCGTTTACGATGATCGCTTGCCGCTTGTCTAGTTCCACTGTTCTCCAAGTTAAGTATCCTTCCTGTGTACTTTACGAACCGTAACAGGGGGATTTCGTAACGAAGTATGAAAAAACTAGATCTCCATAATATTGATATGGCTCAGACAAAAACTTCATTTAAAAATATTTATTTATGTGTAACCTCGTAGTTTGGACTTTACCGACCATTTCAAATATCGCCATCATCATGCCATAAAGAAACTCTAAAGCTGTTAATTAATTGATCGAAAACCATAATGTTTTCACATTAATTGGACGTCAAATAAATCGAATTGGACGTTAAAAATCATTCGCAACTGATCAATTATGATACCAACCAGATCTTTATAATGAGCGCTGGGAAGGATTCTTTATTCTCCGGACATTTTTATTGCGGTTATCTAAGGAGGAAGGGCTTGTTTATAGCTGGCAAGTGTAGAGTTATGACATAAGTCATAACTCCACATAAAAGTACCTGATGATACTCTTATGAGTATCATCAGGTACTTTTATGTGGAGCTATTATGTATGTAACGCCTCCGTGGTCTAGTGGTATAGAGCGCGGCTCTTGACTCGGAGGTCGTGGGTTCGATTCCCGCGTTGGAAACATGTTATTTCCAAGTTTGGTTAAGGCAATGCAGGCTGATCACCTGATTGTCTGACAAGTAAGATGATCCATGCGTCGGATGGGCATGTAAAAAGTCGGTCCTGCGCCTGACCTCTCGCCAGTCGTGTCGGTCTTCCGTCCCACTGGGTTATGAGAGTAAAGGAATAGAGAGTGCTCTTGTGTACTGCGCACACACTTGGGCACTATAAAATTACTTCTGCGTAGCTGGCCTGGTTTCAATGAAACCGACCACCGTCACCGAAACCGGTGTGGGAGTTATTATTATTATTTTAATCAAGTAAGTAAAGCATTTTAATGAGTTCAATTGGCGAAGCTGTCATTGCTAAGAGGGTGAATTCAGACCGCAACGCGACGCGTAGATGTATTTCTAAATTTGTATGGCTTCGACAGATTTGCTAGACGTCTAACGCATTTGAAATATCAACTCATTACTCTATAAATGCATCTCAGCGTCGCGTTGCGGTCTCATTTGACCCTAAATGGACTTGACGAAATTGCTAAATCATAAATGTCATACGTATCGCTATGATTATAGCCACTTAGCGATCCGTAGACAGTTTGTTTCGGAACTCTGTCGTCATGATGATGGTATAATTTGGCTCAAGACACTTCTAGAAGCAGCTTTTATCTATTCGTCTCAAAGGTACTAAGCCAGTGTTTCCCAAACTTGTCGGTCCACCTTGTGTCATGAAGACAAAAAGCGGTATGTTACTGCCGCTGACCATATCATCATCGTCAGCCTACTGCCGTTCACTGCTGGACTTGGGCCTTTTCTAAAGCTCCTCACCACACCAATTTCAATTAAAAAACGTACCCTACGTAAGTACCTACGACAATCGTCCTATAGTTTGAGGGCCCACCCAAAATCTACCCGCGACCCAGCAGTGGGTCGCGACCCACACTTTAGGAAATGCGGTACTAAGCGGTTTTGGAAGTGGTGTAACTTTCTTTTCTTCTTAACAAATCAATAAGCATCTTGTGACTTGTTTAATTTTGATATTCACAATTCTAAAAGGATGCTTTTACGCGTGGCTGAAAATGCTGAATTAGAACTAAATCTGCCAATTTCTAAAGTGCAACTGCAAATGCCAACAATCTGTAGTGTGCATAATATGCAATCGTGCAGGTAGTTGAGCTGCTGTCATTTTAACTGACAGCTGTTTCGCATCCACGCCTTCCTGACATAAACATCCTTGGAGGCCTGTTATTTCGCACATGTCATTGGCCCGTCATATCGCATCAAGTATGATGCTGAAACAACCTGCTGGTTTCGAGACAAGTGTTCGACCTTTGCGACCAGCTGCGCGTCTGACCTGTTGATCTCTTACGTCAGAGAGGATTCACCCGTACTTTCTACTGTATTTTATTACCGAAGGAAGGTATTTAAGGCTCCTTTACCTTATACCGTTTTTGCTTCAACAATATTAAAATGTTAAGTTTTTTTTCTGTTTAAGCTACCTTATTAGAATTCTAGCTGACTTTAATTGATGAGATAAATATCACAGACAAAGAATTCATAGGAATGAAGATTTTCTTACCTTTTACGCATGTGAACGAACGTTTATTTTACACTTGCGGTTTTTTAAAGCTTACAATCATAAGCATATTTCCTAAAGCCTTTAGGACAGTTTATTAGTTCTAGTGACTATCATGTTAAATAAATCAAGGTAAAATTCTTTTGTGCGTGATTTATTGATATTTTGTTATGTTTGTTACTCTTTGCTACCAACTTTATATTTCTTGTTAGATTTTCTGTCTATATGTGAAAACTTTTAATTGGTCTGCATGTGTGTGTTCATCTGTTTATATATTTGTATGTAACCGTAAGTTTTCCGAATTTAATAAAAAAATAATAATAATAATATGTTCTTTATTCTTGTATGTAGAATATGCTCTAGTCTACGAGTATACCGTCACACTTTTTCATATCCTGTCATGCGGCATTCGTAAACCATTTCTACGAAAACTATTCCAGTTTTTACTATGCATTACTTGCGTTGCGCGCTGTGACGAAACCGCGTAATAAGGCGGCCCTACTCTATCATTAAGTGCAATTCAATATCACCTTTACCCCACCAAGATAGAACGCAATTTGGTGTGTAGCAACAATCCACCTGTTACAAAGGATCAAAAACCGAACTATTTAGCTTTGACTGGAACTTTATGCGGACGGAATAATGGCCAATTTCATTTAATAAAAAGGCTATTTAACGCAAAGGATTTGCCACAGTATTGGTAGGATTAAGGCGTTGTCGTGATAATTTAATGAGATCTGAGATAAATCTAAATGCCACAGAAATCGATCGACATTTCCACCGAAATCACGACTTACGGCTTCGTTTAGCGAACGTTTTCATTTTGTAAATTACTATAATGTTTGGGGTAATTGAAATTTTACTATGGCCTGAACTTTGCACTATAAATCTAGTCTAGTAAAATAAATAAAATAAAATAAAAATTGTTTTATTTCTGAATAAATTTGAATCAAATATTTTCAGAATGTTGAACTACATGTTGCCTACCAATACTGCCTACCTAGTACAGATATCACTTTATTGGTGCGTGATCGAAATCCATACTAATATTATAAATGCGAAAGTGTGTCTGTTTGTATGTCTGTCTGTCTGTCTGTTACCTCTTCATGGCGAAACCGCTGAACCTTTACTGAAATTTGGTATGGAGATACTTTGAGTGCTGGGAAGGAGATATGACACTCATTATCCCAGAAAAATGAAGGGTTCCCGCGTGATAAACGAAACTTGGTTTAATCGAATCTTTATTTCTAGTCGTTTAGTATATATAAAGAAAATAGCATTAAAATCCATTCCGAAAGATCACAGAGAATGGAACATAGCACTAAATCTTTATTAATCTCGACAGACGCTGTACATGATAGCTAAGGCTTTCAAACGAACATCTAATGTGTTACGAAAGTGAATGTAGGTTAGTGTATAACATCGAGGCGATAACAAAAATCGTTATCGCATAAAATATGTTTCCTGCTTAATGTTTAGGCCTTTAGCCTTTTAAAGCACGTATTCTACGAGTAACAAATACTTAAAGCAGGTTTACTTAACTCATTCCAGAAATCCAAACCAGCGCTGGATTACTGGAATAATGTACTGCACTGGAGTGACATTAAAGTTTGATCACTGAATTTAATTTATATTAAGTAGGTACTAGCTGTCCCGGTGAACTTCGTGTCACTTGAAAACCTTTCCTGGACTTCTACGAATATTTTTATATTTATATTAAATCAGCCCAATCCGTCCAGCCGTTTTCGAGTTTAAGCGCGACTTACATATTTGAAAATCCATTTTTATATATATAGATTTGATAAGAAATTACGTCAAAATGTTTTCTGTAGTGTTCTCTTCTTGGGCAGTGGCTGTTTCTTATTCTGTGACAGATCTATGGGATAAACTTCTTTCGTCAAGAGACTACACCAGGAGCTAGAGAAATGAAAAAAAAGTACGTATAATATCTATAGCTGTCTTCCTTACCTCAAGCCTATACCGCAGAACGCGATAGAGACAACTGCAGAAAATCAACGATTCGTTATCCCCTGGTTCCTTCTCCAAAACTTAACCGATTTAAGTACTTTTTTCATTAAAGATTAAAGAAAGGCTTAAGCTGTGTTCCTATGTTTTTTTATTTTGTAAAATCTAGCCAAATCTGTTTTCTGGATGTTTGAACACAGCGGAAAATCTGGCCATTTTTTTTGGGTTTTTGAACGTCCATATCTTATTTAATAATTAAATTACGAAAAAAATAAAACATAGGGACATTGTATTAGTGGCCGTAGATATTCAGGAAAAAATAAATAACTCTACTAGCATTATCCAGGGAGGAAACAGGGGACGACGTTTGTATGGAAAAAAGGGCGGTGTGGACTCCTCTTAATTTGTCTATTCTACCGTAAAAACCCTTTCTATAACTATGGTTAAGCAAGTTTTACACAAAAAAGGCAACATGCAAATTACATATGAAATTAAAATCTCATATCGTTTTAATGGAAGATTGCCACAATACTATCATTTGCTACACAGACGGCTCGGCAGATTGAAAGCGATCAATGCTACATTCACCAGAGTAAGGTCGTACCGTGAACTCTGAACATTTGAGCAAGACAAATAGTTTAGACCGCGTTTAAGCTATTAGTGAGGGAGCCATGCTTCGGCACGAATGGGCCGGCTCGACCGGATAAATACCACGCTCTCACAGAAAGCCGGCGTGAACCAGCGCTTGCGCTGTGTTTCGCCGAGTGAGTGAGTTTACCGGAGGCCCAATCCCCTAACCCCTACCATATTCCCTTCCATACCCTCAACTATTCCCTTCCCTTCCCTTCCCTTCCCTACCCTCCTCTATTACCCTATTCCCTCTTAAAAGGCCGGCAACGCACTTGCAGCTCTTCTGATGCTGCGAGTGTCCATGGGCGACGGAAGTTGCTTTCCATCAGGTGACCCGTTTGCTCGTTTGCCCCCTTATTTCATAAAAAAAAAAGCCCTAGAACAATTTTTTTGTGATTACTAACAAGCAAATTTTTGTGAGTAGCTACACTTTGATAAGACGAACAACATTTTGTTTTCGAAAAATCTCGAAAGTGGTAGCTAACAGAAAGGATTTCATACTTTGACTTGATGGTCCTAAAATATGGATTGTTTTATTTGTAGGATAAGGTTACTCTTAAATTATATTATAACTATTAACCTACCAATATACAAAAAACCTGCTGGTTAGGGTTCTGTAATCAACAAAACCTGGTTGACTACTATTTTCGCAAATAAAAATGTTGTTCGTCTTATCAAAATGTAGCTACTCACAAAAAATTTGCTTGTTAGTAATCACAAAAAAAAAATATTTTAGGGCTCCCGTACTACATATGATTTGATGTTTATTAATATACTAGATAACGCCCGCAGCTTCATCAAAAATCGTTTATTGCACGGAAACGGTACTTTTATCTGGGGTAAAAAGTACCTATCCTTTGACCTTTTCCGGGACCTAAAGTATCTCCATACTAAATTTCAGCAAAATCGATTTGGCGGTTTGGTCATGAAACAGACAGACCCATTCGCATTTATACTAAGGAATATTAGTATAAAAGTAGAAGTCCTTAGTAATTAACCTGCTTACCCGCAAAGACAATTCACGGAAATAACACGGTTTTCGGTTAGGTTCGTTATTTCAAATTAGAAAAATTGATGTTGATAAATGAATTGATAAATTCTCAGACGGAATAAACACACTAAATGACTTAACGGACGTTGTTCGTAGAGTCCACATCCTGAGGATGCTCCGGTGTAGGGGCGAAACGCGCGTCGAGGTTTTCAACCTGCATGGTGGTGAGGGGCCTTGCACGGATTTGCCAACATTATTGCTTGTGTGGTGGTGGTGTTTGCAAGTTCTTGCATGCGAGTGTACGCATAGGCAGTGTGGGAGGAGGGAGGTGCTGTACGCCTATGCGTACACTCACTCATTTACTTAAAGGTGGAAGTTGTTTTCGCGGAATATTGCTAAAAATAATAACAAACTAAATTTAAACTATGAATTTCCGCAAAGTAACGCCTGATTCCATTAACTACACAAAATGTTATCAGAATCGGTTCAGACGTTTCGGAGAAGTCCGACAACGGGAAGTAGTACAGTTATAGAATGTAAACAGAAATCTCGCACCAACTATACAATTTTTGCTATAAATTGAATTTTATCAAAATCGATCCTATGATGAAACACATTGACGGCTGATACTGATAGACTGTGAGGCTGGGATCCTTTCTTCACTCTATTATCTAATGCTAAACATAAATATTTTATAACCAACATCAAACCCAGCCATTTGAACATAGCAATTGCAATTAACAACTTATTTGCAGTTTTATTAGTAAAGGTGCCTCACACGTAGATATTTTTCATAAGCAATTAAATGTAATAAGCGTAAAATAACGATAATTCTCTTCCGTCGCGCTTGTGGACCCACGTGACAAATGGACGGCCCCTAATCCTTAGAAACTCATGGCCGCACCCAAAGAGTTTTAATGATGACTTAACTTTTATTAAATGAAACTTCGTACATTTTATGTCAAACTCGTAATCTTTGAATCTAGCTAATGCAAAGAGTCAGTCTTGTTATATTTTAGGGAAATATTTAGTTTTGTTAGGTCCTTACGTCTACATAACCGGTAAAATTATGTCTAACAGCCGTAGTTAGAGGTACATAAACCATTGCTTAACTTTAATTGAATGAATATTTTGACATAATCTCCGTATATTTTGTGTCAACTCTTTATTTCTTTATGTTTGTACTAGCTGTTGCCCGCGACTTCGTCCGCGTGGACTTCAGTTTATAGCGCGCGATGTCAACAAAATTGGTGTCAAAAGCTTTTATAAAAAAAACCCTGGTACCCCTTAAATCAAAACAGCTGTACAGTGTGCACATAATATTTCATTTTTTAAAATTAAACTTTATATTTTATGCCAAATTTTAAAGCTTATTTATCCCCCCAATTACACAACTTCACCCATAAACTATTTATCATTGATAGGTTGATAGGACGTCACTGTATATATTATATAATATAAAGTTCTTACTTATTAAATAACGTAAAAAAGAAATAACAATCGAAAAGAAAATTGAAATATGATGATACCACCTCTTATATAAAGATGTTGGGCAAGCGTTAGCGCGATGTAAGAGACGCACGGCGCCATCTAGTATGAATGTTTGGAACTTACTTAATTTGAACAAATTTTTGTATTTTCACCCCCTTATAACCCTTTTTTCCAGTAAAAAAAGTAGCCTATGTCCTTTCTCAGGCTTTAGACTATCAGTATACAACATTTCATTACAATCGGTTCGGTAGTCTTGGCGTGAAAGCGAGACAGACAGACAGACAGACAGACAGACAGACAGACAGAGATACTTTCGCATTTATAATATTAGTATAGATTTATTGTAGTAGGTAATCACAATAAAGACGGATACAGTAATTTAAAATGTAAAAGTTGTAAAGTAGTACAAGTAGCTTTTTTATTCGAAATAGTCATTACTTTGCCATTTCGAACATGATTTAAAGTACCTTGACATTTTGCAAGACACTTTTTATTGTGGAATTAAAAATATCACTTCTTTAAATTACATACAAGATTTGTGTTACTGTTTCCAATTTTCATTTGTTATGAACCTATTGCTATTTAATGCGATTTATCTGTCTGCGAGATTCTTACCGTATCAAGAGTAAGTTCTACTTTTTCTTCTTTTTTTTTGTAAATGGCTCCTTGATTTTCGTATAAGTTCTACTTCTTCTTCTTTTTTTAAATGGCTCCTTGGTGAGTTGCCTATGTCAGAGTGAGTGGCGAAGACTTTTAACTTTTTATAGTGTACGAGCTTTTGCCCGCGGCTTCGCTCGCGTTACGAAGTATTATTATAACAAACTTTCCACGCCTATTTTAACCCCTTGGAGGTGGAATTGATCAAAATCCTTTCTTAGCGGATGCCTACGTCATAATATCTACCTGCATGCCAAATTTCAGCCCGATCGGTCCAGTGGTTTGGGCTGTGCGTTGATATAGATCACTATGTCAATCAGTCAGTCACCTTTGAGTTTTATATATATAGATTTGGCATAAGGTGTCGCAGGTGGTATAGGACATAGGTCTACCAGAATCTGATGGCAAAAAGTGACAAGATAAATTGATTCTAGCAATACCGGGGGTAATTGGAATAAAATATTTTGATCCTTTTCTTATAGCGGCTGATTCTGTGTGTTAAACATGCAAATATAAAAAATTTATATTATCCAATGATCAAGGATATTTTTTGAAAATCTGTCAAAAATTGCCATCAGATTTTGGTAGTTTCTAGTAAATATGTCAAATTCTAACTTCATAACAATACCTAATAAGAACCGTATTTACCAGAAATCCAGAATATTATGTACATGGGAAAGAAAATCAAATAATAGCAATTATTATCAAAGAATAGCAATTATCAAATTAATAAACATGTACATGGGAAAGAAAATCAAAGTTTCTTTTTCCCATGTTTAAGTATTAATCGTTAGCAATCTTTCAATCTCGTTAACCTGGAGATTATAAAGATACTTATTATTTCCTGAGTCTTTACCTCATATTTATTACTTACTATCCAGCATCCTGCGCCACTTTTGGATCTTATTATCAAGGACATAAAGTCCAAAATCACATTTGTAAAGTTTCTGACAGTTATATAGTGCCAGGAATAATTCTAACAAATTGCAATGAATGTGCCCTTATTAGGTACAGTATAAGTATTATGACAGTAGAATAATAATTTAGCCGTGTCCTTGAAATCTAACTTAAAAATCGGCCAAGTGCGAGTTGGATTTTTTTTTATAAGTATGGGAATTTATTTTATTTAAATTTTATTATTAATTATTAAAGTATAAATACAATTAAATATTTTGTAAACATTTCAGTTGCCTACTTGTTGTCATCATTAATAGAGAGCAAAAATGGCAAAAAAATCACGTGTATCCTATGGCGGGTTACAATTTGTAGTTTTTGCCTCTGCGCATAATGTGATCATACCAACTAAAGCGTGTCTCGGTCAGTTTTTCGGACACTGGAGTTATCTTGAAGCTTCCCCGGATATATTCATTTCTAATTTTGTCAAGTTAAGTACCCCTCCAGACCATCGTGACATTTTCATTTCTGTGGTGTGGAGCTTTTGTATGTGTTTCCTTGACCGTCCAACATTCTAAAGCATACATTGCAGGTGTTATCGCCATTTTATATATATATATATATATATATATATATATATATATATATATATAATTGGTATTTATTGGCATATTTGAGTTCAAGATGGTCTACTGCTACGAGAATATATTATTTATATTCTCGTAGCATCTTATTTTATAGTATGAGGTGGTGGAAAAGCTCGTTCACTTTTATGACACTAGCGCCGGGGGGCCGTTGGTCCTTCGAGGCCCAGTATGCAAATGGCACAAATTAATGTTATGGCCACCTAGCCTATGTTCCCAGAGAACATTGTGATGACTATCGAATAAACTTACAGGCCCTAAGCGCCTGGGATAGACAGGAATTGCTTGTACCTTGGACCTAATGGAGGAAAGCTTAGATATATTTAGGGTATATTTTATTTAAATATATCAATTTTAAAGTATAAGCTAATCTATTAATGTAAAATGATACTCGAATGACATCTACAGAAACGATCCTGGCCCCTTAGACAAAGTATCTTTCGTTAAAAACGATGACGAAATTCGTTACCAAAATGTATACGGTTTGACATAAGTCATCGCTAAATGACATTTTGCTTGAGAAGACTAATGTCAAATCCCATACATTTTGATAACGAATTTCGTCATCGTTTTTAACGAAAGGGTCTTTGGCTACGGCCTCTATAGCTACTAATTAAATAACATTAAAAGTTTGTAAAAATTGAGTTGCTGGCTCAAAAATATAAGCATGGTTGTTCTAAAAATCTCGGAAACAGTGTAGAGTCCGAACATTGTATTATAGAGGTAGACATACAATTATGTATATATTTAGTTAAATTGGCTTTCGACTGAACCCTCGTCCTCTCCAATTGGAGTAATAAGTGGACTTCCATTTACTTAAATGAAGGATAATAATTATTTCATTCCATAAAGATGACGCGAGGAACACGGTTAAAATAAAAAAGTGCAGTGGGACATTAACAAATTGATATCATACGTAACGAAGAGAATTTATAAAACGAAAACGATTTAATTAAAAATACAATATAACACCTATACTTTACTCGGGTTATAAATTACAAAGGTGTTGTAAAAATTGAAATCATGCATCGGTAAAAGCTATTTGTAATGTGCTCTCATATAATTGTGTATTTATCAGTAACTCCGCCCCTTTAGTAAAGGTCTATATACGGGGAGGCCGATTTATCCTATTGGACTGATCGGGGGCTGACCCTTCGACCGGATTCGTATCCAAGAATACACAATACATGTCCCCAGGTTGGGTTTGCCTGTGATCAGTCCGAACGGCAGGGTAATTACGTACGTGTCAGCTATACAGCAGGCGTTTGTCAGCAGATGTTTCACAATAATATTTTTGCTGTCTGATAAAAATTTCGTAAACAAAGTTTTTGACATCATAGACAAAATGATGATTTTCTCTTCAGCTGGAAGAAGCGTCAATTGTACCAACCTAAAAAAAATACATTATAATATTATGTGTTGTGAGATGTGACAAAGTAAAATTTTATGTTTCAAATCAAACTAAGGTGCTGAGGAATGCGAGTAATTTTCCGACTCTACCTAGCGTTAAACCTTTCCTATGATTTACTAGTCTAGGTAATATAGGTGATCCAGCGACTTTTTGCGCCGCTTTCAACGTACGCAGAGATTATCGACAGTCGATATAAGTTGAAATACGAGATTGTTTTTAGAGTTGCTACGTTTTATCGACATCGATATTTTCTACGATAAATGGCGTTAGATTATTCAGGAAAATAATTAACAGGATGTTGTAAGATGTTACATCCTTCTGATAAATCTAAGTATGGTCCGCATACAAAGCAGGGATCTGTCACAGATCCCACTATATTTTCTCCAAGGACTTAATTAAATAGCTGCAAGTTATGTGCCAGGAAAATAATACGTTACAAAGGTGTAAACTGTCTTCAAAGATAGAAATCTAGCAGACACAGCTCTAAATTACATACCAAGAAATTCTTCGCTCGTTTTACTTAATGAAAATAAATTAAGAATTCAATTAAAATTAATGACATTAGTTTTTGGTGAAAATCTATTGAATAGTGAATACTAGATGCTGCCCGCTAATTCTTTTGCCCAAGATTATCCTGGAGCTACACATTTTCATCGGTAAAAAATACGTAAATTTTTTTTTATGAAATAAGGAAGCAACGGGCAAACGGGTAACCTGATGGAAAGCAACTTCCGTCGCCCATGGACACTCGCAGCATCACAAGAGCTGCAAGTACGTTGCCGGCCTTTTAAGAGGGAATAGGGTAATAGGGGAGGGTAGGGATGGCAAGGGAATAGGGGAGGGTAGGGAAGGGAATAGGGTAGGGGATTGGGCCTCCGGTAAACTCACTCACTCGGCGAAACACAGCGCAAGCGCTGTTTCACGCCGGTTTTCTGTGAGAACGTGGTATTTCTCCGGTCTTTATAAAAGTTAATGTTACATGTAAACGTCAATTATAACAAAATATTTTGAACAGCCAATATGCATAATATTGCGACAGTTTTATGTCCGTTTCAACGCAATAATGCTATAACACCAAGTAAACCAAGTTGGATGAAGCGGAATTGATGTTATTTATTTGTGTACTGAGCACTGCGGGATTTCAATGGCTGTAAATTGCATTACAGAATAAATGGATTACTGATAGAAATATGTTTCGTTAGCATATTATTCACATTCAATTTGACCTACATTAACACTGAATTAGAGGAAGTGATCTTTAGAGAAAATATAGATATTTAAGAGCTCACCTGACTTTAAAAATCAAACATCGTTCTTCTCTCTTCACACTCACGCCCGTCTTTCATATGCCAGGTGAAAAAGGACGGCGCGGAATCATCGCCGAGTTAGTTTTACTTGAATAAAAGACGAACTATAATGATTATGAAAAAAGTGTTTTAAGCAAATTTAGGTTTTATCAATACCTTTTTAGATATTAAAAAATATTAAAGAAAAGACAGCAAACTTCGAAGATGAACAAGCAAAAGGTGTCTAAAACAAGGTTTTTTGTAAAAAAGAAACTATCGAGCATTTTTAGAGTAATCGTGTTTTCGTCTTGAGCATTTAATCTTTATGAACTGAAGTTACTTGTGTAAAAATATCAGTTTTCTAGACCTTACAGATTTTGAGATCTAGGTTAATGTATGTAGTCAAGTTAGGGTCATATGGGCTCTTAATGTTCTTATGTTTTTGTTAGCATGCGATAATCCCTCTGGTTTTGGTCAGATTAAAAAAAATTAAAGCCTATATTTAAAGATAAAGTGTAGATAAAACGATTAAACGATATCTACCGGCCAAGCCCACTGTATTTTAACATACACTGTAATATTAACATTTTTAACAGGGGCTTTTGGCCACTACATGGGTAACTAGCCACAAAAACCCTATAACATAATTTAATATTAATATAATTTAATAAAACAATAAGAAGATAGGATGGGTAAGAAGTGCTTAATATTAAACTGTTGTATGTTGTTGTTTCAGTGAGATGGCGCGGTGGTGCGCGCTGATCCAGTACACGACTATCTGGTTCCTTGTCGGTCTTCTCACTACAGTATGGGCTACACCAGGTCAGTATTACTCGATACATATTATTTTGTTATAAGGAATGTTGTTAAAGACGTCTATCGGGTGTACGAGCGAGGTAAGCGGTCTAGTGCAGGGGTTCACAAACTTATTTTGTCTACTGCCCACTTTGAGAACAAATTATGTTTAAATGCAGATTTTAAATGCATCCAGATGAAATAAATCACCTCCCAAGCCTCTACACAACACCCCCATTTTTTTTCTGGATCCCGCACCCCTTCTTTAGACCTTCAGCGTCCAAAAGGGGTCTAGTGCGGCCCTGTACATCAACAATACAACCTGCAGGCTTACCACGATAATAGTAGAAATGCGAGAGAGAAAAAACCAACATATTCAGGGACAAAATGACAGGCTTCTTTGTCTATTTATGCGGCTATAACTTGTCTATTTTTCTTAGACCACGTGACCACGCTAAGCGTGCTGTCCATTGTATTTCTGACAGAGATTTGTCAATTATAAAGCTCTTAATTTTAAGCGTTAATGAGGTTATCAAAACTCTACAAATTACGATTTAGCAATCTTAAAAATGTAGAGCCACGTGACCCTAAAAGTCGCATTATATCAATATTCAATGCCATTATAGCTAAAATTATAGCACTACAAAATTATTAGCCAAGAATGTACATAATATAATATTGCGATGGAAAGGTAATCTCTTTGATCAAGGTCAAATATTTCACTAACAGATTTTATGGTAGGAACAATACAATAGTGTTGTTTATTCAATTCGATTCAATAATATAACGGTGAAATCTGTTATCAGCGTAGCTAGCACGGGGTTTCCCAGTCGATTCTTCGGAAGAAAGTAATGGCAGTTTCTTTCCCATGTCGACATATCTTATTCCCGAGCATGGCACCACCCATCGACTTGAGTTTCAGTGGACAAAGACAAGAAACTCTTTCCATAGCAACCATCAAAGCAACGGCAATATTTTTTTTGACATTTAGTGTCTTGGTTCTTTTTTTTTTAATTATGGCACCTCGGCTATAAAACCATGGCCAGTGTCGAGTAAATGGCGGCAAATTCAAAAAATCGACGTGCAGCAACCCTGTCTATAGCCGGAATTATAGTTTTGATCTACGAAATACGAAAAATAAAAACTAAGTAACTTTATTATTCGTAGTTTGTAGATCAAAACTATAATTCCGGCTATAGACAGGGTTGCTATACATCGATTTTTTTTAATTTGCTGCCATTTACTCGACACTACCCATGGTTTTATAGCCAAGTGCCATCAGGCGCGGTCCGAAAGTGGGGGTCACAGGGGACATGACCACCCCCAAAATCTAAGATAAAATTGAAAAATCTCAAAATCTTGCTAAATAATAAAAGGAAATATCTAGCTATCCCCTAGCCACCACTTCCTCCGACCTTAGACAGCTGCTGTGAACCCAGAAACGTCCGAGAGCGCAGATAAAAAACCCCCCCAAAATTTCAGGCTGCGACCGCGCCTGAGTGCCATAATAAAAATAAAAAAAGAATCAAGAAACTAAATGTCATAAGCGGTTCTTTATGCTTGACTTATAGATTTTCAAAAGCGGAAGATATCGAGATACGAAAGAAACTTTTTCTCCAGTGTTTTTCCGGTAAAACTGTCAAAATTTAGTTTCTTTCGTTTGTCTACGTGCTTGTGCTAGCTATGCAGATTAGTACGCTTGTGAAAGTTTAGATAAACTGTGACCAAGGATAAAAATATACAACAATAGGTATTGTCGGCTGTATATAATTTTAGGCTATTGCATCAAGTCGTATCCGACTTATTATCGTGGGCTTTGATAATCTAGAAATTCCGTAACGAAAAACCTAACACCCTTAATCCGACCGGCACAAGGGTGCGGCGTTGCCAGACTTCGGCACGGTGTTTGTGTGTCTGCAAATTATAATTGCATAAACAATAGCTTTACCGCTCCAGTCCCCGAGTACCACACGTATTTTTTATGATATGAACTGGGAAACGAGCAGATAGATCAGCTGATGGTAAGCGATAGAAACTGGCAACATTAGACAAACAGGTTGCGTTTCTGATCCTTATCTTCCTTATCTTTATTTTCTTGATAAAATAATCTGGTCTAAATAAAGTCTACCTCATAATATTATGGTAGCTAAGAAATTAAAAAGTATAAAGGGGCTGACAAATAATGCGATAAGTACCTTTTTTTTATGAGATAAGCGGGCAAACGAGCCAACGGGTCACCTGATGGGAAGCAATTTCCGTCGCCTATGGACACTCGCAGCATCAGAAGAGCTGCAGGTGCGTTGCCGGCCTTTTAAGAGGAAATAGGGTAATAAGGGAGGGTAGGGATGGCAAGGGAATAGGGGAGGGTAGGGAAGGGAATAGGGAAGGGGATTGGGCCTCCGGTAAACTCACTCACTCGGCGAAACGCAGCGCAAACGCTGTTTCACGCCGGTTTTCTGTGAGAACGTGATATTTCTCCGGTCGAGCCGGCCCATTCGTTCCGAAGCATGGCTCTCCCACGTCCTAGTAATTATGTATATTCCTTCTTTCTGCTCCAAAAAGTACCTTCCCTATATAAACACAATAATGTCTATGGTCATCTTCTTCATCGACTTTCAAAAAGAAATGACCACATAGCTACTAGATGATAAAACAAATAACCGAGAAATTAATTTACATACAGTAAATTGAGGAAGTGTATGACATTCGGCTTGCGGTTGCAGATTGCACGTCAAGCTCAGTTATTTAATATACGAGTTTCTTAAACTGAACCTTATGACGTTAAAATAAGGGTCCCTGTAGATGCAAATTAACTATGAACGAAACATTTCCGCAAACTTCTGCTCCTGTCGGCATTTTCAATTATAAACGCGGATGAAAATAGATTTAACATTCATCCGTATTGATACTATTTAGCGTAAATATTTCTGTCTAGGAATATCTATACATAAGACGGTATTTTAAAAGTAAATAAGGTTTTAATGTGTTGAATAAACCTACTGTTTATAGTCGGGTATAGACCTACAAAGAATCTTGGTATTGCATGATTTTTATTGGGACGTAGATGCGAAATGGCTCTCAGTGAAAATAACACCAGAGTTAATTCATAAAATGATCATTGATCATACTATATTATAAATGCAATACAGTCTATTCCTTACCTCTTTACGAGGCCTAAACCCACGTGCGGATGTATAGAATACAAACACCAATCCCTGAAATGAATTAGGAGTTTTTTGCACCAAAACGTACGGTTTTCGCATGATGTATACTTCTTCCGACGCAACCAAGTTGCGGGCAACATGTACCTAATATGGTCAATACTCTTGAGACACCAAACTATAATGAAAGCCCATTTTGCAGACGGAAAAGATAAATTTATCAATTAGGAGGTAATAGATACAGATTGCGCGTACAACCTGTTCATGAGAAAGTGCCGCATGTTGTATCCGACTAATTAATTACATCGCTAACGACTGCCTACAAATTGTACACGCTTACGGAAACATGTCCTGGCCATAAAGAATAACCTTAAAAATGGTCTTAGAATTTCTTTATCCATAAAGTCTGTAGGTTGTATTGCTAATTGCCCTAAAATACATTAACCCAAAATACAGAAACAAAATAAAATAGTTACCACACACACACACACAATTGATAGGGAAAAGATGTTTTAAAGCCAGGTTTCTTGGGGCACATATTATTAGGGGTTTTTAAGAGTAGTTTATACAGGGTGTAACAAAACTATGTGATAATACTTTAGGGTGTGTATGTGTTCCTTGTAGAGAGTTCACTGTGAAAGTAGCAGCGCTGAAAAACCAAAACTTTTTTTTGTGATTTGTATGGGCTAGCGCCCCAGCGTCACGGGTTTTCCTATACAAAAGTGAAATGAATTTGCTCTTCCAGCGCTGCTACTTTTACGGTGAACTCTATACATGGGACTCATACAAACCCTTAAGTATTATTACTATGTTTTGTTACACCTGTATGTAACTTATATTCATTAGCGTGAAGCGTCGTAGTTAGTTAACTGCAACGAAAGCTAAGGTTGGGTTGCACCAACTAACTTTAACTATAACTGTAACTTTAACTACAATGCAAAATGTCAAATCTTTAGTGAAAGTCAAAAATGGACGCCATATTTAATCATAACCTTGAGCTCGACAAGGCTTTAGATGCACGTGGCGAAAAAAGGAACTAACGCTGTCATCATACATAAACGCCATTTTTGACAGTTCTCCTTTACCAGCAGCGCCCCCGCCCATGTTTCATTTCAAGCCTTGTCGGACCAGCTGTCATCTGTCAAATTCTGTGGTCAAAGTTAAGGTTAAAGTTAAAGTTAGCCTTAACTATAACCATAACTTTAACTACGCCTCTGGTGCAACCCAACCTAATAGTTAGTAAATAAGCGCTAGTGAATATCCTACTATATTTTTATAGTCCTGTAAAAATTAATTTTACTCTCACATAATTGGATATCCCGCTAAGACTTCGTTAATTACCTACTGAAAGTAAAAAAACCTAAAAATATTTCTACAGAACTACAAGAACACATTACGTATCTTAACTCATTTTTTTAAACTTAAAAGGCAAATGATAATAATAAACGTCCAATTAGGAGTAAGATATGTGGAAATTAATATTGAGAACTATTTGGCATTTACTTATATGGATATTATACTCTCGAATGTGCAAGGCGTTATGTGAGCGTAACATGTAGTTAAGTTTAATCACCAATTAGTTCAAAAATAGACAAAATATGATTTTAATTAAGAAATTTATTTGACCAAGCATCATGGAATCTCTATTATAAAGATAAATTACAAATAATGTGAAGGTCAATACGATTATTCAGAATGCAGAAAATAGGTTTTGACAAAAAATAAGTTTTCTATCACATAGTACAAGAGCCCATGTTTCTTATAAACACTAGATGTTTTTGGGAATTTCTTTGTGCCGAAATATCGGGAATTGGCCTACTTTTCACCGCAAAAAACATCCTAATATGTCCTTTCCCAGGAGTCCAAGCATCTTCGCCCATACCCGTCCAAATCGGTTCACCAGTTTAAGCGCGAAGATGTATCACACTTCTGAACTCATAAAATAAGTTTGTAGTACACATAATTGGCCATAAAAACACGCATATCTGCACTTATAAATGAAAAAGCCACTCCCTAAGTTGCATTCTGTCGGGTATATTTATGATATCACTTTCAACGATTTATTCCGACCGTCGTTACTATGGTAACTAATAGGTGCAAGTTGTCGACGGGTATATACTCTCATAATAACCATTTATTTGCACGGTTCCTGGACTATAAATCATGCGAATGTTGTATGATTTTAAGGTATAACGCGACGGCGATTAAATGATGTAGTGAACATTTTTACCTCCAATTAATTATTGTATTATGTACGTAAAATTATATTTGATACCATGGAGTTACCATACTTAACCCAATATAAGTACATACTAAGTTAACCAAAACTGCATAAAATTTTACTAAGGTCTGTGTAATTTCAAAGGTCATTTTGCTGAACCACCAGAAATAATCTTACTGGATTCTGAAGAATATCACTATACCTACTAGATTCTGAAGGTATCACCTTCTGCAGTTCCTTCTGGCACATTACAAACTTTAACACCATATGTTATATCGTAATCGTCAAAATATCGACATGATCTCGACAAAACTCTATAAAAGATTGTTATTTCGATGATAGATCTACGCGAGAAAAAATGTTTGTCATGCAAGGGTCAATAGAGATGAGGAGACAAACTATCAAACATCGAGAAAACATGTAGAGTGCGATATCTCGTTGGCGTATGCTAGGCAGGGTGATCTACGAATAATAATCGTAGATCGTGACAGGCTTTATAATCTAACAACATATTACGAAGAAGGGAAACACAGAATGCAACAATTTCATAGCAAATATTTATGGAACAAGGAATCAATTTGGATCGTAGAGCTGGTCCGGTGCGTAATTAAAATAAATTGGAACTATTCAGGTTGGCTATAAAAGTTCTCGCCAGCCTCAATTAGTGGCGCTCATAAATGTTTGTTATACAATTACTGTATCCGCGTTACGTCTTTCTTGGTAGAACACTTTTTTGTTGAGTTCGTTGTAAAAAAGTTTATTATTTAATTTTGAAGAAATAAAGTTTTCAACACTTCTAGAGTTTCTTTTATATTTTACTATAAGGGAAATGCACGATCTCCTACTACCTTCTTCTCATTAATTTCGTTGTGGGTCCCAAGACAGATTAGCTTGTCCCTCGGGCATCCCTGAGATCATATCAAAGGGTTTTCGTGGTTGGTTACCACTGTTGATCCTGGCGACACAGGAGTTGCAGTGGTGGGAATGTGTGGTGGGCCTTTTTCCCCGGTTATAAGGGAAATGCTCACTGTGAACCCGTATACGCGGTGTGTATAGAGTCCTTAAATATGAGTTTTGTCCTTGTCTGATAGGTATTAGTCGTTAGCAAGTCGCTTGACAGTCAAAGATAAAACATTGTGTAATTGTGTCTTTTTTAAAGATGGCGCATTTTATGGTGTATTTTTATGTCCAGGGCCGTGCGAAGTCGAGACAGGCCAGTCGAGTATAATAGTTGATATTGAAGAAAGCAGAGGAGAACGTAAGTCTATTTAAAGTGTTAATAAAATATTAATAATTTTAAGACTTTGACATTTTTAGAAGAATTTTTACTGGGAGATGTAGAACTTTTTAAACTTAAGTATGAGCTGTTATCGCGCTTCTGTCGTGAAGTAATATGCGATTGATAGAGACAAAAAACGGTAGGACAGTTTACGAATAACTGCTCCCTTACCGAAATTGAGTATGCACAGCCAATTTCTTTACATAAATTAACAACCTAGCCTCATTTAGCAAAGACCTCCGAAAAGAAAAACTAAACTAAAACTTTTTTTCAGAAACAAATCAAACCACAACGCCATTAATACTACCTATAGTCGGGGAGCCAGATGTAGATATTGTGTTGTCGACGGTCTTCCCCAAAGGCCCCACGTTGTTCGAGCTCGATGGAAAACGATTGCAGCTGCTGCAGCCTCTCGACAGAGATGCCGATAACTTGTCGCATATGGTGTTTCAGGTAAGATAAAATATAAATAATAATAATTAATGTATTGCATTAGAAGGCAAATTAGAGAGGTATAAGTGTCAGAGGAATGGATAGACAGATATTTACAATTTGGTAAGGTATGTCAAAAACGGCTAACAGATCACGATTTAACGTTGTCTTTACATAGCTCGACCAAATAGCACTGCTAACAGGTTCTCTAGCTGCCAGTCAATGTCTCCGATGGTACATTTTTAAATTATGTAAGATAACTTTTAAATTATAATAAGTTACTTTCTTGTCTACATAACAAAAATTCCACAAATTGTGGTACATTTAGGCTTTTAAAAAATTAACATTAAAAAAGTAATTTGATTAAATAAATGTGTTTTAATCCGTTATAACCGACAAAAAACACCAATTTTAAGATAAAACCAACATAAATTGCGCTCAGCATTCAATTTAACAGCAGTAACCGTTAATTGATAGGAAGTATTTGCTCGATACCAAAACGCGATTCAAATATAAATTATCATATCGCCTACACGTTATTGTGACCTGTGACCTTTCCCAGAAGAGAATGTACGCCGGGCTCTTGTACTATAATCGATTAAACTTAGAATTATGCCTTGTTACTTGATTATAATGCATCTTGGGTGCCTTTTGCGCTCCTCGTTCATGTATGGTTTAATATATTCATAGAGTAATCTTAATAGTTCATGTTGTCTTTACAAAGACTAGAAAACAATAGATATGCCATACTTTCTCTTATTAAAGTTATTGACGTTTTATGTAAAATCATGTTACTGTTACGATCAGACATAAAGATTGATTGAAATATTGAAACCTAGACAATAACGTTACTAAATAATAATTTTTAACATGATTTTTTTAACTTTTCGTAGTCTCAGGCAATTTAATATTTCTTAGGTTTTATAAAAATGATTTGAGACACTAGACATAAGCCTACTTGCTCCTGTTGCCCCAAATTGGATTTTTTCTAATCGTTTGTCAAAATATAATTACAGAAATAACATCATTATTAACTTTAACCCAGAGTGCCTTAATAATATGTTGGACTTTATTAATAACTTTACTTATAATACAATATAATAATAATAATAATTATTATTATAGTAGAGTAACTTCCAATACAGCTCTCTCAACACGGAGACGAGTTTTACCCTTATATTTTATTTTTCAATTGTAACCAGTAGTATCTAACAAACAGACAGATAGAGTATGGAGTATCTGTCAGATAAGTTGTGGATAGCCTATCCGGCACTTATCAGGAAGTGGTGAAACAGCCCCTAAGCATTTTTATTGTACATATTAATAATATGCCTATTGCCTATTACAGCTGGTGTGCCAGGTGAAAGCGACGAAGAAGCGTCGCACCATCCCCGTGATAGTGAGAGTGTCCGACATCAACGACAACGCGCCAGTGTTCCAGGGGGTCCCGTATGAAACTAACGTATCTGAGGTAAGGGAAAATAACATATTAAATACATAATACAGTACACCCTCGCCAATCCGGCTCCTGGCTAATCTGGCGCTCCTTGTTATCCGACAGCATGGTTAATTTAGGCACATAAACATTATTTTGGCCAATTTTTATTTAGGTCCACTTGCACAGATCCAGGTTAAAGTTAATACCGGGGTTAATAATGTGTTATCTCTTACATTCTTCATATATTTTACGAAAGAGATAACGTTTAATCCGGGGTTAACTTTAACCCAGATCTGCGCAAGTGGGCCTTAGGCACGTAATTTTTTTGTTACAATGCATGCAACGGTTATGGTCACATCTCGCTGATTGGAAGTTCGAGCTTTAGAAAAATTATTTGTAGTAAAGATAAAATCTTAACATTATAAGGTATTGTAATGTGTAAAAATATAGGCAGTAGCTAGGCAGTAGTCTATAATCCGACGAATTCACTAATCCGACACGGCCTTGCAATACGTTTGTCGGATTGACGCGGGTCTACTTAAGAGCTACATAATCAAAAATTATGTGGAACTCTACACTTTAGGGCCAACCCACACGTACCACAACCACACGACATCGCAACGACAAAATGTCGTCGAGCTGTGGTTACGTGTGAATGGTGTCGCTGCAGCATTTTGTGGTTGCTTTGTGATACCGACAAAATGACGACGTGGTTGCGTTATCGCCAGTGGTTGCGATGTGGTTGCGTCATGTGCAAGTCGAACTATTGTAGTTCGACTCCGGCTTTTATAGCGGAAACACGTCTTGCCCAAAGTCATGGATTTCGAAGAGGACACTTTATTGTTGCTATCCTTGCTATATTATATATTATTGATAAGAAGAAGACGACCGCGATTCCACGCCTCGTTTGGAGTCGAGGCGTGGAATTTTTTCTTTCTTTTTCGTTAAAGTTTCGCCCCCCTGAAGAAATGAATGGGGGGGGGGGGGAAGAGCGCGGGTGGCCTGTCGTTGCATCAACGCAACGTTGTGGTTGTGATGTGGTTGCGATGTGGTCGGTATTTTACAAGTGGTCGACAACTTAAGAGTAACGACTGCAAAATGTGGTACGTGTGAATGTTCCAGTTCATTTACAATACGAAATATACGCCCGACCACGTCGTGTGGTTGTCGTGTGGTTGCGGTTGTCGTGTGGTTGTGGTACGTGTGGGTTGGCCCTTAGCCGTGCAATTTAGGTAATTTATTGCAAAGGCTGTTGTTTACGTGCGAATAATTTGTGTCGTGAAAGACAAAGATTAGAATTTATCGACGAATATTTTTTTTAACTTTTGTATGGGGAAACTCGTGACGCTCCCGGGACTCTTGCCCATACAAAAGTGAAAAAAAAAATTCGTCTTTCAGCGCTTCCACTTTCACAGTGAACTCTCTACAAGGAACACGTACACACCCTAAAGTATTATCACTTATTTTTGTTACAACAATAAAAATTATTTTATTGCCTGGAATCCTCATTGCCAGGATCGTGGGCATTTTGGTATATTGCTCAACAGAGATAAAATATATACCATTAGATAGCTCTTAGTGAGTAGGTAAAAAAGTTATATGGCACCCAGCTCCTAGCAACTGTACTTTTTGAAATAATGTAGAGTCAACGTACAAGGCCGGCGTTACCGGCGTAGTTTTTGTCGTCTATGTGGTAAGATTTATTTGCTCTTAGAAAGGTTACGGATGTCTTGTCTTAGACAGTACACCTTAGATTTACGCTCACAGTAGTAGTTTAACCCCTCCCTCATACTGCTCACCCTTGGACGGCGGAGCAGGTAACGATGACAGAACAGAAAATATAAATAGAAGATAAGTGTAGACATAAGACTGTATATGTGTTACATAAATAATTGTATGAGGAACATAAATCCCTCAACTTAAAATCAGGGACAAGAGCATTATTAAAAACAAAACCATTTGATGTGTAGGGGAGAGGGATAGGGGAGTATCATATAAGAGTTCCTTGTTGACTACGGAACCCTAAAAATAATCATGCTATAATGTAACGTGATGTTATCAGCATGAAATGTAATATGAGCGCCGATGTCACTTTTAACATGGCTTTACTCAAAAAGTACAACGAATCTTGACAAGCGCCCTATTGGTCATTAATGTACATGGGTATACCTTCCTAAAAATATACAATCCATTCCTGTTGAGCAATATACCAGAGCCCATACATTTTTGCCCATTATAATTTTATGTAAATCGTTTTTAAGCATATCGACTTACAGACAGACTGGCAAACATCTGCGTTTTTAATATGAGTACGGATGCTTGAGGTATATCTTATTCACTTCCGATAAATGCTTGTCAATTGCCGATGTCGCAGCGTAGGACGGCCTCCCACCAGGTGGTCAGAAAACCTGAAAGACAAACCGATCACAAATAGATACGATGGATCTATGGGAACCAAAACGAATAAATCCATACGAGGTCTATAAGCGGACGCATGAATCGAATATTTCTTTCACTGAATATTGCAAATCATAAACGCAATTGCAAGCAATGATGCTTGTTATTTGCTAAAATGTTCAAGTCATGTGCCGATTGTCGTTTGAATCTAGGGTGGTCCCCGCGGATTAAGCTGTCAGGATTTTAATAACATCACAATTTGCCGAGATATATAGTCCGTCAAGAAAGTGAAGAAATTAAAAAGTTGCAACATTGTAGACATTATTTAATTTCGAAGTCTATTGTAATTTATCTGACTTCTATTTTAAGTGCCTATCAGCATTCGTAATCCTTATTACCCTTTTCAGCTGGTACCAATAGGTTCGACGATCTTCGATGGAGTACGCGCCAAAGACATAGACACAGGAGTCAACGGTCTCGCTGAGTACTTCGTGGTACCGGGGGACAATGGTACCCTGGAGGCTGCTCATGCGGCAGACGGTTATGAATACTTCACCATACCCCTGCCTCATCAAGGCCAGGTCGCGGTGAACAGGAGTCTGGACTACGAGAGGAACCAGAAGTATCTAGTCACTATTGTTGCTTCTGTAAGTATTAATAAAACATTGTATCCTTTTAGGGTGAAGCGACAAAACAAACGTCTCACAAAATTATTTGTTTGAAGTATAATTTTGTGAGTCTACTCGTTTGAAGTATAATTTTGTGAGTCGTGAGTCGCAGAATTTCTATTCGCAGAAATTCTGCTGCATTCAGTTTCATAGCAAATTCCTACTTCATTCACAGGAGCGTAATTTTGTGAGTTATGATAGGTATGAAAAATAATTTACGTGACCGAAATTCCGCGACTCACGACTCACAAAATTACGCTCGTTTGGCTTCACCTTTAATATTGATCTAGTTTATTAACACTCAATCAAAGAGAAATTCATCGGAGTTAATAGTTTCCTACTCCTCGTACATTCTTCTTATTCATTTCGTTGCGGGTTCAGAGATAGATTTATAAACTAGAACCCTCCTGAGAAGTTAAAAAGTTTTGTGGCTACCTAGTCTGTCCTCTGTATCTATATCCTGGTTAACAGAAGCTCAGCATTTGTGGTTTCTGGGTATGCCACCTATTTGTGGTCATGTTAAAATCTAGTACAGAATAACAATGGCAACATGCATATTTAATATACAGACCGTTATACTTTTGAAATTATTGACGTGTTGTTTATTAAGGACTTTTTTTTTTAATATGGTTCGCAATTTCTTTTTTCAAAGCTAAATTCTTTTTCATCCTTGATCTTAGACTAACACAATATCTTTCTATTTCAGGACCGAGCTCGTGACACCAAGAACCGTCTGTCCAGCACCACGACGCTGACCGTCAACGTGTTGGATGATGATGATCAGGATCCGTCCTTCATCTACCAGGGCTGCACCATGCATGAAGGAGCCTGCATCAACCCTGAGTATACTAGCTATGTAAGTTACGCCAAGTATACTGTTCCCACTTCCCTCTAGACTCTAGAGAGTTATTTAAATTTTATGGGAGTCTGTATATCATTGGCATAAATGTGCTCTCAAAAGTAAAATAACTCTGAACGGTAGTCGGTGCAAACTACAAAATTTGACGACACCAATTTTAAAAGCTACCAATCACGCGTCTGTACCATAAAGTTAATATGCCTAGCAGAATAGAGAAACAAAAGCCTGAGCAATAGAGATGTCACTATCAGTAACAGTGCGTGGTAAAAAGAGACGTGTGATACATGACAGCGGCACTCTTTTTTTGACGTCCAGTCGGCACGTGCCGCACGTTGACAATTTAATCTCATAGAAATCATATTCAATCATGCTTGTGTAAGTGTATACGTAGGTACACATATTTTTACACACAGATGAAACCAATTTCGGTTTCGTTTGACAGGTCGAGATTTGAGAGAGAGAGAGAGATTGCTCTATTCCGCTAGGTATATTAACTTTATGGTCTGTACCGATTAAAAGTTCTAATAAGACGTCCGACGCATCATTAATTGTTGCTTTGATGATTATCGCCTCTTCCCATTTGATTATAATATACCAATGCCATCTCTTGTCAGAATGTAGAATATAGCTGATATTGTCCATTTTTTTTATTTCAAGGTCAACGGCGGAGTCCTAGCGGGCATACTAACAATCGAACCGGAGAAGATCCAAGCGGTTGACATGGATACATTAAACGCCCGGATTAAATACAGCATAGAGAGTGGGGAGCCGGACAGCTGGGCGACGTACTTCGACATAGACGCCAACACCGGCGCCGTGAGACAGCTGCTGCCCGTCGACACCAGCATCGCCAAGAAGTTCAACTTGATTATCAAGGTGAGTGGGGACTGGGGAGCCGGACTACTGTACAGAAAGTGGGGAGCCGGACAAGTGGGTGACGTACTTCGACATAGACGCCAACACCGGCGCCGTGAGACAGCTGCTACCCGTCGACACCAGCATCGCCAAGAAGTTCAACTTGATCATCAAGGTGAGTGGGGACTGGGGAGCCGGACTACTGTACAGAAAGTGGGGAGCCGGACAGGTGGGTGACGTACTTCGACATATACGTCAATACCGGCGCCTTCAGACAGCTGCTGCCCGTTGAAACCAGCATTGCCAAGAAGTTCAACCTGATCATCAAGGTGAGTGAGGACTGGGGAGCCGGACTACTGTACAGAAAGTGGGGAGCCGGACAGGTGGGTGACGTACTTCGACATATACGTCAATACCGGCGCCGTCAGACAGCTGCTGCCCGTCGAAACCAGTATTGCCAAGAAGTTCAACCTGATCATCAAGGTGAGTGGGGACTGGGGAGCTGGACTACTGTACAGAAAGTGGGGAGCCGGACTACTGTACAGAAAGTGGGGAGCCGGACAGCTGGGTGACGTACTTCGACATAGACGCCAACACCGGCGCCGTGAGACAGCTGTTGCCCGTTGACACCAGCATCGCCAAGAAGTTCAACCTGATCATCAAGGTGAGTTGGGACTGGGGAGCCGGACTACTGTACGAGAGTGGGGAGCCGGACTACTGTACATAGAGAGGGGACTCTGACAACTATAGAGTGGGAAACCAGGCAACAAGTGAATATAGCAAGCTGGTCAGCAGACTACAAACTACAGTGTCCTGTGTACACTGTGTGTACTTTCTCTGTGTGACGCTACATAAACGATAGCAAATAATTATTATTATTACCACTGATCGAAATATTTCTCATCTTTCAATGCAATTTATAAAATCTCACAATAAGTGTCTAAACACACTAGGCCGAAGTTACGCGGCGTAAACTGCGCATGATTCCGCCTGCAATGTTTTTTAAATTACCTATGACCGTTCCGTCCGTATTTTGTATGCGTTTGACATTGCGGACGTAATCAAGCCGCGTAACTTCGGCCTAGTGTGTTTAGACACTCACACAAGTTCATTACTAAATAAACTTAACTTTTCCAGGCGGAAGAAATCTCCGAAGGGAAGCGTTTTACCACTGCCAAGTTAACCATAACCGTGAGACCAGTCGACGCGAACCCGCCGGTAGTCTCCGCTACAGCTGACGAGGGGAGAGTCGAGGAGAACTCTCCTAAAGGCACCAAAGTACTGGATAATGCTGGACAACCTATACGACTGAGCGTTAGTGATAGTGATCTGGTAAGTTGAAAACAAGATGGTTTAGGTTCAACTATAGTTTTTTTTGTCGATAAAAATTATTCCGATGCTTCGGTGATGTTTTTTATATTCCTGTTTCAATTCTCAATCGTACGTTTGGGTAGTTTAAGTTGATCTGGCTGAGACTACAACATCTAGAATCTGCAATCTGGTTCATAAAACTTGGAGCTGTTATTATAGTGTTGTGACCGCGTTGAGTTAAATTTTAATATTAAGTCAACCGATTCGATACTATTTAAACTAGAGTTCTATTTTTATTTTTATTTTTCAGGGACCGGGCGATCCGATACCGAAATATACATTCGAACTGACGAACAGCTTCTTCGATATCGACAAAGATGGCTTTTTGGTGGTCAGCAACGAAAATCTCGACCGCGAAGCGCCCAATAGTGGAAAATTTAGAATACAGGTACGTATACAACAAAAGCCAATAGATGTTTGAGGTCCTTTAATTTGTTTTAAGGTCACAGCACACATATCAACTCGGAAAGGGATCGGCACCGTATCGCCTCGGGCCGTTCAATATTGTTTGTATGAAACTGCCTAGTGCCTACTGCAACGCACACAAAGCCCGGGCGCGCACCAGCGGCCAAGCCGCAGCGGCCAGGTCGCGGTGGCCATCGAGATAGATACCTTAGTATGACACCGCCATAGACGACGCGCACCTGGCCGCAACGCGACCTGCGGCCACACCATACTTTTGATGGCCGCCGCGACCTGGCCGCTAGTGCGCGCCCGGGCTAAGTGGAACCATAACGTAATCGCCTCGCCTCGGAACAGGTTCCGAACCGGGATGCGACGCGTGGACGGCTCGTCATCCACCCGCTTACGGCTCGTCGTCCACCCGCTTACGACTCGTCGTCCTCCCGCTTACGGCTCGTCGTCCCCGTGCTTACGTCTCTCCGTACTCAAGCTTACGTTTCTTCGTCCACCCTTGCCCCTTTCCCCTTCCCCGAGCCGTAAGCGAGGCGTCGCCTAGCCGTAGCCGAGTTGACGTACAGGCGCTACTAGGTGACGATCCCTTTCCGAGTTGATATGTGTGCTGTGACCATTAATCACTCAACAAATCACCCAGTATTTATACAAAACTTTGAATATATTATTTTTAAGATTTCACCATTTCCAAGCTTTCAATAAATCGCAAAGCTATCGCTTTGCTGGGATCTACAAAATTTAGTCACAGACTACAGACATTGAATATTATGTCTCTATAACTTATATCTCAGGAAAACTGTACATTATTAAAACTATCCAATAATATGCCTTGATGAAAACTATCCAATGTAAAGGACATTGGATAACTGAAGTCTGGTATATACGTGGGAGAGCCATGCTTCGGCACGAATGGGCCGGCACGACCGGAGAAATACCACGTTCTCACAAAAAACCGGCGTGAAACAGCGCTTGCGCTGTGTTTCGCCGAGTGAGTGAGTTTACCGGAGGCCCAATCCCCTATTCCCTACCCTACCCTACCCTACCCTTCCCTATTCCCTCTTAAAAGGCCGGCAACGCACCTGCAGCTCTTCTGATGCTGCGAGTGTCCATGGGCGACGGAAGTTACTTTCTATCAGGTGACGCGTTTGCTCGTTTGCCCCCTTATCTCATAAAAAAAAAGTCATGAAAATCGGTTAGCAGCTTACACGTCATGAGGTCATAATTATGATGATATATTTGATTTTAATACTATTTTCTTATAATATTTCAGCTCGTAGCCCGGGAAGCGAACGGCGGTGCTGCATCCGCACCGTACTCTCTCACAGTAAATCTACTGGACGTGAACGACAACGCGCCCGTCATACCCAAAACACAACCCATCACGGTACCGGCCAGCTTAGAACCTATTGCTGTTTATAAGGTGAGAAAGAACCAATTTTCTACCCCCGGCCTAAAGAAAGGATGTTATAAGGTTGACGTGTCTGAAAGTGGGAACGTAACTTTAAAACAAAAAAATATATGCTATATTGTTTATATTGAAAGTAATAGATACATCGAAACGTGACCGAGTTAGCTATATTGAGGGTTAGTTAAAATGTTTAATCATGTTTTAGTGATCTGCTAATAAGCTGCCTGATATAGATTACCGGTAGCTATAATATTTAATGTCTAGGCACCAAAACGATGGCATTTTCATGTCCTACGAACACTACGCTTTGTAAACAAATATGCCTAGAAACGACATCATCGGCAGATGCTTTGAAACTTACAAAAGTGTAACATACGATTTTTTTAAAGGTCGCGAATTTTAAGAGGCTACATAAATGATCCACGTAGTAATTTGGCCTGAATTTAAGAAAGTTCAGGTATATTTTAAGGAAGTCATGTCCCACGAAACCTTTTGACCCCTCTTAACACCTCCATCATGCTAATCGCAGACACAATAGATTTTCAATTGTTATGCGGCAGCCGGATGCCGCTTGGGGCTTGATGGGTTAAAACCACTCATCATTCATTTATTCATTCATTCATTCCCAATTTTCAGGTGGAAGCAACAGACGCGGACGAGGGCGAGAACGCGCGGATATTATACAGTCTATACCACGTGTCCAACAACGGCGGTAACAAGTTCACTATTGACCCCCTCACAGGAGTCATATGTAAGCACTAGCACATGCACGTTGTATTAACTTATTTAAGTTGTTAAGAGTTGGAGATTAGAAAATTTCGATAGCGAAGTTAGAAATCATAAACAGTATACTTAATATCGCAAGTGTCATGGCTTGACTAATTAGTACCCTGCCGTTAAAGTGTAGAAGAAAACAAGTCGCTCGTATTAAATTCTCAACGAAGTTTGACTTCGCACATCCAGGAAGATTTCGAATTCGTCATAGTTTACCATCCTAATTATAAAATGTCACAAATGCTGTTCTGTTGGTGAGTCTATAAAATAAATAAATAAATAAAATACTTTTAGTTTCATCCGCATTGGTTAACTAATAATTAATAACTATATCTTGTTACACAAGTGTTTGTTTTTTTTGTCACTATAAATTATAAAATGATTACATAAACACAGTTTTACAGTCAACGCAACTATGTTTTTTACAGTCAACGCACGGTTTTTTACACATAAATAATACCACGAGTGTTACACAAAACACACTATTTTCTGCATTTCAATACCTTTTCCATTTAACGACCTATATAATAAATATCAACATTACAGCGAGCACGGGTCGTCTAGTAGCGGGCGAGCAGTACAGCGTTACCGTCCGAGCCACAGACGCGGCAGGGCTCAGCTCGCAGGGCATAGTCGAGTTGGCGGTCGCCCCGGGGCCCAACACGCGCCCCCCGCAGTTCTCCGCCAGGGACTACTTCGCCCCCGTCTCCGAGGGCGCCGCCATCAACTCCACCGTCACTACTGTCACCGTAAGTTACTGCGCGGTTAAATTGAGTATAAATAGTATTTGCTAGCGAAGAGATGACTTGTGTCAAATCGCATACATTTTGTTAGCGTTTACGATAATCACTTGTCACTTGTCTACTAAGGCTGTCGATGTTTAAATACAATATATTATGGCCAAAAAAACCGTACCAGCGTCACACTACAGAAATAGATTTATAGGCAGATCTCAAATATATTTGTGTATAATCTATGGGTCAACCTACGTTTTTAGGGTTCCGTAGCCAAATGGCAAAAAACGGAACCCATATAGATTCGTCATGTCTGTCTGTCTGTCTGTCTGTCTGTCCGTCCGTATGTCACATCCACTTTTCTCCGAAACTATAAGAGCTATACAATTGAAACTTGGTAAGTAAATATAGTCTGTGAACCGCATTAAGATTTTGATACAAAAATGGAAAAATTATTAAAAATTTTAGGGCTCATAGGTACAACTGAAACAAAAAAATTTTTTTTCATCTAAACTATGCGTGTGGGGTATCTATGGATAGGTCTTCAAAAATCATATTGAAGTTTCAAACATATTTTTTTCTAACCTGAATAGTTTGCAAGAGAGACTCTTCCAAAGTGGTAAAATTTGTGTCTAAAAAAAATATATGATATACATTACTATAAAAACTACCAACGAAAATGGGTTTGAATGAGATCTACCTAGTAGTTTTTTTATACGCCATAAATGGTAAACCTTAAATTAACTTCCATAAAATCAACTGAAATGTAAAAATAAATCAAAACCTCTAAATTTCATAAAAATAAACCTTATTGCTGCTGCGGAACTCTTCATGGGCGCGACCAACTGGCACTTGGCCGGTTTTTTTTTATTTTGGTCAGCTTATATGAATCCCGGCTGGGAACACTAACATTGACTTGATATTACCCAACTAAATAAGGAAGATCCACCATTTGCCTCTTATGCAGTTTCTCTTATCGTAACATTTTACTTACACAATAGTATTGTTAATGTGATATTTTTAAATAATTTTTTCAGGCCAAAGATCCAGAGAACGAGCCAGTGACGTACTCGATAGTATCCGGGAACGATCTACGTCAGTTCGCGATAGGATCCAACACTGGAATCATCACTGTCATTCGAGGACTGGACAGAGAAGTCCTGACTAGATATCAGTTGGTAAGCAGGAAATTCTTTTTTTTTTACAAATATTAATCCCCTATTAAACTATCTTACAAATATTATCCTCTGGTGAAAACCATCCTGCCGTATTTTTATCTTTGTAGTAATGATTTATTAAAGTATTCCGTATATCTGCAGCGAAAACACATGCAGGAATGGTTTATGTTTTCCAGAACAAAATTGACCTTTAGCAGAGAGAGATATTTATTACTCTATAACTTTAGTAAAAAACAACTACCATTTCAAGTATAAGTAAATAATAATCATTTTATGTTTAATAACTTGTTTAGAACAGAAAAATTGTCCATCCATCTATCCATCAGTCATCACAAACTTTTACATACTTCGCACGCTTTCTTAATTTAATTGTATTTTAACTTTTTACAGATGGTGAAAGCTGAAGATCCAGGCAAGCTGTCCACCACGGCGACAGTCAACATCAAAGTAACAGACATAAACGACAACAATCCCAAATTCGACGAGGAATCCTACAATTTTAGCGTGAAAGAAGGTCTGTAATATTTGCTAGGTTAAGAAAGGCAAAGCTTTTCAAACTTAATCGATTCGCGTTAGGAAAGCGAAGAATTATACACACACACGCGAAGATTATTATCAATTACCAAAACGTAATCTGTTTTAAAATTAACTATTTACGCATCACTCATCGACTGATACTTCTATTTACTCATGTAAATGTTTATGATCTACTTCATATTCATGGATCCTCATAATTTTTTTGATTTCCATTAACTTTTGTGCAATATAGAAAAGAAAAAAAAACTAATATAAGATTGTTACTTCGCGAATTTCAGCAATCTCTACTTAAAATGTGTCTATTTGTTACTCAGGTCTATCAGGCGAGTCTGTAGGCTACGTTCACGCCACAGACCTAGACGAAGGAGTGAACGCGATAGTCAGCTACACCATCCCACAACACCTGCCGTTTAATATTGACAATGCGACTGGACACATCACTACTAATACCAAATTAGATTATGAGGATACTAAGGTAAAATACTTACTTAAATTTACATCATTAAAACTTGATTTCGATTCGCTCATAAGTAGATTCCATTCCGTTAAATATTTCGTATTTTTAGCTAAATTATGCTGAAAAAGAGTGCTAGATTTTTAAATTCTTACCATAAAAAGTAAATAACTAATTTTATTGTATCAAACAGTGCCTCTAGTGGCCACGGGCCAGACCATATTAACTGTCTTATTGCCATGTAAGCTATGATAGTTCAAGTATAATAGTCGTCATCTCGGTAGTGACAAAATTTTTGATCACACTATAATATTATAGTAAATATTCGTGTCTACCATTTCAGGAGTACGCGTTCGTCGTAACCGCAACAGATGGCGCCATAGACAAGCGGCTGGGCACCGCATCCGTAACCGTGTCCGTACTCGACGTACCCGACGAGCCGCCGACGTTCCCGCAGGCTGTTTACTCCGTGCACGTACCTGAAAACGCAGCCAACTACCCCGTCGTGAAAGTCCATGTGAGTGGGATAGCTATATTTTTTAGTAGTGAGTGAGGGAGATAGATGTTGACTTTTGTTTCGTAAACTAACTGGCAAAGGATCTGAAATGTTAGTTTTTGTAGTAAAACTAATCCATTAATAAATAATGAAATTTAAAATTGCATGTAAACACGATTTATTGAATTTATTGCTATAAAATAAAGGTCCTTAAGTGACCATTGAAACTTGCATCATTTTAAAAAAATACCATAATATCTATTCACATGATATGTTATGTCCAAGGCTATTTACTAATTTGAAATTTTCAGGCTGAAGACCGAGACACGATGCCTGAGATAACGTACACCATACTCAAGGGCGACACAGATCTCTTCTCTATAGATCGCAAGTCAGGGCTCATTAGGACACTACAGGCATTGGACAGAGAAACCAGTGCGAGGCACGAATTGATAGTTGGTACAGAGGAAAATGCTGAAGAGACTAAGGGTTCTACTACTACTGTGGAGATTCTTGTTGATGTGAGTATACTTTACTGATGTCCATCCGCAGAACTAGTCTCTGGTAATATCTAAATATTAAACTCTATTACTCGCGTGTTAACGTAGGTATTGCTGTTGTAATGATACGAGTAAGCAATATGAGCATAATAGTAATACATTGGTGCGGGAGGGCAACACACTAGATGGGATGCGTTGATCACGGGAATAGAAACAAATTATATTCCCGTGAGATATTAACATTTGGGACAAACTTTTGTATAAGATTGCCCAGCATGCTAACCTAACAGCAACAGATTTTACTAAGTTCTATTTTGCATTTACATTCCTATCTCTTTCTAATCATACAACAAAATTTTCAGGATAAAAACGACAACGCGCCAGTATTTACATCCCCAATTCGGCCTGTAACTATAGAGGACACTGCGCCTATCGGCTCGCTAGTACAAACTGTCACTGCGGTGGATGCAGACGCATTGCCCCCGCATAACCGCGTACGATACGCTCTAGCGGGCAGGGGAAAGGCGTCTATATACTTCCATGTGGAACCTGATACTGGGGATATCAGAGTACGGGATGACCTGAGGAAGGAAACGGATAGTGAATACACGGTTTGTATGATTTTTTAAAGTTAGTAAGTTTTATAATAATGTGAACGCACTTGCGTACGCAAATAAGGCTATACGCACTAGCAAACAGAGAAAACCGTTCGTTAATAAAAATGCCTGATAGCTAACGCATCGAATAATTTGTTGTTCGTTTGACTTAGGCCGCGCGCCCATTGCGACATTTTGTAGCGATGCAGTCGCTCGCTGTGTGTCCTGTATGGCGTTGTAAATACGACTATCGCGCGTTAGTGATGCGCGAGTAGTGATGCAGTCGTGCGCTTCATAAACGCGCGACTGCATCACTACTAAAAGTCTCAGTGGGCGAGAGCCCTAATACCTACTATAATTGACCAAGAAACTGATCTTGAAAACATCTGATAATGCGGTAACTAATCGTTACAGTTGTAAACACTTTTTAAATATCCTTTTCAGGTGGACGTGCAAGCGTACGACCAGGGTGAGCCGGTTATGTCGTCGGTCATCAGTCTCACCATATACGTCAGCCACTCCGCTACTGTACCCGCTGATGTATGTATTAGCTGCTACTATTATAGGGTCATCCCTTTACTAATTGTAAAAAAATCGGCCAAGTGCGAGTCGCAATCGCGCACGAATGGTTCCGTACTCTTATAGAGTAAAGAAATAGTATTTTTTGTATGGGAGCCCCCCTTAAATATTAGCTTTGTTTTGTTTTTAGTATTTGTTGTTATAGCGGAAACAGATATACATAATCTGTGAAAATTTCAGAAGTCTAGTTACAGTGGTTCTTGAGATACAGCCTGGAGACAGACAGACGGACAGACATCGAAGTCTCAGTAATAGGGTCCCGTTTTTACCCTTTGGGTACGGAACCCTAAAAACAGATTGTAAACTTGTTCGATTGATTAGTAACATTAAAACTGGTATAACTGGCAATTAACGTTTGTTTACATATTTTAGTTCGCTACCTATCCGAAAACGGTTATACTTAAATTCAATACTTTCAGGTCAGACTTGGTTTCCCTGATACGTCGTACACAGAACATATTGCAGAAAATTCTCCGAACGGCACTCTCATAAGGACGTTGCCGATTTGGAACAAGAACAAGCATTCTAAGGACACGCCGCTAAAGTGTTTACTTACTGAAACGTCTCAAAAAGGTATACAGTTCAGTTATTTTACTTCACGTCGACATAATATTAATGTCTTGACGACCTTTATGTCTCTGTTGGCTGCGTGTGGGTGCAGCGAAAGTCACGGGTTCATTATCTTGTAGCAACATGAGATGTTCTATGTTCGATTTGAGATATTATCCTTTACATACAAGCTATAATAACTAACATCATCTTTCAGGTGTTTTCTACGTGAAACTAACCGAAGAAAGGGACTGCGCTATCTACCTCAACGGGTCATTAGACTATGAAACTCTAACAGAATACACCTTAGAAGTCCAGCTGGAGTCAATTCAGGGTCTTATCAATCTAGACCAGCATAAAGCCAAGATCAGAGTCCATGTGACAGATGTGAATGATAATGCGCCAGTGTTTGTGTTCCCCGACCAGTCGACTATAATGGCGGCCAAGGGGAAATACTTTGCGATCGCCACCAAAGACATGCCTTTGGGCACAAACCTGTTGCAAGTCAAGGTAAGCGTTTTTGAAATTATAGAGCTTTATAAACTAGAAAGTGTTTCCGCCTATCAATTACAATTTGATGTGATTTTAATGAATTTGGTATGAAGATACTTTGAGCAGGAATTGACATTAGAAACTGTGATACAGTTTTGTGTCGGAAAAATGCATGGTTCAACGCTATAAAGCATATCTTAACGAATAAAATTGCGGGGAAAATCTCTTGATTTAGGTAATTTAAAAGTTATAACACTAGTATGATAAGGCCCATCTGCAACTGTTTGGGTAATCGCCAATTTTTGGCAAAGTATAAAACGTTCTCCTTCATATTTGGTTAGTCCTTGAATATATATTTTAATTTCAGGCCAAGGATAAAGATAGCGGTGACTACGGTAAAATAGAATACAAGAAGAACTCCTGGACAAAAGCAGCTGAAGAATATTTTAGTTTGGACTCCGATACTGGAGTTATAACGAATATCAAGACATTTGAGAGTGTCCCACACGATTACTTGCCGTTCAAATTCAATGTGATGGCCAGAGACAATCCTAAGGAAGAGTTCTATAAGACTGCCAGAGCTTCCGTTGTTGTAAGTAAAAATTACTTTATAAACTTACATTTACATTCATTCTTATATTATGAATGACTATTCATCTGTCCGTCTGTTATATCTTCACGCCTAGACAACTAGGCCGAATTTAATAAAAATTGGAAAGAGAAAATTACTACACGTCTTACACATTTCTTGTTTCTTTTTAATATGTTAAATGAAACAGCGAATTCATGCCTCTTGAATCTCACTTGTTGTATCATTCATTTACAATCTGATCTTTATTTTCAGATAAATCTTCTACAAAAAGAAAACCAATTTATCATCGAGATTGGAGACATTGGTTCCGATGCTATGACAACGCTTCAAGCTAGAAACTTACTAAATGTCGTTGAAGAGAAGAGCGGCCTAGTGGCCGGCCTAGAGAAAGTCACTCCAAGGTTCTATTTGGGAGAAAATGGGACTTTAGAGAGTGATCCCAAAGGAACCGATGTTTGGCTGTACCTCCTAGATCCTAATACGGGTGACATACTGATAAGAGAATCTGAGACTGTTAAAAAGTAAGTTTCTACTGAATATAGTAATTGAAAAGTTACGCTGAATGATGGTGAACGATTACCGCTGCCTATGCTAACTAAAACATACACCAAAGTAATTTATTTATGAATATAAAATACATGTTGCGCGTAACATCGTCCTTGCAACATCGAATCGCATAACAAAGTATCACGCAAAAGCCATAAAATTTTCCAGATAATTATGTAAAAGTAGCATATTATAAGATTAGGACTGTTTTAAGTATAATGCCTTTCTTCAAAGTTGGCTCAGTAGTTTTCTCATGATGCAACAATCAAACATAAATATTACTTAAATACCAGTCTGGACCATAATATACATCTGCCTATCACACAATAGCGAGCAGCTGCTTTTTACCTTTGCTTTTATATTATGTGCTACAAACTTTTACGGTTTTTTTTTTTATTATTATAAAATTGTGGCCGTCCATGGACTGTTCGTCCATATCCTTTTTTTGTTATTTTATTATTTAGATTTTTCGCACCAAGGATAATTGAAATAATATTATGAATTTTAATTAATTGTGGTCCATCACGCCATGGACACTTTTTTTTTTAAATATAAGTAATATATATATATATATATATATATATATATATATATATATATATATATATATATATATATATATATATATATATATATATATTTAAATCGCCGAAGACTTGTTGCGTCTTTCGTCAAAGTCCAACCCTATGGCGTCTACCATTCCCAATGACTTTTTAATTGTTATTCGTGCGAATATAGTTACATTGCTGTCATGTGAATTCTATTGTCGACGAGAAATTTTGTTTACGTACGAAAATAAGATATTCAATTTGAAATAATTCTCGCTGGTTTATTGCTTCCGTTCTCGATGGAAATCATGTGACACATTGTATATTTTTGTATTCGTTCCATGCATTTAATCGTTTTTCCTACATCCATTTAAATGTATGGTTATATTGATACCGTATATTGTACTATATTAATTCCATGCATTCTACTAATTAAATGACTCCTTACTATATTTGAGATTATATCGGTACCGTATATTATTTTTTTATGTACGCCATAAACTGTTGAGTTTGTTGCTTCCTCCTAACCTTATATGTTATATCGATACATACATAGGTACCTATATAATAGATCCCAATAAATTCATTGCGTGATGTGGTCTCTGTCTACCCCAATGAGGGACAGGAGTGACGATATGTATGTATAAATAGAGAATCATCCCTCTTTATGAAGTCGATTAAAATGAAATACTTATTTCTATAACTTGGAGTACATAACAGACATTAAAAACAAGTTATCCCTATATTACATAGATTAATTAAATTTTAAATTATAATTAGGTAAGTCCGCTAGGCTAACTAAAAATATTAAGAATAATTGTGATAGATATGATCATTTTATTTATGTGAGCGTGTTTCTTCTGAACTTAAGTATGAACACAAAATAAAACAATTGTTTCGGTAGTAGGTATTTTAAAGTTTTATTGTTTAAAATCAAGTAGGTACAATAATAAACCCATAGTCATAATAATCAAAGTGTCGGACAAATCAAATACACCGAAATAGGAACATAAAAGTAATTTAAGAAATTAACAATTTTAAGAACGACCAGTTGAGAGGCTAATTTACTGTGACATTGACTATAGTTAACTTGTGTATGTAAGCAATACTAGTTTTCAATCGTGGCTCTGCCCACGTGACAAGTTGATAAAATTTAACAAATTGAAATTCGTTATTAGCCGTTTAGGCGTTAAAAAAATAAAACAAAAATGCTTAGAAAAATATTAACCTGAAGAATCACATATCAGATATACCTATCAGTACAAAGTCTCAAAAAAAGGCCCTTTAGGCGTCGAAAAGAAAAATAAAAACGTTTAAAAAATTATTAACGTACCTATCAAAAATAAGATAAAACAGTCCAAAATCTCAAAAAATTACACAACTACACAAAAATTACACAACAATATATATACTTTGTTTGTAAATTTAAATTATGGTTATTATCTATAATAGTACCTATTATTTCTGTTTATTTGTTTTGTACAAAAAGAGGACGGTATTTGATTATAATACAAGTTCACAATAATAATAAATTTTTTCGTAAGTAGTTGGTTAACGCGCGCGCGTAAGCAAACACGACGCGACGTTGCGTTCTGTGCTGTGATAGTCATAGTCAATCATGGTTGTCGTGATTGATGTAGATCGTTTCGATCGTTTTTTGTATTGTTTATTGTATCTTCTTCTTCCTAGTCGTATCCTCATGGCTGAGGGACGTGACCACCAAAATTTGCTTTTTGGGATAGGGCTCTCCACTTGTCTCTATTTTTGGCCTGATGAAATGCCTCCTGGAACGTGCAGTCAGCAGCCTTGACAATCGCGTCTGTCCATCGTGTAGCCACTCTGCCTCTGCCTCTTTTCCCCTCTAATTGCCCAGCTAGTATGAGACTCTCAAGATTATTAGGCTCCCGGCGGGCTATGTGGCCAAAAAAGGCAAGTGATCGTTGTAGACAAAGCGTGGACAGGCGGGTGGTAATTTTGAGTTGCTGAAGTATAGACGTGTTGGTCCGGTGTGCGGTCCAAGGGATGCCGAGCATTTTACGCCAGCACCACATTTCAAAAGCGTCAATCTTAGCTCGAGTACGTGCTTTTAGTGTCCATGTCTCGGAGGCATATAAAAATATTGAAAAGATTAGGGAACGCATTAGTGTTATTTTTGTGCTACGATAGATGTTCTTATTCTTCCATATCTTTTCTAAGCGCCCAACCGCAGATTTAGCCATCTGAGCCCGTCGGACAACCTCCCTCTCGCAGTTACCATTGTTGCTAATCAACGATCCCAGGTAGACAAACTCCTCTACGGGTTGGAGATCTTGTAGTAAGGATGTCTTTTGTATTTGGTTCAGCTTATCGACGTACATCAGTTTGGTTTTATTGCGATTGATTTGGAGGCCAAAGTCTCGACTAATCTTTTCGAGCCGCGCTAGAAGTTCAGCAAGTTTCACTTCGCAAGTACTTATAAGCGTGGTGTCGTCAGCGAACCTTAGGTTGTTGAGAAGGTATCCGTTAATTTTAATACCATCCTCCCAATCTTCCAACACTCGACGCATTATATATTCGCCTACGAGGTTGAACAGCTGTGGAGAGAGGATGCAACCCTGTCTGTCACCACGCTCTGTAGCAAACGGCTCTGACAGATCATTGTCTAATCGCACCCTTGATCGACCTTCCAGATAGAGGTTTTGTACCAAAAATATGAGATGATCGGGGACGCCCAACTCTCTCATCACCTCCAGCATTTTGGACCAGACGATGCAGTCAAAGGCCTTAGCGTAATTCACAAAACAGAGTACTATTGGGACATTGAATTCTCTGCTCTTTTCTATCAGCTGACAGATGTTTAGGATTTGTTCTCGGGTACCCCTGCCCTTTACGAATCCCGCCTGCTCTTTGGATATCTGTCTAGTTATATAGTGTGCCAATCTGTTGTTTATAACACGGAGAAGAATCTTACTGGCGTGTGAAATTAGTGAGATGGTCCGATAATTTCCACACTTTTTAGTCGACCCTTTCTTATGTAGTGTGCCAATCTGTTGTTTATAACATGGAGAAGAATCTTACTGGCGTGTGAAATTAGTGAGATGGTCCGATAATTTCCACACTTTTTAGTCGACCCTTTCTTATGTAGTGGTATCACGAGAGATTCTGTCCAATCGTCTGGCCACTGTCCTGTTCTCCATACTTTAAGACATATTGAATGCATTACTCTGATTCCACACTTACCCAAGCTCTTAAGCACTTGTGCCTGTATACCATCTCCACCGCAAGCTTTTGTTTTTAGCTTATTTATAGCTGCTTCTACTTCATGGAGAACGATGTCGGGTTCTTTATCTGTAAAATCTAATCTAGTGTCAGGTTCATCAGCGTCATATTTGTACAGGTCTTGGCAGTAGTTCCTCCATCTTGTCATCACTTGGTTCTTGTCTAAAATCAGGTTACCCTTTTCATCTTCTATGTTCCAAGATTTTGATTTTCGTTCCCGTGTGAGAATTTTTACCTTTTGGAACATGTATCTTGGATGTAGGGTATCAGAGTGTGTTTGTATATCTCTACATATAGAATTGATATATGCATTCTTGTCATGTCTACAGAGACGCTGTACTAGTGAGTCAAGTTCAGAGTATCGCTGTTGTTCTTCCTTTGAACGAATTCCTCCAGTCTTTAGAGCCTTTCTTTGTGCGATTGCCTCCCAAGTGGTCATCCACTCAGATCTAGGGTGTTTTACTTTCCGTCCATTTGTGATTGTTCTAGTTGTCTCTTCTAATGCGGCCTTAAGCTGATTCCATGATGTATTGGCTGAGTCAAATGGGCAATACGTTTCACTGTCCAGTCGAGTTTGTAGTGTGTCCTCAAAAGCTTTCGCTTCTTGTGTTAGAAGAATATTTTTGGATGGTGGAGGCTTTGAAACTACTTTGAGGCGGACTCTGTATTGAGCTATTAACAGCTGATGGTCGCTGCCACAATCTGCACCCGGAAAAGTCTTTGAGAGAGTTATGCACGACTTCCATCTGCTGCTGATTAATATGAAGTCAATCTGATTTTTATGACCTGTTGGCGATCGCCATCTCCATAAGCGTCTTGGATGTTGTTTATATGCCGTGTTAGTTACGAATAGTCCTTTTTCAATGCAAAACTCTAACAACATCTCACCTCGACTGTTGCGGGCTCCTAAGCCGTATTCCCCAATAACATTCCTTAGGTGTTGATCATTATCAGTGTGCCCTATCTTAGCATTAAAGTCTCCCAGGATGATAGTACATTCCTTCTTTGGTAACGCTTTGCAGGTTAATTCTAGCTCGTGGTAAAATTCCTCCATCTCTTCTTCGGTGGCTGCAGTGGTCGGCGCATAGACCTGTACAAAGTTAATTGGGTGTGGATGGGCTGAAATTTTTAAGGATATAATTCTATTGTTGATGGTATTATACCCCAATACCTTGTCTCGTAGCCAGCTAGCAACTATGAAGCCCACACCACTAAAACTATTGTCTTGCCTGTCAGAGTAGATTACCATATTTCCTTCAGGTGTGATGTGGTATCCGTTATCTTTGACATGGGTCTCACTCAATCCTAGTATAGCCAGATTATAGCGCTCCATCTCCGCTTCAACAACTTCGATTTTTCCTGGCCTTAAAAGTCCACGGACATTCCAGGTTCCTATTGTTATTGCCCTTCCCTTGGGTGTTAGTTTGCTAGAGTAAGATGTTATGTTTCCAACTGCAGCCGGTAGCCAATTTCACACCAGTCGGCCCGGAACCAAGCTGGCGCCGAGCGTTAGTCGGGTCGCATGACATCATATTATCTCTGGTGGCGTTCTTAATCATGGTGGTTTTCCTGGGATTATAGTCGCGGTAGTTTCCCGTTGCTTTCCGCGCTAGACTTTTTGAGGGTATTTAGTCCTCAAGGCCACTACTGCCTAGGAGTCAGGTTATCATATCCGCCGCCTGAGACTCGGCGTTGTTACTCGTTTAGCACCACCCGGGGGACACGTGTAGGGTAGTAAAAGGTAATTCCTACGGACGCGAGTAACCACCGCCCCCGTTTAGTGTATCAAGTTTGATTAATTTTAAACATTGATTTGATTTGTAATCTAATTTTAATTGCCTGAAATGTAAAATCAGCGATATGCGATCAGTAGTTGGGAAAGGGTCCGGTGGCTTTAACACAGGTTATACTGTAACCTAGCTAAGCTGCCGGTTGCGATCTTAACATTCTAATATCGGTTCGAATCCCGCCGACGGAACAAAAAAGTTTTCAATGTTCCCGGGTCTGGATGTGTATTAAATATGTGTATTATATAATAAAAATCTTAAATATATGTATAGTATAAAAGTATTAAATATATTTCCGTTGTCTGGTACCTGTAACACAAGTCCTTTAGGTACTTAGCACGGGGCCAGACTGACGTGGTGTGAAGCGTCTATAGATATTATTATTAAAAAAAAAAAAAAAAAAAAAACCATTGAAAATAAAATAATTTGCATGTTGTAATTGTCTAGATTAAGGTTTTTATGTTATCGAGCTGAATAAAAGTACATTATTATTATTATAAGTATGCCATCACAGTTACTATAAATCTTGTCAAGGGTGTCGATTTATGAATGAACAAAGTCAAGATTTAAAAAAAATCTCAGAACACTGTACAGTGTACAGCCTAGCCCATGACCCGGTAACCACTTGACGTTGAGTTTCGATGCACTTTGGGCTATTTTCTCATTACCGTGGCTTTCTAATAGCGAAAGAATTATTTAAATTGGTTCAGTAGTCTCGTAACTCGTAAGTTAAATAGTAATAAGCAAACGATTAAATATTTCGTCTCTACAATATTAGTAAGTATAGATATTTAAAAATACATTAGTCCCAACCCAATTCGCAGTCTAAACTCACTCACTGATGGGCTTTTGTTTAAAATATACAATAGGTAAGTACTTATCAAAGAAAATCATATACGTAGGTATGTAGGTAGGGACATAGTAGTTAATACAATCGATCCAAAATACTTTTAGACAGGTAAGTATATAAATAGTTCAACAACAAACAGGACACTGGACGTCAGGATAATGATCGTAAATTGCATATTTATTTGTAAATAAATATGCTGCACCAGAAAAATGAAGATTTATAAAGCGATTTTATGTTCTTTCGTTTCATAGGTAGAACAAAATTATTTGTAATAACATTGATATTATTCTTGGTCGTTGCACCACAATTAAAACATTTTTTTTGTATTACAAAATGGGTCGACGGCCAAGGCCATTTTATTTTGTCTTTAAAATAGTTTTTAAAATCACTTCTTTTAAAAAAAACTATCTACATCAATCACGACAACCATTGACACGACAATCTAACACTGAAAGAATTTTTCAAATCGGACCAGTAGTTCCTGAGATAAGCGCGTTCAAATAAGCCCTTTCAAATAATTTCCCTCCGTTTTTTCCACATTTTCCTCTATTTCTTCGCTCCTATTATTCTTAGCGTGATAAAATATTGCTTATAGCCTTCCTCGATAAATGGGCTATCTAACACTGATAGAATTTTTCAAATCGGACTAGTAGTTCCTGAGATTAACGCGTTTAAACAAACAAACAACCTCTCCTGCTTTATAATATTGAAGTGTAGATAACATTTTTACTACTTTTCTTACTATTCTACTACTATTTTTCGAAAATGTGTCAAATAACTACCTAATTGTAATATCGACATTGCATCGATTCGATATATTTGTTCCTGTTTTCCTGAAATACAGTTACAGATTTAATCATTATTCTGAATGATCGTCATTATGTTGTTAGGGCTATTCAGGAAAAAGACGTTCAGGAAAATGAGGAATTCACTAAATTCGTTTATAATTAAGTATTGATATAAAGAAAATTATTAAGAACTTAGAAATGTTGCGGGCCTTTATAACTTGGTATAAAAAAAGTAGTGAAAAACAGACAAATGTTGGCACAGTCGAGAAATGTAAATGACGTCTTATTTGGAAATTTTTGTAGAACGTATTTCAAAGAGAGAGAGAGAGCATAAAACGAAGACCTCTATCCACACCAAAGCACTGCGATCAAATAAAGTGAGCCAGCAGATTTTATCGCAAGATAGGTTTCAACCCGTCACGTTGAGTATATCGGCAAGGCATTCAAAACAAACAATGCGCAGGACAATGACGCGAATTTTATGAACATTTTAAAAATATAATTTTTAGTTATTTAATGTAAGTTGATGTGTTATTTGTTGGTATCGGATTCTTCTCTTCTTTATCTTCAAATTAACATTAAATTTTTAATCCTTTCTAGCTCATTTTTTTTATAAATAATATATTGTAAGCGGCAGTATCGAAACGACACGCAAAAATTTCATAATTTGGTACTTTTTTTTATAATAACTTTTGAAATATTAACTCTACTTTCAAATAGTTTTAGCAGCATTTTTGTAAGTTAATTAGACATTGAAATGTGTAATGTTACATCAAATTTACGAAGGCGTTGTGAACCCAACTTTGAAGACATGAATTTAGTCTCTCTCAAATATTCGCCCCACTACACAATATTTATACCACAAGCGTCATTACGTCCGCGCTGGCAGGCAAAAAATATAAACAAAAACATGCCCTTGCATGTCGCGTGCGAACTCCGCCCCCTCGCCTCTGTCACCCCCGCGTCTCCTCTGGGACGATGTCGTTTTGTGGGACGTAATTAAATCACACATTAGAATTGATAAAAACTTTATTATATACAGGAATCCACATTATCGGCGTGTTATACGTAAACAAAGTATCGAATATACGCCACCGATATACGGCGCACAGTAGCGACCTCCAAAATTCGCGCGCCAAATAGCGGAACTAATAAATACGCCGAAAAGCACTCCGGTGACAAAACAACGTCCATGCCAATATTTCACCCAGCCATTGTACTAACCTTAACACTACTTCTGGCTGAATTTGAGAGATGGTCAATCTTGCGTCCGTATACAGGATGCAACAAGTCAGTCGGACGCAATATCATCGGTAAAAACCGCCATGTAGGACGCAATATCAACTCCGGGGTGGAATATATATATATATATATATATATATATATATATATATATATATATATATATATATATATATATATATATACTTAGTAGAATAGACTATAATATATTACACATATAATAAATAAATATATATTTATTGTTTTATAAATTACATAATAATAATATTAATGTTTTGAACGGTGAGGTCCTAGTCGGTGTGGCGGCCGGTAGGTCCGACATTTTCCGATTTCCTTAGATTTTATGCTGCTCCACCCTTTGCCTTTAGATGTTGTGACATTGGCTTGGTGGAGAGGGGTCACTCAAGCTGGGTGGAGTTTCTAGGGTGTTAAAGAGATATCGTTCTGTGTCGAACTACCCGCCATGTGGCTTAGGACTTTATCGTTCCTGTCTTTTATAGCCATTTTTATGTTATAATCTTTTATGTGTTCGGTTGACACCTACCCTCCACCTACAACTTTTACGGTTTACGGAATGCATTATAAAATTTCAGAGCCGTATCAGCGGGCCTGGGCGTCCGAGCGCCGCCGGTAGCGGGTACGGGCGTGCGACGCGTCGCCACGGCGTCCGCACCGCTAGCGAGTGCGTTACCCGCTGCGTTACTGGCGCTAGCAGCATTAGTGCTGGTAGCTGCAGCCAGTGCGACTGTGTATATCTGCGCTTCGTGGAATAGGTAAGTCTAAGAAATGATATGGGTCTGCCACTGTCCACGCTGCCGACTAATGTGAGCATACAATATGTGCCTGCCTCCGTGGCCAAACTTAGAACTAAAACCGCCGTCTTCATGAACTACACGAAATTTCAAAGCTCTTTTAATGCATAGCTAAAATCAGAATTAACGACGCGACACCATTTGACATTAATTTGTTACGTGTGTTTCGCACTATCCTGTCAATAATCTAGTGCCACAAGATCTATACTATATTAGATTTTTTTTTCAGATACAAGAAACACAAGGAACAAGCGCTGCAGCAGCAGTATGGGACGCTCAGTATGAGTATGCCGCCGCCGCGCCCGCCCTCCGGCTACGAGTCCAGCGAGGATGAGCCCGCGCCGAGATACGAGACGCAGGTATAGTGCTGTCCCGATCGCATTCTATTTAGATACTAGACATAGGTATAGTGCTGTCCCGCTCGCACGCTACCGAGATACGAGAAGCAGGTATAGTGCTGTCCTGCTCGCACGCTACCGAGATACGAAACGCAGGTATAGTGCTGTCCCGATCGCATACTATCGAGATACTAGACATAGGTCTATACCTGCTATACAGCACTATTGCTGTCCCGCTCGCACGCTACCGAGATACGAGACGTAGGTATAGTGCTGTCCCGCTCGCACGCTATCGAGATACGAGACACAGTATAGTGCTGTCCCGCTCGCACGCTATCGAGATACGAGACGCAGGTATAGTGCTGTCCCGATCGCATACTATCGAGATACTAGACGTAGGTATAGTGCTGTCCCGCTCGCACGCTACCGAGATACGAGACGCAGGTATAGTTCTGTCCCGATCGCATATTATCTAGATACTAGACGTAGGTATAGTGCTGTCCCGCTCGCACGCTATCGAGATACGAGACGCAGTATAGTGCTGTCCCGCTCGCACACTATCGAGATACGAGACGCAGGTATAGTGCTGTCCCGATCGCATACTATCGAGATACTAGACATAGGTATAGTGCTGTCCCGCTCGCACGCTACCGAGATACGAGACGCAGTATAGTGCTGTCCCGCTCGCACACTATCGAGATACGAGACGGAGGTATAGTGCTGTCCCGATCGCACACTATCGAGATACGAGACGCAGATTTAGTGCTGTCCCGATGGCATACTATGGAGATACTAGATGTAGGTATAGTGCTAGATACAAGACGCAGGTATAATGCTGTCCCGCTCGCACTATTATAGAGAACCTGCGCAACGATGGAGTTGGGAACTGTTGTCGCAAAATGCGAAGCTTAAAATTGATTACTTTCTTGGCAAGTGCTATCTAAGAACGAAAACAGAATAGTATGGGATAGCCAAAGCCAAAAACGCGTCCTCTCGCTGCCTCAATGTTCATAAAAGACTAAAATTTAATAAACTATGTACTAGAATAAGTCTACCCATGGCTACTTATGATTTAGTAGGTGTACTTGTAAATTTTAGTTAATAATGTTTGTTTGTAGGTTCTCAACATGGCTGTCGATGATGCAGACTTACAGTTGGACTTTAGCCCAAACAACCACGCATTCAACATACACAACGTGCAATATCTATCCAAAGACAACGGTAAGATCTTGAAGTATTTCTTGACATAATTTATAAAGTAAAATGTCGGAAAAAGAAAGACTTACCTGGACCAAATATGCCTTTTTCACAGCAAGCAACAACGATTAATTTTAATAATTTCGATTCAAAATTATACTTAGACCCAGTTTCATCAAGCAATGTTAAATAAATAATGGCGTGTTAAATCAGTTAATGGCCTGTTAGAGCTATCGCGCGTTCCACCATGCCCTAATGTCATGTTAAATCACCTAACACGGTGTTAAATTTAATTCCTGCTATGGAGGTCCGTTAAATATGTAATAGGCTGTTATATGAGTCAAAATAACAACTTTCAAAGACAATAATATGCAATATCAATAAAAGAATCTGTTTTGACTTTTGAGTCTTTCCGCCATGTTTCCGCTACGTCCTTATTATTAATTATTTTCATAGTTATGAATAATTATTTATTTTCACTTTGCCAAAAATTCAGCCTTCGGATTTTCCTTGACATTGCAAATATACTAACTTGTATAAAAATTACCAAACCGAAATATGTAAATAAAAGTTTGTATTATGATTCATGTTTTCAGCTTTGACAGATAATAATTATTAACCTGGTAAATTAAGAAGAAATATTATAGCGTAACAAATGTATGCGATCAGTGATATTTTAATTTGGTCGCATTATCTACTATTATACTACTATGGAAGAAAGTGACACATTGCAGCAAACATGTCGTATTAATCTTGTACATTGCAATTTCGTCGCCTTATAACAAGAATGAACGAATTGATAGTTGTTCACTCGTTGTTCACTTAGACCCAGTTTCATCAAGCAATGTTAAATAAATAATGGCTTGTTAAATCACTTAACGGCCTGTTAGAGCTATCGAGCGTTCCACCATACGCTAATGTCATGTCAAATCGCCTAACACGGTGTTAAATTTTAATTCCTGCTGGGGAGGTCCGTTAAATATATTATAACAGGCCGTTATAATAGTCAAAACAACAACTTTCAAAGACAATATCCAATATCAATAAAAGAATCTGTTTTGACTTTTGAGTGTTTCCGCCATGTTTCGCCACATCCTTACATATTATTTATTATTTTTCATGTTATGCATAATTATTTATTTTCATTTTGTCAAAAATTCAGCCCTCGGATTTTCCTTGACATTGCAAATACACTGACTTGTATCAAAATTACCAAACCGAAATAAGTAAATAAAAGTTTGTATCATGATTCAGGTTTTCAGCTTTGACAGATCATAATTATTAACCTGGTAAATTAAAAAGATCTATTGTAGTGTAACAAATGTATGCGATCAATGATATTCGCATTATCTACCAGTTGACGTATTATACGAATAAGGTGAAAATGACACATTGCAGCCAACATGTCGTATTAAACTTGTACATTGCAATTTCGTCGCCTTATAACAAGAACGAACGAATTGAATGTTATTCACTCGTTGTTCACATAACATTGTATTTACTAATCCGCTGTTAAATTTTTACTGTGGGACATAAGTATTTTAACAGTCTGTTTAATTTTCCAAGGTCCGTTAAGTAATGCCTTGTTAGGATTTAACAAACAGAGGTTGGTGAAATTGGGTCTTAACATTGCATTTACTAATCCGCTGTTAAATTTTTACTGTGGGACATAAGTATTTTAACAGTCTGTTTAATTTTCCAAGGTCCGTTAAGTAATGCCTTGTTAGGATTTAACAAACAGAGGTTGGTGAAATTGGGTCTTAATTTAGTAAATAAAAAAATCACAGATTGTAATTGAAACAAAACATTAATTGTTCGCTAAATTTCTCTATTCAGATTATTGCAGACTATTTAAATATCTCGAAATCATCACACTATAGTCCGTCAAGAAAGTGAAGAAATTAAAAAGTAGCAACATCGTGGTGTCATCCTTTTTTTCTTAGATTGATTTGAAAGGGGTGACACTACGATTTTGCCACTTTATAATTTCTTCACTTTCTTGAGATACTATAAACATCAATGATGAAAAACTCAAAGCAGATATGTTATTACCGCGCGCGTTGTGAAGATTCAAATACGGCCCAATTGGGTCGTCTATTATTTAGTCTGCATCGAGCGCAGTCACGAACGTGCCGCGTCTTGTCTTACCTAAATAAATTGAAAATGACGTCGTGAGTGTTTCGAAAATGTACCAATTATGACTTGAAAGTAAACAAAACACATGGAATCTCTTACCACATGTCTTGATTGCAATAAATACCTAGGTTATTTACATTTTGGAAAAAATCGAATTTTTGTCATAGCTCAGGCGAAGAAAGAGACAGCGATACGATTCGACGTTTAAAAATAGAACTGTCTCTTTTATGTAAAAGATTTTTCGTATCTTTTGTTTCACTTATCTGTCAAATTTGTCAATGTTTGCAATTTTGAATTTGGAAATTGTTTGGAAGAGATTTAAGCCGGAAAATAGTATGGACGTAACATATCTGTATAAGTAGAATATCATTGATAAACATGAATTCTTTTTAATTTTCAGGAGAGCGAAGTCCAACGATATCAGAATCCGCTACCACTGCCCGAGCGTCGAGCGTCAACGAAAACGGCGGAACACTAAACAAAATACAGAACCAGAATTTTGACACTATTGCTAACAACGCTACCATTGCTCGTAACACACAGACGCTCAACCGACGAGTGCCTAATAATCACGCGTTGAACAACGCTTTAGGAACTTTACCGCGAGTGAATAATAATGTAGGCGGAGGTCTAGCCACGACGTTAGGGAGGAAAATAAATGGGAACAACCACAAGAAGAAAGCGACGCAGCCGATTATGGCGTATGACGAAATACCTGGGTTACAAAGGTACTAATCATTTTATTGTTTTTATTTTGTTGAATGCGCTAAGATTGTCCTGAGTCATCAGTGCAAACGTCGTTACCCAATGTTAACGAATTTCTTCTGATTAAAACAGCCGATTTCACATAATAATATTAGTCACTGCACTCACTGCAAAATTAACGCGTAATATTTATTATAATTTTAATTTATTTCTGTTCTTCATGCTAACATGAGGCCAAATCTAAATTTAGTCTCATTAGTGCCATCTGTTTTTAATGTCAAAACTAAAGATACAACAGTAGCGCCTCTAAGGGCCGCGCTACACCGGAATGGTAGGGCGCGGCGAGCACTTTCAGTGTCATATTATGATTTTAAACTTTATCTCCATTATTGTAATTTGTAACACATAGTATCGCTTGAGAAGTCTACGGCCGCTGGCGGTGGCGGCGCCGGCGGCCGCAATTACTCAAGAGATACTTATTACAACAATGAAGATAAAGTTTAAAATCATATGACACTGAAAGTTCTCGCCGCGCCGCTGCCATTCCGGTGTGGGCGGCCCTAAATATGGCATGCTTACACTTTTTAACTAACGGTTATAGATGGCGCTACTAGACTTTTTTTTTCGAAATCTTTTTTTTTAATTAGAATATTTTCTTTTTCAGAGCAACAGACAACGACAACGTAACATTCGGCAAGAGGAATTTCAGTGGGTTTTCCTACGACCAATCACCAGTAGAAACCACTACTGAACTATAGTTACAATAAAACCAGACAATAATGTTGGGACAAGATATTTTTGTATGACAAAAGTGAAATTGAAAGCAATCTTTGAATATCCCAATTCCCAACTAATAGATGGACGCTGTTAAGCTTTTGTGTATCGTCTCACAAAAATTGAGTTATAAATGCAGTCATGTTCTGTAGGTCATTTAGAACCAGACTACAGTCATAACTCAACAATTTTTTGTGGGTTAGTACACAAATTCTTTACAGCAACCAAATATAATATAGTCTGTAAAAAAAAAGTGAAGAAATTAAAAAGTGGCAACATCGTAATGTCATCTTTTTTTTCTTAGATTGATTTGAAAGGGATAACACTATGATGTTGCCACTTTTTAATTTCTTCACTTTTTTTGACAGAGTATAAGTCCGTCCAATTCTGAAGGAAACATCTTTCTGTGATTAAGAGAAATGTGGCCATATTTGGAGGCGAAATGGCCTTGTGTGTTCATATCAACGATAAGCGACTGACAATCTCGTAGTTAGATGAACGAATTATTAGATAAAATTGTTTTCTATGAGTTTTAAAAAGTGTGTGTGAAATTTGAACACAAATAACGTTTGAAAGTTTATTTAACTTTATAATATGAGCTGTAAGGGTCAGTTCACATTAAAGTTAAACAATTACGGACCCATAGACAACGCCCGTGAATGACCAATTTTGTGTTTGTTCGCATATGTATGATTTTGCATACTGTAGAGAGTAGACAGCTTTACAACCATGGTGGTAAATATATTATATAGTTATTCTTTATAATTTATAACCCAACGTAAAGAAATTTATTTTTGTAAAATTATAAAAAACTTGGTAACTCATAGAAATGTTACTTAGCGACGGCTAGTCCTATTGAAGAGATGTAAATAGTGGCATTACGATATGGTCCAAAACACGAGACGAGTTAGAAGCCTCATAGTAAATATTTTTCTATGAAATTTTGTGCCTCTTCTCGTGGTTTGGACTATGGTACATTTATTACGTAAGTAATATATAAAATATGGTACTTAAGTTTTGTATAGTAGTTATAGATAGCCATTTAACAATTTTAGGAGTCGACAATATAGAGTAAAGAAAGTGTGTTTGGACAAAATATGTTTTGTTTTTATAACACTTTGTTCTCAAGTTTTATTATTTTGTTTAATTTTTTGTTGTTTTCCAAACAAATAATGGTGTTTTAGGAAATTGAGAATTACTATTATAGCCTGAAAACTTGCCATATTATTTTTTAGCTAACGTCTGAATAGCTAAAATTATATTCAAAGTCAAAAAGGCAAAGCACATTTTTTTTAAATATCTCTTGCTCTTCAGTATTTTTCGAACAATAAAAATATAGAGAAACAAAAGCCTTAGATTGTGTATAAATAAAGTGCCAGTTATAATAATTCAGGAAACACTTACCCGACTGCAGAAGAAAGGGTAATGCTCACACTAAGGTGTAGTGCCAAACTTATTTATTGGTTCCACGTACCATGTATATTCGTTTGTAATATAATGTATAAAATGAAAGTGTACTTAATGTATGGTCAATAATGTTTAAATTTTGTAATTAATAAAATATTTTTAATAGATTTTTAAATAAGGTATTTTATTTATACCAAGGTTTCGTTCACACTGGGACACGAAGGCATGCAGTGCTATTTTTAGTAGTTAGCTTTCCAAAATGTGTTAGGTACCTGTATCAAGACTTCCTTGCTTGTCCTACTGTCTGTCTGTCACCAGCAGCCCTAGCACGGCCACCAGTAGAAATGCGAAAGCATAGACAAACTGTGGATATAAATTAAAGGTGCCGTTCCAATCTTTACTGCGGCCAATCGCGACCGACAAACATTAAATTAAAATGCCACTTTATGACAGGCTATAGTATATGTCATAACGTAGGATATTATTTGAATTTTTAGGACTATAGTCTGTCATAAAGTGGCATTTTAATTGAATTTTTGGGAACGAAAAAAGATCGGAACGCTACCTTAAGTTTATCTCCACAGTTTGTCCATACTTTCGCATTTCTACTGGTGGCCGTGCTAGGGCTACAGGCTGTAGGTATCTAAGAGACGCCGAACTGTGGCAATTTTGAAATTTTCACAATTTACACATTTCTGTTGCCACTATAACAATTCAAATAAGTGGGAAACACATTACCTACCTTCTATTGGTTAAACTAGTCAATGGTACGGAACTCTACATTACCGCCAGTCCGACTCGCACTTGGCTTTAGTTAATTCAAATTAACGAATCGTAATTCAATTTCATTACAAGAAAATAACATTGAAACATGATTATAGTAAAGACTTCTTAACGTGTAGTACTTTATGTACCCTTTTTCTAAATACCCAAAACCGTTTCTATTAAGAACAAATTCTAATAGAGATTAGACCAAGCAGAGTGTAACAAATCCGTCTGAACGCAGCGCGATATTGGACTATTTCAAATTCAATGTTTTTTCAAACAAACCGCCACGCCAATTTCGCCCGCGTACATTTTTAAATTTAATATCTTTGTACTGCGGCTTCTGAGGTTAGCACTAATAGTAATAAAAAATTCTATTCTCTCTCCTCTTTATTTCGGCTGTTAATGGGAATTTAAAATTAATGGGACGCGGAAATATAAAGCGGTTTCAACTTGACCGCGATTTTTTAAAGGAAATAGGTACGTAGACTTTTGCTGACGTAGACTTCTTCCCGCGGCTCTGTTTTATTTTCTTTATTAGCGTGAAGTATTGTGAAATTGCAGCGTAGTCACGTGGTCAGATAAAAGATACAACCTGCTATATTGTCGTAAAATCGATTCCACTGCAGGAACCGTACACTTTGATCCGATCAGTCACCTCTTTGTTAAAGTATCTAAATAATTTTGTAACGTTTTCGACAGCGTAATTTAATATGTTTAGAGAAAATTTGCGACACGGCTGTTGGTTCTCACTTAAATATTTCACCTCCGTTATACGATGCCCGTTACATTAATTAAAAGAAAGGGTCGATCGGACCTCCAAAGGGTCTCTTAAAGGTTTAAATGTAACATTTGATAGCCGACTCGAGCGAAAACCTCACTATAAATAATTCCGACAAACTAGAGCAAATTACGATACACTATTTTGTTTGTAAGCATCTGTCTCGCACTTTGAAAAATAATATTATTATGACTATGTCTGTCACACACCTCTGGACCTAGGTATGCTACATAGGCCATGGCATGGCCCATGGGCCATGGGCGGCAGCGTCCTAGGATGGCGGCAGAATTCGTACATAAGGGCGGCAAAATTAAAGTGGCCTATACTTATAAAAATAAATCCGACCCTGCTGTCACACCAATCGAGTAAGCTACGCGATGACTTCCCGGGTGGCTTACGTTCTGTTTCGGAGATTTTTTGACAGATGTTTATCAATTCAACTGCGTTGTTTATTGGTTAACGTTTTGCAGTAAGCCAATCAAAAGCGGCAACGCCTAAATAGATAAACTGTAGTAAAAAAAAACACTGTTGACGAAGTGTCCCCATTCACTGATCAAGATTTCTGTTCTGTTCTATTTGCGAGCTACATGGGCATTATCGGCGATGGCAACTTGGCTAAACTTTCTGTTTACTAAAAAGTAGCGGCAGTCTGGATGACTATACTAAAAAAATATATAAATACGTATGGCACTCGGGGACTGCCGCGGTAAAGCGATTGCATAGCATTTTTATCAACTTATGTTATGCATTAATTATAATTCGCATACGTCTAGTACTCTAGTCGCACGCACACAAGCACCGCGCCGAAGTCTGCCGAACTGAAACGATGTTATAAGTACGGCACACCGACAGGTGAATGAGGTGTGTTAGGTTTTTTCGTTACGGACTTTCTTGATTCAATCGCCGCGCTCAAAGCCCGCGCTAAAGCTATGCAATATCTTATTATTGTTTTTTATAATATGAGATTTCTATACAACATGATATTCACGACTGGCTTGGCAATGGCGAATCAGATCCCGGATTTTATCCGGCATATCCCGGGGTAACCAGGAAACCGGATAGATCCCGGGCATTTACTTTAAAAATCCCGGATTTATTTCCACTTTTCAGTGTCATGTTAGGTCTCAAGTATTCGATACTTTCTTGCGGATTTAATTTTGCGAACGCTTTGTTATCGAGAGAAAATAGGATTTTCTTTATAAGTGGAAATATTTGTTCGGGAAGAAAATATAACTTGATACTGTACCAGATAGTGATAATGTTGAGATCATGTTAAATGCATTTTATTAAAATGTCGTTTGACGTACCATAAAAATATTATTTAGGTAGATGTTAAAGAACCAAATAATTACAACGTCTGTTATTATTAATTATTATATATTATATTAAACTTTTTAAACTAAAGTTGTTTGTAGCTGAAAACAATTTCATTTTTTTTTCAGCTACAAACATTTCATTTCATCATTTCAAATATTATTTCTGTTAATAGTTGATTCGAAGATCTGTCACAAAGTTACACCAGTACCTACTTAATATTATACTTGTTGAAGAGAGAAATACAACTATAGACTACCTCTCCGCGCCTCAATTTGACAGGTTCCTTTCAAATTAATCCAAGCCTCAGTTAAGCTGTTTTCCGATAGAGAAAACATGAAAAGAAAGTAATGGTGACTTAGATTCCAAATCTCGAAGCTTCCGACGAGATAAGAAATTCACAGAGATAAGTAACAAAACGATTTCGTCTTTGATTAGTCAAGGAAAAGGAAACACTTCACAATGAACCAAATAATTAATCAAACTGTGAAAAGAATCGGACTGCAAATATTTTTAAGTTTTCAAATAAAATATTCTGAATACATTTTGACAGCTTTATTCCTTATTGTTCCCATTTTAAAATTTTAATAAATGCCGGTATTGTCGATTCGATAGGCAAGGGATGGTGTGCGGGAAGTTCTGCAAAAAAAAAAAACAATAATATTAACACAATATACAAAACCGTCGTAGTATTATTGTTAGGGCTCTATATATTGATCTTTCTTCGTTTACACAGCAGCTCTACCCGGGATGAAACCTGCACCCTCTCGAGTTCGAACCAAAGGTGTATCCACTGCCTACAGGACAACGTCTTTTAAATTAACCCGTTTACTTATTTATTTAGTCGCCGCGTTCCGCTAGTTATATAATATCTATGGACGCTTCACACCACGTCAGTCTGGCCCCGTGCTAAGTACCTGAAGGACTTGTGTTACGGGTACCACACAACGGAAATATATTTAATACTTTTATATTAAACTTACATATATTTAAGATTATTATATGATACACATATTTAATACACATCCATGACCCAGGAACTTTGAAAACTTTTTGTTCCGTCGGCGGGATTTGAACCCGCGACCCCGGCTTGAACTACCAACAGCCCACCAACTGAGCCACAGAGGTTGTCTTAGTTATTTATAGAAGGGAATATTCTGCTACTCACAGCTGCATTCATCCGTGGGTACACACACGCCAGCGCTGTTCCGGAGATATCCAGCCACGCACTCGCAGCCGGGGTGGTAGCAGCCAGCCGCGATGGCTGGACAAGGTGGCGGCATCTTCAGGTCACGGCAGTTCTTGTAGCATACTTCTAGATTGCACTTGTAGTACTGCTCGTTGGCGGGACAATCTGGAAGCAAAAAAAATATACAAGGTTTAACATAACTAAGTGATATACTTTAGTGTGTGTATGTGTTCAACTGATAGAGAGTATAAAGTTCACTGTGGAAGTAGCAGCGCTGAAAGACCATTTTTTTGTGATTTGTATAGGCAAGCGTCCCCGCGTCATGAATTTTCCTTACATGCATGGGTGATGAAATTAAGTACTCTTTCAGCACTGCTACTTTCACAGCGAACTCTAGGTAAATATACAGTGTGTAACAAAAATAAGTGATAATATTTTAGGGTGTGTACGTGTTTCTTGTCGAGAGTTCACCGTGAAAGTAGCAGCGCTGAAAGACCAAAATTTTTTTTCACATTTGTATGGGCAAGGGCCCGAGCGTCACGAGTTTCCCCATACAAAAGTGAAAAAAAATTTTGGTCTTTCAGCGTGCTACTTTCACAGTGAACTCTCTACAAGGAACACGTACACACCCTAAAGTATTATCACTTATATTTTTTGTTACACCCTGTATACCGTACCGTAAGTACCGTAAATACCGTAAATTCGTCATCATCATTACTTCCCGCCCCTCCGCACCGCGCCAGCCTTTGTGGCGGCCACGCATATCCCACAACCGTAAATACCGTAAATTGTTGTTTTATGTATAATTTTTTTTACTTTGTATTTTTTTGGTGTGCAATAAAGTGTTTTTGTATTGTATTGTATTGTATTGTACCGTAAATATATACCCTCACACTCCCTAAAGAATTGTCACTTAGTTTTGTTACAACCTGTAAAACATCTATAGTAAAAAGAAAAGCTTTGACTAAAGCATCAACGGTCTAAGAGCATGAAACTTATTAGATAATATTGTGAAGTATCAAGTATGTACCTAAACATCATAACTAAGCATAAGGATTTAATTTCTTTGGGAGACGAGATTGGACTACAGTTATTTTGAAGAAAATAAGATAAAAAATGAGGTTTATACTTTATCAATGGTTTGGCAGACCTTTAGCACTGGATACCTCCTAAAGTACCGCGACCGAAACTCCATAGTTGCTGGTCATTCATACCTCTATAGGGGTCATTTACAGGGAAACTTCCAGCTTTTATCTCGTGGCTCTAGGCCACAATAGGTACAAATTTTTATGCCTACTTTGATAATAATTTTTAACAAATACTTACCAAACGGCTCCTCTTCGACCGGCGATGCGGCCACTAAAGCAACCGCCAAGACAACAAAAACAAAGACCAGTTTAGTATCCATGTTTACTGCTGGATCGACTATGACTAAACAACTGCCTTTTCCTTATTTATGTTATTGAATGTACAAATAGTTTATATTTATATGTTGCACTCGCCGCCTGCTCATAGTTACTAATTGCGTTTTTTATTGCATGGATGTTAAAGCCTAGGTACAAATCACAATATCTAAAACTATGTTTTTGCGGAGAGAAGGAAAAACTTAGTAAGGAAATATTGCTCCAGTACATAACTTCAATTATTATAGTCAATGAGACTATAATAATTGAAGTTATGTTCTACAGGGCCACAAGTATCCGTTGTATATTCTCTTTATACAAAATGTTACTGTAAATACCGTTATCCTTGAAACCATCAAACGAGCCCGTCAAAATGAACAAGTTTTTTTATGAGAACAATGCTGAGAACTTAAAAAATCCATCTTCATACCCATACAAATTGCAGATCCGGGCATCCGTATGGGTATGAAGACGGCATTTTTTTTGAGTTCCCAGCATTGTTCTCATAGAAAAAGTTGGTAATTTTGACGGGCTCATTTGATGGTTTCAAGGATAACGGTTTTTACACTAACAACTGTATATCTCAAATGTGAGCAAAAATTTAAACACCAGCATAAATTTCACGACTGACGATCAAAAAGAAAAGTAAATAAAATTGCGTATCATTATCGTGACATTAAAATTCGTAGCATTATACTAAGGTTTGTGTAGATTTAAAGGAAAAATAAAACGAAAAAGCGGTAGTTGATTTTAACATGACAGAATCCGAAAGGTTCACTAGAAAATGCCCAACGACGAAATTCGTTGGCTCAACTTTCCGGAAAATAGTGAAAAACTTCAGAGTACACTCCCCTGTGGCTTTTTACATTCTTCGGCTCCCGAAAGGCCCAGTGATTTCGGAATTTCTTTTTAGTGTTTATTTTTTTTTTTCGATATTTAACTTATATCAACGCTTTGCCGTAAGTTGAGATTTGAGTTATTTATCATTCTATGACGATTTATTATTGTCTTTTAATTAAATTACTATTAACTACCCGTCGAATGACTATCAGTAATTCGACGGGTCGTTAATAATAATTCATAGATTTCGATCATGGTACTACGTGTTATTGGTATTTATACGTGGGAGAGCCATGCTTCGGCACGAATGGGCCGGCTCGACCGGATAAATACCACGTTCTCACAGAAAACCGGCGTGAAACAGCGCTTGCGCTGTGTTTCGCCGAGTGAGTGAGTTTACCGGAGGCCCAATCCCCTACCCTATTCCCTTTCCTACCCTCCCCTATTCCCTTCCCTTCCCTACCCTCCCCTATTACCCTATTCCCTCTTAAAAGGCCGGCAACGCACATGCAGCTCTTCTGATGCTGCGAGTGTCCATGGGCGACGGAAGTTGCTTTCCATCAGGTGACCCGTTTGCTCGTTTGCCCCCTTATTTTATAAAAAAAAAAAAAAAAAAAAACCGCTACACTTTACATAATATTTTATATTTTTTTGAGATTAAAGGTACAAGTTAGAAGCCGGCCACTATGAAAAGTGTCGCTAGCTTCGTGTCGCTAGGCGGAGGGTATTTCATAGAAATACATAGAAACCAGTAGTGTCGCGAAGACACGTCGTCTGCGCTTGCTTCATGTCGCCCGCTGCCAACCAGCACCTTAAGGCCCAGTAGTCCCTAAAATAAGCAGGTTGATGTCTGTCACTACGAATATCGACGTAAAGGACATTAAAATAACATTCATATCAGCGCGCCTTGTACAGCGGCTGTTACGCCCTCGCCGCGTGCCTTGATAATAGAAAATAGGAGTAAAAACTTTTTGTTTTTAGTATTACACAAAATCAAATATATCAAATCGTTTAGGTACGTTAGGTTACGACACATATACTACATTTTTTGTTTTTTCTAGAAAGTGTGTAATTTAGCCATAAAATGATTTAATTATGAAAAACAGCGTTATAACAGTCATCTTTGAGATTTTTTCTATCAAGCAGAATTTTTCAAATTGTGTACTGATATACCTTTGCGTATAGGAAATTTTCTCAATTTTAAAACGGTACTTATTTCATACTTAAATAATGACATTTCCTTTACTAAAAACGTGTTTTAAAAAACCCATTTTACGTAGTTGCAACAACCAAAGCACCTTAAGAGGATACCACAGCGGCTAGAGAAATGAAAAAAAAGTACGTGTAATATCTATAGCTGTCTCCCTTACCTCAAGCCTATACCGCAGAACGCGATAGAGACAACTGCAGAAAATCCAGAAAATCAACGATTCGTTGTCCCCTGATTCCTTCTCCAAAACTTAACCGATTTAAGTACTTTTTTCATTAAAGATTAAAAAAAGGCTTGAGCTGTGTTCCTATGTTTTGCTTTTTTTGTATAATGTATCCAAATCTGTTTTCTGGACGTTTGAACACAGTGGAAAATCTGGCCATTTTTTTGGGTTTTTGAACGTTCATATCTTATTTAATAATTAAATTATGAAAAAAAAAGAAAACATAGGGACATTGTATTAGTGGCCGTAGATATTCAGGAAAAAAATTATAACTCTACTAGCATTATCCAGGGAGGAAACAGGGGACAACGTTTGTATGGAAAAAATGGCGGTGTGGAATCCTCTTAACCGATTTCAGTACTTTTTTAAAGATTAAAGAAAGGCTTGAGCTGTGTTCCTATGTTTTTTTTTTGTATAATCTAGCCAAATCTGTTTTCTGGATGTTTCAACATAGCGGAAAATCTGGCCATTTTTTTGGGTTTTTGAACGTTCATATCTTATTTAATAATTACATTATGAAAAAAAAGAAAACATAGGGACATTGTATTAGTGGCCGTAGATATACAGGAAAAAAATTATAACTCTACTAGCATTATCCAGGGAGGAAACAGGGAACAACGTTTGTATGGAAAAAAGGGCGGTGTGGACTCCTCTTAAGCCAGTAGTGTCGCGACGACACGTCGTCTGCGCTTGCTTCATGTCGCCCGCCGCCCGGCACCTTAAGCCACTTTAATTTGTCGCCCGTATGTACGAACTGTGCCGCAATCCTAGGACACCATAGGACGCTGCCGCCCATGTTAGGCCATAGACTTTACTGCCTATACAAAAATCCAGAGCTGGTTATTGATATAAAGCGTCGATTCTCTCGTTCAGTTTCGCTGAGGGATCTTATAGTTACGCGCACCCAAACTTAGATCAGTACTTTAACTTGGCAATATGAAAGTACATAATATCATATTTATTAATATATCAGGGCTACACCATTGACCATAGTCATAGTTATTGGGAAAAGGCTGCGCCTGTAAAATCCAAAGTTATTAAATTCTAACAATAGGTATAGAAATTAGTGGTCTCTCTGGTCTTCCCCATAATAATAATAATTAGCATACCGCACAACATGACATCAACACACTGATCCAATCAATATTATGCCCTTGAAGTCTGTGCACAGATAATAATTATACCTAATAATAATAATTAATAATGACCCATACTGACGATATTTTATAATAATATCTCTAATGCTTATCAACATGTTTATTTTATACGGTAACTCAGCTCGGTTTGATAAACTGTTTAATTATATTTTTTCTTATTGGTAGTCAGGGTTCCCTAGATTTTTTTTTTATTACTATCAAGCAAAATTTTTGTGAGTTGCTTCATTTTGATAAGACGAACAACATGTTTATCTGCGAAAAATCTTGAAAGTGGTAGCTAACAGAGATAGAAAGGACCATGAAACCAAAGTATGAAATCCTTTCTATCTCTGTTAGCTACCACTTTCAAGATTTTTCGCAAATAAAAATGTTGTTCGTCTTATCAAAATAAAGCTACTCACAAAAAATTAGCTTGATAGCAATAAAAAAAAAAATCTAGGGAACCCTGACTATGGTGCTTTTCATCAGTATAAGATTCAAAATAATATTTGAATTTGACGAGATTTAATGGGTATTACTAGATGTCCGATCACACTAAATAGTGCACTGTTTAGAGTTTCAGAACACACATAACATAAACAGGCATGGGATATAAATAAGGATAACTGGTCTGTTGTTCAGTCATAGTCGATCCAGCAGTGAACATGGATACTAAACTGGTTTTCGTTTTTGTGGTCTTGGCGGTTGCTTTTGTGGTCACATCACCGGTTGAGCAGAAGCCGTTTGGTGAGTCTTAAAAACATGATAACCTTTTTACATGACCCTTCGCAGTCATGTAAAAAGGTTATGTTTTCTCTCTACTGCAACCTCTCTACGTCGGTGTCTGATGGAATAGATACTATCAGAGAAGTTGATTCATAGGCAGATGGCGGACCTACTCTAGTTAGTGGCGTCTAAACCAGCCGACTGCTAGCGGCTAACATGAAATGACATAACCCAACCAAATGACGTAGGGCAACTTTATTCCTCAGATTGTTCCGCCAACGAGAAGTATTTCAAGTGCAACCTGGAGGTCTGCCAGAAGACCTGCGCGGACCTGGTGAACCCCCCTCCGTGCCCCAACATCTCTCCCGACTGCTATAAGCCCAGCTGCGAGTGTGTAGATGGATATCTCCGGAACGGCGACGGTGTGTGTGTGCTGGAAGATAAGTGCTGTAAGTATTTTTGTACCGATATTACAATAACTAGCTGATCTGGCAAAGGTTGTTTTGCTACATTAATTATTTCTAGTATCAATATAAAAAGTAAATAAAAACCTATTCTCAGGCCTAACGAATGTACATACCAAATTTCATTAAAATCGGTTGAGTCGTTTTGGAGGAGTTCACGCACAAATACTATAGATTTACTACGGTACTACCATAGATTAGATATCTATGGACGCTTCACGCCACGTCAGTCTGGCTCCGTGCTAAGTCTAGATGAAGGACTTGTGTTACGGGCACCACTCACCAGACAACGGAAATATAATATTTAAGATTTTTATTATACGATACAATATATAATAATAATACTAATAATAATAATACTCCCCACACCGGTTTCGGTGACGGTGGCCGGTTTCATTGAAGCCAGGCCAGCGCAGGAGTAATTTTATAGTGCCCAAGTGTGTGCGCAGTACACAAGAGCACTCTCTATCCCTTTACTCTCATAACCCAGTGGGACGGAAACAATATATTTAATACATAGCCATGACCCAGGAACATTGCAAACTTTTTGTTCCGTCGGCGGGATTCGAAGCCGCGGCTCCCGGCTTGAACGCTATGGGCTCAACCACTGAGCCACAGAGGTCGTCAAAAAAGGAGGGGCTAAAATATTGGAAGTGGATTTTTTTCCTAGGTTCCGTTTGAAGACGTAAAAATACTTTTTTGGGTAGAATGTAAATTCCTTGACTTAAATATAAAAGTAAGTTTAGTTAATTTTTAGAAAATTAATATAGAAGTTGTTTTTTACAGAACTTGTGCTGAGTTTCCGTTCACCGAATCGACAATATCGACACAAAATGATTGTTAATGGTATCAATTGTAAATAAATATAAACTTCTAACGTTGTTTATTTATTTTCTATGAAAATTCCTTAATATACAGTAGGGCGTGTCACGTTGTATGGGCGATTTTTTTTTTAATTTCTTTACGTATTAGGAATCAAAAGTTGCCTTGGACTTATATGATTATGTATATGTTATAAAAGTTATATATTTCTTTTACTTTTGGCTCGCTCAAGTGTCTTGAAATATCAAAAAAATAATTTTTGCCCTATTTTTTTTAAGTCGGTTAAGGTGATAAATATTATTTTTTATCAGTTACAAATATATGTTAATACATTAAAGAAAGCAAAAAAAATAATTTTAATCCATTAAATTATAGAGAAGTATTTTAAACATAAGGCAAAATTACAGCCGGCTGCGTTCAACAAATCCAATTTAGTCGATTTTCGCCAAATATAAAATAATAGCTTCCGAAACTACCTTCGGAGATTCTGATGAATAAGTTGCATGCCCCAGAAAAATTAAACCTAGTTTTTGTACCATTATTACATGCTCTTCTACTTGTATGCGACGGTATATCTTTTCATAACTCTATAGTAATTTAGTTTGCCCTCTCGTTTCTATCTTAGGTTTTGAAGTGATTTTAATCGTTTTATCAAATTAAACGAAACGAATTACTAATTCCTATCTATTCTTTAGCTCACAAATCACAATTGAACCACTCAGATAACTGAAAAATACCACTTAGTCGAAACTGTAGCAGTCGAATGAGGTCAAATAAAAACAGGGCGCGGGTATGTAAGTATAAAATATAAAGAAACAGTTGTATAACGTCTAAAATATTTTTTAGACATTCTTTACATTGTTAATAATATTAAAACAGTCCGTTGTTTTTATTTTTCTAATTGCAAATAGTAAAAAAAGCCAAAAACGTAAATTTAAGTAAAAAAAATAAATGCAGTTATTATTTTTATGGACAAATACAACTTTTGAAAACTATTACATGTAAAAAATCAAAAGTTGGAAAAAATGACACACCCTAATATACAGTGTGTTTGTGTAAACACCGTTATCCTTGAAACCATCAAATGAGACCGTCAAAATGAACAACTTTATCTATGAGAACAATGCTGGGAACTCAAAAAAATTCATACCCATACAAATTGCCAAACCGGGCATCCGTATAGGTATGAAGACGGCATTTTTTTTTTGAGTTCCCAGTATAATTGGTCTCATAGAAAAAGTTGTTCATTTTGACGGTCTCATTTGATGGTTTCAAGGATAACGGTGTTTACACAAACACACGTATAGTGTAAAATTGTTCAAATATTATTACTAGTCGAGACTCGAGAGCAATCCGTGAACGCAAAGTGGCTATCATTGATTTGATATCGTTGTCACTGATAGGCTAGCAACAACACGTAATTAAGTTTTTTACGTTTGTGTGTGAAAGTCCATGACACACGGGCGCTTGCCCATACAAATCACAAAAAATTGCTCTTTCAGCACTGCTACTTTCACACTGAACTCTATTTATGGGACACATACACACCCTAAAGTTTTATTACTATGTTTTGTTTTACCCTGTATAATCATAAAGACGAGACGAGGCACAGAATTTCATACGACATTTTTTCTGAAGTTCTGTGTCACGATACGCCGTTTAGACTATAATTCAGCCACGTCCCACGTGCCAAAACATTATGGTATAAGCTTTATAAGGACAAAAGCGTCAAAATCTAAATTTAAATGTGTGAGAGGTATCAAAAATAATTGTTCATTATGCTGATGTGTCATACGCGTAATACAAGTCAATTATATAAAGCATCCCATTTCGCATTATATTATCACGCCGTCGACGCCATGATTTAAATACAGAATAAGGGAAGTTGCTCACTGACTGACTTTACGACGCAGAAGTTTTGTAGCCTGTGTAAAATTTTGTGTACTGTAATGGCGACACCAGCTAGACATTAACCCAATTCTACTAATAAAATGTGTAAAAAAATTGCTGTTTAGTTTAGAGTTACTTTCTTAACATAAGTCTCAGAAAAAAAGTTTTTTTTTAGGTAGACCCAAAAAAAATGACGATTCACAAGCAACATATAGTTGTCATTGTCAGCAACAGTATTTATTATAGAGCGTATTGTAACATATTCTATATTTTAAAGGTTTGCTTATTTGTAAGAGTGCTTTCAGACGTACGCGTTTTCTGCGTGTGTGGATTCAGCTCGCAGAAAACGCGTCGTAATACTTAAAACTAAGTGTCTAAACACACCATGCCGAAGTTCCGTGGCAGAAGTTCGGCATGATTCCGCCTGCAATGTATTTTAAATTACCGATGACACACCATGCCAAAATTCTGTCGCGTTATATTGTATGCGTTTGACATTGCTGGCCTAATCATACCGAAATTCCGCCGTAGAACTTCGACATGGTGTGACACTTACACGTCCGATTTGCCACCAATTTGATCCCAACCAGAAACTCGCAGCGCTATCGTATGTTCCAGTGAACAAGGGCTCTTAAGGGAGTCCATTATCAAAATTGTTTCATCTTATATCTTACATTTTGGGCCTATTGCATTGTTTTGGCTCTGCATTGTATTTTGACGTTCACAATGTGATGTATATTAATTGTTACAAAAATTATGTACTTAACTAGCTGTGCCCCGCGGTGTTACCCGCGATTTATTAGGTAAACTAAATTGTGTATTAATAAGTAAATCGTTATTGGTAATTAGAGACAAAATGAATTGAGTTTGATCATCGGAAACATCAATTTTTGATGACTGAGGGATGGAAGTTGATTAACTTGTCATATGCTATTGTTTTTAACCGACTTCCAAAACGAAGGAGATAAAAATATATGTTTAATGTTCAGATGTGATTTTTTATGATTTATGATTAACTTCGCTGTCTGTGAAACGATTTCCAACATTTCGCAGTGTAAACTGTAAAGGACTGTGAAACGAAGGACGGGACGGACGGGCGGCACATCTATACTAATATTATAAACCTGAAGAGTTTGTTTGTTTGAACGTGCTAATCTCATTAACTACTGATCCAATAAAAAAAAATCTTAACCCAGGAAAGCTATATTAGAGTGTATCAGGAGTTTCCAATCTTTTTGAGGCTGCAGCGCAGTTATACGTAGGAGACAGGACGAAAGCCTATTATTCAAATGACACTCGAAATCCGTATGTAGAGATTAGGTTAGAATAAATTCACTTTTATAATCAATTACTCAGTTTGTTTCTAAAAAGGATAATTAAAACTCAGCACTAACGAAGCGATACCATTTCCAGGTTAAAAGCACCAGTTCCAGGAGGAGAGGGGGGGGGGGTTTGGGGGGGCTCAGCCCAATGAAAACAATCATAACATCTCCTCCATTATGAAAGTCGGTTAAAAATGTAGCCTATGTGTTAATCCAGGATGTCAGCTACCTCCTTGTAAAATTTTGTCGAAATCGGTCCAGCCGTTTAAGCGTGAAGAAGTAACAAACATACAAACTCACAAACTCACATACTTTCGGCTTTATAATATTAGTAGGATTAAAAGAAAAATAATCGGTTACTAAAAATAAAGAACAAAAATTACATTTTATAAGCAGTAATTATAATTTAGCTTACATCTTTATGTTATAACGCGGTCAATATTTTAAAATTAAATTAAGGCGATCCCCAATAATGAAATCAAACTTAATACATTCGAAACTACATTAATGTAATATAACAGCCAAAAAAGTGATTTTTATACACTTTTTACTCGAATACTTTGTTGTCAATCGTGCTTGGGCCTTTTCATAAAAGAACGCGAAACAAAACGCCCTCCCTGGTGACACTTAAATCATACATGAAACATGGTCGTATTACAACGACAAAGGATCCGGGTTTTTGTCGACATGTGTAAATGCTCCATTAGTGAAATTATGTTCCCTTAATGTGTCCACCGAATGGAGGTCACTGGATGCCTTAGAATTTATTTGACACCACAAGATTTGGGTTTTCTTAAGTCGGTATGTAAAGTAGTTATAGTGGCGTTGGACACAAGCAAGTTACTGTAGACACTATTCTTTTTTAGGGTAAAAAGTAGCCTAAGGGTCAATTCAAACCGCCACGCGACGCGTAGATGCATTCCTTTTGTACTGAACTGAGATGTCTTGTAAATCTGTCAAAACAAATTTAGTAATTGCATCTACGCGTCATGTTGCGGTCTAAATTGACCCAAATCCAGAGCTTTAGCTAGTATCATACCTTTGGTCGATATCTGTTCAGCAGCTATTCAAGATGAATTAGAAACATTCAGTGCGATGATATTACTAGACATGCCCTAAATTAAACAGGAAGTGTTATTTATTATACAGCTGCTATAAATGATTAGCTTAATCGTGTCACTTTCACTCTAGTAAGGTTCTAAAAGTGGTATCAGAGACTAAGCCCATCCCTTTGGAAATATGAGCCCTCTGTGGTTTAAATACTGAGACTATGAAAGATAGGGAGCTTAGGTATTGTTAATATTTTTTAAACAAAAAAGGGGGGTGTTATAAGTTTGACGTGTTTGTCTGTCTGTCTGTCTGTCAATAGTACCGTAGCGTCCAAACGAGTGGACCGATTTTAATTTAGTTTTTTTTTTGTTTAACCTATCAAGCCCCAAGCGGCAGCCGGCTGCCAACATAACAATTGAAAATCTGTTGTATCTGCGATACCTACGATGGACGAATTGAAATGAAAAAAAAAAACTGAAATTATCGAAAGTGTTCGTAGCTATGGTTCATCATCGTCAGCCCGCTCAGTACTGAAAAATTTGGGTTTGATCTACTTATTTTTGAATCAGGGATTGATTTTAAATTTCTTAAATTAACGTTAGATATTTTCTCAGATCATCAAGATACTTAACTCGGTAGTACCTACTCACAATTAAAACTTTGTTGCAACTTTAATGTTCACATTCACAAAACTTCCCTGTTTAAATTATTCAACAAGGCGAGAAACATTTTGACAATGTTAATAGACGTATTGTTTCGTACATTTCGGAGTTTTAAAGTATAATTATTTTAATTGTGATTGACTTTAAATTCACGGCATATTCGGGACTGAAAGGATTCTTTGTGGCTTTTGTCTATTGATTGTTTAATAATAAGGTTCACTGTAAAAATAAATAATGATATAAGAAGAGGAAAATCGAAAAGCACTAATTGAAGAGAAGTGGGTAAGTGGGTGGAAAGCTTTGGACCCGGGAAAATTATTTTTTGTAATCAATAAATGTGGATTTTATGTATGAAGAGAGAGACTATGAAAACCGCTAAAAGACGTATAACTAAGTTATATAAGTACTTAAGTTAGTATTAGCACGAATTTGACTGGATAATCAGATTTTTTATTAAAGTTTACATATTTTTAATTTTTATGTAAATTAAATATTCAAATATAAACATTGTTATCCAAGGGCCCAGATGTCCCTACAGCTATCTATTACTTTATACCTGTCATAACAGTAATGGATTTGAAACAGGAAACTGGTGATGCAATTATTGTTATTACGAGATTTCCACTTCTCTTTATTACATCGAGCCTCGTGAAGAAATTGTATTAAGTTCGGACGCCTTAAAGACGCATTTAGATGAAATGTTCGTCAGGAGTTGTACGAAGAATTATATTCGGTACTGTATCTAACTATTGCAGTATCGAACCCACAACTTCATAGCGCCTTTTGAAGAATATAATATTGTTACGTGCTAGGGTTCGAGGATTTGGAGAGAAAGACTGCTGACTCTCTTGAAGACTTTATTAACACTAACACTAGGTCACACAAATCACTATGTCCAAACACTAAGCACTATCACTGTCCTAGGTTGTAGCCGAGTCGTAGGTTCGCTATCACTCACTATTGATCACTTGTTTTTACTTCGAAGTCGCCTCGAAGATCGCTCCGATTAAACTGAACTAGCGGCCTGTCTGCCTGCGACTATTTATATGGGCCGGATCGAATCTCAGAATATTCCGGAAGATTCCTTTCCAAACCCGATTTGCATAAACAAGTGTGGAATATTTCTAGAAAATACTCGTAGGTACACCTAACGCCATCTAGTATCGAGTAGGGGATTTATGCTGTCTGTGTTTCGCTGGTTTGACGCTAGATGGCACTATATGTCCGTAACACTATGATATTTTTTGTAACATACTTTTTGTCGAGACTAAAAGAACACATAATATCAAATTTCAACAAAATCGGCTTAGGGGTTAAGTGTGAAGTTAAAAGACAAACAAACACGCTTTCGCGTAAAATGGGTCAATTTTATTAACAGGTACTATTTTCCAAGAGCTTTCGGGCTGAAAAATGACCACTTGATTTCTAAAACTCTATATGATTCCCTTATTCTCTCACCGCTTTTACCTTTTATGTGTGATGAATTTTCTTTTAAAGCGTCACAGGACTGGCTCCGAAGATAACCGACCAATTCATACACTGGCATTTGTCTGTATTTCACTGGGAATTTATGGTCCCCATATAATAAAGCACCTACTACCGTAGGGTTGGCAAATGGATAAAAACTCAACACAGGATTTGCAAACAAAAGTCTTTTCAATGTCAATGCTGCTTTTTATGTAGGTTTTCTGTTCTCTCTGGTCTGCTTCTATGTTGGAATATTCGCAAAATTTTCTTAATTTTTTTCTTTCTGTGGCAACCCTAAGCGAGAGAAAGAGATTTGTCTCCGGTCATAACTCATAGCGAATCCAAACTGCACAAATAGCGGGGATTAGACGAACAAATGAACTCGACTTTTTCATAAAAACTGCCTCACGTCGTAATTCACTTCGTTTTAAAGGATTTAAATGATAAAGTTACAGAGACTGCCACCCGCAGGATTATACACATTAGTAAGAAGAATAGCAATGAATCCATTAGCAAGGACCTAGCTAAAGCTCTATGCTATCGTTTGTAGATAGAGTCCAAACGGCGAATTGAAGCACAAAATTTTAGGTGAAATGTCATTTGTTTAAAATTGTGTGCATTATTTTGATTACCGTATAGTTATTAAATAATTATTCATTCAACTGTTGATGTAATTCAGTATTCACGTCAATTTTATAGCAGTAAAAATAAAGCATGTAGATTGTATAGGCAATAATTGGTTTTTTGCGTCTCTTGTGGACCTCAAATCACACCAATTTTTTTTGTAATTAATGACATTGTTACGTCGATTAGTGTAATGCAACATTAAGAGAAGAAAATTTTATTTGTTCGAAAGCTAACTGATCGAACACTCAACGCAGCTCTGCATTGCATAAAATAGTAGACTGAGAGTAAAGTTTTTTTTTTATGAAAAAAGGGGGCAAACGAGCAAACGGGTCACCTGATGGAAAGCAACTTCCGTCGCCCATGGACACTCGCAGTATCAGAAGAGCTGCAGGTGCGTTGCCGGCCTTTTAAGAGGGAATAGGGTAATAGGGGAGGGTAGCGATGGGAAGGGAAGGGAATAGGGGAGGATAGGGAAGGGAATAGGGTAGGGGATTGGGCCTCCGGTAAACTCACTCACTCGGCGAAACACAGCGCAAGCGCTGTTTCACGCCGGTTTTCTGTGAGAACGTGGTATTTCTCCGGTCGAGCCGGCCCATTCATGCCGAAGCATGGCTCTGCCACGTATAAAAAGTTGATGTAATTTAAATAATTATTATCTTAGTACTGATAATAATTATTATTTAAATTACATAAACTTTGCTGCTTACAAAATACTTTTTTTACTGTTAATAGACTTCTTTAATCTTCTTTGTAATATCGTGAACGGAAAGCAGTTAATTATACGGGAGTAAGGCATTTTTTGTCGCCTTTATATTAAACCTGTTAGTGCGAACTCGGCTTCCGCAGAATTATGAAAAGTCGGTAGTAACAAAATGTTGTATATCTATGGAAACTGTAATTCATAATAATGGAAGGTATTTAAAAATTAACTACGGATATTTCCGATTCTACTACTCATTTATACTCATAAATAAAGTAAAATAATCATCTTGGACGACTCTACGCTCAACGGAAACTTACATATTGATTTTTTTTTTCAAGTAGGTAAGAGTGTCTAAACACCGAAAATACGCGGCCGAAGTTCGGCATGATTACGCCTGCAATGCTCTACGCATACGATTTAACGCGACGTAATTTCGGCATGGTATGTCATCAGTAGTTTAAGTGTCTAAACACACTAGGCCGAAGTTACGCGGCGTAAATTCTGCATGATTACGTCCGCAATGTCAAACGCATACAAAATACGGACGGAACGTGACGGAATAGTATGTCAACGGTAATTTAAAATACATTGCGGCCGTAATCATAACGCCGCGTAACTTCGGCCTAGTGTGTTTAGACACTAAAATACATTGCAAGCGTAATCATGCCGAAATTCGGCAGCGTTTTTTCGGCCTAGTGTGTTTAGACACTGAGAATAATTATTTTTCGGTGTAATTCGCCCACCCGAATGCGCAGTTTGATCGCTCGCGCTACATCGCGATATTACAATCGAGCCAAAACGTCTTTTTTTATGAAATAAGGGGGCAAACGAGCAAACGGGTCACCTGATGGAAAGCAACTTCCGTCGCCCATGGACACTCGCAGCATCAGAAGAGCTGCAAGTGCGTTGCCGACCTTTTAAGAGGGAATAGGGTAATAGGGGAGAGTAGGGAAGGGAAGGGAATAGGGGAAGGTAGGGAAGGGAATAAGGTAGGGGATGGGCCTCCGGTAAACTCACTCACTCGCAAGCGCTGTTTCACGCCGGTTTTCTATGAGAACGTGGTATTTCTCCGGTCGAGCCGGCCCATTCGTGCCGAAGTATGGCTCTCCCAGGTATAAAATCATGTCTTTATCCAAAACAGTAGTAAATGTACAGAGAATGTCTTTAGTTGATTTACGAATTTATTATCAAGCTAGTATACCCAAGTAAATAATTTCTGACACTGTAAACAAAACTGTTTGTAAGGGTAGGATCTTATTGCCCATCCGCAGAGCTGAAATTATAACTATTGTAATAACATTATTTATTGCCCGAAAATGGTGAACCCAAAGTAGGATTTTGTTATAGATCTAGTGCCTGCATAAATTACAAACAACTCTTGTATGTCCGTATATTATATCATGTCCTAGCAACACAATGCATATAGAGGTGGATTTTATAGCAGAGGAAATAAGAACAATAAGAGTACATAACGAACAAATGGAACATATTATTCCACTGGAAATCGTAGAACGAATTATTTACAACGAAGTTCAAAGCTCAAGTAAATAACATAAAGCTAAAGACATACTACACTAAACGTGACTTTCCGATCTTTGCCGGAAGCGACCGCGACAGACAAAAATTCAAATAAATTATAAAATTACACTTTTTGATATAGGTTTCTTTTCCTACCAACACAACATTGGTATAACGACCCATGCCGCCGCGCGCTGCTGTCTAAACACACTATGCCGAATTTCCACGGCGGAAGTTCGGCTTAATTCCGCCTGCAATGTATTTTAAATTACCGATGACACACCATGCCGAAATTCCGTCGCTTTATATTGTACATTCGTTTGACATTGCTGACGTAATCATGCGGAATTTCTGCCGCGGAAATTCGGCATACTGTGTTTAGACACTGGCGTAGAGCAAAATAAAGTGGCATTTTATTTTATTTTTTTTTTCGCGTCGCGGTCGCTTATTGCAGCATTGATCAGAAAGTACCTTAGTAAATAGTAACTGTAAAAACAAAATTGTTGTTAGAATTAAAAAAATACACACTAAAATTCAGAGATAGCCTTAAAAAAAACAAATTCAGCGCGTAAGTTCCTTATTTACATATCTTTTGCCGTGGTTAAAATGCAAAAGTTTAGCAAGCTTTGTGGATCCCGTATTGACATAATACAGTACATCCTAAATACACAGCCTAATTCTACCAAGTATGGAATTAATTCGCATGGAAAAGACCAAGTGCAAACAGAAGGGTAAATATGACCTTATAAGGGACAAGGGTCCATTGTGATATTTTACATGTGGGGTCAAGATTTATTTCTTTAGTTCTGTAGTGTTCCAAGCTTATGGATATTACTGTGCTCTGATTTTTTTTACTTTTTCATTTAATCAGGCCGTGCAACAGAATATATTATTTGTAAAGCTTGGACACTAGGCAATATGAAATTTCAATTGCTTTGACATTTTGCATTGGCATAACCCGACCAAATAACGTAGGCCCGAGATAGGGCGTTTGTGCACTACACGGAATTTTACCATCCGGCCATTCTTTATAGTTAATTGATAAATAAAAATAAATAAAAAAATAATTTCTCTCATATAATGTAACAAGAACAACAAAACAGACGTAAAAACAACGCCGCCAAACAACAAATTCCAATTATTTTATTCCTAATTAATTTTATTTGGTCGAAACAAACTGGAACCCTTTAACAATCGTTATCAATACGGTATTTAGTGAAGGTACCAGTCGAGAGCGATATTAGATTCCGTAATTTATTTTACGTCCGTTTTATTGGAATAATAAATTCCGCCGGGTCCCACTTTGAACAATATATGGGGTGAATTCTAGTTTAATTTACATGGAAACTGGACTTTGTAGTGTAAGGCGTGAGATGAGGCACAAAATGTCCTATATCCCACTGCGCCAGGAGCATTATATTTTTCGAGAGTATGTATGTAATAAGTTTGTATGGCAAATTCTTTAGCCTGGAAGGCTTGATGGGTTTTAGCTTAAAAGATGTCGATAGATTCGTGTTTATTGTGTGATTCTTACTTTTGGTATTGACAAAAGAGGGGTAAGTTGGATGTGCTGTCTGTTTGTATGTGTGTCAGTGTACAGTACTCTCAAATTAAAAATGCGCATGCAAATCTTCGCTAACTGTCGTAATCACGAAAACACCCGATCTATGAAACGTAGGAGCCCCAAACAATGCACTTGCATTTTGCATCTTGTTCAAAGGAAATAGAAGTAAATATATAGGCTGTCCGCTGTCGCTGGGCCGTCAATAAGTACTATAACTCACCGGGAAGCCATCACTGGGAGGCTGACATTAACACTGAGTGTTAAAAGCCTCTGTAAAATAAAAATATGAAAAAAAAATCGTACCATTTACGTATTGTTTTTTTATCTGTTTGACATAAGCGAGAATGTCCTTAGCAAATATTTCATTTTTATGAAAGGTTGAGTACAGGAAATTTAACAGTTCAATATTGTGGTACCCAACACTTATAAGAGTCTTGAATCGGAGACTATTTTAAGATTACTTAAGTTAATATTTTAATAATTATTATAGAGAACATTTTACCACGCTATTTTAATTCAGGTAATTTCTGCTTATAAAAACTTAGCATTTACTGGTGTAATAAAGATTCATCCTATGCATTATTCCTGGATCGGGCGTCTGTCACGTCCTGGTGTAAGCTCGAGTTAACTCCAACGCTCAACCCCAAAGCCTTTTTATAACAATATTGTGTTTCAAATTGTTGTGTTTATTGTCGTGTTTCGTCCCCAGAAATGTAAATGAAAATCACTTTGGGAACTGCAATGATTGGAAAAAGTTTTCATTTTGACAGTGTGTAGGTACCTACTATAACTTTATTAATATTTCGTAATATTACGTTATTAAAAAGTATCTGAACTCAGGAACGCTTAAAAATAAAACAATCCAAAATATTTATTTGTATAAATTTAAACGAACAATATAAAACTGAACTACACATTGAATTGGCAGACTCGCTGCCTGCCTATTCAATAGCTCATTTAAAATTGCATTGCATCATCATTCATCACGCTACATTGTGAACCTACCCTTACATCCCATTCTCAAGATCGCCATTCAACGCTAATCCCATTTCGCTTTAATTGTCTAGAGTCCAAAATGAAAGAAGTACTCTGAGCTCTTAAACAAATTCCTTTAGAAAAATTTCCGTTGTACATTTTTGTAGATCATCTTTCATTGTCGTAGTTAGTCGAGCACTTACCCTAAGAGACAATTTAATTTCGTAAACACGCGACCCGCTGTAACAAGAGATATTTAAAGACGAATCTTCAACGAAATGAGGAAAGGACCTTTTCTGTCATCTTTTTGAGTTTTACGGCCGAGAAAATTTTCAATATTGCCTTTGTGGAAATTGGAAAGTCTTTAAAAATAATGGCTATTTCATTTAAAAGAGTTATCCGTAAGGGCGAGGTCACACCGAGACGTATCGTGCAGCTGTTGTCAACTGTAGCTCTACGCTGCGTAGTGTATTTTTTTTGCTATCGCTACCAACATAAAATGTTATTTTACTCCAACTTTATAAGTTTATCGTATTTCAATATTATATATTTTGATAAGCTAACTTTTAGGTATTTAATATTATATTTCTCTTAGAATGTTCAAACATTTAACGTACGTATTTAGTTTTTACACAATAATTTTTAATATTAGTAAATAAAAATTTATTTTAACTGTGAAACCGTAAAAAAAAGTGAATGAAAAGTAATTCAAATACAATTCAATGCAAAAATTCAAAACTCGTACACAAGGAGAGAGGTGTTAAAATTAGTCTTAAGGTGATTGACCCTAATTGCAATCAAAGATTCTTTCAACAACGACCGGAAAACCCATTGATTGCTTTTATGAGGTGATAACAAAACCCGCCGTTTGATGTGCGACAAACAAACGAAGACATGAGCGCTTGAAGTGGGTAACTAACAATTTGAAAATTATTTTTTTCATAAATAAAGGCTTTAGTACCGGGAAAATTATTAGAAATAAAAAAATAATTCTATATATAGCTAGATAATAGGTTTGTTTAAATTATAATGGAATAAATAAGTAAAAGCTCTTTAAGGGGTGACAGACATACGAGTAAGTACGCGGACTTATGGCTCGACGATCTTTGGCTGCGGCGATATCGATTTTTCTCAACAATGACTAAAGTTAATAAATTAAAGTTCATTGTCAGTATTCATCATGTCTTTATCTTTAAATTACCCTAAGCATAACACGATTGCTCAACTTTTATAACCGGCCCGGCCTCTCATAGAGAACAAGTGATCTAAAACATATCCAAAACAATTTTTTACTTTAACGCGGCCGTGGCGCCACCTTAAAACCCGTGTGCTTAAAGTTCGTACGTCTATCACCGACCGCGTGCTTTAAGGCCCTGTATTCCATAATAATTATATTATATGCATACACAATGCACTTTAGGAAATCTAATTAATAATTTATGAAAAATGTTAAATTGTTTTGCCTCATGTTATTTTAATTTATTCTGTATACAGTAATGATATTCACACACCATTGTTATGGTAGGATATGTTAGAACTTAGAACTATTATAACCATGTTACACTTTTGACTACATATCTGTGAATAAAATATGATCTTGATTCTTGATTCTAGATTCCCAGAAACGGACGATTTTCAAGATTTAAAAGTGACAGGAGACATAAAAATATGGTAATCTAAATTCTGAAAAAATATATGTGTTAGTTAAGGATCTAACACAGTGGAATTTATATTCCATTACACAATATCATGAACTTCACTCGATAGAAAAAAATCCCAAAGTTACCTCTTATTTTAACGAAATTGCCATACTATGTCCAAATTATTTGGAATTTTCAGATAATTTTTGTACTGAATTAAAGACCAAGAATATATCTAGGGCGTTTCATTTCTTTGACTCGATTTAATTGATGTATAAAAAAACTACGATCAAAAAACTATAAAATTGCAGGCGCAAAGGTTCGGCTGGTACGCTTTCAGTCACACACTTTGCGCCTGCAATTTTATAGTTTTTTGATCGTCTTTATTTTATACACCAATTGAATGGAGTCAAAGAAACGAAACGCCCTAGATATAATATTCTTTGTCTTTAATTCACTACAAAAATTAAATAGCATGGCAATTTCGTTAAAAGAAGAGGTAACTTTGGGATTTTTTTCTATCGAGTGAAGTTGAATGAATGAATGAATGAAAAATACTTTATTGCACCAAAACAAATATGACATACAAAACATAGTAACTATAAGAGTAAGAAGTAAAAAAGGCGGCCTTATCGCTATAAGCGATTTCTTCCAGACAACCTTTATTGTAAAACTATGACGTAACAGTAGTAATAGATGGTAGGTGACTACATAGACAGCTAGGAGTATACTTTTTTTTAAATATATAAGTATATTACAAATATATACATACAATATACATACATAATTATAAATATACATACAAACATAAATAAATAGGAATAATACAATACAGGTAATTATCAGTTATTATGGACTAACTGTGACAAAAAATGTTCCTTGACGCCATTTTTAAAAACGTACGAGGACTGAGCACGTCTCAAAGATATGGATAATTTGTTCTACAGACTGACAGCACGAGCTGTGAATGAAGAGTCATAAAATTCTGTATTACGAGTGGGTGGTATTAGTGACATACTCGTATTAGTGTTTCAAAATGTTTTAACACTGTCATCTAAAAATGTAAACCTTTCTTTTAAGTAGGGTGGTGTCTTAGGGTCATACAAAATATGATATAGACACGACAGTATGTGAGCATTCCGCCGAAGTCGGATTGGCACTCCACTTGAGTTTGACACAAAATTGGGAAATGTGATCATATTTTCGCAAATCGAAAATAAATCGTATGCAAAGGTTTTGGAGGCGCTCAAGTTTATTTCGCTGCTCCTCTGTAATATTTTTGAAACATATGTCAGCGTAATCGAGTATGGGCAATAAGAGCGATTCTGCATGCAGGATTTTAGTCGGAATCGGCAAAAATTTTTGGAAGCGCCTCAACGCACTCCATGCACCAAATACTCTTCTACTGGTCTCACTAATGGGCTTGTTCCAAGACGACGTTGAGTCGAGATGAATCCTGAGGTTTTTGACAGTTTGCGAGAAAGGAATCATTTTACCATCAACCAATACAGGACAAAGGTTATGAACTTGAGCTCTCATCAGAAGATTTGGACTGCCAATTATAATTGTTTGGGATTTGACAGGATTTATAACCAACCCACGAGACTTACACCAAGTACAAATACTTTTAAGGTCTTCATTGGTTCTTGCAATAGCTGATGGCAGGTCATTAAGAGGTGTGTGAAGGTAAATTTGCAGGTCGTCGGCATACATGTGAGAGCACGAGAAGTTAATTATTTTGATTATGCTGTTAATAAAGATGCTAAACAATAAAGGTGATAAAACGCCGCCCTGAGGGACTCCATCCATGACTGTTGACCATTTTGAGGCGTCATCCTCGACCACAACACGTAGTTTGCGGTTACACAAATAACTACGGAACCATGCCACTACGGTAGGGGAAAAATTCATGGAGATCAGGAGTTGTAGGAGAATATCATGATCAACGGTGTTAAAAGCATTAGTAAAATCCAAAAGTGTTAAAATTGTTAATTCGTCGTTGGCCATGGCCCGTCGGATATCGTCGGTTACCTTTATTAATGCTGTTGAGGTGCTATGGCCAGGACGGAATCCAGATCCAGAATGCTGGGGGTTAAAAAATTCTAACCTGTTTAAAAAGTTTACAACCTGGTGATGGACTAGACGCTCCAGTACTTTTGACAAAAATGGTAAAATAGAAATTGGTCGATAGTCTTTACAGGATTGTGGGTTAGAATTTTTGGGTAATGGGATAATTTCCGTTCTTTTCCATGGTTCTGGAAAGGTACCTGTTAATAATGAATAATTGAGTATGTCTGTTAAAATAGGACAAATTATGTCTATTATTGGTGCAGTCATGTTTCGACCAAGTTCACCGCTGCAACCAACCGCACTGTATGAAATCGACAGTATATTTTTCTTAACCTCACTCAGAGTAACTGGACTGAAACAAAAAGGAGAATAACTTTCAGGGGGCTGCAAAGATAGATGGCGTAGGGTTTCGGTTTTGTCAGTCGCACTCAATGCTGCTGATGACGATGAGAAAAATTTATTGAGTTCCTCAAGTCCTGTATTGACGAACCTGTCCACTTCGATTAGCTATACCCAGCGACTTTAAAAATTTCCAGGTTTTAGCTGTCCCACCACTTTCTACCGACGAATGTATGTATCGCCTCTGTGCATCTCGACACAAAGTATTACAGCAGTTGCGAATTTTTATGTATTTTTTGTGATATTCATCAGTGTTATGTCGTCTGTAAGCAGCCTTGGCACGGTGTTTGCTAACAATTAATTCCTTAATTTCATTGGATAACCAAGGTGCAGGTAAATGTTTTAGTCTAACTGGCTTAAGGGGTGATGGGTGTCATAAAGTTTTGTAATAATGGATGTAAAAGTTTCTATTTTATCATCGATGTTATCTGCTTCAGTAACCGGAGACCAATCCAGACTACGAGCATCAGCACACAACTTGTCCAGGTCCATTCCAATAAAACTACGAACCATACGTGTCTTATGTTTAAGTTTGGGCGGTTTAATCTTACATGATGCAAAAATCAGATCATGACACGAGAACATGTCAGCATTGTACTGACCATGTTTTGATATCATTGTCGAGGATGCTACAATTATTACATCTAGAAGAGATGGTTTACTATTGGGAGCACAATGAATTGCATTTAAGGGTAGTAAGTTCATGATATTGTGTAATGGAATATAAATTCCACTGTATTAGATCCTTAACTAACACATATATTTTTTTCAGAATTGAAATTACTATATTTTTATGTCTCCTGTCACATTTAAATCTTGATACCGGTGGTAGGCACCGTAGTATATCAACGTTTTTATTTATTTATTTATCTCTTTATTGTACACAAGAAAACATAAACATACAATTAACATGGAAAGACGACACAAAGGAACTGCTTATTTCTAAAGGAAATCTCTTAATAGGAAGAGATACAGTGTAAAAGATAGCAGATAGGACGTGCAGAATCAATAGTTATTAACTAATTATACTAAATAAATTATAAATACTTACTTACAACAAAATCAAACTAATTATTTATACTAAAACTCTATAAAACCTATATGAAATCAATAAATAATAATATGTTTCTAATATATAAATACTTTATGTACACATAATAACACAGATTACAGTGATTGAGAATGCAGGTAATGTTCTTTCAATCGTTTTTTAAACACAGCGATAGTCGGACTGTCACGAAGAGTGTGGGGAAGTGAGTTCCATAATCTGACTGCGTGCACGGTAAAGGAGTAGGAGTAGAAATTGAATCGATGGGATGGGAGAGAGAGGAATTGAATCTATGGAGCAGATAGGATGGAGAGAGGGGATTATACAAGATATTATAAAGAAAACAAACAACGTTCTGAAAGTATTTTCTTAAAATCTATTCAGAAATAAAACAATTTTTATTTTATTTTATTCGTCGTATCGTCGTTCGAAAATCGTCCGTTTCTGGGAATACAGGGCCTTGAGTTCGTACGTCTGTCAGGCCTTTTATATTTTAAAATGTTACTTATCCACTTCTTACACTCAAGTCTTCAAACGCGCTTATTAAAATTTGTCGCATCGTTTGCGCGACAAATTCTTCTTTGATTATTGAAATTGTTTGATCAAATCAAACGCGAATCGAACAAATTCGAATCATTGAATTAATTTTTCGATTTGTATCAATCAGTTTTATTAATGAGAAAAATCTGCTAAGTATTGATTTTGGTAATAAAGATGAACCGACAATAACATTAATTCTCTTTACACTAGGACGACATTGCAAAAATCAAAAAAGGAGAACATCGGAAAAAGAATGGAAAGAAGTCGATGAAGATAATTTAAGCCTGTCCTAACAACTACGTTTTCCGTGTACATACCTACTGTATGCTTAGAGCGACCGCAGACTTACAATTTAAAGTTGGCCAACTAAATCGCATAGTATACCAATAGCTATAGCGACTTATGAGAGCCCGCACATTGCATCCAACTATTACGATTGGTGTACAATTAAATAATTGGACACCAATCGTATAAGAATCGCGATTCCTTTCCGATTACCTACAAATTAAAAAGTTGTCCAATTAATATGTGAAACTACGCAATTTAGTTGTACGATAGTCGGCCAACTTGAAATTGTATATCTGCGGTGATCCTTAAACGGATGTACAGTATGTACACTGTATAGCTTATACATTTAGTAGTGCTACTGGTATTTTAACTGCATATTTTGTGTTTTTTATTTTCTTGTAGTCTATTAAAATAAGATATTTCTTACTTGATCATCTATATATTAATACGTAAGCCAAAAAACTTTGTATCCCTTTTGACAAAAAATGGGGAAACGTAGGTGAATTAAATTTTGCACAGTTATAGTTTATATGGTGAAGGAGTGCATCGAGCTAATAATATTTTGAAATTATGCTTTTATCATACATTTGTTTAACAAATAAATCATTACACACACTACAACACACACACTAGGAAAATGACAGATTTTTGAGTGACAAGCCTATACATACGAATTATACTCTTTTATTTATGGTTGAAGTCTGTTGACAACAAGGTGACAAATTAAAAATGGATTATAGTTTTTTTTTAGATACTATTAGACAATGCTTACACGGCCAGTCTGAGATCAGCTGAGTCCCAGAGACAAGAGTTGAAAAAAATATGATAAAGTCAATATTTTTGTACAAAATATAGTAGTCCTAATGTCAGAGTAGACAGAATTATAGAGTATACCGACTTAGAACTGATGTTGAAATTTTTTAAATTTGACGTATTATGACGAAAATCGTCGCTAGGGTTGTTAAATTGTTACCTAAGAATTTAAAACTATGACATATTCGCTGGACGTGTTCCTCTTTGGTCGTATTGTGAAACCCGACGAATTTGATAGTATAACAACAAATACAAAATAAATTAAATATTTAAGTGGGGCTCCCATACAACAAACGTGATTTTTTGGCCTTTTTTGCTCGTAATCAATAATGGTAACAGTTACGCACTTAAAATTTTCACAAAATCCTTAAAAAAAACATATTGGGGGGGCCACCTATACAAAAAACAAAATTTGTTGTCTACTTTCACTCAATACCGGTACGGAACCCTTCGTGCGCGAGTCCGACTCGCACTTGACCGATTTTTTAAACTTGCCCTTTGACGAAATAGGAAAATTTTATATTTTGTACAAAATTATATTTTCCTAGAATAAAGTGTGAACATCCATAGCTCCAACAAGCATAAAATTGCAGATAAAAGATTATACGACCGAACTAGACGGTTCGAACTTAGTAGGTAGCTCTTAGCCTCTCATGGGTTAAATGGAGCAAATATTATTGCAAGTTGTAACCCACTTTTGTAACGAGTAGTAAACAGGTATCTTTATGGAGTATACTCAATTTGTAAGCTGATTTAGAGTTGAAGAAAAACTTTGGAATAATTTGTCTGAAATTATACATTTTTTATATGACAACACTTGCAGTGATAATTTTTAGTTTCTTTTAAAATATTTATTAAAATGTGATATATTTATTAAAATAGGACTGGTGACTTTTGTGGTCTGTCATTCACCTGACAGTCTGGATCCACTGAAAATCAGGGACTGCGAACCGCGGTCACTACCTGCAGGGCTAAAATGGTCGCTTTGAAGAATCATGATATGAATCATAATATGATTCATTTTTCTTAAATCGCAAAATGCAACTCTGCTTGCAATTCATTTCTGTATTTTTGTACTGATTTGACATTTGTCAGTTTGACAGTTTTGACAATTCATTTGCTGAATTGATTGAGAGGAATTGCTAAATGTGACCATTTTAGCCCCGCTGAGTGGATGCCAATTCAGTTTTTGATCATTACACTCCTTGCCTTGCTTCGTTAGACTTTGAAATCTTATTATGCCATTAAAAATATACATAATATTTTTGTATTGTCGTATACTTTGTAACATTTACTTATTGTGGAATGTGGATTGTTTTGTACCATTTGTCAAAAATATTTGTAAAGGTAATTTTGTACTGTACGTTCAATTTTTTTTGTCTTTTACTTGTATTATTCTTGTGGTGTAATGGTTAAAAAAGGATACCCCTTTTATTTAATTTAATTTACGTTTATTTATTTTAATTTATTTTTAATTTAAAATGAAAGAGAAAAACCTTAGCTTACCTTTTAGACCTCGATTTAGTTGAAATGAATTTCTACTCAATCAAGTTGCATCCAATGTGAAGTAATAATGCTGAATGTAAAACGATTACAACGAACGAGTATAATTTATTTGCACACAAACACATAACAAACACAATTTTCACAATTTTCTTTCACATACCTGTTGTTTAGATTCCCAGCGTGTACATTTTTCGTTTTTCAAATGAAAAATTTTAAATAAAATCCGTTTATTTTCCTAGTGGTCGAATACTCGGGATTCGGAAAGTTTTTTCGTTTTTATACGTTTTTGTGGAACGCGGTTCCTAATTTAATTACTTTTTGCCGAATTGATTCTAAAAACCTAGGTATTGCTGCACGTTTAAATCATTTTTTAAACGGAATAAGGATTATTTGCCCCTACGATTTTGAACCAGAATAAAATAAAATAAAAATTCTTTATTTCAGCAAAAACATACAATGATTCCAGAAAATATTACATTGGCAATTATAGCTAATTTACTAAAATGATTAGCTATAGCTCGCACACTAGAATAACCTATGTCGTGAGAGCTGAGAGAGAATGAGCATAAGGGCCAACCCACACGTACCACAACCACAAGACAACCATAACCTCACCACGTGGTCGGGCGTATATTTCGTATTGTAAATGAACTGGATCATTCACAAGTACATACCTCATTTTGCAGTCGTTGTCGACCACTTGTGTGATACCGACCACATAGCAACCACAACGTTGCGTCGATGCAATGACAGTGCGCGCACACCGTCCGCGCTCTTCGCCCCCTCCGTTTCTTTTTTTCTGACTTTCGAACGTAACCACATCGCAACCACTGGCGACAACGCAACCACGTCAGTATTTTGTCGGTACCACAACGCAACTACGAAAAGCTGCAGCGACACCATTCACACGTAACCACTGCTCGACGACATTTTGTCGTTGCGGTGTGGTGTGGTTGTGGTACGTGTGGGTTGGCCATAAGTGGTCGCTGTTAAGCATTTGTGTTTGTTGAGTTATAAATGCAGTCTTGCTTAAAATTATCTCAAGAACATGACTGCATTCATAACTCAATACGTATTTTTTTTGTGGGATGATCGTTGGCCAGTTCCTTTGGTGTTTTATGTGGGTATCTTTGTTTGTGCAGTATACAAGGGAACGCTCTCTTACTCCCGTAACCTAGTAGGATGGATGACCGAACGTTCAGCGAGAGATCAGGCGCAGATATAACTTTTTATATCTCAAACTGTTATATTATGCGTTTTCTGGAAGAAACCGCTGAGAGCGGTAAGACCGCCAATTAAAATCGCATGAATATTTACGTTTACATCTCAATATGTCTATATAGTTGTAAGGATTAACATTCCACAGGGACAGACATCGAAAAGCGACTTTGTTTCGCAAAACGCGCGCAAATCAAATCATCTCGATTCTCGACCACTTGGTAATTTGTAAGTCATAAAAGTGTTAGAATGACATAGCGTTATTAAGCTGGCGTAATTGTAGCAATTTATTTCATGGCTATATGCCAGGCGTCAGAACTTTTTTAATAAAATCTCCCTTTTCACCCCGGTTCCAAGTATAAATTAGGATACAAAATGCTCAGCAAAAAAACAGCTGTTTGCAAATTTTCGCTCCTACAAATTTTTAATAAAATTGCAATTTTAACTGCTGACTGCTGACCACTTAGTTTATTTTCGTGTACACGGGAGCCCGCTGTTTTTGGGTTAAAAAGAGTTATTTTATTTGCTTTAACTGACTCGTATTTTCAAAACACCAATTTCGTATCGTCATAAAGGAGTATGGCTAAAATGTATAAATTTTCATTCTGTTTTCTATGTTATGATTTTTTGTTTATAGTCTCATCTTAGATGCATAACATTTTAATCGTAGATTTATTATTCTTCAGTAAATTTTCATATCTCTACCCACATCTCTAATATTATAAAATTATCTCATACTACGTGTTCCCATAACATAATAAAAACTGTAATAATAAAGTCTGTGTATTTTCATCGGCAATAATTAAATATGTATAAAAAGTGATAACGCTCTGGCTGTCTGTCGGTTGTTATTCATCGCAAAAATGCAATAATATACTTGAAAAATAGAGTTATGCTTCGAAGTAAAATATACATACAGTGCGACCGAAAAAAATCGATTTACATAATATGCGCACTACAGGTGCGCTTTTTTGCGGCTACACCGCGAGATCACAAACAATTGTACCGTCGAGGAAAATGATTCCTAGGCAGTTGACAGACCAACGTCATTTGGTCGGATCATGTCAATTTAATATTAAGGGAGATCGCAGACGGCACACTTTTTGTGTGATCGAGTCTGCGGCGCACATACAGTCGGCATGGCGCGGCCATGCAGACTGTATGTGCGCCGCAGACTCCGTTACACAAAAAAAATATCCACAGCCGAACATATAACCTCCTCGTTTTTTGGAAGTCGGTTAAAAAGTGTACCGTCTGCGATCTCCCTAATTATTGTGATCTGTTCGTTACAACTGCTGATCTCGCGGTGAAGCGTCCATACCGCCGCGCTTGCATTAAAATCCACGGTCTATCCGAAAACAGACCTAAATGAAAAGATGATAGGTTTTTGCTTACAGCAAAATTAAAAGTATCATAATATCAGCACAAGCACCCAACACAAATATTATTATTAGCGCCTTTATTTGGCCGAGTTTCAGTATATTCATATTAAAAACATTTCGATTGTAGTATAACGGAATTATATAATATTTTGTGACACCATTGTCACAAAATAAAGTGATCATACGTGTATGTGTCCCATTATTTTGAGTTCACTGTGAGAGTAGCAGCGCTAAAAGAGCATATTTTTGGTGATTTGTGGCAATTTGTTTCCCAAACAAAAGTAAGAATAGGTTCAGTACTGCTATTTTCACAGTGAACTCTATAATTATAATATGGAATCCACACACAGCCTAAAGTATTATCACTTAGTTTTGTAATTTGTTACACCCTGTATATTATAGAATTTAGTAAACGTCGGCAAACGTTCCTAGAGCATTTAATAAAACAAAGGAATGAAAAATATATGAAGACGATATTAAGTTATATTTCAGAGCGTTCCTCGGTTGTCATATTTAAAATTTTCAGAGCATTATTTGAAAGAGAATTTAATGGAATTCATCACTACGCGATAGTGGGGAAAGTTTCAACAATATTTTACTTACACAGTTTCGTTGTTCTATTTCGAAACCCTAAGGATACAAAAGTTTGTATGAAAATATACAACATTTTCGTAATAACTCACTCGACTAATAGCAACTAAATTATGCCCCGACGGAATTCAGTGTTGCCAGCACTTAAATTGTTGGGAAAAACGGGGAGCTATAACGCAATCTTCGATCCCGATTGGTTTGAGTGTTGCTGACGGAAAATTTAAGATTATTTGTCGAACTACTTTTATATTTTCCGAGCTAAGTTTCGTCGGAGTTTCGGAATATTTTTTAAAGTTTACATAATATTATGTGTATATTATTAGTTATCTTTAGTTAAAGATACTTATTAGTAGATCAAGTATAATGTTTTTATAGCCGAGAAATCGATGTTGCTAATGCTATAACTGTAATACTTATTTTCTCCTTGAAATTTAAAGGTCAGCTCACATAGCAACATCTTAATTCTGACGAGTCGATTGTGCGATTTTAATTAAGCTTTTTTAAAAATTAGAATAGACAGCTCAACATAGCGAGCGAGTCAATTATAGTTTGTGCGTTTTATGATGATATGCGTAACACATTATAATTGACAATAGTAGGGAAGTTACCTAACAAAAATTAATCGATAGTATAAAAATATCGAATCACTTCGTAAAGGAATTGCAATCGAAATTATCGATTTCGTACTGACATTTCAGTGGTGCCGGCGATTTAAGATGGCCGCCTTTTTTTATCGATTTGATTTCGATTCAACAGAGTCAATCTCTATTGACATAAGTTGCGTTTCATGCATATGACATTTTTCAAATGTTTTCGTAACAATAATTTTATACTCCTATTTCACAGTTAATATTTATAATTTTTATTAATAAGTTAGCATTTGGCATCTTTTTATTTTTATTCATTTACAATTATAGGAAACATTTGTTTTTGAAGATGGAATATAATTTATTACATTTTGATTTTTTTGTTTTCTTGTAAAAAAAACCCGTAGCAAGGAACATGAAAACTGTCACCCATATCATCTTAAAACGCACAAACTATAAATGTCTATTTTCTTATCTAGTAAATAGAGTTAAATTTTGAACGGTTAAATTTAAAACGCGTCGTATCGTCACGTTGTAATGTATAACAATCCTTACAACATTTTCGTGCAGGAATTTGTTCCTGCTTACATGGTAACACATTACAAAATATTTTCATTCAATAATTAACCTTAAATTCCCTTAACCGGAATTCTATTAATCAACAATGAATTAAACTTTGCAAATAGTTGAGACGAGTAGTTTTGTTGCACACGGCTAGTTTTTGAATTAATTTTCTCGCTGAAGGCAAATTCTGGATGAGTTTCCATTTGCATTTATTTGCAACTTAGAACAGAAAATATTAAATGAGCACTTTTTATGCTCGGTTTTGTAATGCTAATCGCGGGTCATGATGAAAATGTTTTTGCATATTTACATTGTTAACGAGTGGACGAGTGTTATCAAGTTAACTAATGGGTTCAAACTATTTAGGGGTCTCTGGTATGTAAACAGCAAAAAAAGAAAAGTTACAAGCCCTTAAAATGCGGGTTATTTAGAATAATCTATACTAATATTATAAATGCGAAAGTATCTCTGTCTGTCTGTATGTCTGTCTGTCTCGCTTTCACGCCAAAACTACTGAACCGATTGTAATGAAATTTTGTACACAGATAGCCTAAAGCCTGAGAAAGGACATAGGTTACTTTTTAACTGGAAAAGGGGGTTGTAAGGGGGTGAAAATGCGTAAATTTGGTCAAATTAAGTTAGTTCCAAAAACTCAAAATAGATGGCGCCAAGAGTCCCCTAGATCGCGCTATTGCTTGCTCATGCGTATTTCTATAAGAGGTGGTACCATGTAAAGCTCAGTTTTTTGATTCTTTTGATTGTTATACACGTTATTAACTAAGAACTCACCTACCAACTTAGATAAGATATCAAATTCAAAAACAACAGCGCCAAAACTACTGAACCGATTGTAATGAAATTTTGTACACAGATAGTCTAAAGTCTGAGAAAGGACATAGGCTACTTCTTACTGGAAAAAGGGGTTGTAAGGGGGTGTTTATGCGTAAATTTGTTCAAATTAAGTTAGTTCCAAAAACTGGAACAGATGGCGCCAAGAATCGCCTAGATCGCGCTATCGCTTGCTCATATGTATTTCTATAAGAGGAAGTACCATGTTAAGAAAAGATTTCGATTCTTTTGATTGTTATACATGTTATTAAATAACTCACGTACCAACATAGAAATCAGAAACAACATTCTACCAATAATAAATGCTAAATAGTTTATGGCCTATGGGTGTTGGCTATTGGGCAAAGCTAAAGTTGTGTAATGCATTATGCAGCTAAGTTGTGTAAAGCTGAATAAGCTTTAAAAGGTATAAAAAAGTTTAATTAAAAAAAAACATATTATGTGCACACTACACGGCTGTTTGGGTATTTTGATTTAAGGGGTACCAGGGTTTTAAAAAGCTTTTGAGACCAATTTTATTGACACCGCGCGCTATAAACTGAAGTCCACGCGAACGAAGTCGCGGGCAACAGCTAGTTGTCCTATAAAGCGGGGGTACACCAGACGGTCATGCCCGCAGGCAAGCCTACAGACAATAATAATAATATTATGTCCGACAGGCTCTACTACTATTTAAGCCGGACTGCCACCGATCGTAAATATATCGTCATACATCTATAATAGAACAATATATCTATACTAATATTATAAAGCGGAAGAGTTTGTTTGTTTGTTTGGACGCGCTAATCTCAGGAACTACTATCGATTGATCTTTGATTGATCGGAACGGTCCGATTTGAAAAATTCTTTCAGTGTCAGATAGCCCATTTATCGAGGAAGGCTATAATATAATATTATCACGCTATGACTAATAGGAGCAAAGAAACAGAGGAAAATGTGAAAAAAGCCGGTACAATTATTATTTAAAAGGGCTTACCTCACTAACTACTGGAGAAACTTTTATGTTATTTGGCACAGATAATTAATAATAATCAAATCATCAGAAACATCATATCATTAATAGTCTCGACGATCAGATTTTTTTACAAATTTTACTCTGAATAAAACAAATAATAATAAACATACACTACACAGACGTCTTTTTTTTTCTTTTTATATGAAATAAGGGGGCAAACGAGCAAACGGGTCACCTGATGGAAAGCAACTTCCGTTGCCCATGGACACTCGCAGCATCAGAAGAGCTGCAAGTGCGTTGCCGGCCTTTTAAGAGGGAATAGGTTAATATAGTAAGGAAGGGAAGGGAATAGGGGAGGGAAGAGAGGGGAATAGGGTAGGGGATTGGGCCTCCGGTAAACTCACTCACTCGACGAAACACAGCGCAAGTGCTGTTTCACGCCGGTTTTCTGTGAGAACGTGGTATTTCTCCGGTCGAGCCGGCCCATTCGTGCCGAAGCATGGCTCTCCCACGTAGTAGTTTTAATAGTAGTCCACTATTATGACGTCTGTGTAGTGTATGTTTATTATTATTTGTTAGTATGTTGAACAGGCCTGCAGGCTTGCGGGCCTGTTCAACATATTTGGTTGCGATTATAATATGTTTTATCTTTTAAGCTGATCGCACATTGGTCAGCACCGTACGTGCCGAACGCAGCGCATAGTTCACGAAATGCGACGCGCACGTTTGGCTTAATGTGCCTGAGTATTTTATAGGCATTAAGAGTATTTAATGTTCCAACTATAAAATATACTTAGATCATTAAAAACTTACCACATCCGAACAATTCCTCGGACAAACTTAATTAACTGAAATATTTCGTCCAAGTCCGACAGCTTCGCACTTATAAATAATTCCGTTTTAATAATTTACGGACGGGAGATCATTATTTTCCAAATCGTGAAGTCTTGTCGTGGAAGAATTCCAATATTTTTGAAATGCGAATTTTGATGAAAAGAAGGGGCAGAATTTAAAGGTCTTATTAATGAAGGCTATTGATGGCATCAATTAGAAAGCTCGCGAAGCTTTTATTAAATAGTATGAATAATTGGGAGCTAATTAGTTATGTATTATTAATGAGTTTAACGGTAGACGGCTAATCTGGAGAGTCTCTTAATAATATTATTATAAACTAGCTGACCCGGTGAACTTCGTGTCACTTTCAAACCTTCCCTGGACTTCTACGAATATTTTAAGACTAAAATCAGCCCAATCCGTTCAGCGGTTTTCGAATTTTAGCGCGACTAACACATTTGAAAATCAAATTTTATATATAAGATAGCTGGTATGGACTACTTTATATAAAAGCAAATTTAAGAAATCTCTATTAGAAATTATTGTAATATAATAAAAATCGGCCAAGTGCGTGTGGGACTCGCGCACAAAGGGCTCCATAGTCCATACCGTTATAGAGGAAAAATACGTCAAAGTTGTGTTTTACAAACCCCCCTCTCCCGAAGACTGGAGTTCGAATCTTGAAGTCTTGTCGTTTGAGTCGCCAGTGCCAGAGAGTTCCAGTGAGTTGGAACTGTTGCAGTGAGTCCCAGTGAGTCGGAACTTTGAAGCTGCAGCTGTACGGGATCCAGTGAGTCAGATAGCTGCCGTGCGGGGCCGATGCTACGTGCTGACCAGGAGAGATGTGCTCTGCTTGCTGACTCGAGTGTAGTGAGAAGGTCCGATGATGCCAATGCGGAGTCGCCCAGGCCGCAGTACATTGCGGCTAGTGGACGAGATTAACAGTATAACATACAAATTAAATACGAGTCAAAAAATTGGACGAGTGCTTCAGCAGAATTCTCGAGAATTCACACCGGTGAATTCTCGAGAATTTTGTCCACTGTCTGTGGAATCTAAAGGAAGTGACGCGAACTAGTCAAGTAAAAGATACAGACTAAACAATGAGATGTCAATTTCGGCTCATGACGCGGGAATTCGCTGGAAAATTCCTGCGTCATGAGGCGAAATTGATGCTTCCATTCCGCACCCGTGTAAATTGAGCCTTTAATAACTGCTTAGGTAAAAATAAAACATGAACGGGTGTTTACGAAAACTGAAAAGTTGTCTACATAAGTTGTACAATGTACAGGTGTCTACAAAAACTATTCGAGGGTCTACAATAAAAGGGTTCCGTAGCACTATAGAGCAAAAATAGGCTAAAAATTGTGGTTTTTGTATGGGAGCCTAATTATTTCCTTTATTTTGTTTTTAGTATTTGTTGTTATAGCGGCAACAGATATACACAATCTGTGAAAATTTTAGAAATCAAGCTACAGCGGTTCCTGAGTTACAGTCTGGAGACAGACAGACGGACATACGGACATACATCGAAGTCTTAGTAATAGGGTCCCGTTCTTACCCTTTGGGTACGGAACCCTAAAACTGTAAAGGTATCGACAAAAACTGTACTACAACTTTGATAAAGTCGTGTGCAACAGCTAACTGTTCTATACAGAAAGGGAAATGCCCGGATTTAATAAATCAGGGTGAGCGAAGCGAGCCCTAGTATATCCCACAATCTTTACATTTTGTGGTACACTTTACGGAAAAACTATCACGCCTATTGATTCGTGCTTTAACATAGTAATTTTTAATTTATATGTAGACATGTTATCATGAGTCAGTTAAGTTTTTTTTTATATGTAGATGTGTCATCATCAGTCAGTCAAGGTGTGACGATGCGAGCCCTCACAAAGCTCGGCTTTTAGCTACTATTAAACAATTTGCCCATCTCTTTTTCCATCGCCGTGATGTGTTTTTACTTTTTCAGTACGGAAACCTAAAACTTCCTTAAATTCATAGCATTTTTAATATAATTAATTCCAGGAAAACCTCAAATAGCTGAGTAATTCAAAATTGTTTGGTATACAAGATTATTTTTCACAGCAATGTTTATTCTTTTGTAAAAGGTTATTGGAGTGTGATTCCACGTATGAATTTGATTTATTAAAAATATATTCACGTTACGCATTCACTTTTTGATATCATATACAGAGTATTCTCTATTGAAATCTATTTTAGATGCTTAAAACGATTTTAACGTGAAATTTAACGAACTCGTTATATAATTCGTACGATTTGTAAATATTGAACAGCCATGCATCCTTTCAGAGATAATTAGTAATTTCACTGTGATAATTAAAAGTAAAACGTTATAACATAATATGTATGGTACCTAACATTCTAGAAAAAGTTGCTCTTTCAGCGCTGCCACTTTGACAGTGAAACCTGTAATATAAGGCACACATACACACCCTAATATCACTTAGTTTTGTTACACCCTGTAAAGTTCACTGTTACTTTAACAGTGAATGCTACAGGTTGTAAGCATCCATTACACGGTAGATTTTGCTGTCAGTTTTACCACGGTCATGGCTGTAACTGATGGATAACCTACCGTGTAAGAGCGTGACAGACGGTTGCATGAAGTTGATTGACAAAAATCTGGATATCTTGATTTTTGCTCCATGCAACCATCAGTCACGAATTTTGAGTGAGCGTCACATCTGACAAAATAGAAAAAAAATTAGAAACGTATACGTTTGAAAATTTTGGCTTTGACTGACATAAAACTGAAGAAAATTGAGTGACCGTCTTATACTATTCGTCAGTCCATCAGTCACCATCAGTCAAACATAATTCATGATTGACGGAATTGACTGTCGCTTGCATGAGCGTGTAATGTATGCCTAACATTTTTTTTTTAAATTATGTCTGGGCAGGCTCATGAGTTGACATACAAATCACAAAAAATACTTTTGTTACAACCTGTATCTAAGACAAAGATAATTCGAAACCAATCTATTTAAATGTCCTGAAGGTAATGAAATCGTCGTCGGCACTACCACCAGAATGAATAATAAGATGAATTCTTTTAAATATTTAGTTTTTTAACTCTAACCCTTAAAGTGTATTACTGAAGGTCCTTTTTTCGTTGTACTTGCAATAGCTATTACTATTAGTAATCTTTTGGGAACAAAAAAGGAGTAACTCTGTTCAAATTCAGTTTTATCTTAATGTAAACAATAAATTGAAAGTCCGCAAAAAGTGTGGCATTGTATCTACGAATTTATGATTGGTTAAAGGGTGTCATTTAAATTGGTAGGATTATAGCCATACTATACTACCGGCCCTTTAGCCAAGATCTTTTCTTTATAGCTTTATATATTTTAGAATTATTGACGTAAGCGTTCGTCAATATTATGACGTTGGCGTTCGACTCGCCTAATGTCAATTCCATACATTTTGACCGGCGATTCTATAAAGAAGCGATAAAGAAAAGATCCTGGCTTATCCTCCAGTGTGTTTTTTAAAACGCTGCGATGCGTTATGTCAAATGTTAAATAATTTTAATTTCTTACTTCGGTATCGAATCTGTAGACTACCATTTGACTAAGAACATGCATGAAAGAAATGCACGAAAAAAGCGTGTTTAATGCATAATATAATATGCATGCATCATATAACATGCATCGAACATGCTTTTTTTTTCGTGTACAATACAATATAACATAGTGTGGGTATTAAATATAACGTAATTGTGTGGGTGTGGGTATTAAATTAATGTGGGTATTAAATGGAATATCAATGTTTATTCAAAAAAATTCAGATATATTTTTTCTCATGTTAGTCTGGATAATCGCAAACCGTGAAGCTGAGGGCCGGATAATTGGGTTTCTTTATACCCTGATTTGAGAAACGGAGTCAACCACATTTTTATCTTATAATAATATCTATGGACGCTTCACACCACGTTAGTCTGGCCCCGTGCTAAGTAGGTACATGTAGCTCTACCATGAGTTTAAAGCTATAGTTTTTACGTAGTCGGTATCGAGTATCAACAAAAACTATAGCTTTAAACTATGGTAGAGCTACTGAAGGACTTGTGTTACGGGTACGGAAATATTTAATACTTTTATACTGTACTTACATATATTTAAGATTTTTATTATATTATAATACACATAATATTTAAATCTAACGATATAAACATAATTTTATAATATGTATTGTTGAAAATAAAGTGGTTTCCGTTTTAACTCACCAGATGGTGGTGAATGCACCACGTGTATTTTATATGTGCGGTTTAAATATCCATCCGTCCATCCGCGGTTAACCTGGCCCGAACGGTTTAGATTTATTGAGTGTTCATACCCGATTTATGACTATTTATTATTCACTAGCCACGGCTAAAATACGTTGTATTAAACTTTATTGTGCAGGTAGTAAAGGTTAATTTATCTCAACGGGTTGACGTGGGAGAGCCATGCTTCGGCACGACAGCGCTTTCGCCGAGTGAGTGAGTTTACCGGAGGCCCAATCCCCTATCCTTTGCCCTTCCCTACCCTCCCCTATTTCCTTCCCTACCCTCCCCTATTACCCTATTCCCTCTTAAAAGGCCGGCAACGCACCTGCAGCTCTTTCTGATGCTGCGAGTGTCCATGGGCGACGGAAGTTGCTTTCCATCAGGTGATCCGTTTGCTCGTTTGCCCCCTTATTTCATTTAAAAAAACGAAAACTTTGGCTGTTCTGCAAAACATCATTAAGTTTCATCAATATATAGTACTCAGTACTCACTATATATTGTAAGTATAGTAATAATAATAATAATAATAATATCTATGGATGCTTCACATCACGTCAGTCTGGCCCAGTGCTAAGAACCTGAAGGACTTGTGTTACAGGTATCAGACAACGGAAATATATTTGATACTTTATACTATACATATATTTAAGATTTTTATTATATGGTACACATATTTAATACACATCCATGACCCAGGAACTTTGAAAACTTTTTGTTCCGTCTGCGGGATTCGAACCCGCGACCCCCGGCTTGCGCTACCAACGCGCCACTAACTGAGCCACAGAGGTCGTCAAGTCAAGTCTAAGAAAATCAATAATTTTACGTTAAAATACCTTACTTTAAAGCTCGATTTATAAAAAGTATGGTTTGGAGGCAACGCCGTGAGATCATTAGCTATTTAAATAAATCGGTATGTACTTGCAATTCCTTGCAAAAGAGGCCAAACTACGCGTTCTCGTCGCCGCGCACAAACTTTAGGCTGGATTTACTAGTCTTAAGCTTAGAAAGAATGAACAATTTCATGTAAAAAGAACTTTACTGACTTAATTTTTATCACAAAATTGTCCAATTAAAAATCAAACTTAAGTTATGAGAATTTTTACACAATATAATTGCTCAGTCCAGCTTAGCAGAAAATCGTGTAAAGGTACCGTTCCGATCAATGCAGCTAGCGACCACGATTGATAAAATGCAAATAAATCAAATCAAATCATTTATTTCGGGCATCAGAGGCCCATATAACAAATAACTTAAATCTAACATACATATTAATTAAATAACAAATACCTTAAAACTAACGTGACTCGCTTCGTTCCGGAGTCTCCCCCGGAACCTCCGGTAGACCATAATATCGATCGGCCAGAACTCCGGCGCCTCGAAAGTCGACAGAAGACTTGTCGGTACTCTCACTACAAAGGAGCTAAAGTTAACCTTGTGGCGAGACTGCAGAAGCTCGACCCTCAGGCGCAGTGTCGTCTACTTCTGGATGTAGTCCACGATATCCTTGACCTTCATGGACCAGTGCAGGCGGTATATGTACAGAGGCGTCGCGGGGACCTCGCTCCGCAGACGCAGCTCAGGTACATATGGTGCGGTGCTGCGATGGTTGCGGGCGGCGGGCTTCTTCTTCCTCCTCTCCACCAGAATGAAGCCCTCCTCATCGCACCTGCTCTCGTCCTTGCCAGGCCGAGAAGACTCCACCTTGCGGCTCTTCGTAGCCTTGCGGCTCTCCTTAGTCTTGTGACTCTCCGGAGCCTTGCGGCTCTCATTCTCCCCATTAGTTTTCGCCCGCGGGGGAGGTGCGGGGTGACCAACAACAGTCGCAAAGTTTTGCTGGATCGCCTGTGGACTCGGCGTCGCGTCGGCGCAACCGGGAGGGGAAGGTGGGCGGGGGCAGCACTTAATGCCTAGGTCATAGGTTCCATTTTGCTCTGCGCCACTACTAAGCAGTGGCGACATGGGTCTAGTACCAATGTCGGTAGAGAATGAAACTTACAACCTTTATCATAAAGTTTTATTTCAATTCTTGTCGGTCGTGGTCCCTTCCGACAAAGATCGGAAAGTCACCTTTATAGTCAAATCCATATTTTCTTGAAAACACGAGTATATTTAATCACTACTCTATTTTTATCCGGCGTCGAGTCAGAAATTACAAGACCCCTTAAAAGCTCTAAGATTATTTAGTGGACACTGGGTACTAAAAATAATATTTCGGTGATGAAAATAATTGAAATAGAACGCCAATGTTATTAATTGAAATAAATTAAGCAATTTTTTTCTTGTGATTGATTGAAGATCATTTACTAACTAATAAGATCTAGTATCTATGCACAGGCTTACAGTGCTTAGAAAACCACATAGGTTCATGCGTTTTTTGATGTCTCAAAATAGTGGTGAATTGAAAACACATAAACAAAACATTTGAATCAAATTTAATCAGAAACAAATCAACTTATAATAATATAAACATAAAATTGTTATATTTACGATTTTTTTATAAAATTTTGGGGCAAACGTACAAAAGGCTCACCTGATGAAAAACAACTAATGGACACTCGCAACATCAGAAGAGTTGCAGGCTGGCCTTTCAAGAAGAATAAGCTCTCTTCTTAAAGGTTTGCAGGTCTTGAAATACTGCTGGTAACAGTTATTCCAGAACATTTGACTAAGTAGTGTGTGACCTAACCTCTAGGACTAGGCTTTAATTTCCATATTAATTAATATTTAAGTGTTATTGTCTAAACACACTAAGCCGAAAATACGCGGCCAAAGTTTATCATGATTACGCCTGCAATGTATTTTAAATTACTGATGACACACCATGCCGAAATCACGTCGCGTTATATTATATGCGTAGCGCATTTCTGACGTAATCGTGCCGAACTTCGGCAGCGTATTTTCGGTCTAGTGTGTTTAGACACTTAATATAATATTCTATTGCTCATATTCGAAACTAGAATCGAGCTCGTAATAATTGATGACAATATAGAATAGAGAGTGTGTTTGAAACACAATTAATCATTCAGTAATCTGTATAGAAATGTATTAATTCACACCAATGATATAATGATAAAAAACTCAAAGCAGATATGTAACTACCGCGCGCGCTGTGAAGCTTCAAATACGACCCAATTGGGTCGTCTTTTATTTAGTCTGTCTCTTTTATGTAAATGGCATTTCGTATCTTTTGTTTCACTTATCTGTCAAATTTGTCAATGCTGTTCGGAAGAGATTTAAGCCGGAAAATAGTATGAACGTAACAGATCTGTATAAGTAGAATATCATTGATTCACACACGTTACAATTATTTAATCAATGTAGAGAATGCGGTGATACATTTTCATGTTACAAAGCGATTTTGAAATATGAAACAACTATTTATAATTCAATGTACCTACAGTAAAATAGTGTGATCGGGCACGTATTTTTTTTGTTTGGGTTTAAATGCCCAATCCCCTACCCTATTCCCATCCCTACCCTCCCCTATTCCCTTCCCTTCCCATCCCTACCCTCCCCTATTACCCTATTCCCTATTAAAAGGCCGGCAACGCACCTGCAGCTCTTCTGATGCTGCGAGTGTCCATGGGCGACGGAAATTGCTTTCCATCAGGTGACCCGTTTGCTCGTTTGCCCCCTTATTTCATAAAAAAGAAGTCTTGTGGATAGTTTCAAGCTTGTAGGTAATGGGATCCATCGCTAGCAATAACTTTACGTGGCAGTCTCCGAGTACCGCACGTAGTTTTTTGTTACAATTTATTAATATACAAAGTCTTCATTGTCCTGTACAGCGTTGTTGATTAACATAATAGATTTAAACTGCAACTATTGATTGGAATTGAATGAATTAAACATTTTCATTCAATATTTATATTCACTCATACACTCTTTGTTTCATGCATTTACATAATATGTAAATTTCCAACAATGTATTTGATTTTGATGTAATGAAATTTTTCACAAAGTCCAAAACAGCAGGGCTAAAAATATGGTCGCATTGGAAAATCATATTATGAATCATAATATTATGATTCATATTTTTAATACGCAAAATGGTCACTCTGCTTGCGATTCATGTCTCGTCAGTTTGACAGTTTTGACAATTCATTTGCTGAATTGATTGAGATGAATTGCTAAATGTGACCATTTTAGCCCCGCAGGCTTCGTTCGTATTTAAATTTGATAAACGTAGACCAAATTGCGATTATAATAATTGAGGTTATATAAGTAATAGTTGTCATGGTGGAAAAAATGTACGGTTTCTATGTAATAAACTTTTCGCTGCTTTGCAATATTGCTAAACGCATGTTACGTGTAAAAATATTACTTTTACGAAAAGGACACAATTAATATAATGCGAGCAGAGTATTTGCTACTCTCTTTTTAAAGTTGATTAACATTATTGTACACAAAATGAGTTGACCCTATGCAGATAATATTATTCACAAGCTATTCCTTTCTTTCCAAAATTGTACAGACATCTTGACATCAGTATATCAAATATGATGTATCTCATAACAATTTCACGAACAAAGTTTTCGCATACATTTGCGACTAAATAAATTTCTCTAATGTTACCTCGCGGGGTTCGCATCCGAAACACAAATTTCGGATACGACAGCCAAATGAAAACGTATGGCCCATCCGGGAGTTAGGGCGGCTACACACTAGCGTTAATTGAATTTGTAGCGGAAGTGGAAGCGATATGTTATGGCAGTGTTTCCCAACCTTGTTTAGCCACAGAACCCTAGGAAGTAGGAATTCAAGCACATGGCTTAAAAGGCTTAATAAAATAAAAACAAAAATAACTGATAATGTATGGTTCAAGATGACAACGCCCATATAATATATTATGCTCGCGGACTCCCAGGAGCACGCGGACCCCAGGATGGGAAACACTGTGATATGGACTTCGTGAATGTAGGCTTTTTTTTGTATATCTTACACTTATAATGTTTGAGCACCAGTTATCTCTCTTATCTCACTCATGGTGCAAGATCAGGCGCAAGCAGACTAACGACATGCTCATCCGATACTGTTTCTTATTACACAACCACGTGGTCACCCTGCATTGTCTTAACCAAACTTGGTAACAACTTGAAAACGTTATACTAATCATCTTACAGTAATATAAAGTTTGTTTTAGTTTAAAAAGATAAGAGACAAGGCAGAAACGCGACACTTAATTTTTATTAGAAAATAATAAAATTGAACTTTATTCACTGCAAAATAAAAGTAAAAAAAATGGTTGTATAAAGTTAAATGTAGGGGACATTTAAATTTATATTATCCTCGTTATCCAATTACCAAAAGTAAGACAAACTTCCTAAAATACTCTCCCTTATCTAATATCTTTACTGATTACAACCTAGCTTGCACATCTGTAAGGGACCTAGATATTTTTAATTATTCCTGTAAGAGTTTAAAACGCAAATTAACCAAATATATAACTCAAATTTCTGTTTTCGAAAATTAAAACTACATTGTAATTTTTATTAGATTTAAAAAATAATATTATCTACTGTTCTTAATGAATGCTGTACACGTCTATAATTGGCTTACACATAAGTGCATGTTTTAGTTAAAGTATATTTAAATGTCTCTTTCTTTATTAGACTCGCCAACAGCAAAACATGCTGTTGGCGAGTCTAATAAAGAAAGAAAAAGAAAGCATTTCTATCAAACAACCTGCGACCTCTTAGAAGGGATTCAAATTATGTCTTTCGTCTTGTAAGTCGGGTAATTGGCAATTATTTAAATGTAAAAATACGTTTCTAAATTTAATTCTGTTATTAATTACCAGAATAAAGTAGACAAGGAAACCTCTTGATACTGGCTCAGGCATTGCTTAAGACATTTTTATTTGTAAAGTATCCTTATAAATATTAAAACGAGTGCACTCGACGTGTTTTGATAAAGCCTTCGCGATCTGTCAGTTTGTGCAGGAAATATTAGTAACATAATTTTTTGTTAGATATTAGTAGTATATATTATGTAAAAAGTTAATAATTATACTAATAGACATTACTAGATGAGGCCCTCAACTCCGTTGCGCCAAAATTCATTTATCGCGCGGGAACCGCACATTTTTCCGGAATGAAAATTTCCTATGTCCTTTCGTGGGATTCAAAGTATAATCATAGTCCATCGACGACGATGATCTCTGTGGCTTAGTGGTTGAGCGTGTTGTTAGTGCTCAAGCCGGAGGTCACGGGTTCGAGTCCCGCCCACTGAACAAAAAGTTTTTAAAAGTTCTCGGGTCATGGATGTGTATTAAATATGTGTATCATATAATAAAAATCTTAAATATATTTCCGTTGTCTGGTAGCCGTAACACAAGTCCTTCAGGTACTTACCACGGGGCCAGACTGACGTGGTATGAAGCGTCGATAGATATCGTTATTATTATTTTTATTATTATACCGAATTTCAGCAAAATCCGTTCAGCAGTTTCGGCGTGAAGAGGTAACAGCCAGACACACTTTCACATTTATAATATTAGTATGGAGAAGGTTGTTGTAGCGCGATGACATTGTAATACCACTGGATTGATTTTAATTTAATTTGACATAGACACATAATAGATATGTCCACACTGTGCAATTTCATCTTCAATTTTCGTCATCAACTTTCATATTGGCGCATTCAATAATTGAATGCGTCAAGGAACGCAACACCAATATTGTCATTTTTGAAGTTTTGGATACGGTCAGACGGCATGCGTCGCGGGTATGCCTCACGTTCGCTGTTGACTGCTCTATAACGCATGCTCTTGACGAACAGAAAAAGGCACAGTGTGGACAAAGCTAATAGAGCACAGGAAAGGATAGAAAATACTTTTTGCTGTGGGAATATGTACGATTATCGCAAAATAATGTTTTTAAATAGGCAGAGCCGCGCGTAACTCATAGCAATGATAATTTCGATCAACCAACTCAAACTACTTAAAAATTATAAGGCTTCTCTATCCTAAAATAATAATATAAAGCCTGAATAAACTAAAGATAACATGAAGTTAATTTACAACTTTTAGGTACACCCGCAGAAACTAATGTGACGTCCTCGAATTATACATGACGAGCTTTTGCCCGCGGCTTCGCTCGCGTTGAGTATTATTATATACAAACTTTCATCCCCTATACCCCTTGGAGGCAGAATTGATCAAAATCCTTTCTTAACGGATGCCTGCGTCATAATATCTACCTGCATGCCAAATTGAAAATGAGTTTTATGCATGAAATTTAAACAACTTTTAACTTAATATTTTCAACATAAGTTTAAAGTAGGTAGTAGAAAATAATAAAACATAATTATTTTATCAATTTTTTCTCCAAATAACAATATCGTTTCTTCTCTCTTTTAATTTTTATATTTTAATGTTCTTTTAATGTTCTTAGCCGGCTCATCAAAAGTTATTTTATAAAAAAACGCTATTTGCGATACGAAAAAACTATAGTTTTTTTCGTATTATTTTCTGATTCTCAGACCTAACTAACAAGCATAAAAAATGAACCAAAATCCGTCGAGCCGTTTCGGAGCAATGTACGCCGCGACACAATAATTTCATATATTGAAAATATTTTTTAAATAAACTTTATTTATAATTATATTAAAATTCTAACCACACTTTACTTCTCACCTGAAATCACGCTGTCACGTTACATCTTCCCGTCACGTCAGTCAGTCTCGCGTGACGGTGCTACGCGGACGCCTACGCCGTAGCGCCTACGCCGTAGCTCGTAGCCGCGTAGCTTCGTAGCATTCATTTTACGTGTTTTTATGATCTGAATACTAATTGGGTGAGTTATTAATTCTAAGGTGTTCATGATTATTAATTTTAATAAGGATCTATTGTAAGACGGTGAATGAATTGAATTAAGGATGTAATTAGTAGGTAATGAAAACTTTTTGGCTGAAATAAAGTGAAAAATTTAGGAAATACTTTTAGCAAAATAATTTTAACATTCAAGTGAATATTTTAAATAAAGTTTTTATATTTTAACGAATTATGTTAAGACCTACTATAAAAATACAAAATTAAAATATTTTTAAATAAATAAATATTATACACTTTAAGTTAAAAAATTAAATTAATTCATTTCTTGTAACGAGTAATATTTAATAAACATTGTTAAATATTGTTTATAATTTATATTTATTAGTTTCGCTAGAATATAAATTGTTCAAAATTATAATTGGTGATGCAAAATGAAAAAATATTTTTCAAACGTTTACTGAGTTGAAACTAACAAAGTGTTTTATTTTTTTTAAATCCTTTATGAATGTTTTTTTATTACTTTCATTAATCATAAGATTTTTTAAAGATTTGAATGTAATTTATTAGGGAATATATTGTATCTACTTTGAGTTGTTAATAATATTATTTTTAAGTAAAATTTCCTTCGGCCTGTTGAGAGTATTTCGAGGTTACGTCATGAAAGCGAGGTTCTAAATAATAATAATATTTCGTCACGTCGCCGTCACGTTTTTGGACAGAAATTTCACTTCTGACACGTGTATTCTGTACACACTTTTTTATAAATAATCAGTAAGGGGATGAGTGTCTATATAGACTTATAAAAGAAATGGTGATAATACTTTAGGGTGTGTACGTGTTCCTTGTAGAGAGTTCACTGTGAAAGTAGTAGCGCTGAAAGACCAAAACCAAAAGAGGAAACTCGTGACGCTCGGGCCTTGCCCATACAAAAGTGAAAAAAAAATTCGTCTTTCAGAGCTGCTACTTTCACAGTGAACTCTCTACAAGGAACACGTACAGACCCTTAAGTATTATCACTTATTTTTGTTACACACTATATACAGACACCTCTTTTAAAACGCCTATTTTCTGAGGGAATATTATTGCTATTTCAGTGAAACCGTAGGATGGTGATAGACAGCAGAATACTAATCCTTTTAGTGCTTCTAGTGCTATATGACACATGTTTTTCTCATTTTACGTCATTATTAATACTTTAGACCAGTGGTAGTCAACAGGCGGACCACGAAAGGTCGAATCGATTAATACATAGATAAGGTACCTATGCGTATACCTTTATTAATTAAAATAATATTTTAAGGCTACATAGGACAAGTGTGTTTTTTCTGGACCTCGTTAAAATTTGATTTTAGCGCATCCGGACCTCACCGAAAATTAGTTGCCGACCCCTGATTTAGACTATAAAGGACCAATTGGAACGTGCTATTCAGCATCGAAACAGGCAGCCCAACACTGCGAGTGGAAAGTTTGGCAATTCAATGTGTAACTTCATATGTAGTAAATAAAGTTCAATTTTAAATGGCTCAGTGAGTACTGCTTGCGTCACCTTCTAATATGAAATCTACTATATAGATTATAGAGCAGGGGTCATTAATTAGTTTCGCTCGGGGTCCGTTTTAAGAAATGAAATGAACTTCGCGGTCCACATGTTGTATATAAAAAAAATTAAATATAAAAAATTACGGAAATTACAAAGGTATATTTAGATATCAATGAGAAAAGTAACCATTTTTTGTAGCTAATTATCTCTCTGAAGTTTGGAGTGAAATATTGGTGCAAGCTATAGATATTGACATTAAATCCTGGAGATGTTGAAGTCCTAAGATGATCGAAGATCATCTTCGAATAGGCTTGGTCCGCACACAATGGGTCGGCGGTCCGGATGCGGACGGCGGTCCGCCATTTGGTGACCCCTGTTATAGAGTATTTTAAGTTTCACACACATTTGCTAACGCACCCGTATACGTGTCATTTTCTATATCTACACAAAAGCGAAGTAACCCAACGTGCTTGCAAATATTCGGTACCTCAAAAACGCCTATATCCATACTAATATTAAAAATGCGAAAGTATCTCTGTTTGTCTGTCTGTCTCGCTTTACCGCGAACATTACTAAACCGATTGTAATAAAATTTTGTACACACATAGTCTAGAGTCTGAGAATGAGAATAAAGGTTTTAGTAAGCTTTGAAACTTGACACAGATTTTGTTTATTAGATGGATTTAGAGGAAACTTTGCAATTATGTAGGCTACATTTAATCCGGCATTCCCACGGAAACGGGGACCACCGCGCTGTAAACTGTAGTCCATGCGGACGGATTCGCGGGCAACAGCTAGTGAAATATAAAATGCAATTTCCCAGCTCTGGCTATTTCTGTGAAACCGTATGATGGTGGCAGACAACGGGCGGCTAATCCTTTTAGTGCTTCTTGTGCTCATTACGACATAAATGAAATATATTTCTTGTAAGAAATATTTTGTGTGGCCTGGAAAATTATTTAAAACACTTAAGCTAAAACTATTTCCTTATTATTATTTAAGTTTGTACCTAATCGAGAGACCGTGGACAATCATACAAGCATATGCACCTACAGAACAAGCACCGGAAAGTGAAAGCGACGCCTTTTACTGCACCCTGTCAGATATTATAAAACAATACCACAATAACTTTATCATTGTTATGGGTGATTTTAATGCACAGGTAGGCTGCAGATAACCTGGCGAAGAACTGATATTGGACAAATATGGATATGGAAAGAGAAGTACCAATGGACACAGACTAATTGAACTTCTACTACAAAACAACTTAACATTACTCAATACAGTCTTCAAAAAAGATCTCAAAACCAAGTGGACCTGGCTATCACCCGATGGCAAATACAAAAACGAAATCGATTTTGTAATAACTAACAAACCAAAGTTTTTTAATGATACACACATTATTCAAAATTTAAATTTTAGCACAAACCACCGAATGGTACGCTGCCGTTTAAAGAAATACCCAACCAAAAGAAGCAGAGATAAAATTAAAAATAAAATGACAGTGGAACAATACAGAGAAAAATTGATTTGTCTCTAATAAATAACCTAAAAGAAATACTAAACTCAAATAGAAGTGCCATAGAAAAATACGACCTCATGATTAAGCAACTGTCAAGAATGAGGAAAGGGAACATTACTAAAGAAGTGAAATTTAGTGAGAAAACAATGGAGCTCCTAAAGGAAAGAAACACACTAATAAAAGACAAATTAAAACCGCAAGAAAATCGAAATAAAATAGCTGAACTGAGTAAAGTAATTCGAGAAACGATAAGAAGGGAAAGGAAATTAAAAAGAACGAAAAAACTAGAAGAAGAGATCCAAAGAACAGGGGGAACAAGAAAGGCTTTCAAGGAATTAAGAGAATGTGGTAAGGAATGGATACCAAAACTAAAAAGCAACAGATCTAAACAAGTAACAACTCGTAAAAGAATCCAATGTGTTGCCACAGACTACTACCGAACACTTTACTCAAACAACGACACCGAACAAGAAAAGAACGCCTATGAAAACTCTTACATAAGTTGTACAAAAGTCCCACCAATACTCTTGCAGGAAGTACATAAAGCTATAATGTCACAAAAACTAGAAAAAACCCCAGGACCTGATAACATAACAAACGAGCTAATCAGAGGCACCGAAGAAGAAATAACCCCAATCCTAACCAAGCTGTTTAACGAGATTATAACAACAGGTAAAATACCGAAACAATGGAAAGAATCACATATCATACTCCTTCATAAGAAAGGGGATAAAGATGACATAGGTAATTATAGACCAATTAGCATGATATCAAACGTTTATAAAGTCTTCGCAAAGGTAATTTTGGAACGAATAACAAGAGTCCTAGACGAAAACCAGCCGATTGAACAGGCAGGTTTCAGAAAAAAATATAGTACTATAGACCACATCCATACAAGCAAACAAGTTTTTGAAAAGTATAATGAATACCAGAAGACACTGTATATATGCTTTATAGACTATGCCAAAGCATTCGATAGCATAAAACATAAATTTATCTGGTGGAGTCTAAAAGAGCAAGGAGTGGAGGAGGTCTATATAGAACTAATTAAAGCCATCTACAAAGAAAATAAAAGCCGCATCAAACTAGAATCTATTGGAGACCCCTTCCCAATTGATAGAGGCGCAAGACAAGGAGACCCATTATCCCCTAAACTGTTCAACTCTGTGCTAGAACACACATTTAGGCGATTGGACTGGGATAACTATGGGATTCTAATCAATGGTGCTCGCCTTAACCACTTAAGATTTGCCGATGACATTGTTTTATGACATTGGTTTAGGCGATTGGACTGGGATAACTATGGGATTCTAATCAATGGTGCTCGCCTTAACCACTTAAGATTTGCCGATGACATTGTTTTACTAGAAGAAGATCCTAAGATATTAGAACACATGATAAAAGACATAGCAGAAAGAAGCAGAGAAGTAGGTCTAGAAATAAACACAGACAAAACCAAGCTAATGACCAACTCGACAGAAGTCCACATAGAGGCATATGGAACTAAACTTGATTATGTATACTTAGGACAAATTATATCCCCAGAAGACCCTATGTCCAAGGAAATAAACAAAAGAATAGCCTGCGGTTGGAAGAAATACTGGTCGTTGAAAGAAATTATGAAGAACCAAGACCTAGGTATGCACATCAAGAGAAAAACTTTCAACACGTGTATTCTCCCCTGTATGACATACGGGTGTGAGACATGGGCACTTACGAACAAACACAGAGAGCTACTAGCCAAAACTGAAAGAGCAATGGAAAGAAGCATGTTAGGAATCAGGCTTAGCGATAGAATCCAAAGTTCAGAAATAAGAAAAAAGACAAAAGTAACAGACATAATATCACGCATAGATCATTTAAAATGGAGTTGGACCGGGCACATGTTGCGTTGCAAATTATTTAAGTGGAGTAAGCGAGTAACCTTATGGTATCCAAGAGGAGACACCAGAAGACAGGGACGTCCGAAGACAAGATGGAGTGACGATATCCGCTTAACTCTAGGACCATACTGGACCAGAGCAGCAGATGACCGAGCTCATTGGAGAGAGCTGGAGGAGGCCTATGCCAAGAGGCACACCGAAATGCGAGACATAATCTAACTTAAGAAAGTTACTAATCTAACCAAAATGTAAAACATATATTTCGGAATAAAAAGGGCTTATATACCTAATCGAGATAGTTATTTTTAGTTTTTACATTAACACTAACTGACACGGCAAACTTTGTGATGTCATAATATACGTTTCGAGCATGAAAATCGATATAGGTCGATTTTTAGACTTAGTCGAAACGCAACGGCAAAATTTTAGCCATAATATGACTCAGAATATCCAAAGACTAGATCAACTGAACATAAACACAAACAAAGAAATGACCGCAAAACCGTTTTTTTTGTTAGGGGAATGCTTTTACGGGGCCTGGGGAGGAACACCGAGGTATGTGGGACTCCCCGGGGCGGACGGAAGACGCACCCGGGACTACCCACTAAAACTCCAACGGTGTTCCTGCTCCTGAATGTGGGACTACGGGAAACGCGTGATACACGACCGCAGCCCCACCACCTTTGCCTCTTCAGGCTCAACTCGTGGATACACCATTCCACATTACTCCGCGACGACGCACTGGAACACCTAGTGCATTGTGGCCTACCCGCGACTCGATGTCATGGGTGACGGCAGCCCCATACCGACGCTCTGAGCTCCCCTGCTAAGGCAGGATGTCGTGACTATGTCTGGCCCTTGGTCTCCGCCTCGATCTTCTCCGAGGATCGAGCGCCTCCGCCTCTCATCTGCGCTCCGCCTCCTGTTTCGACGAAATTACCGCTTCGGCGAATGTCTCGACCTCCAAGAGTGTTTGCTGTCTAGCATCGCACAAACGATGGCTGGCAGCGTGATGTCGGATCGAATAGTGGCCTGTAGGGCCGCCCTTTGTCTGCTCCAAGCGGGACATACGAGCAACGCGTGCTGCGCCGGTCCCGGTCGTCACTGCAGTGATGGCAAGCAATGTTTTGCTCGCGTCTGGCCATGTCGCACAGGTACTGACCGAAGCAGCCATGCCCGGTCAGCAACTGTGTGAGACGGTACGAAAACGCACCGCTGTCTCTTTCCACCCAATGACCGCAGCACCTGCCGAAATTTTAAAAATATTACACGTGTTTGACATTTAAATATAATTTAAGGGAAATCTTTCCTCATAGTCCCTCAACATTTTAACATAATAAAAAGTCATCCACCCAAATTACCTTTGAAATGAACAATTTATTATTAAACACGAAAATTAATTCACATTAAATTGACTAGCTCGCCTTTCAATTATGAGCCCAAAATGTATGCTCTTGTACCATGTTACACGGCAGTCAGGCATGCATCACGAAAATGTTGCTATGTTGATACATTACTTAGGGTGTGTTGCACCAGAGGCGTGGTTATAGTTACAGTTATGGTCAAAGTTATGGTTATAGTTAAGGCTAATTTAACTGTAACCTTAACTTTGACCACGGAATTTGACAGATGTATGTTGCGTTTATTTTTTTGCTACAGTCAGTATAAAAAAATGGATTATCCGTAAAAATCGTCAGAAAAAATATTTGTTATAACAACACTGTGATTCATTTTAAATATTCAGGCCAAAAATCGATTTAAGTTTGAGCGGTTATGGTTAAGATTTGACATTTTTCACTACTGTAGTTATAGTTAAAGTAAGTTGGTGCAAACCACCCTTAGTGTTATATATATGAGAGTTTATTCAAATGCTTAAGGAAATAACATAAGTTGACATTATACAAGGTGTAACCAAACTAAGTGATAATACTTTAGGGTGTATATAAGTCCTCTGTATTGAGTTCATTGTGAAAGTAGCTGCGCTGAAAGAGCAACTTTTTTTTAAACTTTTGTATAGGAAAATTCCTGACGTACGGGCGCTTGCCCATACACTATATACAGCTATACTCCTTCAGTGCTGCTACTTTCACAGTGAACTTTATATAAAGGACCCATATACTTATTTTCACTTTGTTTTGTTACACCCTATATACTAACACAGGTCTTTATCTAATCCGGGAAAACAATTCGAAAAAAATCTTCAAGATTCGAACGAATTTAAATCAAGACTTTGCAATCGAACGAAAATTAGACCCACGAGAATTGGGACACAGGTTGATATCATGAAGATGGAATGAATGAAATCCTTAGGGCCTATTTCACCACTTCCTAATATAAGATAAGAGACTGATAGGCTATCCACGATTTATCTGACAGATTCTCCATACTCTATCTGTCAAGTTAAAATGTGGATAGTCTCTCCGGCACTTATCAGGAAGTGGTGAAACAGGACCTTAATATATATACTTTTTTAAATAAACTTACAAAGCACTACAGGCCTCAATGATGGCACAATTATTTTTTTTATATTTTTTATCGCAAAAATATTTTATTTTTTATACCATACTGTATTTACAGCGTATCGTTTTATTATGATATTCCAATACGGAATTTCATAAAATCAACTTTTACGGAAAAATATAAACACATGGAATGTAATAATGAATATAAATATTAAATAGTTCACAATATATAATAAATTAGATAGAGTATAATAAACTAACTAAACCTGCGACTGGCGACATAATATAGGAAGAGCTTTGTACGTCGTACCTTTGTAGAGGTAAGCTCTAAAAGCTTTTTAGGAGTCATAGACGAAGGCATATTTAGACTAGCCATAAACTTATATCGTGCTCATCTAAACCGCAGAAATGGTATTGTATTTTCTACGAAATATGGTACGGACTAGTTATAGAGGATGGTTTTATCTCATATATAAAAATAAGACGGGTTTTCCTTCCTGACGCTATAATTACAGAACTCACGAACCGATTTCCACGGTTTTGCATTCGTCTTGGGCTTCGTGAGGTCTACAGCAAAAAAAAAATCAGAAAAAACTTCAGGAAAAAGCAGGAAAACAGGGAAAAACATTTTGCCAAAACAACGTTTGCCGGGACAGCTTGTTGATTATTTAGTATGACGTGGGGTCAATTCAGTCCGCAACGTGACACGTAGATGCATTTCTATTGACAGACTTCAATACACTGACGTCTTGCAAATCTGTCAAATCCATACAAATTTAGAAATGCATGTACGCGTCGCGTCTGAATTGAACTTTAGGCGTTTAAAAATTATAAACTGTTAATATTTGTAATAAAATTCGATTTTTTTTAATCAAATGCATTGTTTCTTATCAGAGACATTAATAAATGCTATTATGTAATCAGTACACTATAATTTCCAACTGCGATGGTGTTGCAGCCAAAAGTAATTTCAAAATTAAATTACGTAGGTACAACTACTTTTTTTGGTTCCGTAGTCAACAAGGAAACCTTATAGTTTCGGTCTATCCATCCATCTGTCTGTCCGTCTATCTGTCTGTCCGTCTATATTCTGTCCGTCTATCTGTCTGTCCGTCTATATTCTGTCCATCCATCGATGGGGATTCTGGTCCATTGGCCGGTTGTAATACAACAAAATATTATATTTTTTATACAAAACTTTATCAAATTTCATTTAGCCCGAAGCGTAACAGACAAATATAATATTCAGTTAGAACCGACTTTGATATCAGATTTCCAATTAAAATTTATTTTAATTATTCCCATAAGTTTCCAATTAGTCTTAAATTTACTTGCATTTGCGGTTTGTGTACCTAAAACATTGCCTAGAACTCAGCCAAAGATGGCTTATATTTTAATTAATGAACTGATTGCCTACAATTTAATTTGGTTCATTTAGTTATTAGCTGCGGAATTTGACCAAAATTGAATAATAACAACCTTTCGGGAGGTCAATTTGAAACTTCTAACTTGAAGTCAATTAACTCTGCACTGTAGTTCGTGACAGTACTTACGGAAGTACAGTCGGGGACAATCAACTTACTTGCTAAGGGTCAGTTCACATTGCAATCGAGGTGACGCATTTTACAATGAAGCATTCAAAACTGAACTTCATTTTTAACTGACTTCCAAAAAGGAGGAGGTTATATTTTACACAAAATATTGGGTTCCGCCCGAGGTGTTGGGCGGCCTATTTTCATTGAATCTCTCATTTAGAAGGGTTCGGCACTAAAACATTTGTATTGTGTGAGCAATAAGCATAGTATCAATTATATCCATACATATCCATACTAATAATATTATAAATGCGAAAGTGTGTCTGTCTTCACGCCCAAACCGCTGAACCGATTTTGCTGAAATTTGGTATGGAGATACTTTGAGTCCCGAGAAAGGACATAGGACACTTTTTTTCCCGAAAAAAAGTACGACTCCCGCGCGACAAACTTAAAAAAAAAATACTATACCGTGTCGAACGTAGATTATTATCTGTTTCTATACCATAAGAAGAGCACTAACTCACTAGAATTATTATATTAGGCACGTAAAACTTTTCTTTGTATTAATCGAATATCGTAGAAAGGGACTGATAGACATATAAAATCTCAGTAATATGGAGTATTTCGCATTGCCCTAAGAAATCTTAAAGCAGATTTCTAACTGTAAAAATACGAGTATTTTCTAAAATTAAAGTTCTTAGTACGTGCTGATGATAACGAAGGATAGCAGCTGTTTTCTTACGGAATTGAAAAATCCAAGAGCGATTGTAAGACCGTGTACTGTTACGTTATCTAGACCAGTGTTTTTCAACCTTTTATATGTCGCGATTTGCTTTGTTATCTTAATTACCTGCACGTAAGTATATTATGTATCTAATATCGTATTGTTAAATTGTATATTAATTATTAATGTTTATTGTTTTTTTACTGAAATAGCTCACTCAACCTCTGGCGACCCTCCTATCGCAATCTACAGGTTGAAAAACACTGATCACAATCGTGAAATCACTAGACGTGCCAACTTACGCCAGTCGATTGTAGAACGCCGTTGGAATCAACTATTCAATTTTAAGTACGTGTTAGTAAGCGTAAGTAACGCCTCCGTGGTCCAGTGGTTTAGAGCGTGGCTCTTGACTCGGAGGTCGTGGGTTAGATTCCCACATTGGAAACATGTTATTTCCAAGTTAAGTAAGGACAATGCAGGCTGGCAGGCTGAGTGTGACAAGTAAGATGATCCATGCATCGGATGGGGATGTAGAAATTCGGTCCTGCGCCTGATCTCTCGCCAGTCGTGTCAGACTTCCGTCCCACTGCGTTATGAGAGTAAAAGGAATAGAGAGTACTCTTGTGTACTGCGCACACACTTTTTTTATGAAATAAGGGGGCAAACGAGCAAAAGGGGCACCTGATGGAAAGCAACTTCCGTCGCCCATGGACACTCGCAGCATCAGAAGAGCTGCAAGTGCGTTGCCGGCCTTTTAAAAAGGTAATAGGGGAGGGTAGGGAAGGGAAGGGAATAGGGGAGGGTAGGGAAGGGAATAGGGTAGGGGATTGGGCCTCCGGTAAACTCACTCACTCGGCGAAACACAGCGCAAGCGCTGTTTCACGCCGGTTTTCTGTAAGAACGTGGTATTTCTCCGGTCAAGCCGGCCCATTCGTGCCGAAGCATGGCTCTCCCACGTATGAACTACTTGATATACACTTGGGCACTATATAACTACTGCTGCATAACTGGCCTGGGTTTCAATGAAACCGGCCACCGTCACCGATAACCGGCATGGGAGTTATTATGAGTGACCGTAAGTACGTGTTAGCGAGTGAAATCACGTGTGTCTTGTGAGTAAAAGCCTGATTACTAAAAAATTACTTGTTAGTATAAGTACGTTTTAGTAAGTGTAAGTACATGTTGAGTGTAAGTACGTGCTAGTAAGCGTGTCAGGCTTATTGGAGCTTTACAGTGCATACTGAAGTTTAAAATTTTGTTGGGAATTATCTAAAGTTTCAGTTGAGAGAATAGTGAATGAAGTGTTGACGATATTTTAAATAATGCTATATTATAATTAATATTTTAAATCCAAAATAGAGACCTAAGAAATGAATCTTAGCTGTCTTCACATTCACCTCGTGTCATGAGAGTAAAGCACCGTGTGTATGGCGCACATACTTGGGCACTATAAAATAATTTTGGTTTGGTTTTTTCTTCCAGACCAGCTTCGGATTGAAATCAAAGTAGTAGCGAATATACTCAATCATGAGTAAACAACAAAATATTGAATCATCTGTATTATTAAACCATTTTCATGGCCATCCATCAACATAAACAGTAGCCCGAGTTTTAATGTCGGCCTTAAACGTAATTAAAATAATTAAATTACAATCCGCAAGATTAGTGGCGAATTTGAACGGGTCAGTTGTTTTTAAGATTAGCGATTTAAGCCTCTAAGCCCGCCGTGGTTAATCTTTGTTTAGTCGCACAGAAATGATTTGATTAATTATCAACAACAGGCAATTTGGACAGGCTGATCCGAAAGTACAAAAAGAATACAGTATATTAGAAAAATAAGAAGACCATAGACATACAGTTTAAACTGCGTACAGTTTAAAAGTGGGTAACTAACAAGAGGAGCATGTTTTTATGCTTTAGGGCCGGGAAAATTATTTGAAATAAAAAAATGTGGATTTTATGTATAGCCTACTAACCAAATGATGTAGTAGGTATAAGTTACAAGGTTTGTTCAAATTATTATAAGAGAAAAATGTGTAATTGACGTTATGTTATAAAATGTTTTGTTACTTACCTACGTCTTGAATTATGAGAAAAATTAGGCAACACGTACGAATTTATTGAACTAACTAGCTGACCCGGCAAGTGTTGTTTCGCCATATAAATTATTTCTAGTATCAATATAAAAAGTAGATAAAAACCTATTCTCAGGTCTAACGAATTTACTTACAATGTTGATGTACTTACTTATCACTAATAAATTGTTTTTGTTACAGATCATGATGTTCTATACCGGATTGAGAATGAAAGTAAGTTAATTTTAAATCTCTTTTTAAATCTGCACCCTGAAAGCACAGCAATATGCACAATAAAATGATATAAAATACTAAAGAGATTTTTTTATCTGTCACTTTGTCTACTCTTCCGTAGAAAGAAATTCTCTCTCAACAGGCTTAGCATAGCAACATTGGAAACGGGAATGAATGAAACTGACAGATTTTGGTGACAAAATGGCGGATTTTCTTTGTCTAACTCATTTTGTCTATTTTTCCGTAGAAAGAACCGCTTCTATGGTGACCATGCTTAGCCTGCAGGTTTTGCTACGCGAAAAAGCAGAACGCAGGGACTATTTGAAATTTAGTTTATACTCTAGAAGACTTGTAAATTTACCGTGTAATATGTAATATCCGTTAAAATACATTTAATTTTAACGAGCTGAGATGCGTTTTCGGTGCAGAGTTATCTGATGGAACCTTAATACTTTGGTCATAAGGATCGTTTTGCAACAAACTCTGAGGTAAAATATCTCGGAGTGTAGTGAAGTCTATCTGTATGTAAAGTAAGTAATTACAAAGCCATTCGGTGCTGTTAGATTGAAAATGTCCCTTTGTTAGAGGAGTTTTATACTGTTACATGAACGTTACGGGTAATAGGGTGTTAAGTGTTGAAATAATGTGTTTTACTTTAGTTTTAATCTCAATGAAACTTGAGTAGCGTAGACATTTGAATCTCTAAAATATAATATTCATTCTTATAGTGAAGAATGAACGTATTTTTTTTTATAATTATATTCTTTTAATAATAAAAACGTTATCTTTAAGAAACTTACCACACCACATATTTTTTTATTTCCATTAAAGACGCGTCTATGGGCTTTTCTGATTTCGCTGAACCTTTTTTTGTCTCATTTTTTATATTAATTTTTTTTCGTTTTTTATATGGACGCTTCACCATCCTCTCATAAGCATTTTCCATGAGCGTGTCAAGCAGTTGTAACAGCTATAATAATATGAGTTAGATTTTAATTATCAGTTTTTTACTCTTCCCCCTAAGATGACACTACCAACCATCAAGTCATTTTAATGTAACCTTAATCATTACCAATTATACGTGGGAGAGCCATGCTTCGGCACGAATGGGCCGGCTCGACCGGATAAATACCACGTTCTCACAGAAAACCGGCGTGAAACAGCGCTTGCGCTGTGTTTCACTGAGTGAGTGAGTTTACCGGAGGCCCAATCCCCTACCCTATTCCCTTTCCTACCCTCCCCTATTCCCTTTCCTTCCCTACCCTCCCCTATTACCCTATTCCCTCTTAAAAGGCCGGCAACGCACATGCAGCTCTTCTGATGCTGCGAGTGTCCATGGGCGACGGAAGTTGCTTTCCATCAGGTGACCCGTATGCTCGTTTGCCCCCTTATTTCATAAAAAAAAAAAAAAAAAAAAAAAAAACCTTAATCATACATAATTTACCAATATTATTAAACTTCACAATTAAGTTGTGAATTTTAATAACAAGGCCGCAACAATTAAATGGTTTCCAAGACTAATATACAAAGGAGTTGGCACGGTTTGGTGGTTCCTCTAACTTCATTAATATGGCTTTTACCCTTGTCATAAGTTAATTTGTAATGATATTGACTAATATTAAGGTACGGAAATTCTTCATTTAAGGTGCCAGGGTTTTCATAAATGTTTGTAATTGATTGTACCGGTGGTTCTTGGTGGAAATGCATATTAAACACTAATAAAACAATATTTGCGTGCACTTTTTCCACTATATTAAGAAATTATTAACGAATTACACGACCGGTTTCGAAATTAAATCACACCTGAAGATGATTAATTTCGAAACCGGTCGTGTAATTTGTTAATAATTTCTTAATATAGTGGAAAAAGTGCACGCAAATATTGTTTTATTAGTGTTCATAAATGTTACCTATGTAACAAGTTAATAATAAAGAGAACAAAATAGGAAAATAGAGTCTTAGATAATATTAACATACTCCAATTATTTTGACATTCTTTACTTGTTTCTTAAAATGCCTTCATTATATTAGCCTATAGTAGATTGTATTTGCAGCTACACCTGAATAGCGAATGTTTAAATTATTGAAATCTTCTAAACGTTTTGAAGATGCATAACTTACAAAATATTTTTTTAGGAAAAAAATATTTAAACAGCAATTTTTAAATTTTTTTTTATGAAATAAGGGGGCGAACGAGCAAACGGGTCACCTGATGGAAAGCAACTTCCGTCGCCCATGGACTATATACACTCGCAGTATCAGAAGAGCTGCAAGTGCGTTGCCGGCCTTTTAAGAGGGATCAGAGTAATAGGGGAGGGTAAGGAAGGGAAGGGAATAGAGGAGGATAGAGAAGGGTAGGGGATTGGGCCTCCGGTAAACTCACTCACTCGGCGAAACACAGCGCGAGCACCGTTACATGCCGGTTTTCTGTGAAAACGTGGTATTTCTCCGGTCGAGCCGGCCCATTCGTGCCGAAGCATGGCTTTCCCACGTGTAATTAAATTATTTTTATGGAATTTGGATAAGAATACCTTCTGCCTTCATACTACATAAATATTAACCTCATTAGTTAAATTACATAATGCACAAGTTACATACTTATAAAATGTCTCGTAGAAACACATTCTGTTTTGAATTTTCAGTGTAATTTGTAGAAGCAAGCAACAAGCCAGTTAACTAATTGCGGTTGCAGAATTTGCTGCGGCGTAGGATTTGCTACAATTACTTTTCTTACAACGCTTCTTACGATTTCAAAGAGCGCATATGAAACATGGTTGGTGATTATTCTAATTCAAGAGTACGTTTTCGTACATATAAATTACGATATTATGCTTTGTATAAGAATATGTCGGTTCCTATCTTAGATCCTACCTTCTGTAATATTACAGAAGTCATAATATTACAGTAGCATATTATACTTAAGTACTAAGTATAGTTATACCACAGAATAGATAATAGTACAAGTAATACACCCTGCATTAAGTACATACTTAGGACTACACTAGAGTCTAGAGCAGGGGTCACCAATTAGTTTCGCTCGGGGTCAGTTTTAAGAAATAAAATGACCTTCGCGGTCCACACAATATTTAAAAAAATATTTATTAAACAAATGTCATTACGGAAATTACAAAGGTGTTTATTTGTATCAATGAGAAAAGTGTCAATTCTTGTTGCTACAAGTTCATCAGTATGTCGAGACTGAAATTAATTTTTAAAGAAGAACATGCTTGGTCCGCACACAATGGGTCGGCGGTCCGGATGCGGACCGCGGTCCGCCATTTGGTGACCCCTGGTCTAGAGCCTCAGTAGTCTAGTGTTCTAGAATCTAGATGGTTAAGAGCTCTCGACTTTTTTGATTTGATTCCTGCTTCGGAGCCCCCAAAAAATCAAGTTACCTTTGCCTTATTTCATTGCAACAGTGGTATTGTAAAGTAATGTTAAAAGTTTGTCAAAATCCGTTGTTATAAAGGCCGAATAATGTTTTTTATTCCCCCACTACTTTTTATTACCACGCCCATCTGAAATGATAAACGGGGTATAATTTTGTCAATGGCGAAGTTTTGTAATAAATAAGGGATGTTTTCACTAAGAAGTTCCTTTGTTGAGGTCAGTCTAGGCACAAAGCCAGGCTTAATGTTAGCTAAAGGACGCCCGACGAATAGTTCACAATAAGTTAGTTCTAAATATATATACAAAGTTTTGTCTGTTTGTGACTTCGGAATTAAGTAGGATCTAAAACAGGACTAGTTGCTTGTAATGGATAATAGGATGGGTTTGTTGGGACAGATTTGTTTAGTTACTTATAATTAAACTTTTTTGGGTTGGTTTCTTTGATAATCTCATCCCACATCCTGACATTTAGCTGAAAGCCCTTATTGTTAACTTCTTTCACGGATGCTTTTAATAATTTTAAGTAAATATAATTTGACAACCTCTGTGGCTCAATTATTGGTTTAGTGTGGGGCAGCTCAAGCCGGGGGTCGCGGGTTCGAACCCCGCTGACGGAACAAAAAGTTTTCAATGTTCCCGGGTCTGGATGTGTATTAAATATGTCGTCTGGTACCTGTAACACAAGTCCTTCTTTCAAGGTACTTAGCACGGGGCCAGATTGACGTGGTGTGAAGAGTACATAGATATTATTATATTAATATAATAATAATAATAATTTAGTGAACTGTAATAAAATATTATATTATTTACTTTTACAAAAATATAGTTAAATGCGAAAATATAATAATTTATTTATCCTATCTTTAGGCTTAGACCGCGAAACGATTCAATTTAAAATTGGTAGTTATAGTTTTTATCTCGGAAAAGTGTACGGTTCTCAAGGGATACCTACTCCATTTTGGTGCAATAGAGATGAAGGTCATCCTGTAAAGTATATTTCATGATTATAGAAGCTTATTCAAAATATTATATTCTTCTATTCATGCCGATTTCTAGGAGAGCTTTCGTTCTTTAGGAGTTCATACTCGTAAGTATTTGCCAAGTGTTTGGCAATAAAAGCAATCTCAATCCCAGGGATTGGCAATTTTAGGAACAATACGCTAACGGATTTAATCAAGGATACAACTAGATATTTCATTCCGAGCGTAAGGTAGGTAAGTTGGGAAGAACTACATACATTGTAAAAGTTGCTAATCCCTACTGATCTTATGTATGTGTGACTTTAACTTCTTCATTTTCAACAGATTAAAATAAAATCAGCCAAGTGCGAGTCGGACTCGCGGACGAAGGGTTCCGTACTGATACGGAACAAAAATAGGCTAAGAATTAAATTTTTATTTTATTTTAATGTTATTGTTAAATATTAAAGTACATCTTATCTTATATATATAGCAATATTATCTTATCTTATCTTATATATATTGTATATATATATATATATATATATATATATATATATATATATATATATATATATATATATATATATATATATATATATATATATATATATATACAAGAATTGCTCGGGTTTCGGGGGCGATAAATCGATCTAGCTAGGAATCATTTTTAGAAAATGTCTTTTTATTCGTGTTTTGTCAATATTGAGCAAAGCTCGGTGAAATAGCTAGTAATAGTATAACAGAAGAATGTGTGAAAAATTTAATTGCCTACCTCTTGCCACTATTAATATACTTAGAGCAAAAAAGGCCGAAAAAATCACATTTGTTGTATGGGAACCCCCCTTAAATATTAATTTTATTTGTTTTCAGAATTTGTTGTCGGCATCAGATATACACAATTTGTGAAAATTTCAGAAGTCTAGCTATAGCGGTTCTTGAGATACAGCCTGGAGACAGACAGGCGGACAGGCAACGAAGTCTTACTAATAGGGTCCCGTTTTTACCCTTTGGGTACGGAACCCTAAAAAGGAGGCTATTAATTCGACCCGTGTATATTAATATGTAATATTTCCCGAACTGCCAAGTTTTCCTACACCTAATATGTTAGTCTATATCAGCGTCGGAACAAATGTGCCAAATTTCAGAAGTGTGTGTATGTATGTGTGGTATGTATTTATATAATCTTTTTTATTGTAGATACTAGGTTTTGTACAACTTAGGGAACACATGTTCAATAGGTTTCATCAAAATCGGTTCAGTAGTTTTTGAGATACGGAATATGGAATTCGGTTGTTTTATTTAAAATATTATTACAACATTACTTTTTGGTCTGAAGAGGTCCTGGAGGAATTTCGAATTCCGCACCCTCCCATTCAATATACGACCGGCTCTTGACCTCTTTAAATTAATATTTACATCCCTAACAATACAATATTTAACAAACATTGTATTTCACCGGCGCCCGTATAATTCGGTAATTTATATGTGAGGCCTAAAAAGCGAAACAATTGGCTGGCCGCCAGCACTGGTGTTGACAACTGAACCACTCTAAACAGCAAACATTATTGTAGCTCATATTTCCACCTAAATAAACTTAGCTGACATTCAATACGGTGAAAACGGTTGCCGATTGTATTTAAAGTGCAAATATTTCGTTTCGAGTGTCTAGCCCAGTTGTGGGTAGTTCTTGTTTTGATTTCAAGAGAATTGATATACTAAGTAGACATCAGGATTAGGCAAACGTAGCATACTTTAGGGCTGGTATAAATAGTCAGTGCTTAAGATGCGACCCGGTCTCAAGAGGCGGTTCGGCTCTGTGATTGGTTGGCTGTCAAAATTTGGACCAATCACTGAACTGAACTGAACCGTGTCTTGAGACCGAGATGCATCTTGAGTACTGACTATTTATACCGGCCTAGGACAGTGTTTTGCAAGCTTTTTGTGTTCAAGGTAAATCTGGGTTCCGTTTTATGGTTCAGTAGTCAGCCAAGTTTTGTTGATTACAGAACCCTATAACAGAACCCTAACGAGCTGATTTTTTGTATATTGATAGATTAGTAGTCATATAATTTAAGAGTAACATTGTCCTACAAATAAAACAGTCCTGGATATTTTAGGACCATCAATTCAAAGTATGAAATCCTTTCTACCTCTGTTAACTACCACTTTCGAGACTTTTCGCAAAAAAATGTTGTTCGTCTTATCAAAATGAAGCTACTCACAAAAAAATTACTTGATAGTAAAAAAAAATATTCGTTCTATGGCTCTCGTACCTAAACTATACCCTACCTTTTCTAGAAAAGTTAAAATTTTTGGAGGTACACCCAGAAATTAATCAGCGTGTACAGGTATGCTCTGTACCCAATTCATATTCCTTTCGTCGATTCTCCTGAGATGTTGCTTTTTTGTTTCTTATAAACTAGGAAATCTAGGAATATATAGGTTACAAAATTACATTTTTCGTGTCACACCAATTACTGGCTCCGGTACACCAATATTCGTATTGAGATGCAGGGTGTCCTACGTAGGACTCCCTGCATCTCAATGGACTGACGATTTGAAGAAGAAGAAGGTGGCGGGCAGTAGATCGGATGGATGAGGACTCCTCGAGATTGTGATGGTTGGCGCTCATTGTAATGGGCCTACTTTCAGAAGTAGTCGGTGATAAGCTGATGATAACGATGAACCGATTTAATGTCCACTGCGTAGGATAATCGTAAAGATACCGTGTCCATCCGCGTATAATATTGGAGAGTAATTTTTGTTACAAAATGGACGAAGAAAAAATTGTCCTTAAAGGTGATCGCACATTTATCAGCACGCACGCGCCGAACGCACCGCATTTTAGAATTAGTTTTTTTTTTATGAAATAAGGGGGCAAACGAGCAAACGGGTCACCTGATGGAAAGCAACTTCCGTCGCCCATGGACACTCGCAGCATCAGAAGAGCTGCAGGTGCGTTGCCGGCCTTTTAAGAGGGAATAGGGTAATAGCAGAGGGTAGAAATGGGAAGGGAATAGGGGAGGGTAGGGAAGGGAATGGGGTAGGGGATTGGGCCTCCGGTAAACTCACTCACTCGGCGAAACACAGCGTAAGCGCTGTTTCACGCCGCTTTTCTGTGAGAACGTGGTATTTCTCCGGTCGAGTCGGCCCATTCGTGCCGCAGCATGGCTCTCCCACGTAAAATATTGTTTGAAATGATGTGAAACCTTGGTCCTCGCACATTCACCCGCACCGTACGCGCGGCATTTCGTGTACTATGCAGTGCACGTTCGACGCGTACGGCGCGTACGGTGCTGCCAAATGTGCGATCAGCTTTACAAAATAAGATACAAAATGTGACGTCTACGTGACGGGAAAGAGCAGTGCCTGTTATGTGACGATGGGGAATGTTATGTTATCGTGTCAACTTCATTTCAAATGATCTGATGCTGCATAAAATTTTAGGGGTTCGTCTCATGGGGTGATTTTGAGGAATGATCGCACTAAATATTTATCGTAATACTTGGTTTATGAATTGGTATCGAAAGATTTTTTAGTTGGTCTTTATAGTTGGGGAGGGGAAGAGGGGATTTCAGGAGTAGCTCGAGCGTGTCAAATTAAGCTTGCATAGGCTTTCGACATTTTGTGTCTAGTTATTATGGTATAGAAATCAGATTTCTCAGGTGGTGGGTAAAAAAAATTTTTTTTTTGAATATTGAAATGTCGTTAGATCTGTCAGATTAAGATATATGATATGTTTAGTATACCCCAAAGAAGCTTCTATAAAAAGCACTGACGATTCAAAGGTTAGGTAACCCTTTTTAAAATGTCCCTACATTTTAAAAATTTAAAATATAAAAAAATAAAGCTTCATATTTTCTTAACTAAGCTTCGCAGATATTTTATTTTCCTCTAAACTAAATGATTTAGTCCTCGTTGTCTAAAATATATTTATAATTTACCTAAATAAGCAATTTTCTGAATATATTTTCTTTTTAAAAACCTAAAATGGCTGCAGTTTCTGAACCCACCGCTAAAATAAAAAAACGCTCTTATTATTTTTTTATCAGCTTTACCTAATGTACAAAACCTACTAGGTCTCCATAACGCTCGAGTAACTACAAAAATAGCACCCTCCCCTCCTCTACTATTATCAAGGGGACCGATATATGCATTATCATGACAACTAAATTTCAAGGCTCTTTTAATTAATAATTGTTGTTAAAGTTGCGGCAAAAGGCACCACGATTATTGTCAATACGAGACAACATACACTTCTGTACACGTTCGTGTTATTTGTCCATCATGGGAATATGTAGGACAGCGTGAAAATATTTTTTTCCAAAGAATTTTAGCTGCAGAAGATAAAACTCTAACATTTATTAAAATTATATTATGGTAGCATTGCCCTGAAAATATTGAAATAACACAGCTATCAAAACGTATTGTTGCAGACATAATAAAAATAAAATCATGTATCCGAATATATCCAAATTGTCTACTTACAAGGCGGCGTTGTAACAAAGCTTATGGCCCTTAAATATTATGTGCATATTAAAGCGACAAAGATGCGTATCTAAATCATACATAGAATAAGTCATATCAATCGAAATAAAAAATTTGTGCGTCCTAAATTCGACTTTACGACGGTACCCCTAGGGTCGAATTTCGTTGAATTATTGATCACGTAGACGTAAAAAGGCTCGACAGTCGACATCCCGTATTACGGTAAGAGGATTACGGTATGGTGTCGGGTTGGTCGAACGACTTGATTCTTGCCTCTTTTATGTTCGATAAATCATATTGACGCGATTGTAAATCTTCAGATTGGAATGTACAATCTTTTGTTCACTGACGCAATGTTGGATGCAAATTTGTCAACAATTTTCCGGGATTGAATAACGGGATGGAGAGAAAAAGAAAGATTTGGATTTGAACGGATCTGTTGATGTAGCAAATTCTTTTTGACAGTGATTTATCTATATATATATATATATATATATATATATATATATATATATATATATATATATATATATATTTTTAAGAGTATATATATATATATATATATATATATATATATATATATATATATATCATTTATCTAATATAGGTATTAAGGTGACGTCGCGTTAAAGTAAAAATCGTTTTGGATATGTTTTAGAACGGCTTGTTTGAAAAAATGGTTTTTGTCGCGTAATTTAAAAAACATAAATATATATCATATTTTAAGCTATGGGAAAACTATAGTGTATGCTTTTTATACAAATTATGGAAGCTTAAATAACTCTCCTATGTTGGCAAAATAAGAATCCCTGTTTTTATAGAGGTTTTATAGAGGTTTATCCATTTTAATTTAACAATCCTTCAGGATATATTAACCATCTTTTAAGCATTTCTTTGTAACTGGATAACTCCCGCAACTCCGTTGCGCCAAAATTCGTTTATCGCGCGAAACCCGTGAATTTTTTTCTGCATAAAAATATCCTGTGTCCTTTCCCGAGACTTTAAGTATCTTTATTCCGAATTTCAGTAAAATATATATACCAAGCGGTTTGGGAATGAAAAGGTTATAGACAGACGACAGTTTCGCATTTGTAAACTAATAGGTATGTATTATCTAATAAATCTTCTTTAATATATAAAACTCAAAGGTGACTGATTGACATGGTGATCTATCAACGCACAGACGGACAAACCACTAGACGGATCGGGCTGAAATTTGGCATGTAGGTAGATATTATGGCGTAGGCTAAGAAACGATTTTTATTAATTCCACCTCCAAGGTGTTAAAATAGGGGATGAAAGTTTGTATTTTTTTTTTAATGAAATAAGGGGGCAAACGAGCAAACGGGTCACCTGATGGAAAGCAACTTCCGTCGCCCACGGACACTCGCAGCATCATAAGAGCTGCAAGTGCGTTGCCGGCCTTTTAAGAGTGAATAGGGTAATAGGGGAGGATAGGGAAGGGAAGGGAAGGGAATAGTTGAGGGTAGGGAAGGGAATAGAGTAGGGGTTAGGGGATTGGGCCTCCAGTTAACTCACTCACTCGGCGAAACACAGCGCAAGCGCTGTTTCACGCCGGTTTTCTGTGAGAACATGGTATTTTTCCGGTCGAGCCGGCCCATTCGTGCCGAAGCATGGCTCTCCCACGTATGTATTTATATTTATATCCCACGTATGTTTTATTGTGTTGTATATAATAATACTTCTTAACGCGAGCGAAGCCGCGGGCAAAAGCTCGTCAAAGATAAAATAGAAAAGTATTGGTTAGTTTGAACGAACCACAGAAAAAAATGCCCTTGAATTTTTCAATAGTTTAACTCATTGGACTAAAGAATTATATGCGGATTAACCACAGGTCGACTTCAATGCCACGGGTTGATACCGCGTGCAATAAACAGGTGCCTTACTCCCGAAACTGATATCGATTTCGATTTTCGATTTCAACGGTTTTTTGACACTTTAGACATCTAAAATATGTCTAAAAAATGTCAAAAAACCGTTGAAATCGAAAATCGGAACCGATATCAGTTTCGGGAGTAAGGCACCTGAGAAAACTTGAATTTTGACAATTTCGAGAGCGAAACTAGAAACAAGAAAAAAATTAATTGCAGTAATATTTGGTTTCTAACTTCAATGATGTTGAAACTACCGATTATTTGACTATAATATAGGTATAATAATAATAGCTCCCACACCGGTTTCGGTGACGGTGGCCGGTTTCATTGAAACCAGGCCAGCTACGCAGGAGTAATTTATAGTGCCCAAGTGTGTGCGCAGTACACAAGAGCACTCTCTATTCCTTTACTCTCATAACCCAGTGGGACGGACGACCGACACGACTGGCGAGAGATCAGGCGCAGGACCGACTTTTTAGATGCCCATCCGACGCATGGATCATCTTACTTGTCAGACAATCAGGTGATCAGCCTGCATTGTCCTAACCAAACTTGGAAATAACATGTTTCCAACGCGGGAATCGAACCCACGACCTCCGAGTCAAGAGCCGCGCTCTATACCACTAGACCACGGAGGCGCTAATATAGGTATTAAGGTGACGTTGCGTTAAAGTAAAAAATCGTTTTGGATATGTTTTAGAACGGCTTGTTTGAAAAAATGGTTTTTGTCGCGTAATTTAAAAACCATAAATATATATCATATTTTAAGCTATGGGAAAACTATAGTGTATGCTTTTTATACAAATTATGGAAGCTTAAATAACTCTCCTATGTTGGCAAAATAAGAATCCCTGTTTTTATAGAGGTCTTTCTGATTAATTATTCTGTGTTGACCAATCGTGTTATGCTATGGGTAATTCAAAAATAAAGACATGATGAATACTGACAATGAACTGTAATTTCTTAGCTTTAATCATTGCTGAGAAAAATCGAAATCGCTGCAGCCAAATTATCAAGGCGTCACCTTAAAGCCTCCGAATCTAAATTCGTATTGAATTCTATTAGAAATATTTCTTAAAAAATCTATACATTTATTTTCTCTTACGTAGGTAGGTCTAGCTGTTTGTAGTTTTTGATTTTCCAACTTCGGTACACCGCACACCTGAGCAGCTGACCTGGTTCGGTCCTGATTTAAAATAAAACCATCTCCGGTCTCGCGAGGAATTCTGTAATAAATAAAAAATACGATCCATTAAGCCGGCACTATCTTAAGCGTAGAATTATTCTGTTACTGGCGTCTTATCTTTCTTTTATTTATACTTTATGAGCTGGCATTTTTTTAAATAACCCATCATCATAAACGTACAATGTACTATTAGAGAAGTTGATTCATAGGCAGATTGCGGACCTACCATAAAGTTGATATACCTAGCGGAATAGAGAAACAAAGGCCTGAGTAAGAGAGATGTCACCATCAGTAACACTGCATGGTAAAAAGAGACGTGTGATACATGACAGCAGCACTCTTTATTTGACGTCCAGTCGGCACGTGCCGCACGTTGACAATTTAATCTCCTAGAAATCATGTTCAACCATGCTTGTGTAAGTGTATAGGTACGAACACATATTTTTCGCACAGATGAAAACCAATTTTGGTTTCATTTGACAGCTCGAGATTGTTGCTCTATTCCGCTAGGTATATTAACTTTAAAAAAAAAAAAAAAAAAAAGGTATATTAACTTTATGGTTTCATCTGTGTGTAAAAATATGTGTACGTATACACTTACACAAGCATGATTGAACATGATTTCTATGAGATTAAATTGTCAACATGCGGTACGTGCCGACTGGACGTCAAAAAAAAAGAGTGCTGCTGTCATGTATCAGACGTCTCTTTTTACCACGCAGTGTTACTGATAGTGACATATCTCTTGCTCAGGCTTTTGTTTCTCTATTCCGCTAGGTATATTAACTTTATGTGTCAAACTCAGCCAAAAGATAATAAGTACCTACTTACCTACCTCCGACCATAATATGACGCAGGTCCGTCAACTGCCAATAAATCAATTTCTTTGATGATACCAGGCGAATTGTACACGTAGTTTTCGTTACCAAAGGTTGCCAATGATTGAGGTTCACGTATCTTGGGTTTCAATAAATATGATGCAAAGACGTCAAAAGGGTATTTTAAACCAATAACACCTGCAAATGTATTTTTTCAAACGTAAATATCATCGAATGAACTTTACACGGCATGTCAAATGAAACGTAAATATATTTTGGGAATGATTGAAATTAAAGGTCTAAAATTAGAGGTTGTATGATAAAAGCTTTAGTATATTTTTTTTCTACCGTGATACGTCTCTCATATAATAAAAATACATTTTGTGTCACGTTTTTCAAATTTTGTTAATTGGAATCTCGGAATTGGCTCCAACGATTTTCATGAAATATAGTATGGGGGTTTCGGGGGCGATAAATCGATCTAGCTAGGAATTATTTTTAGAAAATGTCATTTGATACGTGTTCCATCGAATACCGAGCAAAGCTCGGTTAAATAGCTAGTTTTAAATTAAATGACAAACATTTTTATGATGAGATTTATTTTAAAACCCTGTTTTTAACTACGTACTTCTTTTTCTGGTTAAAAAATTTTTCGCGAATGTGGGGTTTTTCAAATTATTATTCATTATACCTATGTCACTTTGACGTTTTATTTACCCATAGGACCACATCCGATCCCTGCCCCCCGGCTGCCCACTGGTTCCATGTTTGAGTCGAATGTTTAAGAAAATAAGTGTGCATTAGGTTATTGGTTATTTTACGAAAAATCTTTAACTTCTAATTTTCAAAATTTTGCAGGCATGAAATATAATTTTGACAAAATAATATAGTTAAGGAGTTTATGTGAAAATGATTATTTAAATTCTAGAATTCTAGAATTTCGTACCAAAATTCAATTCCTACACTAAAACATCACTAAAGCAACATTCTTCAAGCTCGTTTCAGACTACGCCATAATAATATAATAGCATAATATAATATAGAGCTCATAGCACAAGAATATCGCACACCATACATAACGTAAAGCAAGCCAATAATAATATAATATAGTACAGTACAGTACAGTGTGAACGTGTCCATAACAATCTATGGTGCGCGATATTCTCGTGCTATGAGCTATATACTAAATGCTATTATATTATAGCGTAGTCTGAAACCAGCTGAGTTACATTACGAAAACAATCGCTATACTGGCAAAGTTGCAGCAAATTGTTAAGCTCACGTCGCCACTACCTGCGAAGTTTAAAGAGATAAAAACTGCAGACATACGTCCGACTTACAAACTACTACTTACAAACTGCTACTTACAAACTTACACGAACTCCGTGCTAGTACTTAACAAAGGTATTCGAGGCAACTTCAAGCGGAGCAGACGCGTTAAATGATGTAGAAATTAACGGATAATTTAATTCCTTAGTGTGTTCCAAAAAGTGGAAATTTTCCAATATTATGTTAATTGTTTATAAAATTCGGTAAACAGGAGGTAATATTTCTATTATAAATCTATTCTAATGTGATTTATAACATAAATACCTCCTATACGTTTCGATGACGGTGGCTAGTTTCATTTAAAGCAGGCTAGTTACGCAGGAATACTTTTATCTTACTTTGTTTACTCTCATAACCCAGTAGGACGGACGATCGACAAGACCGGCGAGAGATCAGGCGTCTTTTTACACGCCCATCCGACGCATGGATTAAATTATACGTGGGAGAGCCATGCTTCGGCACGAATGGGCCGGCTCGACCGGAGAAATACCACGTTCTCACAGAACCGGCGTGAAACAGCGCTTGCGCTGTGTTTCGCCGAGTGAGTGAGTTTACCGGAGGCCCAATCCTATTCCCTTTCCTACCCTCCCCTATTCCCTTCCCTTCCCATAGTTACCCTCTCCTATTACCCTGTTCCCTCTTAAAAGGCCGGCAACGCACTTGCAGCTATTCTGATGCTGCGAGTGTCCATGGGCGACGGAAGTTGCTTTACATCAGGTGACCCGTTTGCTCGTTTGCCCCCTTATTTTATAAAAAAAAAATCTTACATAAAAGCCAGCTTAATAATTAGCTCTACCAAAGAATAACAAAAAATGTTATGCATTGGCAGGCAAGTTTAGCGCTGTTACGACTTGTACTTTAATACAGCGCTCTACAATTTGCGAAGTTGAAAAAGATCCAGGGCCTGTAGACAAGTGGCAAAGCGCTAACGCTAACGCTAGTGATAGCGCTACAAAATGTATGCGATTTGACATAAGTCATCGTTTCGCTAGCGAATACTAATGTCAAATCCATACATTTTGTAGCGCTAGCGTTATCGTTAGCGTTAGCGTTTTGCCACTTGTCTACGGGGGCTGGAAACAATGTAATGTGATAGTTTTCCAGGTAAATCGCAATTAGTATGTATATAAAGGGAATAATGCAGTGACCGCCGAACGTGGAGCGAATTCAAATTTTCCAGGAAGTTTTCATTTGGTTCTGGGAAAATGGAAAACTTCTTTTTGATTACGAACTACTAGTTATTGCGAATTCGCGTGAATTTCTTTTTAAGTTCGAAAGTTGGCTTTTCTAAAAGATATTATCACTTAGAAAGTTTTTCTGTATAACTTTGGCTTTAGGTGTACCAGAAGGTTGTGTAATTTTATTATTACTTTGCCAAAAGCTATATGCCTTTTGTCTAATATTAAGAACAGCGATTCTCAAAATGTCATCAGCCAATTAATTCAAACACAAAATATTATTTTTTTAAAGTCCTTATAAATTTCGATAGTAATTAAAAGGGTTCAGCACGTAAAAAGTTTGAATACCGCTGATCTAGACCTTATAAACTTACTTAAATCTCGAAGTGAAAAAGAAATACCGTCACGCATTAGTATAGTTTGAAAATTGGAATTAAGAACGCTTACCTTTGAACTTTAATTCATCGAAACAGTAGTGACGTCATTAATGTTTTGATCACGTTCCGTTCTACGTTTCTGATTAATACAAAATATATAACACAACAAGACAAATTATATATTTTAATGTGGGAGAGCCATGCTTCGGCACGAATGGGCCGGCTCGACTGGAGAAATACCATGTTCTCACAGAAAACCGGCGTGGAACGGCGCTTGCGCTGTGTTTCGCCGAGTGAGTGAGTTTACCGGAGGCCCAATACCCTACCCTATTCCCTTCCCTATTCACTTCCCTTCCATTCCCTCCCCTATACCCTTCCCTTCCCTACCCTCCCATATTACCCTATTCCCTCTTAAAAGGCTGGCAACGCACCTGCAGCTCTTCTGATGCTGCAAGTGTCCATGGGCGACGGAAGTTGCTTTCCATCAGGTGACCCGTTAGCTCGTTTGCCTCCTTATTTCATAAAAAAAAATACGGAACCCTAAAAAATGAGGAATCGACATTCGACATGCACCTTTTTTATATTCTCTTATTTTGTAGTCACAATAACGACAAATATTACACTTGCATTGAAAAATGGTTTACCACACAATTACTCGAGCCGACTGTAGTTTATTGGCATCGTTAGGTCTCGAACACACTCCAGCTTATCGCATTGAAATGTGAGGATACATCTTCAAGTGTTCTCAGATCGAATCACATTCTCACTACAGTTACGTTGGAGTTACAGTTAGGTATTCATTGCAACATCAGTGACATTACTCGTCTAATGACATGGACATAATATTATGGTGTTTCAAAAAATTTTAGTTCTAACTCTAGTGAAAAAAAATTGGATACCTACGTCCTGCGGGGCTAAAATGGCCACATTTAGCAATTCCTCTCAATCAATTCAGCAAAAGAATTGTCAAAAGTGTCAAACTGACGGTATCAAATTAGTACGAATTACTAGACATGAATTGCAAGCAGAGTGACAATTTCGCCATTATATATATATATATCTATGGACGCTTCACACCACATCAGTCTGGCCCCGTGCTAAGTACCTAAAGGACTTGTGTTACAGGTACCAGACAACGGAAATATATTTAATACTTTTATACTATACATATATTTATTATTTTTATTATATGATACACATATTTAATACACATCCAGACCCGGGAACATTGAAAACTTTTTGTTCCGTCGGCGGGATTCGAACCCGCGACCCCCGGCTTGAGCTACCGACGCGCTCACCACTGAGCCACAGAGGTCGTCATTTAATATAATGAATCATATTATGATAAATGATATGATTCATTATATTATTATGATTCTCCAAAGCGACCATTTTAGCCCCGCAGCATGTTTGACAAGGCAAAAATATTTTACATACTAATTATTTAAATGGTAGCTCAGTCCTCACATAGTCAATATTACTGGCGCTTAATGGAGGTATTAAAAGTATCTAAACAGACAGATATTGTAAATTTTTTGCCTGCAACATCAATGTGCAGGATACAAAATTGCCCTGCAGATCTGTCTTTGACTATACAAAGTCGAGTGGCGGGCGAGACAGTGCCCTCCGAGTACTCGAGAGCACTGTGTCGCCACTCTACTCGGCAGGTGTAATGAAGCCTTAACAAGAAGTACGAAAGAAAATTCAGTAACTCCGTAAAATATTCAACACTATAAATACGAAAGTCGGGTGCGGAAGCCGGTTCTGAAATAAACTAAGCTATAAAATAGTTTTTGGTATATTTTACAGGCTCCTAAGAATATTGCTCGATCGGCGATTTCCTCTTTATACCCTTGACGTAACAAGCTTAATGGCCTCTCGCCTAGGGCTGGTAACACTAAATAGGTTTAAAAAACATACCAGCGTTGAAATAGTTTTTTTTTTTTTCACCTTTGTATGCGAAAATTTATGACGCTCGGGCGCTTGCTCATACAAATCACAAAAAAATTGCTCTTTTAGCACTGCTACTTTCGTGAACTCTATACAACATGATTGGTGAGACATGTTCAATATTGGGGAGGTGATATTTGGCTATTATATTACTTACATGAAAAAAATATATATCAATTGGTCACTGAGTAAATTCCCAACGCATGGATACCGCGCGCGGGAAGCAGTGGCGTGCTGTTTCTTTCCGCCACCCGCCGCGCCGGCCGCATAGTATGCCTTCTTGCCTAGCTGCGTAATTTACTTAGTGTCCATGATTCATTTATTTAAATGGAAATTTGGGCAAAAATGAAGTACACAATTTTATTACATAATTATAATGAGAATCGTGTACCGAGTGCTCTCCTTAAGTATTTTTTTTAATGAAATAAAGGCGGCAAACGAGCAAACGGGTCACCTGATGAAAAGCAACTTCCGTCGCCCATGGACACTCGCAGCATCAGAAGAGCTGCAAGTGCGTTACCGGCCTTTTAAGAGGGAACAGGGTAATAGGGGAGGGTAAGGAAGGAAAGGGAAGGGAATAGGGGAGAGTAGAGAAGGGAAGGGAAGGGAATAGGGGAGGGTAGGGGATTGGGCCTCAGGTAAACTCACTCACTCGGCGAAACACAGCGCAAGCGCTGTTTCACGCCGGTTTTCTGTGAGAACGTGGTATTTCTCCGGTCGAGCCAGCCCATTCGTGCCGAAGCATGGCTCTCCCACGTATAAAATATTGAACATGTCTCACCAGTCATGCTGTATAAGAGACACATAAAAAGTAAGAACCCTAAAGTATTATTAATTAGTTTTGTAATACAAGGCATTCAACGAACATCTGCACCTGCTGTTTCGTTTTCACGATGGCACTCCTGCTACCAGTTTTTTTTTCACCGTTAATTACACATTTTTTTCTACAATGGCAACCCTATTGTTCAGTCGTTAGGCGGAATCCCGTCACAGTTGCCGGTAAAAAGATTAGCTTTAAACTGGTGTAAAGTACATAACCCAATTACACATATTGGATTACCACAGAACATGTTATATACGACTTATTACGAGATTATAATGCGAATAAGGTCGGGTCAATCAAACATGTAAGGTTAACCATGTTGCATGTGACTTCGTTTGCGAAGAATAAAAAGGTACTTACATTTTACTGGGACAAAAACTACAACATTTTTTTTATGAAATAAGGGGGCAAACGAGCAATCGGGTCACCTGATGGAAAGCAACTTCCGTCGCCCATGGACACTCGCAGCATCAGAAGACCTGCAGGTGCGTTGCCGGCCTTTTAAGATGGAATAGAGTACTAGGGGAGGGAAGGGATGGGAAGGGAAGGGAATAGGGGAGGGTCGAGCCGGCCCATTCGTGCCGAAGCATGGCATGGCTCCCTCGTATAAAGCATATCCTTTAGTAGACCTTAAATTATTATATACAGGGTGCAATTTAAGCTTCGTGTCAATTTTTTTCCAGGTCTTAGGTATCATTAGGAGAGTCCATTAAACTAACAAAAATTGGCTGTTATTTTTTTATGACATAATATTTTATCCCATTTAAAATCGTTGCAGAACGGTCACTAGCGGCGCGGGGGAATGAGCGGGGGTGACGCGGGGAGAGGCGCGCGTGCGGGGGCAGGCCGCGACGCGTCGTATCCATTAATTGTATATATAACTTTCGATAACTTTACTTTACGATAACTTTCGGAAGCTTTTTCTCAACATTTTAGTACTGAGTGACTAAGAAAAATAATACTTGTATGTTAATTTTTAACAAGGATCAATACTTATATAAAAATTTGGCAGGAAGGTTTAATTGCACCCTGTATTTATCATTATTCATCAAAATCGATTTGGCGGCTTTAGCGTGAATATGGTACAGTACAGCATACACATTTGCATTAACAATACTTTTAAGTATGGACGCGACTCCATACTAGCTAAAAAGATAAAAAAAACTCTATGTAGCCATGGTTCTCAGTCCAATATTTCACAAAAAAGCCTCTCAAAACTCGTTGGAGTGTTTTTAGTGCTAAATCAATATCTAGAACACAATACGTGGGAAAGCCATGCTTCGGCATGAATGGGCCGGCTCGACCGGATAAATACCACGTTCTCACAGAAAACCGGCGTGAAACAGCGCTTGCGCTGTGTTTCGCCGAGTGAGTGAGTTTACCGGAGGCCCAAGCCCCTAACCCCTACCCTATTCCCTTCCCTACCCTCAACTATTCCCTTCCCTTCCCTTCCCTACCCTCCCCTATTACCCTATTCCCTCTTAAAAGGCCGGCAACGCACTTGCAGTTCTTCTGATGCTGCGAGTGTCCATGGGCGACGGAAGTTGCTTTCCATCAGGTGACCCGTTTGCTCGTTTGCCCCCTTATTTCATAAAAAAAAAAAAATGTTCAGTGTTCACTCCTTTTTTTCGCCGAGAAATGCCGTTCTGTATTGATATTTGCGCAGGCGATTGGGGACTTCCTCCGAGGAATATGCCTGTAATAGGACTCGCTGCACCCGAAAGGATGGTAAGTGGGCGCAGCTCTACCTACTAAAACTTACACTGAACGGTTCTTCAACAGCATTTCCATCGAACGTTAACTTCATAATAAGTATTATTAAGTATATTATCGAAGGCAAAAATATTCTATAGGTACGTTTTGATCGGCGATTCTATAAATAATAAGGAAAACGTCTTCGCTAAAGGGTCTGGAACTGGTGGAGGGTCTGAAAAAGGTATGGACGTCTACAGAAAATATGAATTTTAAAAGTAAGAACTGAATTTATGAATAAAAGTTATTTTAATACCAGTTTACGACATTACCATTCAATAAGCTTTAGTGCCATAATATCTCAAACGGTAGATTTAACTTCTCATTTTCTCGCGTTAAAGGGCGTCCACAAATAACGTGAGGTGTTTTTTTTTTACCCCCCCCCCCCCCCCCATTTTTTTTATCTCCCTGGTGAGATTTTGTGAGCTTTTATTCCCCCCTTCCCCACACCCCAATCTCACATGAGATTTTTCAAAATGTGATTATTAAAATTGTTTGAGAGTCAGTAGATATTAACGTCAAAGTATGAATGAAATTATTTTCTTTCGAACGAATTAGTGAATGATCTTCATCGTGTTACGATTACGATTAAATCTTAAGCATACATACAATCTAGATGAAACGGACCAACATAGTAAGTAAGTATATTTTTTTGTAACAGTAAGAAAAAAAATAACGTGATATTTGCCCCTCTTCCCAACGTAAGATTAGATGAGATTTGTCTCGACCACCCCCTTAAACACCTCACGTTATTTGTGGACGCCCCCTTATTCCAAATTCTAGCAATATAAAAGAGATTGAAAACCCAGAAATATCTAGACTGGTCAGGTTATATTAAAACTTTTATTTTTACCACTCAAAGGGTATTAAAAATAATGATTTGGTGCTCGTTATGGTAGTGCGATGTCGGTGATAATGACTTCTAGGAACTCTTCTGTGATTTAGATTTTCGGTCGGTCATCATTATTTCTTTGCACTTTTTAGGGTTCCGTACCCAAAGGGTAAATATGGGACTCTATTACTGAGACTTCGATGTCTGTCCGTCTGTCTGACTGCCTCCAGGCTGTAACTCAAGAACAGAATAGCTAGAGAGTTGAAATTTTCATAGATTATGTATTTTTGTTGCCGCTATAACAAACGATACTAAAAAAAAAAATGATTAAATATTTTCTATATAAAAACATGATTTTGCAATCTCTTTTGCTCGGTATTAATGATAACAAAAAAATCAGCTAGTTAGAGTTCCTTTTTAGGGTTTGTAACCTAACCAGCTGATTTTTGTATATTGGTAGGTTAATAGTTATATAATTTAGGAGTAACATTGTCCTACAAATAGAACAATTCATATTTTAGGACCATCAAATCAAAGTATGAAATCCTTTCTCTGTTAGCTACCACTTTCAAGATTTTTCGCAGAAAAAAAAGTTATTTGTCTTATCAAAATGAAGTTACTCACAAAAAATTAACTTGTTAGTAATAAAAAAATGTTCTAGGGCTAAATGACTACTTATAACGTTTAAATATGATTAAATTTTTTTTTCTTCCTTTTAATTACAGCGGAAAATTTAGGTCCACAAATCGAGGTAATAAATACAATCTGACCTTTATATTCGCTTACTCCTACATTTATCTACCGTTAAATATGATACGTGGGATTAAAATTAAATATTTGTGAGTACGTGATCACAATACTACGAGGGGCGGGCAATTAAAACAAAATATCGAGGTAAATATTGAATTATTTTAATCATTTTCTGTTGTTATCGTTCGGATTATTATAGAGATAAAAAATAATTAATATTTACTATTATTTTTATTGATACTCGTTATGACTTATGTTCTTTGTCTAGTAAATTATATTGTTTCTAGAAATTAGTTATTCATTGTAAAGTCACATAGTACTAGCTATTTATCATTGTAGATGTCTGTCTGTCTATTGCATAACTAAATTGCAATGATATTGTCAATACTGCTACTGTGCTTGTGACTATAGGATATGTGACACACCAAAAAAAAAAGCGATTTGAAACTACTCAGCCCTAGTAGACAAGTGGCAAGCGATTATCGTAAACGCTAACAAAATGTATGCGATTTGACATGAGTCATCGTCCCGCTAGCGAATACTATACATTTTGTGGCGTTGGCGTTGGCGTTTACGATAATCGCTTGCTGCTGGCCATCAGGGCTTTTAAACTTTTAAAACCTATGTTTTTGCTTTGCTTAACCCTCTAAACCCAATTTTCAACATAAAGTACTATTGATACAGTCACCGAATATCTATTGATTAAATTACAAAATGAGTTGAAGTCTTGGCTGAATGTGATCTGAAAAGTTTTTACGATAGAAGCATTTTTTAAAATAGAATAAGGGGGCAAACGAGCAAACGGAACTGATAGAAAGCAAGTACCGTCGCCCATGGACACTTGCAACATTAGAAGAGCTGCAGTTGCGTTGCCGGCCTTTTAAGAGGGAATACGCTTGCATTTTGTATTGGTCCGGAAATTAATTTTTTTCAATTCTATTTCAAGATTATTTATTGGTAAGATAAACAACCGATATGTTTGTTCGCAGACATCAACGGCGCTGGTGCTCCTACACTTATCTCTCCACACGGTTGACGAGGGACTCGCAATAAACCCCAGTAAGTGCCCTAAAGTCTTATGTTTCTTGTGGTTACAGCGATTGTTTTGTTGTATGGAGGTCTGGATAATATACTTAATATACGTCTTGTTCCTTATATTAGGTAAAATTTTGGTAAGCAATACCTTGTTATTATTATTTTTTAATGAAATAAACGAGCAAACGGGTCACCTGATGGAAAGCAACTTCCGTCGCCCATGGACACTCGCAGCATCAGAAGAGCTGCAAGTGCGTTGCCGGCCTTTTAAGAGGGAAAAGGGGAGGGTAGGGAAGGGAATAGTTGAGGGTAGGGAAGGGAATAGGGTAGGGGTTAGGGGATTGGGCCTCCGGTAAACTCACTCACTCGGCGAAACACAGCGCCGATCACACAGTTTCACGCCGGTTTTCTGTGAGAACGTGGTATTTATCCGGTCGAGCCGGCCCATTCGTGCCGAAGCATGGCTCTCCCACGTATAAATATAGTGTGTTATATTGATAGTAGGCTTGATGTATTGGGTGATGATAATATTATACCGTACGTCTTGTTTATTATAGATATACTAAGGTGTCGGTAAACATTGCCAAAATTATTTTAATAACAAAGGTGTGCTAATCTAAAAGCAAAGGTTTTAGGTATATGCCCAATAATTTTAATGCTTTATTGGCCTTGCCTCTAAATTATTCTCTTAAAAATTAACTAGTAGGTATACCTTCTGCTTCTCAAAAATATTTTCATTTGTATCAGATTTTTGTAATTGATTTTTGTTATTTATAATCATTATCTAGGTTGAAAATAATGCATTAACTTTAACTTAGTATAAGTGGTTTATCCTTTAGGCTAAATATTTAGGGCTCCATAACTCATAACTCATAAGTACCTAATAGAGTAAACGTTAAAAATAAAACCTTTCCGTCCTTCTATAAAAAGCCTATCCCGACCATATCTATGAAGTATGAGGCACAAATGCGATTTGACGTTTAGTCCCACGCAATTGGCGTTTGGTCCCAATAGGCCAAGGACGCGGAAGCATTGTGCCCCAAATATTTTCGTTTCTAATAAATTGAATCCCTTCAAATGGATCACAATAATATGTCTGTCGAAGGATTGTCAAGTCAGTAAAGGCAAGTTGTACTTAAGTAAATCGATTTCGGTATGCCTATTTAAATAAGTATTGCCTTGTGGATTATATATTGTGGATTGTGGATATTAGCGTGGAACTAGCTTCACGTAGATGTTTGTTAACCCAGAAACTTTTAATTTTTTAGAACGCAGTCTACGTCCTTTCTCCTGTGTCCTTTCTCGGGACTTCGAATATCTCTTTGGCTAATTTCATATAAACTTATTTAGAGGTAAGACAAAAGACAAATATGCAATGAAGTAGGTCTATATTTCTTATCTATCTGTTGTAATTTGTAACTGTTATAACAAACCACTTATATAATGCTAAGTACTCACATACGGTTTTGTCCACACATTTAGCATAACTTGATAGTTTTACTCCAAATCAAAGGAAATTAGACATATTTCATTCCATCGAACCGGCTCGATACGAGCCTTCGAGCTGTGAGTTTTGTGGTCCACACGGTGGTTTCTGCTAGATTTGTAGTATAACCGTATGTGAGTACTTAGCATAAGGCATAACCAATATTCCTTTCCAATTTCATCTTATTATCGGAATTATTAACGGATACTTCGAAAATAGATTCTCTTGAATCCAGACTAATCCTCTCATATTGTACCTATTCTAGTGCATATAAAAATATACACTGATCCAAGCATAAAGCCGAGATTTTCGACATCGGAGACGACAGAAGATATCCACTTGAGCTAGCGAGTGTACCGCTCGTAAACATTTTATAGACCACTGTCCAGTGAATCTGTACCGTCGCGTACACAATGGTACCATTTGAGCCTTAATACCATAGTCGTAAGGACGGGTACCGTCATAAGGACTGGTGTGTGGACAAGTGTATCATTAAATTACTGAATGGTTTGGACTATAATCTTTTATTGCGTACCTGCTCATGTCTAATCCGCGGGTTTATTATCTTTATACGATGATGGACAGAGATCAAGTCGTATCTTCTATTGTTATTTTATTATTAATTATTTTCCCGCCATTACCTTAGTACAGTACATGCCTTCTTTTGAAAAGATGTTTGTTTTTGTTCATACATACACTAATTTCAACGTTTCTCCGTTTCAACTCCGTTGCCCGGAAAGGACATAGGATACTTTTTGTCCAGGAAAAATGTACCCGCTCCCGCGCGATAAACGAGTTTTGGCGCAACGGGGTTGCGGGCGTCATCTAGTTTATAATATTGTGATTAAAATATAATATTCATGAAGAATTACCAGTACTTCTGATTTCTTAGAAGAATCGTACAAATATGGTGAATATTAGTAAGACTTAGAAAGAATCCCATTTTACTTTGATGACGAAATCCATTAGACATCTAAATTAAGGCTACATTTGCCATTTGAAAAACAGCACTTACTGTAGTGGCAAACTACATGTAATGATACTTTCTGTGCTTTTACGTCTTAACGAGTCTTAAAATCTACTGAAAAGTAGAACATAAAGGAAGATTCAAAGGAATGTTCCATTTTACAATTTTCTGGTACAGTTTTAAAATGCTTGTTTGCCTGCAAACTGTATTTTTTCATACATAAAAATAAATTGTGTCATGTCCTTTACAAGTATTGTAACGAAAATATTTTAACAAAATAAAGAAATACCTTAAAGAAATAAAGGCTATATCATAGACTCTGAGGTGAGGAGATTGAACGGTGTTTACTAGATAAATATAATATGATCTGATCAAAAACGAGCCCATCCCATCATGCGGATGACCCACGAGCCAGACTCACGCGCCACTATATAGACGAGCTTCCCGATATCGACATGGGTGAGCTCTCAGTCAGCTTCATAATAACAAAGCACCGGGAGATGACAGAATAACCACTGCAGAACTACTCAGAGCAGGAGGGGTCCTTTCTTAATGGAGCTTGTCAAGCTTTTTAATTCCTTCATCCACACATTTACAACTCCCGAAGCATGGAGCAGGAGTGTGGTGATTTTATTTTTCAAAAAAGGCGATAACACGCGACTTGAAAACTATCGCCCCATATGACTCCTGAGTCATGTGTATAAGCTGTTCTCGACGGTTATCTCGAATTGTCTTACCCAGAAGTTCGACAACTTCCACCCACCAGAGCAGGCCGGGTTTCGTAAAGGTTACAGCACTGTGGAACAACACTAAGGCAAATTATTGAGCAGACCGAGGAGTATAATCAGCCTCTTTGCGAAGCGTACGTGGACTATTAGAAATCCTTTGATAGCGTTGAGACCTGGGCTGTACTGGAATCCATGCAGAGATGCCTAGTATACTACCGCTATGTTGAGTTATTAATATGTCTATACAAGGTCGCAACAATGACCGTCCAAGTGCAAGAAAAGAGCACACGTCCTATCCAATTATGCCGAGGAGTAAGACAGGGAGATGTTATTTCTCCGAAACTGTTTAATAAGGTGTTGGAGGACGTTTTGAAGAAGCTTGATTGGCACGGACGGGGTCTAAACATTAACTGCCAGCACATCTCACATTTGCGATTTGCGGACGACATAGTCATTATGTCAGAATGTCTGTAAGACCTGGAAGAGATGCTGAATGATTTTTCCGGACGGGTGGGACTCGAGATGAACCTAAACAAAACCAAAGTCGTGTTTAATAAACATATTCTCCCGAAACCTGTCGTCGTTAATGGCGCTAGTCTCGAAGTTGTACAAGAATACGTTTATCTTGACCAAACAATTCAACTAGGGCGGCACAACTTTGAGAAGGAGGCGAATATAAGAATACGCTTGGGTTGGGCTGCATTTCGGAAGCTCCGAAATATCTTTGTCGCCGATCCCACTATCGCTTAAGTCTAGGGTTTTTAATCAACGGAGCTGAAACGTGGACACTCACGGTAGGACTAGTTAACAAGTTTAAGGTTGCGCAGCGTGCTATGGAAAGAGCTCTGTTGGGAGTATCTCTGGTGGACAAAATTCTTAATATAATCGATATTTGCACTCGAACGAGACTGTTTGTCCAGACAAGCACTCTCGTTCGAGCGCAAATATCGACTGAATAGCGACGCACCGTACGCGGCACCGTGACACGGTGCGGCGCCGTACCGTACCACGGTGGCGGCGTCGTGCCGTAACACGGTGCCGGCGCCGCGCCGTGTCTGATGGGGACGCAGCCTTAGAGTGAAGACCACGCTTAGGCAAACGTAGTGTAGGGCGTTCCGCAGAACGGTGGACCGACGATTTGAAGAAAGTGGCAGGCAGCTGGGGGAGGCCCACGTTCAGCAGTGGACGGAAATAGGCTGATGATGATGATGAACTGATATAACGTGACCGCTTTATGTCTGATAGATCCCTTATAATCATGTATCTTTTAAGACAAGGACGACAAAATAAAAAAAAAAAAAGGTTTATACATAATTGGTATAGGTCCCTAAACGGCCACAGGGGACAACAAAACGGGACTGAAAGTTGGTCACAACGAACATTTGTATAGACTAAACTACAATTTTCATTCTCTTCCAGGTTGTACATGCATTCGCTACACGTCCACCTACAATAAGGACAGAGGGACCTTCAGCAGCCCCGACTACCCTCGCCCCTACCCCCGCAATACCTGCCTCCTCTACACCTTCGAGGCCGGGCAGCATCAGATTGTGGAGCTCCAGTTCACAGACTTCGACGTGTATAAGGAGCATTTGGAGTGAGTTGTATGACTTAGTGTAGTTTATAACTGTTTTTAGGGTTCCGTACCCAAAGAGTAAAAACGGGACCCTATTACTAAGACTTCGTTGTTTGTCCGTCTGTCTATCGGTCTCCCAAGAATCTAATTAATTAAAAATATATACTGGGCCCTACGAATAATAAAAACTATGGAAAAGTAACTCCGTCAAAAAACATGTTCTACAATACTTGTCAAAAATGTGTACACATTTTTAATACATTTGCAATTATTTAGGTGGCCTTCAGCGGTTATGTCTACTCTGTCAGCGGTAGTTGACGTTACATGACAGTTCGAAAGGAACCTAAGGGTCAATTCAGACCGCAACGTGACGAGGCGAGGCGCGACGCGACGCGACCTAAATTTGTCTGGATTTGACAGATGTCGTCAGCGTGGGACGTCTTGCGAATCTGTCAAATCCATACTTATTTAGAAATGCATCTACGCGTCACGTTGCGGTCTGAATTGACCCTAAAACGTTAGTAGTATGGGAGTTACGTTTCCTTAGTTTTTATTATTCGTAGACGGGGTACGTATTTTCATAGTATTTTAACATAACTGATTCTGAACTGATTAATTAGGCCTAATTTCATTTTATTGGAAGTAAAACATATTACCTAAAAGACAATGTACCCAGGTCGGAATCAATAAAGCGTATATATTATAACGTTACAGTTTCATAGCAGCGGAGGCGTAAACGAAGACAGGTTATTGTTAGTAATAAACTTCATTTGCCTATAAAGCAGCGCAACGGGCCATAACTTATTTGCGATTTGATGCCGGATTTAAACCTGAAGGATATATTTTAAAGGAAAATCTTGTTAGACTACTAGTAGTAGAGGATAACGACTTTTGAGAAATAATATTGCGTTGAATGAATCGTTGGTTGCACTGTTCCAAAGGTGTGGTTCCGAAATTAAAAGGGTTTATCCTTATCTTTGAAATCATAGTTTACTGTAATATTATAATATCATTTCTTATAAAATTGATAACTTAAGTAAGAATATAACCTCTACATTTCGTAGATTTCGTATTGAAATTGAAAAATTAACGTCTTTTCTTGGATCTTTATCCCATTAAACTTGTAAGAAACATGAAGTCTCTTCATTAAAATAAAAAACGTGTTTTTATTCAACAGTTGATAAATGATAAATTCATTATTGGACAAAAACCCGGCAATTCTTTTTAGGGACGAGGCAATTTTACCGCTGTAAGTAATAACAAAGTTGATTGAAAAACCAAAGCTACGCGGGTCGAATTTTAATAGGCGGTCGCCTATCAAAATGATCTCCAAGATTTATGCTTTTGTGATCTCGAGTACGTTGTACTGAAACACATGCCAGTTACTTGAATGAGTGACTAGCATGTGCTAGTGAATAAACATAATATATCTAAATATTGTCACAGATTACCAAATATATTAATTCAGGGGTCACCAATTAGTTTCGCGAGTGAAATATTGGTGCAAGCCATAGATATAATAATAAATAATGGAGATGTTGAAGTCCTAAGATGATCGAAGATCATCTTCGAACATGCTTGGTCCACACACAATAGGTCGGTTTGGTGACCCCTTTATTAAGTTATCTGTGACGATATCATATTAAGGGCCTGTTTCACCCTTTCTGATAAAGTGCCTAATAGGCTATTCACAACTTTTTTGACAGATTCTCCATACTTGATCTGTCAAGTTAATTGGTGGATAGCCTTATCAGGATGTGGTGAAACAGCCTAAAGCTTTGATGTCGTTGATAAAATATAACATACTGCTACAGTAGAATCTGTTCACCTCTATTACTATTTATTTGGACATTTATCTATGAATTATGATATAAGTTTGATTAAAATAGTGGCAGGTTTGTAATTACCAAATTGTACGAGTTTTTGAGAGCAATTATAGCATAGTAAAATTTCATATAAACATTTTTGTATTTTATAAATAAATAAATAAATAAACGTTTATTCAGTAATCTGGACATTACACAAAGTTCTGTATTATACATTTAAATTTAAAAACACCACACAATACAAGTAGCTTGATAGTAATCAGAAACACAAAAAAAAAAAAAACAACAACAACAATGCAAGAGAAAAAAAAAAAAAAATAACCATAAAACAAAACATAATAATGCATTAAGCAAGGCGCCAGATACGAATTGGTTGGTGGTGTAATGCCCAAACTATTGAAGTGGAATCCACTCAGGTTCATGACTGTGGGCTCCACAGTCCCTGATATTCTGTGGACCCATTTTGTCGGCGTTGGACAGACTACGTCTTGACTCTTGAGGCACACAATAAATAATTATAATATTATGTGTAGTAAATGTATGGTTTGTGTGTAAGATAGTTAATAAATATTATAAATAAAATAGATAGCATTGACTGTAAATAATAATATAAGCATTATAATATATACATAAAAATATAATTTGTGTGTCTAATTAAAGTAGAACAATATATATATATATATATATATATATATATATATATATATATATATATATATATATATATATATATATATATATATATATATATATATATATATATATATATATATATTTTAGCTTAAACATAATAAGTATTAGAAAATTACGAAAGGAAATTGACTAGTCGAGCTACTGGCATGAAAGGACAACATTCCAGTAACAGAGTAACGTTTCAATTATCTGGATTTACATAAATCAGACGATTTTTTATGTTTGGTTTATATTAAAAATGTTATTTATGACGAGTCACAAATATTGAATATTCTGAAAATTACGACTTAAACAATTTTATAAGTTCTTAAACATTTATTTTTATTTATTTATTACTAGATGACCAGTAGTGCTAGCACGGCGAAAAGTAGAAATGCGAAAGTATAGACAAACTGTGGACATAAACTTAAGGTGCCGTTCCGATCTTTACCGCGGCTAATCGCGACCGACAAAAATTCAATTAAAATGCCACTTTATGACAGACTATAGTATATGTCATAAAGTAAGATGTTATTTGAATTTTTAGGACTAGATTCTGTCATAAAGTGGCATTTGAATTGAATTTTTCGGAACAAAAAAAGATCGGAATGGCACCTTAAGTTTATCTCTATAGTATGTGACTATAGTCTGTCATAAAGTGGCATTTTAATTGAATTTTTCGTAACGAAAAAAGTTTGGAACGACACCTTAAGTTTATCTCCACCACATCTCCACAGTTTGTCTATACTTTCGCATTTCCACTGGTTACCGTGCTAGAGCTACTGGTGAACTTCGTATCACTTTCCGGCTGTTATTAAACTACTTATTTACTATAAAATTGATTTTCATTTAAATAGATTATTTCTAAAAAATAAATAAGCTTAGAACTTTTAAATAAACTAGCTGTCCCGGCAAACGTTTCTTTGGTATATAAAGTATTTCACCCGTATTATTTTATTGAAGTGACTAAATAAGCCTATTCAACAATCTCATCATCACCCTAAGGTTGGCTGGTAGAGATTGCCACTAGGCATTAAGCCCGCCTATGTAAATATTTACATGAAGTGTTTAAATAAATAAATGAATAAATAAGTGTGTCACCATGGCAACGTCCATCGCTATCCCGTCGCACAAACAATAGTCGTCGTCAGTCTCGAGTTGTAATAATTTACTATTATTTATTAAACAAATGCACTTATAAATATAATAAGTACCCAGTAGCCGATTCTCAGACCCACTGAATATGCATTAAAAATATGCAATAAAATTTGGTTAAAATCAGTAAAGCCGTTTCGGAGGAGTACGCGGCCTAACATTGTGACACGAGAATTTTATAATATATACGAGTAAGATACTCTACAATATAAGCAATCTTACAACAAAACGTTCTATGTAACAAACCAACAAATCACAACTAACAAAACTTTCGAAGGAATCTCCAACTAATTCTTCGTATTCCGAAATTTGATTACGTTTCTATTTCCACAAAAGAATTGTGGAAACATTAATTTCCCCGTAATTGGCTTAGGAACTGACGTGAATGCCGTTATCGGATGAGATTTTCCCACATTTCTATTCGGTAATTGTATTGCCATCTGAATAAATCATACGTGTTTATTTGTACTTACAAATTGCACGACGAGGGGGCTATTACGTATCGATTTATGTGTTTAAATTGTGTGTGTCTAATTAACTTTAAATTGCTCCCTCACCGGGAGCATTCGCTTGTAACGTAACGTTACAAAGTCGAGCATTACATCAGTGAGGGAAGGGCATTACAATTCGCACCTTGTAATGATACAGTGTAATATCTTGATACAATTTGTAACATCAACTACGAGTAGCTATGGAATGCTCAAAGTCGAATGT